>NC_134777.1:104094811-104097311 GCF_046742065.1 Oratosquilla oratoria | reverse complement strand
TTTTCATTACTTGCCTCTTATCACATTCCGTATTGATACTTATTTGATTTTCGAGGCCGTCTCTCTCTCTCTCCTCTCCTCTCCTCTCCTCTCCTCTCTCTCCCTCTCTCTCCCCCTCTCTCCCTCTCCCTCCCCCCCTCTCTCTCTCTCTCTCTCTCTCTCTCTCTCTCTCTCTCTCTCATTCTCTCTCTCATTCTCTCTTTCTCTCCTCTCTTTCTCTCTCTTCTCTCACTTTCTCTCTATATATTTCTCGTCTCTTTCTCCTCTCTTTCTCTCTGCTCTATTTCTTTCTCTTTCTCTTTCTGTCCCCCCCCCCCTCTCTCTCTCTCTCTCTCTCTCTCTCTCTCTTTCTTTCTTTCTCTTCTCTTTCTCTCTGCTCTATCTCTTTTTTTTTCTCGCCCCCTTTCTGCGTGTGTGTGTGTCTGTGTGTGTGTGTGTGTGTGTGTGTATGTGTGTAATATACACACACACATATATATATATATATATATATATATATATAACCTCTCTCCCATCTCTCTCTCTCTCTCTGTCTCTCTCTCTCTCTCTCTCTCAATCTCTCTCTCTCTCAATCTCTCTCTCTCTCTCTCTCTCTCTCTCTCTCTCTCTCTCTCTCTCTCTCTCTCTCTCTCGTTATTAGAAATTATCGGAAGAGTGCTGGTCTCGCATTCGCTTAGTTATGGATTCGAATCCCGCACTTCCCTTCGATTCCCAGCCGTGACTGTTGTTACCCGCCCCCCGAAATGTCCAGGCGCACATAGCGCAAATATGACGGCTTCGACCTCAGCAACTCAGCGCCTCCTGGCGTAGGCTCCTCTTTTCCGGCGCTATAGCTCATTCTATGGGATCTATTTAGGCATACGATAGACGATTTTATTCAGTTAAGGTATGGACAGCGCTCTGAACAATGTCTCGATCTTTGGCTAATGCTGTGACCTAACACCCAAGTGCACACACAGAAACATACACACACACGCACACACAGATATACACACACACATATACACACGCACACATACACACACACACACACACACACACACACACACACATACTCACATGCACATACACACAGTCACGGACACATGCGCACACAGACACACACACACACACACACATTCACATCCACACACACAAACACGAACACACGCACAAACAAACACGAACACACGCACACACAGACACACATACACGCACACAGACATACACACACACACACACACACACACACACACACACACACACACACACACACACACACACACACACACACACACACACACACTCACAAAACACCTACCTTGCCCACCAGAGTTGGATGCCAGCTCGGAGTGCAGTGATGGTAAAAGGTTCAGCCCTGAGCTGGACTCGAACTCGGATCGCTGGATGGTGTTGTGTGTGTGTGTGTGTGTGTGTGTGTGTGTGTGTGTGTGTGTGTGTGTGTTTGTATGACAGAATAAATAGTAGAATAGATTTCTCATTAGGCAATATCTAGCACTCTAATTCGATGTCTATATTTCTATACTATACTAGAGGGCTCCTCACGCCTCCCCCCCCCCACCTCCGTCTTTTGTAATGTACGAGTATTATATTGGAGTGCATGTGGACCTCTGTCTCAAACTTGGTTATCATCATCTGGAGAAAGTCGTCTTTATTTTGCATTATGCTGCGTTGCAAGTGGCCTCTGGGCCATATTTGGCCAACATCTGCCCAAGAATGGCTTTTTTGTTTCAAAACAATTGGATAAACCCAGGTGACTGGTTATTGTCATAATGCTTTCTGCCGACCATGTTCTCCCAATTCGACTGACTGTTCATTTTCTTTTCCTAATCCCCTCTTCCTTAAGCCATTTCCTACCCTAATCTCTCTCTCTCTCTCTCTCTCTCTCTCTCTCTCTCTCTCTCTCTCTCTCTCTTTTCTGTACCATGCCGACCCCTTCCACTGCAGTGTTTTCATCTTTTACACTTTTTCTAACCTGTCCTCCCAATATTTGCTTCCCTTCCTCTCTCTCCTCTCTCTCTCTCTCTCTCTCTCTCTCTCTCTCTCTCTCTCTCTCTCTCTCTCTCTCTCTCTCTCTCTCTCTCTCTCTCTCTCTCTCTCTCTCCCTCTCTCTCTCTTCTTCTCTCTCTCTCTCTCTCTCTCTCTCTCTCTCTCTCTCTCTCTCTCTCTCTCTCTCTCTCTCTCATCCCCATAGTTTTATATATCGACAATACTAACTTCCCTGTCCTCTCACAATGAATGCGAGATTAGCAAAGGGAAATGAATAGTTGGATTGGGCTAGCATAAGGATCAGAGGACATAATCACGCCGCCCAATCACCGAAGAGTCTGACATACCTAGCCTCTCTCTCACTTACCCTACCCTCTCTCTGACCTGCCAAACCTCTCTCTGACCTGCCAAAACTCTCTCTGACCTGCCAAACCTCTCTCTGACCTGCCAAGCCTCTCTGACCTGCAAGTCTCTCTCTTTCTGACCTGCCGTCTCTCTCTTTACCTTCTAG
>NC_134777.1:104064811-104067311 GCF_046742065.1 Oratosquilla oratoria | reverse complement strand
TCCTCCTCCTCCTCCTCCTCCTCCTCCTCCTCCTCTTTCCCTTCCTCTTCCTTTTCCTTCTCTACCTCATTTATTCGCATCACGGCTGAGAGTATGTCAGTGGTGCTTTGCAAGATCGCTTAAAATCCCTCTTGGTCATTTCACTCCCTTTATCCTTTGCTTGCTCCCTTTATTGCTTCCTATTTGTGTTCCACCTCATTCGCATCTTTATCAACATTATTTGCCTTTCCTTGTTATCTCTTTCCTTATTATCTCTTTTCCTGTCGCTTATTCCCTCCTTATGCCTTATTCTCTTCCTTCTTTTGCTATAATATTTTATTTTATAACATTTTTCATACGTTTTGTTTTTATATTAGGATATTTGACAGACGTCAAAAGGGACCATCTCTTTAGGCATAACTATGTCCAATATTCTCCATTCCTCCTACCTATTATTGATTTTATTTATTCATTTATTTGTTTATTTATTTACTATTTTCTTTTCTCTTCCTTATCAATAGACCGCCAGGCATTTCTAATGCCACTGACCTCTCAGCAAAGGCCCATAGGATTTCAGATGACTTATGAATATTGAAAACATGTGAGGATAATTATTCATTTAGAAATAATGTATAATGATCTCATGAATTATTGTGATTGATTATTCTGGAAAAGATGCATGGATATCAGTATATATACAATATATATATATATATATATATATATATATATATATATATATATATATATATATATATATATATACATATATATATATATATATATATATGATTTTTCATTTAGAAATATGTATAATGATCTCATGAATTATTGTGATTGATTGTTCTGAAAAAATACTTGGGTATCAGTATATATATATATATATATATATATATATATATATATATATATATATATATATATATATTAATACTTAAAAGGAAGGCTTCCCTTGAAGAGGTAAGGAATGAGTAGAGGTGGGGTGGTACCTACTAAACTGATCTGTGGATAATGAGAAGGGATATCGCATTCGCGTAGTCGTGGGTTCGAATCCTGCATTCATTTCTCTCCGATTCCCAGCTGTGACTGCTTATTACCTGCCCCAACAACAGTCCCCCAGAGCGTATATAATAGTACAAAAGTGACGGCTTCGGCCGTAGCTACTCGGCGTCTCCTGGTGTAGGATCCTCACCATGAGATTGTTGCTTATCTGTGGCCCTTCATGTTGGTCATTCACTTTATCATGTGTTGTTTGTATAATGTGTCATTATCATTTTTTATTATTATTTATTATTATTATATGCATTTTATCGTTATTATTATTTTATCATTGTTATTATTCATTACTATTATTATTTTTATTATTGTTATTATTATTATTATTATTATTATTATTATTATTATTATTATTATTATTTTATCGTTATCATTATCTTATCATTAGTATCATTTTATCATTATAATTATTATTATTATCATTAATTTCTCCTTCCATATATATACATATCATTATTTTACATTTTACTTTCCAATATTATCTCAGTTGTTGTTTTTTTCTTGTTATTATCATGTACCCCACATGTTATTTCCTCTTTTCTTCCTTTTCTTCTACACTAATTTCTGTTTTCCTGATGCGGTGATGTACAGTCGTCTCCAGGTATAAGGACTATAATGTCATGTATATTTGCAATTTTTTTCTTTCTCCCCTCAATCCTTCCCTCTTCCCTTCTACCTCCCCCCCCATCCTTCCTTCTCCTCCCCAGTTCTTCTTAATCTCCCCGCGCTTCCTCCTCTTCCTCCTCCTCCTCCTCCTCCTTCTCCTGCTCCTCGTCCTTTTTCTCTACCTCTTCCTCCTCTTCTACCATCTATTTTTCTTTTTCTTTCCCATTTCTCCTCTTCCTCCTCCTCCTCCTCCTCCTCCTCCTCCTCCTCCTCCTCCTTCTCGTCCTTTTTCTCTACCTCTCCCTCCGCTTCTACCATCTACTTCTTCCTTCTCTTTCCCATTTCTCCTCTCTCACATCTCCCATCTCTCACTTGCTTCTTCCTTCTTCCTCTTTTCTTCCTCCTCCTCTACTTCTTCCTTTACTTCCACACTTCTTCCCTCTCCCGGCTTCTTCTCCACTTCTTCCTCTCCTCCATTTCTTTCTCCTTCTCTTCTCTCCTCCACTTGTTCCTCCTCCTCCCCAATTCGTCCTCTCCTCCACTTCCTGCCCCTTCTCTTCTCTCCTCCACTTGTTCCTCTTCCTCCTCCAGTCTTTCCTCCTCTTCTCCACTTCCTTCAGTCCTCCACTTGTTCCCTCCTTCTCTCCTCTCTTCCATTTGTTCCGACTTCTCATCCTCCACTTGATCCTCCTCCTCCACCTCTTCCCTCTCCCCATTTCTTCCTCGCCCTACTTCGTCCTGTTATTACCTCCTCTTCTCCTCCACTTCCTTCTCCTCCTCGTATTCTCCTCTCCTCCTCTCCCCCTCTCCCCTTTTCCTCCTCCTCTTCCGAGTATTAGTTTTCCTCCTCTTTATCCAT
>NC_134777.1:104044811-104059811 GCF_046742065.1 Oratosquilla oratoria | reverse complement strand
TTTGAATGGTTGGGAGGCAGAATGTTCGATTTGAAGATCATCGGCCTTCCATCCCCGATTTATGACCCTCCACCTTCAACTTCCGACCTCCTACCTCCAACTTCCGACCTCCTACCTCCAACTTCCGACCTCCAACTTCCAACCTCTGATCTCCAACTTCCGACCTCCAGCCCCCAACTTCCGACCTCTAATCTCCAACTTCCGACCTCCAACCTCCAACTTCCGATCTCCAAATTCCGACTTCCGATCTCCAAATTCCGACTTCCAGCCTCCAACTTCCGACCTCCAGCCTCCAACTTCCGACTTCCAGCCTCTAACTTCCGACCTCCAATCTCCAACTTCCGACCTCCAACCTACAACTTCCAACCTCCAACTTCCGACCTACTTCCGACTTCCAACTTCCGACCTCCAACTTCCGACTTCCAACCTCCAACTCGAAGAGTTGAAGACTGAGAATGAATTTTTTTTATTAAAAAAATAACACTTTTTCTATGATAGAAACTGGTATGTGAAGAAATCACTGATAACCAGTTCTAGCTTAGAACATTCTTTTTATCTTTAAAAAAACATAACAGAGAAAGTTCTGTTCTGGCTTTCTGAAAAATTCCATTATAAGGAATTGGCTTCAATAATGATCTTGTGGCGGGGGAGACATGGTAATGATCAAAAAGTGAATTTTGATCATTTCATTATTATACTAAATACAGATAACTTTTTTCCAGTTTATTGTGGCTAAGAATATAATAACTTTAACTTCTTTATCTTTGCCTCTCTCTCTCTCTCTCTCTCTCTCTCTCTCTCTCTCTCTCTCTCTCTCTCTCTCTCTCTCTCTCTCTCTCTCTCTCTCTCTCTCCTCTCTCTCTATCTATCTATCTCTCTCTCTCTCTCTCTCTCTCTCCCTCTCTAGCCTTGCTCCACTCATAATCTAGATAATGTAGGTTTGTATGTGTGTTCAAGCACGCACACGCACACACACGATCTCATTCTTACCTCTCATTTCAGAATGTACCTCCTTTTAGTACACGCCTTTGCCTTCATGTGGAGGGAAACTGCAAACATTCGCTTCTCCTCCTCCTCCTCCTCCTGCTCCTCCTCCTCTTCCTCCTCCTCCTCCTCCTCCTCCTCCTCCTCCTCCTCCTCCTCCTCCTCCTCCTCTTCTTCTATACTTTTCCTCCTCAGACTTCCCTCGTCATCTTTCTTGTTTCTCTTCTTCTGTAAGAACTCGTTATTTACACTTTTTCCTTTCTTTTCTACTCGTTTGCAATTTTCCTTCATCCTCCTACTCCTCCTCTTCCACCTCCACCTCCCCTCCTCTCCTCCCCCTCCTGTACTTCCCTTCTTTCCTGTATCTTCCTCCTCCCCTGTACTTCCTTCCTCTCCTCCATCTCTCCTCATTCCTCCTCCACCTCCCTTCCTCTCCTCACTTCTCCTCCACCTCCCCTCCTCTCCTCACTCCTCCTCCACCTCCCCTCCTCTCCTCACTCCTCCTCCACCTCCCCTCCTCTCCTCCCCCTTTTGTACCTCCCTCCTCTCCTATATCTCCCTCTTCTCCTCCATCTCTCCTCACTCCTCCTCCTCCTCCTCCCACTCCCTCTTCCCCGCCTCCTGCATCTACATCCTCTCTATCTCATTCACGCCCTCCTTTCCTGTTCCCCTCTCTCCTTCCTCTCCTCCTCACTCCTCTCCTCTTCCTTCTTCTCTCCTCTCTTCCTCCCACATCACTCCTACTCCACCTCTCCTTCACTTTCCTCCTCCACCTCTTCCACCTCCCTCCTCTCAACTTCCTCCTCCACTTCCATCCTCTCCTTCTCCTCCTTCTCCGGCTCCATCATTTCACTTTTTCTCTCTTTCTTTTTTTTTTCTTTTTTTTTTTTAATTTCTTGTTCCCAAACACTCAAACTCTCTCATTTCCTCTTCCTAAAACTTTGAAACTATAGTTATCATTGTTTCCTCTTCTCAGACGTGAAGACGACCCCATCTTCTTCTTATTCTTCTTCTTTTTCTTCTTCTTTTTCTTCTTCTTCTTCTTCTTCGTCTTCTTCTTCCTCCTCCTCCTCCTCCTTAATCTTGCTTCTGGAAAATATACTTTTTTTTTTTTTTTTTTTTTTTTTTAAGAAGTTTACCGGAGACTATCTTGGAGAAAGATAAGGAAAGTCGATTAAAAATAGCACATAAAATAAAGATATAATAAAAATGAAAAAAGAATGAAGATAAAGAAATATCCTTCTCAGACCTTTCTCAAGAGTAATATCTCACCCACCAAAATACCCTAAATACATTTTTTCACAAAATTCAAAATATTACCAAGGTCTCTTTCTCTTTTTCGGAAATGTTTTCATGGGCTCGCTTTGCTCCGAGTATTTTGGGTTGTAGAAAATATTTTGGGTCCTTTGCTGAAGAAGAAAAAAAAAATACGTTCCCTTTGAAATATAAATGTTTTTGTAAATAAATACAAGCGCTCTCACGTATACCAATATCATTCTCTCTCGCACAAGCTCTCTTTCTCTCTCTCGCTCTCTAGTTCGCTCTCTGTCTCTCTCTCAATGTCGCTATCGGTATATCTCTCTTTCTCTCTCTCACGCTCTGGTTATATGTACTTCTCACATTCTCTCTTTCGCTATTGCTCTTTCACGCTCTCTCTTTCATTTTCGCTAGCTCTCTCGTTCTTGCTCTCGCTGTCGCTCTATCTCTCTTGTTCTAGCTCTACCTTGTTGCTCACTCACTCTTATTTTCTATTTCTTTCTCTCTTTCTGTCTGCCTCTCTCTCTCTCTCTCTCTCTCTCTCTCTCTCTCTCTCTCTCTCTCTCTCAGACACGCACACACACGCACGTACACGCACACACACACACACACACTCCCTCTCTTTCACACACACACAAACACACACACACACGCATACACACACACACACACACACACACACACACACACACACACACACACACACACACACACACACACACACACACACACACACACACACACACACACACACACACACACACACACACACACACATTTTTTTAAGGTGTTCAATGTTTGTAATCGGTTTTCTCCATATTTCAAGTTGTTGATCCACCATTTATTTTCTATAAATTATTTAACTTGGAACTCTTGTAAATAATTTCAAATCATATTGCCAATTATGCAATTCCTTTTGTTTATCTGTTGATTTTTTTTTATCTATTTATTTATTTATTTATTCTTTTTTTATCTATATTCTCTGTGAAATGCAATTCGGTACGTCACGAAACTCCCCCCTGTCAGGAGGCTAGAACGGTGCCCCTTACAGAGGACTTTGTAGCGTGGAATTTAATGAGCTATGCCCTTGGTTCAACTCGCCGGTGGCAGGGTTCGAACCGCCATCATCTCAACCTCCGTCGCAGGTAGCGACGCCCTAACCCGCTCAGGCAGCGTTAATTGTACCCCAATTTTCTCCAGCCCCATTTATTTAACTCCTATCTCTCGCCCATCATGGTTATAATTTCTGTCAATTTTCTAAGATTGATCTTAACCCTGTCTTTTCTCAACTATCTACTGTCTATCTGTATGTCACCATTTTTGTTAATTTTCTAAGATTTTATTTTTATTTATTTATTTATTTTATCAATTTCATCCTCTGTCAACAACTCTTCTTTTCCAATTGATGCATCCCATCCAGTGCTCGTCTCACACAAAGAAGCCTTACTCTTCCTGCCAACTTCTCTCTCTGACACACAAGACCAAAGTTTTCTTTCGTCTCTGAGCAATCTGCCTAGGTCTCTCTACTCCCTACTCCAGCCCCCTCTCCACTCCCTACTCTCCCCCTCTCCACTCCATACTCTCCCCCTCTCCACCCCTACTCTCCCCCTCTCCACCCCTGTTCTTCCCTCTACCCCTTACTCCTCCACCCACTACTCTCCCCCTCCACCCCTACTCTTCCTCACCCACCCCTACTCTCCCCCTCTATCTCTCCTCTACAACTCGTCGCCCTACTCTCCCCTCTCAAGCCCCTAGTCTCCCCCTCCAAACTCTTCTCTCTCCCCTTCACCCTTACTCTCCCCTTCCACCCCTGATCACCCCCTACTCTACTCCCTGTCCCTACTCTCCACCTCACCCTACTCTCTCCCCACCATCCTCTACTCTCCTCCCTCTCCCCCAGTCTCACCCCTCCAACCCTTGCTTACCCCCTCCAGCATCTTCTCTCTCCCCCCCACCCCTATTCTCCCTCCTCCACCCCTACTCTTCCACTCTATCCCTACTCTCCTTCTCACAGCCCCACTCTCCCCCTCCAACCCCTACTCTCCCCCTCCAACATCTTCCCACTCCCCCCTCTACCCCCTACTCTCCTCCTTCCACCCCTACTCTCTCCCTCTAACCCCTATTCTCTCCCCCACCCTCTCCTCTCCCCCTCTAACCCATACTCTCTCCCCTCCACCCCTACTCTCCCCCTCACCCCCTATTCTCACCCTTTTCTCCTTTCCCTTCACCCCCTATCCTACCCCCCTCACCCCGTACTCTCCTCCGCCGACTTCTTACTCTCCCCCTTAACATTACCCACTACTCTCCCCCTTCCCTCTAATCTTCCCCTTCACCCCCTACTCTCCCCCTCTCCACTACTGAACAGAAGCCTTACCATAAGTAAAAGAGAGAGCGGGAGAGAGAAAGATAGAGAGAGGGAGAGAGAGAGAGAGAGAGAGAGAGAGAGAGAGAGAGAGAGAGAGATTATGAACTAAGAACCTGTTGTTCAGCAACGCTGGTGACGAACAAGATCCCCCCCCAGTTCAACTGAACAGCCTACATTTCCTTCCCCTCCATCCCATTTCAGAAACCTCCTTCCATCGCCCCATCACTCTGCCAATCCGCCTCCCAATCCACGGCCCAATAACCTTTCACATTTCGTATCCCCTGACCAATCTTCAATTTCCAACGGGAAGCATACTATATCTCCAATCTCTCCCCAATCCGACAGTACTTCCTCCCCCTCCCCTTCCCCCTCCCCCCACCCCCCACTCAGGGTCGCTCCCCCAACCAACAAGATTGGCAGGCTTCCGAATCCCGACTCTCAACTCTTCAATCTTCAACTCTCAAACCCTGACTTTCGTATTTCACATCGTGACTCTTACCTCTTCTCTATTCTCTACTTCCTCACATTTTACCTCTCGCCTTTCACTTTGTATCTCCTCCCTCTTACCTCCTACCTCTCACATAATACCTCTCTACTCTCTTCTCTCTCCTCTCTCTTCTCCCTTCTCTCCTCTCGCGTTTCTCCCTACCTCTCTCACCTTCTCCTACCTCTCACCTTTCCTTTCCTACCTCCACTTACCTCCTACCTCTCACCTTTTACTTTCCACCCCTGCCTCTCACCCTTCACCCTCCACCCTCCACCCCCTCCTACCTTTCACCACACACCTACCTCTCACCCCAATCTCCTTACCTACCTCTCATATCTCACTTCCTACCTCTCCCCACACACCTCCTACCTCTCACCCAAACCCCCCCTACCTACCTCTCATCTCTCACTTCCTACCTCTTACCACACACCTCCTACCTCTTACCCCGACCCCCCTACCCTCTCATCTCTACCTCTCAACACACACCTCCTACCTCTCACCCCAACTCCCCCACCTACCTATCACCTCTCACTTCCTACCTATCATCACACACCTCCTGCCTCTCACCCCAACCCCCCTACCTACCTCTCATCTTTACCTCTAACCACACACCTACCTCCCACCCCGACCCCTCCCCTACCTACCTCTCATCTCTACCTCTCACCACACGCCTCCTACCTGTCACCCCGACCTTCCTACCTACCTGTCATCTCTCACTTCCTACCTCTCACCTCTTTTCCGTATGATCGAGTTTGAGTCGCCAGGTTCTTCTCCCTCCCTCTCCTTCGCCGGCCCGCCCGGCTGTCGTCTCTGATCCTACAGACTGTCAGCCTTCGCCTTCTTGATCTTTCATCTTCATTCTTAAAGCCTTTCAGACCTTCTTTATATTTTCGAGCACACGCGCGCACGCACGCACGCATGACTTGCTGGTGTAGTGAGACGTGTCCTCCCATGCGTGAGGACCTAAGCTCGCGCTGCGCTCAGGGCGTGAAAATGTTTCGGTGATACTGCAAACTGTTACTGTCCCCTTTGAGCAAAGGGAATTTGTTGTGTGTGCGTGTATGCGTGTGTGTTTGTGTACGTTTATATGTGTATGTGTTCCTGCGATCGAATGTGTGCGTGTGTATTTGTGTGTGTGTGTGTTTGTATGTTTGTGTGTGCTTAGGTGTGCGTGTTTGTATGTTTGTATGTGCTTGCGTGTATGTGTGTGTGTGTGTGTGTGTGTGTGTATGTGTGTGATTTTGAGTTAAGATTTATTTAATTACTGGACACGCAGTGTCTCTCTAAGCAACCCTGATAGATTCAATCATCATGGTCGTCTCTCAAAGGTTGCTTGATTGACCCACTTTTTCGGATGAATCTGACCTCTCTCTCTCTCTCTCTCTCTCTCTCTCTCTCTCTCTCTCTCTCTCTCTCTCTCTCTCTCTCTCTCTCTCTCTCTCTCTCTCTCTCTCTCTCTCTCTCTCTCTCTCTCTCTCTCTCTCTTGTGGTTTTTATCTGAAACTCATTGTAGGTATCACAGTTTCCTGTTGACTGACTTTACATGAAAAAAATTATATAATATTGATGATAATATATCATTTCATGATGAGGTTTGGTTTAACATCATGAACCATCCTTCTTATACAGGGGTTGCTAGGATGATGGTGTCCCCTTGCTATATATATATATATATATATATATATATATATATATATAATATATATATGTATATATATATATATATATATATATATATATATATTGTATGTACGTTTTTATTATTCTATTCATTTGTTTTTTAAGCAATTAATTTGTTTAATGAAGTAGGCCCTTACTACGAACTCGCTGTCTTCAGTTTTGACTCGATCCACCTCCGCCCCGACCTCGCGACGCTCTCAAAAAGAAAATGGAAAATCCAAAAATTAAAGATTTGGCCTAAGGTACTTGGAGTAATTCCTATGGAGAGCCGGAGAGGGAGGGAGAGAGAGAGAGAGAGAGAGAGAGAGAGAGAGAGAGAGAGAGAGAGAGAGAGAGAAACTGCATGCACAGATGGTCCGTTTCTCTATCTATCTATATATCTATCTATCTATCTATCTATCTACCTATCTCGTATGGCCGAAACTCCTGGCTCTATAGTAACTACCACGTACCAGGGCTGTCCGAACACATTAGGTCATGGTGACCGTATTGATGCAACTAAACGTCTTTTGCCCTTAAACTCTCGCCTTGTCCACATGAATGTGAATCTTTAGTGACATTTAAGTGGCGCTTGCTACCAAAGGTTCCACAAAAATGTCACCCAGGACTCGAACGACAAAACAGAGCAACAAAAAAGTGGCCGGCCACTTCAAAGATGGTGAGGAAACACTTTAGGAGAAGGCAAGGAGGCCTCTTTGTGGTACAGTGGTAACGTGCGTGGTTGGCGGCCTACGAGGAAGGTCAAACGCTCCGGCACAGAGGTTAGGAAAGGCGTCCACGCTGAACAACCATCCGTAAAAATCAAAGAATTTTCGTAAAGCACCAAAATTGTCAACCCTGATCAAGGTAGTCCATATCGTCACCCCGATTCGTCATCAGTTATTAGCCCATATGTTTACGAAAATTGCACGGTAATATATATATATATATATATATATATATATATATATATATATATATATACATATATATATATATATACACAGATATAAATATATATACACACACACACACACACACACACAAATATATATATATATCTATATATATATATATATATATATATATATATAAGAAAAATAAGTAAATAAATAGATAAATGAAAAAAGCTCATAAGAGTTTGAGAGGCAGCAAAAATAAATAAGTAAATAAATAAAAATAAAATGAAACTTAAGGGGGTACGCGACACCTGGGGGGGTGAATTTGGTCAAGATATGGCATTTTTCAAAATTGTGTTCAAAATGTTCGTATACCACTTAGAAATAAATCCCGACAAATAATTTTCCAGCCGCGCGCAATTTAAAGGTCCTGGGTGAGGATTAAAGGGACAGATTTAAAGGCGCAACCCACACTAGAAGGAGGCGTGCCACTTAGGACCTTCAGGCGCAGCGAATAACGTTGAAATTTGATTGAATTTACACTCGCCCAGTGTATCAACGGCCAATACGATTGTGGAGGGGAAGGGAGGAAGGTGGAGGGAGAATATTTCGCCAACTTTGTGCGAAACTAAGCGTTAGTTACCGGCTAACTCTGAAAAGGGAAGTACGCATGTCTCATGAGCTCTCATTGCAATCTATTACTTTAGCTAGTACATATTACTCTTTAGTACAGTCATCATGGGTAGCAAAAAGAACAAAAGAACATCACAATGACAAAAAACAGCAGTTAAAGATGGCAAGCAGTCAAAGACGACTAAAGATCTCACCACCTCTCACTCCACCACCGCCCTCACCTGCACCTCTGTGACGGTGACAGAGGTAAAGGACAACATTAGACTAAACAATTCAAAGAGGAAGATTAAATCCAAAGAAGAAAGCAAGAGGAAAAAGATCAAGGCTATACAGGAAGAAGAAAGAAGAAGGGACATCATATGATGCTGGAGGGGGTGCCCTACCAACATAGATTGGCGAGGGGAATCTGATGAGGAAAGAGAAGGTGCCCACTACTGGAAAATAAACCTCTTTCCAATGATTTAGATACCCTGAAGACCCCCAGCAGAGAGGTTTCATATGAAGAAACCGCCAAAGGTGCAAAAAAGCAAATTATATGATGTTGTCGTCTGTGCGTCGTCACTACTGTGACATACTTATACTTTAGTTTTTCAGTATTTAAAGTACTTATAATTAAAATATGTTGATAATTTTTACTGTACTTACTTATTATATAATAAGAATTAAGCCATGAAAAAATCAGTCAAATTGGTGAAACTATAAGCAAGTTACAGATATATTCATATTTCAAGTTGCCATATCTCCGTTCGATATTTTTCTACTTTTTTTAATCATAAAAAATCTAATATACATTAGATTTAAATGAAACTTACAGGGAATATTACTTTTAGTAACTGCTAGGGCCGATCGTTCGAATATTTTGAATAGGATGAAAGAGTTCGGAGTAATAATGGAAACAAGAGCAAAAAAATTGTATTTTTCACGATTTTTGCCAGCCATTAAAATTGAAATGCCTGTATGCAAAAGTATAAAGGAAATTGTTCAATTACTCAATGACCGGCCCTAGGTGTGCCTACTGACTAATCATAGCCAAAATATAAAACAAATTGGTTCACGTATTATGGTGCTGTGCACTTTTAAATGTCGCTACTGGTATACGTACATGTGTACATGTGTACATATGTACATGTGTACATACATCATTCTGCTTCACCTAAAATGTAAGCAATATGGATACCTATTTACCTGAGAAGTTTCAGCTCTTTACTCTAAATATTTTAGAAAATGACCTCCAGGTGTCGCGTACCCCCTTAAGAGCATGAGAGGCAGCCGTAACTAAATCATCACTGTATTTAAAATAACAGAAATTGGAACATCGAAGCGCTGTTCTACACACGTCTACATAAGGATACACATACATAGGCGCGCGCACATATAAACACGTACACAAATGTACACACGGATGCACATATACACACGTACACATATGCACACGTACGCACAGACACGCGCTTGAACACACACACACACACAAACACACACGCATACACACATACACACACACACACACACACGCACATATATATATATATATATATATATATATAATATATGTATATATATATGTATATGTATGTATATATATACATATATATACATATATATATATATATTATATATATATACATACATACACACACACATATATATATATATACATATGTGTGTATATATATATATATATATATATACATACATATATATATATATATATATATATATACAACTTGTGCACTGCTATAGCTACTGTTGTTGTTGTTGTTGTTGTTATTGCTTTTAGAGTCAGACTCAGTTAAGCGACCCATTGTCCAGAACGGTCACTGCTGCTCTCTCCGGTTATGACGCCGGTTTTCCCGGTTACTGCCCGTTCCGGTCACTACCCACTTGATCCTCAACCCCCCCCCCTTTTTTTTGGGGGGGAGGAGGGGGCTGTGCCGCCTTCTCGCGCTGTGCTCCAACCCACCCCCCACCCCCACAATCGACACGCTCCATTACGCTCAACAGGATCTGAAAAAATCCATATACGTTAGTACACACACACACACACACACACACACACACACACACACACACACACACACACACACACACACACAAGCACGTACATACAGACACACAAACACACACGCACGCGCACACACACACACACACACACACACACACATACACATACACGAAACCATGCAAATATGTTCGCATGTATACACATTCGTTCAGACATGTACGCGTGTATGTTCCCATGGCCATGCACACCCATATGCACGCGCGTGCGCGCACACACACACACATACACACACACACACACACACACACACACACACACACACACACACACACACACACACACACTTAGCAGCGGGGTAATGTAGCTGAACACATGCTTGTTCTGTTCCGTTAACTTCCAAAGAATGCGAATGATACTAAAAAAAAAAAAAAAATTGAAACAAAATGTGGACGGCAAGGAGGGAGGAAACTAAGTGGGTGAAGGAGGAAGAGGACGAGGAGGAGGAAGGAGGAAGGCTGTCGGTGGGGGAGGAGGAGACAGATAAGGAAGAAGGAAGAAGTCTGTTGTCCAGGAAGAGGGGAGAGGGCGGAAACAGCTTATATGGTGAAGGAAGAGGAAAAGGAGGAGAGTAGTTTCCATGGGGGAGGAGGAGGAGGAGGAGAAGGAGGAGGAAAGGAGGTGAGGGGAAATATTAAGGGAAGTTGTGGCGAAAGAGTAGGTAAGAATCTTAGAGAAATGGGGAAGGAGGAAGAAGAATAGGTAAGAGCCATCGAGGAATAAGAGGAGGAGTGTGGAAGAGTAAAGAGGAGGAGGAAGAAGTGGGTAGGAAACAGCTTATACGGGGAAGGAGGAGGAAGAAGAGGTGGGAGATTTTTAGGGGAGAGGGAAGAAGGAGGAGGGAGGAGGAGGAGGAGGAGGAGGAGGGAGGGGAGGAGGTGTTTAGGAAAGGTACCAGATGAAACGTGCTATCCTTAGATGAAAAACAAGAACGAAAAGAAGAAGAAGAAGAAGAAGAAGAAGAAAAAGCGAAAAAAGGGGAGATGCTGGACTCGCGCTATCAGTTTGTGATTGGGATCGTCACTGGCAAAGAGGGGAGACGAAGAGGGGAAAGGGGATGAAGAGGGGAAAAGAATAAATAAAAAACTGAAAGAAAGAGAGAGAGAGAGAGAGAGAGAAAGTAGTAATGTTGAAACAGAGGACAGCGAAATAAATAGTATAAATAAGAAGAAAATAGAAAAAATTATATTGAAAGAAATATTGTAACAAGGAGAAAGGTCCGTGAAAGAACTATTGCAAGAGAGAGAACAGTAGAAGAAACAATGTAAGAGGGAGGAAGAGAGAGAGAGAGAGAGAGAGAGAGAGGAAGAAAGAGAGAGAGATAGAGAAAGAGAGAGAGAGAGGAGAAGAGAGTAAACGGGGCAAAAAAAAGAGATCGAGAAAAAAAAATAGAACGATAATGGGGATGGGACGAGTTAGAGAGAGAGAGAAAACGGGACAAAAAAAAGAGAGCGAGAGAAAAAAAGAGCGATAATGGGGGAGGGGAGGAGTTAGGCAGCAACTTTGAAGAAGGCGCCCAGGAAGGGGTCGGGGGGGAGTGGGGGGAGTTGGGGCTGGAGTCGCACAGGAAGTAAAATCGAGCTTATGGAGGGCAGGAAAGGCGCTTGGGCCAACCAGGGCTGGGGAAGGGGGGGGGAGGGGAGGAGAGCGAGTAAGATGAAGAATAGGAGAAGGAGGAAGGGGAAGGAGGAGAAGGGGGTTGAGGAAGAGGAAGGGACGTAAAAGCAAAAGGAAGGTTTAGGAAAGGAGGAGGAAGGGAAAGGAGAGGAGGAGGATAGGGAGGAAGAGGGAAAGCGAGGAGGACGAGTAGGAAGAAGGGTAGGAAGGGGAGGAAGAGGACAGGAAAAGAGAAAGAGAAGGAGAACTAGGAGGAGGAGGAGGAGGAGAAGGGGGTGGAGGAAGAGGAAGGGACGGAGGAGTAAAGGGAGTGTTTAGGAAAGGAGGAGGAAGGGAAATGAGAGGAGGAGGGTAGGGAGGAAGAGGGAAAGAAAGCGAGGAAGACGAGTAGGAAGAAGGGTAGAAAGAGGACACGAAAAGAGAAAGAGAAAGAGGAGAACAAGAAGCAGGAGGAGGAGGTGGAGGAGGAGGAGGGGAATGGAGATAAACTAGGCCAACAGGGGAGGTGGGAAGGAGAGAGAGGGAGGGAAGGGACTAAGCAAAGAGGGGAAAAAGAATGGAGAGGAGGGTGGAGGGAGGGGAGAAGGAAGAAAGGTGAAGGGGAGAGTGAGGGGAAGGAACCAAGCAAAGAGGGGAGAAGGGAGGATAAGGTGAGAAAGGGAGGGGGAGAGGAGGTGAAGGGAGGAGAGGCGAGGGGAGGGAATGGGAAGGGGGAGGAAGCAACGAATGAAAGAGGGGAGAAAAGGGGATAGCTAAGAAGAGGGGACTAGGTCGGGACAAAGCGTGCACAGAGAGGGGAAAGGGGGGGAAAGAGGGGAGAAGAAGGACAAAGCGAAAAGACGAGGGGAAAGAGAGGGGAGGGGAGGGAGAAAGCAAATAGAGAGAGGAGTGAGGGAGTGGAGAGATCAGGGAAAGTAGGGAGGATAGAGGGGCAAAAAGAATAGAGGAGGGGAGGGGAAGGGAACAGGCAGGGATGAAAAGGGAGGGACTAGGGAAGGGGCGAGGGAGGGAAGCGGAATTGAAGCAGAAAATAGACGATTGAAGGAGAGAGAAGGAGGAGGGGAATGTGGGGTTGGAGGAGAAGAGGAGGAAGTGCAAAAAGAAAAAGAAGAGGACGAGGGAGAAGTGGAGGAGAGTAGGAGGAGGAGGAGGGGGATGTGGGGTTGGAAGAGAAGGGGAGGAAGAGCAAAAAGAAAAAGAAGAGGAGGTGGGAGAGGTGGAGGAGGGGAGCAGAAGTAAGAGGAAGAGGAAGAAGTGGGAAATATGTAGAGGAAAAGGTGTAAAAAGGGAGAGGAGGAACAGGGAGATGAGAAAGAAGGAGAGCTGGAGTAAGAATAGGAGAGGCGTAGTAAGAAGAAGGGGATAAAGAGGAATAAGAAGACGGGAACTACGAAAAGGAGGAGGAGGAGGAGAAAGTAGATGAAAACAAAGTGAAAGTGGGTGCTTCCCTCAGCTGAATGAAAAGTCATATATGGATATATGTATGCATATATATATATATATATATATATATATATATATACATATATATATATATTTCTAAACAGAAATGTAGTAACACATTTGTAAATGGCACACAGGAACCCACAGTCGGAGAAAGAATAAACTTCGAATTAAGAAGAATCCTATATTTCGGCTATCAACTGTAGCCCTCTTCAGGAAAGTACCTCTTCAGGTACTTTCCTGAAGAGGGCTACAGTTGATAGCCGAAATATAGGATTCTTCTTTATTCGAAGTTTATTCTTTCTCCGACTGTGGGTTCCTGTGTCATATATATATAAATATATATATATATGTATATATATATATATACACGAAAGGAAGGATGGAATTAAGTAAACTCCAATTCTCTCGGGACTTGTTTATTGGAAACTAAAATGCGAGTACAGGTGAATAAAATAGCTGTCTTGGCAGCGGGACATAATTCTTTATGCAAGAATGAAATGATACACATTTAATAGCTCCACGACTAATTTGGTTTATGTAATACTATTTAAACTTTGTAGAATAATAGTACCAATATTTATAGCTATTTACACATAGATATGATTGACGTAATAGTATTAATAATGTTATATTTCCATAATGCAATTCTAGCGGGATGACAATATTAATAAAGAAATTGACATATGGTACGTGAATTCTACAGTAAACGAATTCTTCAAGGCATGACCTTGCTACATTATCCCCCCGCCCCCTAGTGAGGCGGTAGGAGGAACGAGACCTTAGTCTTTAGGCGTGACGAGTTGTCAGCAGGATCGGATGTTACCGACATGGCAGGTGTTAGGCCTAGTGTTATCGTATATGCAGTCAAACATAACAATAGACACACCCTCAAACACACAGTTGACTGCCTACCGGGACGCTGGGGTGACCAGGGACTGGACACCTGCCTACCGGGACGCTGGGCCAACTCCTGGTGACCTGCCCACCGGGACGCTGGGGCGACCGTGGACTAATCGCCTGCCTACCGGGACGCTAGGGTGACCAGGACTCCATTCACTGCAAACACTCACAAGCATTCAAACATGCACTCAGACAATCACACATACAAACACAAACAGGTATTCACACATGTACACAGTCAAACATAACAATAGACACACCCTCAAACACACAGTTGACTGCCTACCGGGACGCTGGGGTGACCAGGGACTGGACACCTGCCTACCGGGACGCTGGGGCAACTCCTGGTGACCTGCCCACCGGGACGCTGGGGCAACCGTGAACTAATCGCCTGCCTACCGGGACGCTGGGGTGACCAGGACTCCATTCACTGCAAACACTCACAAGCATTCAAACATGCACTCAGACAATCACACATACAAACACAAACAGGTATTCACACTTGTACACAGTCAAACATAACAATAGACACACCCTCAAACACACAGTTGACTGCCTACCGGGACGCTGGGGTGACCAGGGACTGGACACCTGCCTACCGGGACGCTGGGGCAACTCCTGGTGACCTGCCCACCGGGACGCTGGGGCGACCGTGAACTAATCGCCTGCCTACCGGGACGCTGGGGTGACC
>NC_134777.1:104037311-104039811 GCF_046742065.1 Oratosquilla oratoria | reverse complement strand
TGAATTCCCTTTGCTAGATAGAACCGAAGAATAAAAGATGAATAGATAAATAAATAAACAAATAAATGAATGAATGATAAGAGACAAGTAAATATATGAATAACTACACCAATAAATAAAAAAGAATTGCAGGTTGCCGAACGAGAAGAAAGAGAGATAGAAAGAAAAAATAAGAGAAATGGAAGGACGAACCGGAGAGGAAGAGAGGAAATACAGATAACGAAGATGCAAATGGGAGAGATCAAAGAGAGGGGAAGAGGAAGAGAACGAGAGTAACGTTCCTGAGTGTGAGGAGGAGGAGGAGGAGGAGAAAGAGAAGAAGGAGAGGAGAGGAAGCAGGGGAGAAGAAGATGGAGGAGAGAGGAAGGAGGGGAGCAGGAGGAGGAGGGGGAGAAGGAGAAGAGGAGAGGAAGCAGGGGGGAAGAAGATGGAGGAGAGAGGAAGGAGGGGAGCAGGAGGAGGAAGAGGAGGAGGAGAAGAAGAGAGGAAGTAGGGGAGAAGATGGAGGAGAGAGGAAGGAGGGGAGCAGGAGGAGGAGGAGGAGGGGATTAGGAGGAGATGAAGAACAAAGGAAGGGAGAAGGAGAGGAAGGAGAGAAGAAGGTGATGAGGAGGAGGAGATGAAGAAGAGAGGAAGGAGGGGAGGAGGGTAGGAAGGAAAAGAGAAGAAGGAGGAAAGGAGACGGAAAAGAGAGAGAGCAACGGAGAGAGAGAGAAAGGATGCATAGAAGATGGTGCGAAGAAGAGAGGAGAGGAGGGAGGGTTGAAAACCAAAGAAAAGAAATACGAAGAGAAGGGAGAAACCGAAGAAAAGGGGATGAAGGAGAAAAGAGAGAAAACATAGAAAATAGAGAATAAAGAAAAGAATAGAAAGGATGGGAATAAACGTGGAAAAGAGAGAAAAGAAAAAGAGTAGATGAGAAATTAAAATAAGATATATATACTGTATAATATATATATATATATATATATATATATATATATATATATACAGTATATATATACATATATATATATATACATATATAATATATATGTATATAATATATATATATATATTCATATATATATATGATATATATAATGTATATATATATATATATATATATATATGTATATACATATATATATATATATATATGATGTAAGCGGAATAGGAAACACAGGAGTCTTAGTCTTGAGTTTATTCCTGACTAGTTTCGCAGGTATGCTTTTGAAAAAGCATACCTGCGAAACTAGTCAGGAATAAACTCAAGACTAAGACTCCTGTGTTTCCTATTCCGCTTACATCAACCTGTCAGAATGTCTCAACATATATATATATATATATATATATATATATATATATATATATATATATAAATATATATATATATTATTGTTGACGGTGATACAATAATAAAAGAAGGAAAACTTTGACGACGGCGATACCTCCCCCCCCCCGAAAGAAGAGGAAACATAGGATGCGAGTTTCTGGCCCGAAGGGAAGAGGAGGAGGAGGAGGAGGAGAGGGAGGTGGAGAAGGATGAAAGGGAAGAAGGTAAAGAAGGAAGTGGAGGAGGAGGAGGATAGGTGAGAAAGAGGACGAGGAATAAGAGTGTGAAAGAGAGAAGGTGGAGGAGGAGGGAGAGGGAATTGTGAGGAGGAAGAGGAGGAGGAGGAGAAGGAATAAAAGAAAAAGTGAAGGAGACAGAGAGAAGGCGGAGGAATAGGAGATAGGGTAAAGGGGAGGAGGAGAGGAGGAGGAGGAGGAGGAGGAGAAGGACGCGTTCAGTCGTTCTTTTCGTTGATGATGACGCGATCTGCTCCTTCCCCGCCCCCTTTCCCTCCTCCCCCTCCCCCACTTCCACCTTCCCTTGCCCCTCCGCACCCCATTTCTTCTTCTTTCTCTCGCCCTGCTTCTCTCTCTCTCTCTCTCTCTCTCTCTCTCTCTCTCTCTCTCTCTCTCTCTCTCTCTCTCTCTCTCTCTCTCTCTCTCTCTCTCTCTCTCTCTCTCTCTCTCTCTCTCTCTCTCCTCTCTCTCTCTCTCCTTCTCTTTACTTCTCTCTCTCTCTCCATCCTCTCTCTCTCTTTCTATCTCTCTCTCTCTTTCTATCTCTCTCTCTTTCTATCTCTCTCTCTTTCTCTTCTCTCTTTTCCTCTCTCTCTCTCTCTTTTCTCTCTCTTTCCTTCTCTCTCTTTATTTCCCTCTCTCTTCTTTCGCTTCTCTCTTTCTCTGTCTCTCTCTCTCTCTCTCTTTCTCTCTCTTACGTACAAGTCACTAATAGCTTAAATAAAATCTAACTTACTGACACTACCAGTCGATTAGTTAACCCCGTTTGGAAGTGTTTAGCATCAGTAAGTGTTATTAAATTATTTTCATTATTTTTCTTTCTTTTATTCATTCTTACGTATTTTCTTCTTGTTATCATTTTTGGTATCTTATTATTATAAATGTTATTTTAAGAAATCTGACTCCATTTTTAAACGAAATTTCAGGGTCAGATATGAAACGCTTAGAC
>NC_134777.1:104032311-104034811 GCF_046742065.1 Oratosquilla oratoria | reverse complement strand
CCCATCTCTCCTTCCTCCTCATCCTCTCCTTCCTCCTCCTCTTCCTCCTCCGTCGCTTCCTCCTTCTTCTCTTTCTTTTCCATCTCCTCCTCTTCGTCCTCTTCCTTCTCTGCCTTATCCTCTTTCTCTTCGTTTTCCTCCTTCTTCACCTCCTCCTCTCCTTCCTCCTCTTCTTTCCCTACCTCCTCCTCTTCCTCCCCTACTCCTTTTCTTCCTTCTTATCTTCCTCCTCCATCTCCTGTTCTTCCTTCTTATCTTCCTCCTCCATCTCCTCTTCCCCCTCTTCCTCATCTTTCTATTCCTCCTCTTACTCCTTTTCCTCTTCCAATTCATCCTCCCTCCTCTTCCTCACCTTCGAGATGTCTAAGAAAGAGATTTGGGGGGGGGGGAAGACAGCGACCGTATTTGAAAGCCGTGCCCTGGTGGGGGCTTCTGGGGGCTGTAAGGGGGGGCATAGGAGGATGGGGCCGTATGGAAAAGGAGGATGGGAGGTAGTCGTCCAAGGAGGGAGGGGGAGGAGGAGGAGGAGGAGGAGGAGGGGGGGCTGGAGGAGGTTGAGGTAGCTGTCACAAGAAGGAGAAAGAGGAGGAGGAGGAGGAGGAAGCTTAGTTGCCTCAAAAGGGGAGGAGGAGGAGGGGAGGTAGCTGTCATAATGGGGAAAAGGAAGAAGAGGAGGAGGAGGTGGAGGAGGAGGAAGATGAGGAAGAGGTGAGAGTAAAAGACGGATGTAATTGAACATTCACAGGTTCAGACACACCAATGTCGCGTTGTATTGAACAAGTTCAGTACGATGAGTTAACATACAGATCGACTTCAGGGAAAGGAAAAATTTAGTGCATGAGAAAGAGAGAAAGAGAGGAAGAGATAGAGAGAGAAAGAGAGAGAGAGAGAGAGGGGGGGGAGAGAGAGAGAGAGACCCTGTCGAATCGACAGCTTAGGAAGTACATTATCAGATCGACTTTAAGAGAGAGAGAGAGAGAGACAAAGAGAGAAACCTTAAGACGAGCGAGGCGCCTGGGTAGATCGACATGTCGAGAAAGCTCCATCCCAGATCGACTTCGAGAGCCTCACAGATCGACACAGTGAAAGAGAGAGAGGCAACGAAGCTTATCGACAGGGCAGGTGAGATGCTTTGGTGTATCGACACTAAAACACGCAAAGCCAGATCGACATGTACAGAAAGTGGTTTCGACAAATCGACAGGGAGGTACTCTTAGATCCTTCGCTAACCTTGACGAAGGATTTCTTCCATTTGAAAATAGAATTTTACTATTTTTCACCCTCTCTTTCTCTCTCTCTCGTTCTCTCACTCTCTCTCTCTTTCTCACTCTCTCTCTCTCTCTCTCTCTCTCTCTCTCTCTCTCTCTCTCTCTCTCTCTCTCTCTCTCTCTCTCTCTCTCTCTCTCTCTCTTTTGTTCCGCTCCCTTCACTACATATCACTTCTCGTCCTTTCCCATAAATTCATTTACCTTCCCTTCCCTCACCTACTTTCCCTCTTCCCTTTCCTTACCATCTCCTCACTTCCCTTACCTTCCTTCTTCTTTCCTTCTCTTCCCCTCTCCTTACCTTTCCAACCCTTCTCTTCCCTTCTTTAATTCTCTTCCCTTTTCTTCCCTTCCCTCCCATCCATTTTTCTTTTTCCCTTCCCTCCTCTTTCCTTCTCTTCCCTCCCACCCCTTGTCTCCTCTTCCCTTCCCTTTCTTCCCCTTTCCTCCTCTTTCCTCCCTTTCCCTCCCCTTCCCTCCCTCCCGTCCCCTACTTCTCCTATCATCTCTTGTCTCTTCCCTTCCTTTCCTTCTCCTTCCCCCTTCCTTCCCTTCCCTTCCCTCCACTGCCGTCTCCTTCCCACCCCTACCTTTCCCTCCCCTCTCCTCTCCTCTCTTCACTTCCCTTCCCTTTCCCCTCCCCTACCCTCCTCATCCCTGTCCTGCCCTCTCCTTCCTTCTCCTTCTTTCCCCTTCACCCCTTTTCCTTCTCTTCCCTTCCCTCCCCTTCCCTCCCCTGCCCTTCTCTCCCCTACCGTCCCCTTCCCTCTCCCGCCTCTCCCCTTCTCTCCCCTTCCTTCCCTTCTTCTTCTCTCCCCTTCCCTCCCCTTCCTTCCCCTTCCTCTCCCCTTCTCTCCCCTTCCTTCCCTTCTTCTTTTCTCCTCTTCCCTCCCTTTCCTTCCCCTTCCTCTCCCTCTGCCCCTATGTCCAGGGATTTTCGCGTCTCGAGATATTGTAGTCTCGTCCTTCTGGCTCCAATCCTCTTTCCTTCCCCTCTTCCTCTATTTTCTCTTCGCTTCTCTTCGCTTCTCTTCTCTTCGCCTCTCTTTCTAAATCGACTTAATCCACCTCCTCCTCCTTTTCCTCCTCCTCCTCCTCCTCCTCCTCCTAGTTCTTCCCTCTTTTTACATTTCCTTCCTCTCTTCCCTTTTCACTCTCCTTTTCGTCTTCGTTTTCTCATTCCTCCCCTCTTTTGCTCTTTTTTCCCTTTTTTTTTATTCTTTATTCCATTTTCT
>NC_134777.1:104019811-104022311 GCF_046742065.1 Oratosquilla oratoria | reverse complement strand
CGCTTCTGTCCTTATGGACAGTCTCGCGCGGCTTCTCACGAGGAGCCGAAGAGCATATCACGGCGTGTCATCATAAACGCTTAACTACGATCCAAGGAACCACCTGTACCCTATGTGCTTGAACCACCAGGACAGGTGGCAGTCACCGGTTCTCGCTGGATTCGAACCCTGCTCCACACTGAGCCCAGTTCCGCGTCATCACCATTGAAGTGGAAGCCAGTGCTCCACAGCGAGGAAATGATCATGTCCGCTTCTCTTGACGTGTTCAGAACACATTTCAGGAATAGCCTGCTCTGTAATCCCCCTGTGATTCTAGAAATGCCTAAAACTCGTTTTACTACATCTAAACTAGGCTTTCCGGGGTTGTAATTGTTCTCGGTCGCTCTTCAAGCTCATCCCATCCTCACTTGTTGGATCGATGCCAGCCAGGAACCCCGCCAATCCTCTTCATTCCAGAAACGCCCTTTCAAGATTTTATTCTAACTAATGACAGACGATTCTATTCATCTTAAATGGGTTGAACATTATTACCAGATAGCTGAGACCCTCTCTTGTCCCTGAATCCACTTCATCAGTTGGAGAGAGTAGTCTTTTGTTCATGATAGTAAAAATGTGAAATTGTGCCTCTGTGTTGAAGGAAGAAAGATAACCGTTGTATTAACACTTT
Source organism: Oratosquilla oratoria (assembly GCF_046742065.1). Lineage (NCBI taxonomy): Eukaryota > Metazoa > Arthropoda > Malacostraca > Stomatopoda > Squillidae > Oratosquilla > Oratosquilla oratoria. Next base: position 104,021,644 of record NC_134777.1, on the reverse strand, counting down.
ATAGGCAGAGCGAGTCTGACTCAATATACATTAAAGCTATCGAGGAGTTTTTGTAAAAGGAATTCGGATTTAGCTTACTTTTGGGCAAATATATATTTTAGAATACAGTAGACGTATGAAATACACGTTATCTTCACCCTCCAAAGCAATGACGAACTGCATTTATTTTATTCACCTGAAGGGATTCTGGGGGTTTCGATCGAACAAGGGTCTGTTTCTTGGAGGGAACAGCTCTCAAATGAATGAAGTCGCCTTGTGTTTGAAATAAGCAGACATTCGGAAAGGACAAACCTTCGTCATAGATACATAATGTATACATGCATGCATGCATACATACATACATACCATACATACATACATGCACGCATACATACATTTATACATACACTCATACATACATACATACAGACATACAATACATACATGTACACATATATACATGTATACATACATGCATGCATACATACATTCACATGTACGTGTAATATATACATGTATAATACATACTGTATATGCATATGCATATGAACAATACATACTGTACATGCATATACATATGAACAATACACACACATATACATACATACATACATACATACATACATGCATACATACATGCACACATACATGTATACATACATACATACGTATATGCATGCATACATACATTCACATGTACTTGTAATATATACATGTATAATATATAATGTACATGCATATATACATACGGACAATACACACATGCATCCATGCACAAGTACATACAAATATGATTGCATATGTACGTACATCCATTGTTCAGCTGAAAACAATTCTCTGACGATGTTTTAAGTTTCTCTTTAGTTGTGAACGCGGGTACCATACATGACGTCATACTTAGGTCACGTGGAGCATCCATGACGTCACACTTGGATCACGTGTAGCATCCATGACGTCACGCTTGGGTCATGTGCTACATAAATGACGTCAAATTGGGTCACGTGCGACAACAGTGACGTCAAAATTGGGTCACGTATACATCCATGACGTCATTCTTGGGTCACCTGTAACAGCTATGATTTTATTCAAATTTCAGGAAGAATTCGTGCCGGGGTTGGGGGGGGAAGGGGGGATACAGAGAGACTTTATCGTTTCTCTTTTTGTATCTTCTTTCTCGTCGTCGTCTCCGTCTTCTTCGTCTTCTTCGTCTTCTTCGTCTTCTCCGTCTTTTTTATTCTTCGTCTTTTTGGTTTTTGGATTTTGGGTTTTTGGGTTTTGGAAGACCATGGCTATTCGTGCGGGGGGGTGGGGGGTGATAGGAAGGAGGGAGATACAGAAAGACCATTTTTTCTCTTTTTTTTTTTTTATCTTGTTCCTCGTCGTCGTCGTCTTCATCTTCTTTGTCTTCTCCGTCTTCTTCTTCTTCGTCTTTTTGGTTTTTGGATTTGAATTTTGGGTTTTGGAAGACCGTGGATATTCTTCTTTTTCTTCGTATGTCTGAAGAATTCGTGCGGGGGAGGGGGGGATACAGAAAGACCATTTTTTTTTTTTTTTATCTTCTTCCTCGTCGTCGTCTTCTTCATCTTCGTCTTCTCAGTCTTCTTCTTCTTCTTCGTCTTTTTGGTTTTTGGATTCGAATTTTGGCTTTTGGTTTTGGAGGACCGTGGCTATTCTTCTTTTTCTTCGTAGGTCCGAAGAATTCGTGCCGGTGGGGGAGGGGATACAGAAAGACAATTTTTTTTTTTTTCTTTTTTTTCTTCTTCCTCGTCGTCGTCTTCTTCGTCTTCTTCGTCTTCTCCGTCTTCTCCGTCTTCTTCTTCTTCGTCTTCTTGGTTTTTGGATTTGAATTTCGGT
>NC_134777.1:103999811-104014811 GCF_046742065.1 Oratosquilla oratoria | reverse complement strand
GGGAGAGCGGAATGGGGCTTCTTTGGTGCAAAATTGAAGCAGGGTCCGTAGGTGTTCTTCAAGTATGTTAAGTCCGGGGGCTGGTCCGCTTCTGTAAACTTTGTCGCATATGAAATCTATCGTTCTATCCACAGGGACATTGGTGAACAGAGATTCAGCATCCAGCGAAGCTATGAATCCCTGGCTGGGAGCGTCTTTCACCAGTTCTATGAACTGGTGAGAAGATGCCAGGCTGAATCTGCTGGGGACAAAAGGGGTTAAAAGTTCATTAAGTTTTTTCGCTAACTGATATGTAGGAGTAGGTATCTGGCTGATAATGGGTCTAAGAGGGTTGTTGGGTTTATGCGTCTTAACATTGCCATAACAATAACCAGGTTTATACTCGCCGGACAATTTACAGAATTTTATACCACCTGGACCCAGCATCGACGCCACCTCGATAGGGAGACTATGGTAAAAAACACCGAAGTTGTGGCAAAAGAAGAGGACCCTCAGCGCTTGGCTATCTTGGAAGCCATATGGATAAAGGAGCTGCAACCTGCCATTAATAGGCAGGTAAATGATTTCGCCCTCCTCCCTAGCATGAAACCTGTTCGGAGGAGCCAGATGGACAATCCCAAGACATCGGGCTCTCCTTCCCAGAGGCTCCCCATTCCCCGCGAAAGGGAAGAACTTCCTACCATACGTCGTTCCCAAAGACTGAGAAGCAGATTGGCGCCGAACCCGGGAGTGACCTCCCCGAGTACCATTTCCGCCAACTTGTGATCTCTCCCAGTGTTTGTGGTCCTGCGTGTGACTTCCCCCAGTTGCAACACGGTGACTTCTCCCCGTGCTTCCCATTTCATTTAAAATATGCTCCCTTTCCCTTTCTTTTCACTTCAACTGAGGATGCAGAAAGATCTGCGAAACGTCTTGATAACTATTTTGTTGTGCTTGTATTTTGTTTTTTGCTGTATTTCTTGTATTAATTTCTTGTATTGTGTTTATTGTGTACTATACTTTTGTGTATATTATAACTTTTGTGTTTCCTATGAATTTTGGAAATCTGATTTACTCCCTTTCCCCCTACCAAAAATCTACTTTTCGCAAGCTTGAGAGCTCACGGAAAAAACTAATCAATAATTCTTTTGCTGTCGTTTTTAACAGAATATGCCTCAGAGAGAATCTCCTGCCACGCTTCACCAATATATATATATATATATATATGTGTGTGTGTGTGTGTGTGTGTGTGTGTGTGTGTGTGTGTGTGTATATGTATATAATGATTATTTATTTTGACAATTTGAGGACAGAGGAGAAACGGAAACACGAGAGAAGCGTAGTATTTTTATTACCAACATTTCGACATTCTGATCTTTATCAAGGTAACTACATGTAGGGGATAGATACAAAATTATTTATATGTTATGTGGGTTGTTTGCTCCTCCCTCTTTTTCGTCTCCTCCAATCATTGATCGCTAATGTTGGTGTTGGGAGAGACCATGTGATGAATCCGCCTTGGTTGTTATTGGATTTATTTTTATTCATTTCTGCAGCTCTTAGGATTTTTCTCATTCTCTGGTTGAGTCCTTGGTGTAGTGTTTCTATGTTTTTCCAGTCTGGTAGGTGTTCTGTTTTGTCTATGTGTGTTACAAGTGAATCGCTAGTTTTGTGTGATCTGACGTCGCTTTTGTGTTGCTGTGTCCGTTTTGTGATTCCTTGTCCGCTTTCGCCGTAGTAAGATTGGTCACAACCAGTGCAAGGGATCTTTTACACAATGTTATTTTAATTCTTATTTTTAGAGTCCGTTATTTTATTTGTTACTATTTTGCCTATTCTTTGTCCTGTGCTTGTGATTGTTTTGATGCTTTGCTTTTATCCATGTGGTGTGTCTACCGACTATTCTTTGTAAGTTGGCTATTTCAAATGTCTCTAAAAAGAGACATGCTGCCAATGCCCTAAAATGCGGCCCATAGGGAGACCAAAGAGTTGTCTATATACTTCTTGGTTGGATGTGAAAAGGTTCGAAACTAATGAAGAGCATAGTGAAAGAGTAAAACCTGGCATCATCTTGGGATTCTTTTTGTGTGAAAAAGAGGGGGAACCAACCACCCACATAACATGTATCTATTCCCTAAATATAGTTACCTTAAAGATCAGTGCCGAAACGTCGGTGATAAAAACTCAACGCTTCTCATTTTTCTGCTTTTCCTCTGTTCTTATATATATATATATATATATATATATATATATATATATATATATATGTGTGTGTGTGTGTGTGTGTGTGTGTGTGTGTGTGTGTGTGTGTGTGTGTGTGTGTGTGTGTGTGTGTGTGTAAGTGTGTGTGCGCGTGTGATTCTCCATGGTCTTGGATCACGTGCTGGACTCGTGATCGACAGCTATTTCCCTCCCGTAGGAGAGCTCAGAGCTCATATATGACCGATCTATGGGTAATGCTGTGACCTTACACGCACACACACACCCAACTTCCCGCCCACGAGAGTTGGAGTAACAACCCGCAGCGCAGCGATACTGAAATTATTTCAGTCCTGGGCGGGATTCGAACTCGGACCGCCGTAGTGGTATCCAGAAACTCTACCAACTGTCCCACGAGTTGTGTGTGTGTGTATGTACACACACACACACACACACATATATATACATATATATATATATATATGTATATATATTGCATGTGTGAATATGTATATATATATATATATATATATATATATATATACATGTAGTGAATGATTCCCAGCGAACAGATGAACATCTTTTCAACCACAATTCACTTTTAATTCCATGCCATCGCAGTCGAGACTGATGAAAAACTTGAAGGAAGCATATATTAGAAAATAAAATGTGGTCGAGCCGAGGACTTGAACTCAGCTTGGACATGACAAAGTGTCAGTGACTTAACCCATTGCGCTGCGCTATCAAGAGAGATATAAGTTGAGCACAACTTTCTTATTTGTATGCTCCAGTTACATACACATACACGAATTTTTGCGTTCAGCTCACCTCCGCCATGATAGTGCAATCGTTAGTATGTACACATGGGAAAGTTTATACATATACTGAATGGTTCCCAGTGAACAGATTAACATCTCAACCACAATTCACTTTTACGAGTGTAGACCAAGGGGACACGTGATAAATTGGCATTTGGTATACCTATAACTTGGCGAGAGCCAAGAAATCATTCCACAGACTTTTACTTTTGTTTACGGAAACCTTCAAGATATAAAAAGAAAAACAAATACAAAATTAAGTATCCAAGTCTACTATCAGCTATACGTCTAGTACCTCATTCACCTGAAATCCCAGTATCAGTTTTCGCTCAACTACCCTCTTCTAATGATTTGGACCATGATAAAGAACTCAGTGACAACCAGGATTCAGGTTTTGAAACTGAATATGATTCAGGTCGTAAGGTATTCGACCAGAATGAGTTGAATGATTTAGCACGGGATTTGGGACTGTCAAAAAAAGGTTCCAGAATTCGTAGCATCGAGACTGAATGAGAAAAACTAGATTGAAGAAAAGAGCAAAGATATCCTCATTTCGATCAAGAGAAAGTTAATTTCTGCAATATTTTCGAAGTGACAGTAGATTTGTATATTGCCATAACATACAGGGTTTACCGCAGGAATTGGGAACCCCGATGTACAACTCAACTGAATGGCGACTGTTCATCGACGGCTCAACGCGTAGCTTAAAGTGTGTCTTTCTCCACAATAGCATTTTATATGGTGCAGTCCCAATTAGACACTCAGCCTGTCTTCGTGAAAAAACATGGAGACATAAAGAGTCATTGAGTTGTTGCAATATCACAAACACAATTGGATCATCTGTGTTGACCTTAAAATGGTATGTTTCCTTCTTGGTCAACAACGCGGTTACACCAAGCATCCCTGCTTCCTGTGTATGTGGGATAACAGAGCTCGAGAGAAGAATTGGGTGGAGAGGAAATGGCTTCCAAGACCTGACCTCAAACTTGCTGATCCCAACATTCTTCACGAGCCACTCGTTGACAGAAAGAAAATTATAATCCCACCTCTGCACATTAAACTGGATTTAATTAAGCAATTCGCTAAAGCATTGCAAACTAAAGGAGACTGTTTCACGTACCTCATATTGATGTTTTCTGCCCTGTCAATTGATAAAGTCAAGGCTGGTGTGTTTGATGGTCCACAGATTCGGCGGCTCATCAGAGATGATCATTTTATCGGGACAATGTCGGAATTTAAAAAAAAAAAGGTTGATCATCATTCAAAAGTCCTGCCAAGAACTTTCTTCGAAATAAACGAGCACAGAAGTACACTTAAATTTCCAGGAACTATTGGAGAGCTACGAAATATTCGGATGCAACATGAGCATCAAATTGTGTTTTCTACACGGGCATTTTCCTAACTTCCCGGAAAACCTTGGTGAAGTCAGGGATGGGTAAGATGAACGATTCCACCAACTAAGCTTTGAAGGTCATGGAAGAACGGTATCAGAGTAGATGGGATGTAAATATGATGGCTGACTATTGTTGGAGCATAAAGCGAAATTGTACAAAAAATGAACACTCCAGGAAAAGATATAAGCGCAGATTTTTACCTTAAGCACTAGCACACAATTTGACTTACACTTATAATATCCTTTGCATGAATAAAATATATTTGTACAAACATTAAAGCCAAGCAATGCTTTATTACTTTCCACCATATGTAAAAATTTAAACCATACAATAAGATAAGCACAAACATACTATATACGGTAGTTTATGTTTATAAAAAACGAGGATATCCTGTAGCATACAAACATGATGTGATCCAGAAAAACTGAGGTTGTTTTTGGATATAGAAGCCAAAAGTTAGTTAAAAACAAGTGTCAGACCTAACTCAACGAAAATTGTGTTTGCCAATGATTGACGGTGGCGGAGGAAAAGCGAGGAATAAAAGGAAAAATATAAATCTTCACCGTTTCAACTCAGTGGTCCTTGAAGGCAAAGCTGACAACTATGAGGACAGTGTGTCCTGCAGTTATTTTTCAGGACGCTGAAGACAGCTGTTTCCTAGTTGGAGCTCCGTGGTGTGCCCTCCTCTCTTCGTTAACAGTTACTGCGATTGTGGGTTTAGACGAGCTAAACCTTCCCTGTGGTTTATTTTATTGTTTGGTTTTATGTATGTGAAGTTTCTGTTGTTTCTCTTTCCGTCTTTTTAATATTTCTTTATTTTCAGCTCGAAAAGTGTTCAAGATTGTCAATTTGAACCAATACTGAATCATTGAATTAGATGTTCTGAGAACATCACATATCGATTCTGTGTTCCCCTGTGCGTCTTTTATGTGCTCGTGGCGCAGTGGCAAGCGTGCTTGTGTTGCATTCTCCTAGCTGCGGGTTCGAGTCCAGCACTCCTCTCTTTCTGATTCCCAGCAATGACTGTTAGTTTCCCGTCCCCCAAGAGCCCCTAAAGCGTACATTTTAAGGGCAAAGGTGACGATTTCGGCAACAGGTACTCAATGCCTCCTAGCGTACGCTCCTCACCACCAAATAATGTATTTTTTAAGTTCCTTTTCAACTTTCTTGAGATATTCACACATGGGGCAAAGGTATTGACAATATTCGCAGCTGGGCATGATTTTTTTTTTTTTCTTCATCAAATTATTTCTATTTATGTATCTATCTATATATTTCAACTTATTTTTATTTTGTTATTCTTTTTTATCTAACTATTTGTTTAATTCTATTCTATTTATTTATTTAATTTATTTCTTTATTTTTATTCTAAAAAGGTAAATTCGAAAAGGTAAAGAATATATGGAAAGAAGGAAATCTCCAACTCTGTAAGAATGTTACGTACGGTACCTGAGAGGGAAAAAACGCCCTTGGGGGGAAAAAGTCCGCCTGCAGGAAGGGGGAAGGGCTCCTCCCTCGCCCTTCCATGAACGCCAACCCCACCAGGGAAGGTGATCTTCCCCGTTCCCCTGGTCGGTATTCCCCCTTCGAAGCCTCAGCTTCAGGAACGGCCTTAGGTTCGTCAGGGACTCCTACGGTCGTTCCTCTGTTACTATCCGATTTGATGAAGATTTTTCGTCTTTTCTTGGAGTAAGTCTCCTTCGTGAGACCTATTGGTAATTTCGTGTGTTTTTCGAGCCACCTCCAGAAGCTTCCGTTTAGCAGAGGATTTGTTCGTATTTCTTAAAGTTGAGGTCTTACGAGACTTGGTCAATTCCAGAAGCTTCCGCTTTGCTGAAGATTTGTTTCGTGTTTTCTGAAGCTGAGGCTCCTTCATGAGACCTTCTGGTAACTTTGCGTGTTCTTTGGGTCAACTCCAGAAGCTTCCGCTTTCCCGAAGATTTTTTTCGTATTTACTTAAGTTGAGGACCTTTTGCAAGACTCTCTGCTAACTTTGTGTGTTATTTCAGTCAATCCCAGAAACTTCTGCTTTGCTGAAGATGTTTTCATATTTTGTGTTAAGCAACTCTTTCGAGATCTGAAAACTTCGCGTGTTCTTTGGGTCGACCAAGGTTCATATTTCTTTAAGTTGAGCACCTCTTGTGAGACCCTCTGGAAACTTCGCTTGTTCTTCGGGTTAACTCCAAGAGTTTCCGATTTCCCGAAGATCCTTTCGTCTTTTCCTAAGTTTAGGAGATTTTGTGAGAGCTTCCGGTACCTCACTTGTTCTTCGGGTCAACTTAAGAAGTTTTCATTTTGCCGAAGATATTTCCCATCTTTTACTAAGTTGAGGAGATTTTGGGAGACCTTCTGAGAACTCGTTTGTTCTTCGGCCCAGAAGCTTCGGAGGTCCATTGGTCTCTGCTCAGGAGGCCAAGGAGGCTACTCCACCTCCTCGCATCATCGCCATTTTCATCTTCGTTTCTATTCAACTCTACTCATCATTTCCTCACCTTTCCAGTCTTCAACTCTTTTTCCTTATCTCTTTTTATCTCTTTATCTCCTTCGGGGGATTAATTTGTATTCCTTATCCCTTTGTTTCTATTCACGTTTTCTCCCTTTAATTTTTTTTTTCGACCGTCTCCCTTCTCCATCCTCACTCTCCCTTCCTCCCCCTTCATCCTCTCTCCTCTCCCCTTTCCCCTCATCTCACTCCCCTCTGCCCTTCCCCTCTCCCCTCCTCTTCCCCCTTCCCTATGGACATTCCTTCAGCATTTCACCGTTGCTTTCACATTCTTCATGTCTTAGCTCGGAAACCTTTTTCCTTTTCAGCTTTAGCTACCTCTTCCCTCAATCTGTTCTATCTTATTTATTTGTTCATTTATGTATTCATTTATTTATCTATTTATTGTTATTAGATGAAATAAGACTATGTTGAGGGAGAGTCTTCCTATCTTAGCTCGAAAACCTTTTGCCTTTTCAGCCTTAGCTACCTCTTCCCTCTTATCTATTTCATTTCTATTTAATTTTATTTTCTTTCGTTATATTTTATTTATTTATTTTATTTACTTATTTTTTCTTTATTATTATTATTATTATTATTATTATTATTATTATTATTATTATTTTTTTTTTTTTTTTTTTTTTTTTTTTTTTTTTTTTTTTTTTTTTTTTTTTTTTTTTTTTTTTATGAACTAAGACTATGTTGAGGAAAAGTGCCTCCAGCCTCCTGCTTCACCTGGAGGTGCATCTCAGTTACTTCCCAGGTTATGAAATCGACCATCGCCATAGTGCACAACCCAGTGCCACCAGGCTGAAGGGACCCAAAACAGAGACAAGATTCGTTTAGATAAACATCTAAGCAAGATGCTGTAATGACTGCCATTTATATTATTTGTTAATTTGTTTGTCATTATTTGTCTGTTTATTATTTGCTTGGTCTTCGTTTATAATTATTTATCTGTCAATTTATTATTATTTACTATTTACCTGTTTGTTTATTATTCAACTATACCTATGCATTTATTTATTCTATTTATATTATTATAATTTTTATTCATTTTTTATCTATTCATCATTATTATATATTTTTTTCGCATCCGACCTAGTTATGGACCAAAAGGTCTCCTGTCGGCATGCTCCGCCTTTGTAATCCTTTGTAAAGTGCCACGCGGCACTGAAGGTGACCATCACGATGGATCAAATACCTTAACCACAGAATGGTCCTCTGCATCCCCTCCCCCCCACACACGCACGCATACACATACACACGACTCGGTGGCGCGGTTGGTAGAGTCTCCGACTGTCACTACGGCGGTCCAGGTTCGAATCCTGCCCAGGGCTGAAATAATTTCAGTATCGCTGCGCTCCGAATCGTTACTCCAACTCTTGTGGGTGGGGAGTAGGGGGGGTGCGTGTAAGGTCACAGCATTACCCATAGATCGGTCATACGAGCTCTGAGCTCTCTTCCGGGAGGGAAATAGCTGTCGATCACGAGCCCAGCACGTGATTCAAAGACCAAGGTGAATACAAACACACGCACACAGATTCACACACACACACACACACACATACATACACACACACACACACACACACACACACACACACACACACACACACACTGATACACACAAGACTGAATAAAATAGCGCGACGGCAGGAAAGAGATCGGAGCCAGTACCACCCGGTACGGAAGGGGTCACGGGAAGACGACGACGTCTTCCCGGTTCTCGGCCGCTCTTCTCGGTAATCATTCCCGGTGTCGGTGAGGTAAGAACAGCCTCCTCTCGTAACTTTATCTCCGCTATCTTTCTCTCATTTGGTGCCTCTTCATAACACTCGGCTCGCTTCTTTAATTGCAGATTTATTGCAATCAAACTTGGGCTAATCAAAACTTGGATGTCGCTTGTCGACGTTGACTCCTCTTCCTCCTCCTCCTCCTTTTCCTCCTCCTCCTCCTCCGGCTCATCCTCCTCTTTACCCTCCTCCTCCTCTTCCTCCTCCTCCTGCTCATCCTCCTCTTCACCCTCTTCCTCCTCTTCCTGCTCATCCTCCTCTTCACCCTCTTCCTCCTCCTCCTCTTCATCCTCTTCCTCCTCCTCCTCCTCCTCTTCTTCTTCGTCCCCCTCATAACCCTCTTCCTCTTCATCCTCTTCCGCTTCTTCTTTTTTATCTTCCTCCTTGTCCTCCTTTCTTCGCGTCTTCTTCATCCTGTTCCCCTTCCTACTTATCCTCTTCCTTTTCCTTCTTCCCCTTCTCTTCCTCCTTTTCCTCCTCCTTTCTCCTAGTCTTGCCCCTCTTCCTCCTCATCCGTCTGGTCATCTTCCTCCTCTTTGTCTTCCTCCTTTTCCTCATCCTTCTTTATCCTCGTGTTCTTCCTCTTCTTGCTCTTCCTCTTCTTGCTCTTCTCTTGCTCTTCCTCTTCTTCTGCACTTCGTCGTCTTGCTTTTCCTCATCTTCCCCACTTGCCCCAGCTCGATCTACCCACAGTCCCCATTTTCTCACAGCCATAGTCTCCCCCAGTCACCCAAAGCCCCCAGTCAGCCAAAGCCCCCACTTACCCACAGCCCCCACTTACCCACAGCCCCCATCTACCCATAGTCCCAGGTCACCCATAGGCCCTACTTTCCCACAGCCTCTAGTCACCCACAGCCCCCAGTTGACCCAACCCCAGACACTCACATCCCCATACACAAGCCCATCTTTCTACTTACCTCATCTTACCCTAGTCCCGCCTGACCCATACCCAGGGACCCAGGTCACTGCCCCTGGGACCAGGTCACTGCCCCTGGGGCCCTTCCACACCCTCGCGATTCCCTTAGGGATCAGGGCCACGTCGTCCCTGACTGTCCTCATCGAGGCCTCGCACATGCCCTGAATCCCTTATTAAGGAAGAAATATCATTCGAGGAGAGGAAAAAGAGAGAAGGAGAAAAAGATAGTGGGAGCTTGGAATGATGGGTGGGGATAATGACGAGAATGGAATTAAAGAGTACACACATACGTACATACATAAATACGTGCATGCATACTTACCTACATAAATACGTACAAACATACACACGTACATACACAAATGCGTGCATGCATACTCTTACCTACATAAATACGTACAAATGTACATACGACCATACATATGTACATACATACATACACACATACTGCACATACATATATACCAAAAGGCCTTTTCCCCTCATAAGGGAGATGGCCGAATCAAAGCATACAAACCCATACTACACCCTTCCTACACCCATACAAAACCCATTCGACGCCCCCCTCCCTTCTTAGCGCCTTGTGGATGAAGAGCCATCCCTCACTCCCGCCACACCGCTCTGGTCTAAGGCAGTGCGGTGAGACATTTCATTCTCTCGGGGAAGTTTTCTCTCTCTCTCTCTCTCTCTCTCTCTCTCTCTCTCTCTCTCTGTCAGATAATTAAAATCACTTGGCGACAGCTAAGATAATGATATTAAGTCTTTGTTCAACCTTTCACTTCTGAGGTTAATTTCATTTTACTGAATAAAATCATCTGGAGACAGATGAAAATTAATACTAAAAGACTTGAACCATAGCGTGAGGGTTAATGAAGGATTAGGAGTAAAGAGATTTACAGGCGTTTAGGGTGAGGAGGGGGGGAAGGGGGAGAGGCCGGGGGAGGGGAGGGGGGGATGAAGGAGAAGCGTTTAAATCCCTAATCCCTAATAGGATAGCGTGGGGAAGACGTCTCCTCTCCTTTGGCTAAATCCCCACAAGCCTTCGGAGTTGTTTTAGACAAATTTCTCAAGCGTGCAGCCTCTCGGGTTCTGGTGAAGGAGGGAGGGGAGTGGAGAAGAAGATACGTGAGGCCAAGCACAGGGTGTTAAACACCCTTCCATTGGTGCTACGGTGAGGAGTACACGTCAGGAGGCGCTGAGTAGCTGTGGCCGAAGACGTTACCTTTGCTCTTTAAGAACTGCTCCCTCCTTCTCCCTTTCCCTCCCTTTCTCAGCACCTCTTGCCCACTTCCCCTTCACCTTCCTTTGTCTCTTCCTCCCCTCCGTCTTTTCCTTTCTCGCTTCCCTTTTCAGTCATCCTTTCCCCCTTCTTCCCCACCCAATGTCCCTTCCCCCTTCCCCCTCTTCCCCACCCAGTCCCCCTTCCCCCTCCACCTCTTCACCACCCTGTCTCCCTTCCCCCTCCCCCTCTTCCCCACCCAGTCCCCCTTCCCCTTCCCCCAATTCCCCACCCAGTCCCACTTCCCCCTCCCCCTCTTCCCCACCCAGTTCCCCTTCCCCCTCCCCCTCTCCCCCACCCAGCCCCCCTTTCCCCTCTTCCCCACCCAGACCCCCTTCACCTCTTCCCCCTCTTCCCCACCCAGTCCCCCTTCCCCCCTCCCCTCTTCCCTACCCAGTCCCCCTTCCCCCTCCCCCCTCTGCCCACCCAGTCCCCCTTCTCCCCCTCCCCCTCTACCCACAACCCACCCCCATCTGCCCGGAGTGCCAAATTTGATGGTGCCTCGAACTGGAGAAAGAGAAAGAGAAAGAGAGTGAAGAGAGCAGAAAAAACAGGTCATAAGGGGATTGTAAACAAGGAGAAAAACATTCGAGAGGTGATTAAGGGAAATGAGACAGAGTATAAAGAGGACTAAGAGAGAAAGACTCTCCCGTGCCAGGGTAGGAGACGGTGGGTGGGGCGTGAGAGGAGGGGGAAAGAGCAGAGACCAAGAGAGGAAAGACTTCAGAACAATGTAAGAGGGAGGGGGAGAGCAAGTTTGTCCCCTTCTTACTGGGTGGTACTTTTTCCACTCGTAGTGTATGCCGTTGGGGGATTTTATTCATGTTCGTACCACTAGATACAAAAAAAAAAAAAAACTTCCTTACTGGGTGGTTTTTTTTTTTTTTTTTTTTTTTTTTTTGCCTGATGACTTCTTGCTACAAAAGGAGTTTTAATATATTTTTGATTAAGCTCTTACGTACCGGATCGGGTTTGGGCATCGTTACTTGCGGCGAAATTCGAGAGTAGCGGTTTGAACCCTGCCATTGGCGAAGTTGAAACAAGGGCGTGGTTCATTAAATTCCACGCTACAAAGTTCTCTGTAAAGGACACCGTCTTAACCTCCCAATAGGGGGGAGAGTTTGTGACGTTAAACCATTTCATCACACACACACACACACACACACACACACACACACACACACACACACACACACACACACACACACACACACACACACACACACACACACACACACACACACACACACACACACACACACACACACACACATTTATATATATATATATATATATATATATATATTCTGTATATATATTTATATATATATATATATATATATATATATATATATATTCTGTATATATATGTATATATATATATATATACATATATATATATATATATATATATAGAGAGAGAGAGAGAGAGAGAGAGGGAGGGAGGAGGGAGGGAGGGAGGAAAAGGACAGGAGGAGAGAAGCAAATGGCTATTTGTGTTATTTGCAATTGTTGTTATTATTTCTATTATTTGTAATTTATCGTTAGATACTGCTTTTTGCCGGTTACCTGAGGGTTCCTGGTCTGCTGCAAGAGAGACCAGGGGCAATGGATTGCTTGATTGATTTTTTGTTATCTATCTTTGTATGTTATTATTTTTGTTGTTATTATTATTTGTTTTTATTGTTTTGTTTTTATTATTGGTTTTGTTGATATTAAGAATGTTATCAGTATTGTTATTATCATCATCATTGTTGTTGTTATTACTATTATTACCATTATCGTTATTATTATCATTGTTATTGTTTTGTTTTTATTATTGGTTTTGTTGATATTAAGAATGTTATCACTATTGTTATTATTATCATCATTGTTCTTGTTATTACTATTATTATCATTATCGTTATTATTATTATTGTTATTGTTATTGCTCTTATTATCATTATCATTATTACTATTATTATTATTATTATTACTATTATTATCATTATTATTACTATCATTATTATTATGTTTTTCCCTCTCCCTCCCCTCCTTCATCTTTCTCTCCTCCTCCTTCATCCCCTCCTTCCCTCCTCCCCTCCTTCCCTCCTCCCCACCCTCTCCTCCCTCCCCCTTGCCCTCATTATTAATATCATCATCATCATCATCATCATCATCATCATCATCATCATTTTCTTACTGGACACCAAGAGATGGGAAACGTGGAAAAGGTAGACGAAAGAGAGGTTGGAGACACGAGATAGAGAAGTTTGCAGGAGTAACACGAAGTTGCTGCTAAATTTTATGCAGTCGATAACCAAAAGGTTTTTAATAGAATTGGCAATTAATGTATATATGAATGCGAAAGGGGAAAAAAGAGAAGAGGGAGATAAAAATGAAAATAAAAATAGAAATAAGAACGGCGTTGGAGATGGGTGCAAGACGGAATGGCGGAAGGAGAAGCGAGAGGATGAACAAGTAAAAAATAATAACGAAGATCATAAAAGGGACAATGTACGATAACAGCGAAGAAGAGAGAGGAGAAGGAAAGGGAGGCGGGAGGGGGGAGGAAGGCGGTGGGAGGGGGGGAGGAAGGCGGTGGGAGGGGGGAGGAAGGCGGTGGGAGGGGAAGATCAAGGAGAGAAGAAATTTTTACAAAGGATTATAAAGGAGGACAAGCGGTAGGGGAGACCGAGCCAAGGAAGGGGGAGAGAGAGGGAGAGTGGGGGGAGGGGAGGGGGAGTGGAGGAAGGGGAGGGGGAGTGGAAGAAAGGGAGGGGGAGTGGAAGAAAGGGAGGGGGAGTGGGAGAGAAGGGAGGGTGATTATGGGAAGGGAAGGGGGAGTAGGGGAAACGGGAAAGGAGGGAAAGAAAAAGAGAGAAAGAGGGAGGTAGAGAGAGAGAGATAGAGGGAGGAGAAGGGGCAGAGAGGAGGGGAGGGAACGAGAGAGAGAGAGGAAGAGAGGAGATGGAGGTAGGGGGAGAGAGGAAAAGAGGAAAAGAGAGTGAAGGAGGGAGAGAAAGAGGGAGAGAGAGGGCATGAGAGAGAGAGGGGAAGGGAAACGGAGAAAGAGAGAGAGAGGCGGTAAAGAGATAGGGAGTGAGAGAGAGAGGAAGGGAAACGGAGAAAGAGAGAGAGAGGCGGTAAAGAGATAGGGAGTGAGAGAGAGAGGAAGGGAAATGAAGAAAGAGAGAGAGAGAGAGAGGAAGGGAAAAGGAGGAGAGAGAGAAAGAGAGGGAGTGGGAGGAGCGGTGAAGGGGCTCTTGCTTAATGGAAAGGAAACGAGAGGGCGGTGGCGGGTGGGAACGTCTGCTCAGCAAATGGAGGGATTCGGTGGAGGCAGCGCGCCGATACTTGGAGGGAAAGTGGAGGAGGAGGAGGAAGAGGAGGAGGAGTGAGACGAGTTCTCAAAACGGGGCAGAAACCACAGATTTTTTTTTTTTGGGGGGGGGCCTGGTTTTTTACCCCTTTCCCCAATAATGCCACCCTTCGTCTGATTAAAATCGTTTGGTTTCAGCCATAAACGAAAATAAATAGATTAAACAAATCAGTGTATCGAAGGTGAGGAGGAAAAGGGAGGATCAGGAGGACGGGGGAGAGGAGGATGAAGAAGAGGAGGAGGAAGAGAAAGAGGAAGAAAAGCAAGAAGAGGAAGAGAAAGAGGAAGAGGGAGAGGAGGAGGTGAAGAAGGAAGAGAAAGAGGTAGAGGAGCAAGAAGGGTAAATAGAGGGAGAGGATGAGCAGGAAGAAGAGGGAGAGGAAGAGGAGGAGAAAGACGAAGCGGAGGAGGAGTAGGAGAAAGAGGGAGAGGAGAAAGAAAAGGAAAAAGAGGAAGTGGAGATAGGAGAAATAGGGAGAGGAGGAGGAGGAGAAGGAGAAAAAAGGAGAGGAGAGGAAGGAAGACGAATAAGAAGAAGAGGAGGAGGAAGTGGAGGAGAAAGAAAGAGAAAAGACAGAGAAGGAAGACGAGGAGGAGAGAAGGCAAAGGAAGAATAAGAGGAAGAGGAAAAGTGATTTAAAACAAAGATTTGATCAATCAGTCAATCAGTCCGTTGCCCCAGGTCTCTCTTGGACGAGACCCACGACCCCCAAATAACCGGCAACGGTATGGACACAAATACTTAAAGGAACTGGAAACCATTGTACAGTCGGTCA
>NC_134777.1:103987311-103994811 GCF_046742065.1 Oratosquilla oratoria | reverse complement strand
CACCATCATCATCATCATCATCATCACCACCACCATCATCATCACCACCATCATCATCATCGTCATCATCATCATCATCATCATCATCATCATCATCATCATCATCGTCGTCGTCGTCATCATCATCATCATCATCATCATCATCATCATCATCATCATCATCATCATCATCATCATCATCATCATCATCATCATCATCATCATCATCATCATCATCATCATCATCATCATCAGTAATTTCTTCTTCCTCCCTTCTTACTCCTCTTGTTTCTCTCCTTCACCATCTCCTTTCAACCTCCTCATCTTATTTCTCATTCACTTCCAACATCTTTCTCTTCCTCTCTTTCTCCTCCTTTTACCTCCTCCTCCTCCTCCTCCTCCTCCTGTTTCCCTTTCTCTTTTTCTACTTTCTCGTTCTCATCCTCTTTTTCTTCCCTTACTTCTCTTTTTCTTCCTCCTTTTCCGCCTTCTCCTCCTCCTCTTTCCTCTTTTTCTTCCTCCTCTTTCTGTTCTACCTCTTGCACTAAATCACTTCCTCCTTTTGCCTCTTACTATTCTTCCTCCTCTTCTTGCTCCTTCTCACCTCCTCTTTCTTCTCCTCATTTTTCTCTTCTTCTCCTCTTCCTCTTTACTGACACCTTCCCTCCCCGGGGTTCCTTCCCCCCCTTCCCTCCTTTTCTTCCCCCTTCTCCTCCTAACCCGCCCCACCTCCTTCCTCCCTCTGCTCTTCCTTCACCTCCACTTTCTTCTCCTCCTCTTCCCTCCCCATCTCTTCCATCCCTTCCTCTTCTTTCCTCTCCTCTACCCTACCACCCTCTTCCTTTTCCTCCTCTTCTCTCCCCTCCTCTTCCATCCCCTCCTCTTCTTCCCCCTCCTCTTCTCCCCCTCCTCTTCCCTCCTCTCCTCCTCTTCCCCCTCCTCTTCTTCCCACTCCTCTTCTCTACCCTCCATTTCTCTCCCCTCCTCTTCTCTCCCCTCGTCTTCCTTCCTTTCCTCATCCCTACCCTTCTTCGCCCCCCTCCTCTTCTCTCCACTCCCCCCTCCCTCTTCCCTTCCTTCCCCTCCCTCTTCCCTCTCCTTCCCTTCCCTCCCTCTTTCCTCCTCTCCCCCTCCCCTCCCTCTTCCCTTCCCTCCCTCTTCTTTCCTCTCCCTCTTCCCTCCCCTCCTCTTCCCTCCCCTCCTCTTCTCTCCTTTCCTCTTCCCTTCCCTCCTCTTCTCTCCCCTCCTCTTCCTTTTCTCTTCCCCTCCCTTCCTCCCTCTTCCCTCCCCTCTTCCCCCGCTTTCCACTCCCCTCCCTCTTTCCTCCCCTCCTCTTCTCTCCCCTCCTTTTCCCCCCCATCTTCCCTCCCTCTTCCTCCCCCCTCCGCTTCCCGTCCCTCCATCTTCCCTCCCGCCGGCTCGCCCTCGGCGCGCGTCGTCCTTGTTCTCTTTTTCTTTTTCTTTTCTTTTCTTGTGCAAATGTTTGAAATGTTCACCTGGACACTGTTCGATACTTGGACGATGAGATGTCAATACTGTTTCATCTTCGCCTCCTCCGTTTTCTCTTCAGCTTCGTCTCCTCCTCCTCCTCCTCCTCCTCCTCCTCCTCCTCCTTCTCTTCCCCTTCCTCCTCTTCCTCCTCCTCTTCCTAATCCTCCCACTCCTCTTCCCCTCCTCCTCTTCCACCTCCTCTTTCTCCTCTATCTCCCCTCCTCCTCCTGTTTCCCTTTATCCTCTTCCACCTCCTCTTCCTACCCCTCTTCATCCTCATCCTCCACCCCCTCCTCCACCTCCTCTTCCTGCTCGTTCTCCTCTTCCTCCTCCTCCTTCTCAGAGTTCTCGTTCCTTTCAGCACTGCTGGTTAGTGTTTCCTCCTCCTCCTCCTCCTCCTCCTCCTCCTCCTGCTCCTTCTCCTCTTTCTCCTTCTCTTCTTCTTTTTCGTTTACTCCTATTCCTCCTCTATCACACCATCATAATTATGTCCATCATTCCTCTCCTTCCCTCCTCCTTCCTCCCTTTACTCCTCTTCCTCCTCCTCTTTCGTCCTCCATCCACTCCCTCCATCACCCTTCTCCTATTCACCATCACCATTATCATCATCATCATTATCATCATCACCATCATTTTCTTTCTCTCTCGCCCTCCTCTTCACTTTCCCTTCCTCCTCCTCCCCCTCATCTTCCTCCTTCTCCTCTTCCTTCTCCTCACCCTTCACCTCCTCGCTCCTCCTCAATTTCATACTCCTCGCCTCCTTTCTTCCTCCACCTCCTCCTCCTCCGACTCCTCCTCCGACTCCTCCTCCTCTTCCTCCTCCTCCGGTGGTGATAAGCCGGGCGTCATTTGATAACTGGGAGATGGGATGTTCATGCCTCCGACACCCGTGAAATTGGAGATTGCTCAAGTTACTACTCGAAGGTGGAGGGCGAGGTGGAGGAGGAGGAGGAGGAGGAGGGCGAGTTCGTGAGGCTGAGGGAGGTGGGAGTGGTTAAGGGATGGTGACGTCAGTGGGAATGGTGGGACTCGAAGTTGGAGGAGGAGGAGGAGGAGGAGGGTGGGTTCGTAAGGCTGAGGGAGAGGGGGCAGGGGACGGTGACGTCAGTGGGAATGGTGGGACTCGAAGTTGGAGGAGGAGGAGATGGAGAAGTAGGAGGAGGAGGAGGAGGAGAAGGAGGAAGAGGGCGGGTTTGGAGGCTGAGGGAGGGGATGATAGGGAATGGCGACGTCAGTGGGAATGACTCGAAGTTGGAGGAGGAAGAGATGGAGAAGTAGGAAGAGGAGGAGGAGGAGGAGGAGAAGGGTGGGTTCGTGAGGCTGAGGGAGGATGGTTAGGGGATGGTGACATCAGTGGGAATGGTGGGAGGAGGAGGAGGAGGTGGTGGTGGAAGAGGAGGTGGAGGAGGAAGAGGTGGAGGAGGAGGTGGTGGAGGAAAAGGAGGAGGAAGAGGAATAATTTGTGTATGGATTAAGGATGCTGGTACTGATGATGGTATAAGTTGGAAATTGAAGTGTAGGTATTGGGAGGAATGATGGTGATAGTGTGCTTTTGTTTATGTTGTGGAAAAGGTGGAAGTGGTGGTGACTGTACGCGAGGAGGTTCAAGAGGAGGGCACGGCTGGTGTGGGGGTTATATCTGGTGATAGTTGGTGCGAATGGTGTAAGTAGGATTGATTGTAGCAGATGCCGATTGTTTTTAGTTTTGCAGCTCTCAAATTAATGAATATATGTTTTATAACACTCTTATTCATTCCTCATTTATCCATTTATTTAGCTAATTATTTATTCTTATATGCAAATATCAGGCATTTCATTACCCCAAACAGATAATATGATTAGTATAGTACTTGTTCGCCAACACATCTGCATCGATTTTAATTGAAATGTTTAGAGTTGAGATGGTAGGGACAAGAATATACAGGGTGATACAAAAAAAGTGACCCAACTGTTATGTCTGCACTTCATTTATAGATTTTCGGATTGTCTGTGTTACAGGTTGACACAAATGTTTTTGTCTTTGATTCCTCAAATAAATAAATAAATGAATAAATAAATAAATAAGCAGGGTTCTTACTTCTTTATCTATTTATTTTTGTTATCTATTCATTTGTTCTATTTTATTTATTCATTTATTTTCTGTACGAGCCCCCGGCTGTGCCTGTCCCTGCTTCGCAAGGTGTTCGGCTTTCTGACTTGTTTACTATCAGCAATATGAAACTCAAAAAATTTCTCTCTCTTTTCATCTTTTCGTCTTTAGAAAGACTAAAAATAACCAACGAGAGAACAAAATAACTTTTACTATTATATTCACAAAATGTCGCAATTTGCTTATTTTAGATAATATATAATGACAGATTTTATTTTATATGCACTAAGACTTTATTTATTTATGTATTTATTTATTTATTATTTATATATTGTATTTGTTGTCATTGTAGTATTACCCATACCGATGTGGTAGCAAATTATCTAAAATTATTTTATTCTGGTTAAAAACACACGATTTTATTCAGCTACCCGCTCCCTCTTCACTTCCCTCCTCTCCATTCCTCATCTCAACCCCCTTCCTCACCTCCCTCCTTCACCTCCTCCCTTCCCTCCCTCATAGCACTCCTCAATACTCCTCCCCCCATCTCATGACCCCGGGGATTATAGGTCCCCCCCGCCGTCCATATGGAAGGAGACTTTAAGGACACCCCTACGGATCAGGGTCACTCAGCATTTTCTTGCTGTTTGGAGATTTTTCTCCTCTCAATGCTGATTTCTTCGAACCCACAGGGATAGAAGCGCTGGTTCTTCGCTTGATCTCCTGAGAGAGGCCATGGAGGCTTCGTGAATTTTGAGGCTGACCTCAGGATTCGGTTGAGAATTTTTTTGAGCATGTGAGTCTTCTGAGAGGAGATTTTGAGTCAGCTCGACTCATAAGAATATCCTCTAAGAGGCAGAGGAGGCAGCGTCTAGGATGGGATCCTCAGAGGCGAGGAGGGAGAGTCATGAGGCGAGAAGGAGGAGGAAGAGAGGGAGAGTAAGAAGGATAAAGAGGATGAAGATAAGAAAGAGGAGGAGTAGAAAGAAAAGGAAGATGAGAAAGATGAGGAAGAGGAAGACAAGAAAGAGAAGATGGAGAAAATGAAGGATGAGAACGATAAGGGGGAAGATAAGAAAGATGAGGATGAGATAAGAAAGGTATGGAACAGGACAAGGAACAGGAAGAGGAGGAGGAGGAGGAGGATAAGAAGGAAAATGAGGAGGAGGATAAGGAATAGTAGGAAGAGGAGAGAGAACAATAGTTGGAGGATAAGGAAGAAGAGGAAGAGGAGAGAAGAATGAAGACCAGAAGGACAAGTAAGATATGGAAGAGGAAGAAAACGGGGAAGATAAAGAGGAGGTGGATAAGAATGGTAAAGAGGAGGAGGAGGAGGAAGGTGAGTACAAAGGATTACAAAGGCGGCGTATGCGACAGGAGACCTTTTGGTCCATAACTGGGTCGGATGCGAAAAAATATATAATGATGATAAATGAAAAAATAAATAGAATTATAATAGTATAAATGAAAACAAATCAAATAAATAAATGCATAGTTATAGTTAAATAATAAACAAACATTATATGTTAGAGAAGCTGAGGAGATGAAAATAATAGTGATGAATTATTTTCTCGATTGAGCTAAAGTTAAGTGGACGACAGAGGGAAAGATTGGAAGAAAAGTGATGTTTGGAGGCAATGGAGAAGGAAAAGAAGAACAAAAGATAAAGAAGGGAAGAGAGAGGGAATTAGATAAGAGGGAGGAAATGAAAGAGCAGGAGAAAATAAAATGAGAAGAAGAGTATTAGAAGATTATTGGAAAGAGTGGTAGAGATGCAAAGAGATAATAATAAAGAAAGGAGAGGAAGGAGAGAGAGAGAAAGAGAAAATGAGATAGGAGTGAGACACTGAAAAAAAGGAAAAAGTTAATAAAGAAGAGAATTAAAAGGTCATTGTGACGAGTATAGAAATACATAGAAATAAATAATGTTAAAGAAGAAAAGGGAAAAGGAGACAAAGAAAGAAAAAGAGAAAGAATAACGAGAACGAGATAAGAAAGTAAAAAAGAAGAGAACTAGAAGATTATTGAAAGAAGTAGTAGAGATGGATGAAAGAAGAGGATAGAGCAAAGGCAACTATAGAAAGATTGATGTAGACAAGTTAAGAAGAAGTTTCAGGCTTTAGAACATTCCATGTCCCCACATTGCCACTAAAAAGACGTAACGACGTCTTCCAAATTCCATGTTATGACTTGAAATCTATCATTCAAAACATATCATCCAAGTACGTAATTTAAAGATAAAGTATCTACACACACACTTAAACCC
Organism: Oratosquilla oratoria; assembly: GCF_046742065.1. NCBI lineage: Eukaryota > Metazoa > Arthropoda > Malacostraca > Stomatopoda > Squillidae > Oratosquilla > Oratosquilla oratoria. The sequence goes on along the minus strand of NC_134777.1, from coordinate 103,988,986 downwards.
GAAATGTATGAATACGAAGACAAGAAAAAAATCCGTTAAAATTCAATTGAAGGATATACATACCTTATACGAATTGTATTTTATGACTTGAAATTTATCATTCAAGACATAATATCCAACTACGTAAATTTTGGGAGAAAAAAAAATCCGCAAACACTCAAGACACGAAATATATGAATAAGAAGACAAGAAAGAAAATCTGTTAGAATTCAATTGAATAATATACATACCATATATAAAACCCAAAATTAGGCTTAAATATGCTTTATACTAAATAAAAAAAGAATTCTCCGATTTGCGAGTTTTTCTCGAGACCCGGCAAAACGGTCGCACCGGACCCTGGGTAGGTGTAAGGGTTTATTCAGTTCGTTTCACGTTTCCAACCGGAACTGATCTGATTCACGTTGTTCATTGATTAATATTATGAGGGTTTCTTATTTCGGAAATTGTTATCGTACAAGTACAGTGACGAAACTTTTGAAAAACTTGAGTTGTTTGACGGAGAAATTTCGCGAGAGAGTACGTGTGAGTTCGAAAAACATTACTTTGCGGGTTATAAGAATTTTACAAAACATGGGGGAAAATCGGATCATGGGGATTACCAAAGGTATTATTTGGAATAAGAAGAAGAACTTGAAGAAGAATTCGGAGAAGAAGAAGAACTCGAAGAAGAAGAACTCGAAGAAGAAGAACTCGAAGAAGAAGAACTCGAAGAAGAAGAAAAAGAAGAACTCGAAGAAAAACTCGAAGAAGAAGAAGAACTCGAAGAAGAAGAAAAAGAACTCGAAGAAGAAGAAGAAGAACTCGAGGAAGAAGAAGAACTCGAAGAAGAAGAAGAAGAAGAAGAAGAAGAACTCGAAAAACTCGAAGAAGAAGAACTCGAAGAAGAAGAAGAAGAAGAAGAAGAACTCGAAGAAGAAGAAAAAGAAGAAGAAGAAGAAGAGCGAGCAGCGCCGCAGGCCAAGACCCCCGGCGTAGCCGGGTCGGCGCAGCCGGGGGCTTGTAAGTGTATAAATAATTGAGCATACATAAAGTAAGGAAAATAATATTAAAGAGAAGAAAGTGAGTTAAAACCGAATGTGAAGTTACAAGGAGGAAAATAATGTCATAGATACATTTTGATTTACTGTATTTGAGTTTCACAATGAATAACAACTAGAATATGCTCTCTTTATCTCTCTCTCTCTCTCTCACACACACACACACACACACACACACACACACACACACACACACACACACACACACACACACACACACACAAGAATATAGCCGCTATATACAGTATATATATATATATATATATATATATATATATATATATATATGTGTGTGTGTGTGTGTGTGTGTGTGTCTCCACATATATATATATATATATACATATGTGTGTGTATATGTGAGTGAACATATGAATGTATGAGTCTGTGTGTATAGGGGACATCCTCCTCCTCTTCCCCCTCCATCTCCTCTTGCTCTTGCTCTTCCTCTTTCTCCTCTTCTTACACCTCTTCCTCCTCTTCTTCCTCCTCTTCCTCCTCCTGCGCCATGACACCACGGGCGAAGTGGCATCAAGAGGTTGGGTGTGATTATGGTTGAGTTGCACCTCGAGGGTCGAGTGGCATGTAAGGCCTAGCTTACCAGGTCGTCCTTGGGAACTGAAGTGAGAAAAGAGCAC
>NC_134777.1:103967311-103977311 GCF_046742065.1 Oratosquilla oratoria | reverse complement strand
ATGATGATTTTCCTAAAACATAAAACTTGGAATTAAAATCAAATCGAACTTGAATACTTTTTTATATCTAAATGAATTAATATAATTTATGAAAAATAATCTTATTTCAATTCTTTTATGAAAATGATTGAAAAAAAATTGTTTCCACAAAGCCTGGAGTTCCCTGATTTTTTTTTTTTTTCAATGATAAAAAGCATTCTAAATATTTTGTTTTCAAATTCTGAAGCTTCTTGAAGAAATGAAAGTTTTGTTGTTTATTTAGAAAGATATATGACATCTATCTAAAGATCTTCGTTTCGCCAAATCCTGAAGTTACCCTGAAGTGGGTCAACGTCAGTACGTGTTTCTAGATCCAAGTCCTTTGCAACATTTAGGTGGGGGATTGTCTGTCGAAAGAATAGCGACCCTCCTATGTTTTGGAAAGAGCTGCGTGCAAGCGTGCACACACACGCACACACACACACACACACACACACACACACACACACACACACACACACACATATATATATATATATATATATATATATATATATATAGATAGATAGATAGATAAATAGATAGACAGATAGATAGATAGATAGATAAATAGATAGATAGATACACTCTATTAGTGTCTGTGAGTTGTGATATTAACACTGTTCGGGATTTTTTTTTTTCGGAATTAGATGATTTTGATTTATCAGAAATAAAATGGATGTTACTACAATTTAGCCAAAGAATCTTTATTACTTCTATGTTAGTCAGCAGGTTGTAAGTTTTCCAAATGGCCGAATATTTACTAAAAGGACGAACCACAATGACTGGGACTGACGTCCTTGCATATAGGGCAAAGGTTGCAGCTTTTTTTTTTTTTTTTTTTTTTTTTTTTTTTTTTTTAATGGAAATGTAACAGAGATATGGCATAGGTGTTGTTAAATTAAGATATAATTGACTGAAAATTGTTACATGACCGATCTCTTATGCAATAAACGAAGTGGTGTAATAGAAATTGAACTCAAATATATATTGCGATAAATCTGCAGAAATTTTCAAATAAAACAGAAAAAATAGAATAGCATAAGATGAAAAATAATATCATAAAATAGTGAGGTTGAATACAAGAAGAAAAATATAGAATATGAAATTAGAAAATGCCTTTGATAAAGTGAAATTGGACTCAAATTTATATTGCAATAAAAATGCAGAAATTTTCAAATGAAATAGAAAAAATAGAACAGGATAAGATAGATAACCTCATAAAATAGTGAGGTTGAATAGAAGAAGAAAAAAAAACAGAATATAAAATTAGAAAATAACTTCAATAAAATTAAATCCAATATAATGTAGTCTCATAAAATGGTGAAATTAAATAAGAGAAAAATATAAAGATAAAATAGAATACAGCGTGACACAATAAATGGATACGTGCCTCAAATAAAATAAAATAGAATAAAATAAAATAGAATAAGATAAAGCAGTCACATAGAATAAGATCAATGAAGTAAGAAACAAAATTAAATAGAGTAAGATAACATATGATATGAAATTATAAAGTGACATGAAATAAATTAAGACAGACTAGAATAAAATAGAAATTAGAATTATTGACTTATGTGTGTGCGTGTATATGTGTGTGTGTGTGTGAGAGAGAGAGAGAGAGAGAATAGGAGAGAGAAAGATGGAGAGGGAGGGACATATAGACGGAGAGAGAGAGTGAGAGAGAGAGAGAGAGAGAGAGAGAGAGAGAGAGAGAGAGGACAAACGAATACACATAGGCAAACACACAATTAGACACACACACATACACACACACACACACACACACACACACACACACATACACATGAATACAAAGACAAACTCAAAATTAGAAACACACACACGCATACACACACACACACACACACACACACACACACACACACACACACATACACACATGCACATACACACAAAGTCAGAATGCCTGTGTGTGTGTGTGTAGCATACTCGTATGTACATTGTAACAGAGGTACAATTACGTTGATCTTAAGGCCTTAATGTACTTTTTGCATGTCTAATGCACAGTGTGTTCCACAAGATAGGTGGCCAGCAAAGACTCTGTTTGCCACTGGAGATCGTAATTTGGCAAATGATTTATTGGCAAGCACTAGAGAAGCCAACTTCCTAGTATTTCCTTTTCTAGACCGCGTGGGGAGGTGTTAGAATTCTACAAAATATGTGAACATTTTATATCTACCAAATATGCGAAAATTTGTGTTATCGGATTTCTGGAATATGGATGAAGTTATTAGGAGTCTGAAAAATATGTTGAGAGTTGTTAGAATTCTACAAAATATATCAACTTATCAGGGTTCTACAAAATAGGTGAAGAGTTATTGGAATTCTACAAAATAAGTGGAAAATGATAACAGATTTTCTACAAAATATGTGAAGAGCTATTACAGTTCAATAATATGTGAAGTTTTCATAATCTACAAAACATGTGAAGTTATAATGATTCTGCAAATATGGAAAGTCACATATCTACAAAATATGTGAAAAGTCAGAATTGTGCAGAATATGTTAAAAACGACTGTGTAAGTTATAGCCTTCCATTTTGGTATTTATCATAATAACGTCAACGTAAAAGATGCTTTAAATTCTGTTTAATTATTTATCTACTTATCTACTTATCTACCCATTTATTTATTTACTTATTCCGAGGCCCCTTCCAAGCTTGGGCCCACTTCCTAGCCCTCGGTCCCCCTTTCAAAGATTTGAGGTCTCTTACCTACTATTCGGGGCCCCTTCTCAACTTTCGGGGTCCCTTCCCAGCTTTCAGGGACCCTTCCCAGTTTTTGGGGCCTCTTTCCCAGATTTTGGGGCCTCTTTCCCAGATTTTGGGGCTCCTTCCCAGATTTCGGGGCCCCTTTTCAGCTTTCGGGGCCTCTTTCTCGGATTTTGGGGCCCCTTCCCAGCTTTCGAGGCCTCTTTCCCAGATTTTGGGGCCCCTTCCAAGCTTTCGGGGCCCTTTTTCCAGATTTCGGGGCCCCTTTCCCAGATTTCGGTGCCTTTCCCCAGCTTTCATGGTCCCTTTCTAGCCTACAGGGCCCTTCATAGTTAAGGGCCATTTTCTAACCTTTGGGGGTCCTTCCCATCCTTCGGGGCCCTTCTTTTCCCTTAAGACCCCTTCTTATCTAGGGGGCCCATTCTCAACCTAGGGCCCTCTCCGTACCTCTGTGGCTCTGTAGGCTTTGTCTCTGCGTAGGAGGTATAAAGACACTGGGATCGATTCCCAACGTAAGATGCTATTTTGTCCCGAGAGGACCTGAATAAAATAGTCTTGTCTTAGACAGAATCAGATATGTAAAGTTCGCCACAAAATAGGGGTGGGGGGGCTTGGAATAGTCTCCATCGGACAGAGCATTCCGGGGAGGGAACCTACCCCCCATTTAAAACCATTATCCTCCCTCCACCCTCCTCCCTCCTCCCTCGTCCACCCTCCTCCCTCCTCCACCCTCCCTCCTCCCTCCCTCCTCCATAGCACTACATTTATACCTCCCGCATTGCATCAATTACACACTATCCTCATCATCATCATCCTTATCCGTATCCTCATTTTTCTTCCTTTTCCTCCTTTTCTTCCTCCTCCTTTTCCTCCTCTCTTTCTCCTTTCCCTCCTTTCCCTCTTCTTCCAATTCATCCTCCCCTCCATCCTTATCATCATCATCCTTATCGGTATCCTCATTTTTTCTTCCTTTTCTTCCTCCTTTTCTTTCTCCTCCTTTTCCTCCACTTTTTCTCCTTTCCCTCCTCTTCCTCTTCTTCCAATTCATCCTCCCCTCCATCCTTATCATCATCATCATCATCCTTATCCGTATCCTCATTTTTTCCTCCTTTTCCTCCTCCATTTTCTTCCTACTCCTTTTCCTCCTCTTTTTCTCCTTTCCCTCCTCTTCCTCTTCTTCCAATTCATCCTCACCTCTACCCCCTTCCCTTCCTCCTCCATGCTTTCTCCTTATCCTCCGCCCTTCTTCCACCCTTCCTCCAGCACTTCCTCAACCCTTCCTCTTCCTCCTCCTCCTCCTCCACCTCCACCCCCACCCCCACCCCCACCACCGTGACCAATGCGTTGATAAAGCCAACTCTTCCGCGAACTTAACTGACGCAAGCGATTGAAGAGAAAATGGAGTAACGGGCTAATGTGAAATTACACGAAAAAATGGGAAATCCAAGACTCGGAATACGCAATCTTACGCTCAATTACGGAATGGTTCGCTCGCTGGGAAATGTCTCTGTGTGGCCAAAAGAATACATGGAACCGCACACGAGAAACTGTAATCGACTTCTGTTGCCACAAGGTTCGAGGTGGGCCGACAATCCACCTCCCAAACAGAGGGAAGATATGTATTTACACATACACACACGCATGCACACACGCACACACGCGCATACACACATACACACAAACACGCATATACATGCAAACACTATATATGTATGCATGTTTTACTTGTATATCCATACATATAGACACGTTCACACACACACACACACACACACACACACACACACACACACACACACACACACATACACATATGCATTCATACACACACACACGCGCGCGCGCGCGCACGCACACACATGTATAGGTATATGTGTTTATGCTGTATATGTATATGTGTATCACACGTGTATATGTATACTTGTATTTATACAGTGGCCCGTAACCATGCATATACATACATACACATGTATATGTATGTGTGTGGAAGGCGGATAAAGAAGACACGGGTCTTGGTCCGAGTTTATCCCTGACTGGTTTTTACTCAGTGCATTCCACTGAAGAAGCTCAGGACGAAACTGTCATGCCTTCAAACTTCTCCAAGCTAGTAGTAATAGGTACGTTTATTGGCTACTATCATCAATAGTACCACAGTTTCGCTTGGCAATGAATCTTTATGATAATTGTGTTGTAATGGAGGTGATGTCTTGGAGTTTCAAGGGAGCAAATGTATATTTAATTTTACTCTTAAGTAGCTGAGGGGGAGGAGCTTTGTGATGAAGGGGTGGGGCTTTGTGATGAGAGGGCGGGGCTTCGTGTTGAGGGGAGGGGCCTCGTGTTAAGGGGGAGGAGTATCGTGATGAGAGGGTGGGGCCTAGTGTTGAGGAGGGGAGGGTTTCGTACTGAGGGAGGCGGAGCTCCGTGCTAAGGGGGCGGGGTTACATATTGAATGGGCGGGGCATCGTGCTGAGTGGGCGTGGTCTCGCACTTAAGGTGATACATCATCTTCTTTTCCCTACGTACAGCTGGCTTTACTCATAAGCACTACCGTAACTGGTATCTGCAAAGAAGGACTCGTATATTTATGATACACGTAAATTTACTATGTCGTAAAATACTTACGATGTCGTACATCTACGACCCAGAGACTTACGACTCCCGCAGCTTCTAAGAAGACACCAACCGCGGTAATACTGAGTGCTGTCAGGTGAGTTTATTCAGCTGATGGTGACCTCCGGCAGCCGGAAGGTGTAGCCATTTCTTGGAAATCTGGCTCGAGTTCTTGGAAGAGGTTGAGCGGCTGGAAAGCTCTCGGTATCTTCGCTGAAGTGTCCGAGTCACGTGACCCCAGAAGGTTCTTCTTCTTTTTCGTCTTTTTCTTTTTGTTTTTGTTTTGTTTCTGCTTCTTTTTCTGCTGCTGCTTCTTTTTTTTCTGCTTCTGTTTCTTCTTTTTCTTTTTTCTTTATCTTTTTCTTCTTCGTCTTTTTTTTTCTTTTTTTCTGCTTCATCTGATTATTCTTCTGCTGTTGCTTCTTTTTTCTGTTTCTGTTTCTTCTTCTACTTCTTCTTCTTCTTTTTCTTCTTCTTCTGCTTCTTTTTTGTTTTCTTCTTCCTCGTCTTCTTTTTCTTCTTCTTTTCGTCTTCTTTTTCTTCTTCATGTTCTTCTTCCTTTTCTTTTTCTTCCTTCATTTTCTTCTTTTCCTTCGCCTTTTTCTTCTTCTTTTAACGTAATTAACACACAACCGCAACCCTGCTCCCATGTGAGAATGTCGAGACACCCCTACGGACCATAGCCTCGTAGCATTTTTCTACGAGGCTTGCCTCTACTCCATTTCATTTCGGTCTTCTTCCTCCTTCTCCTCCTCCTTCTCCTCTTCCTCCTGAACCATGGTCTATGGTGTATGATCTTGTTTCTTCCTCCATTTTCTTTGTCCCTCTCCTTCTCCTCTCCCCCCGCCCTCTTCCTCCTCCTCCTCCTCTTCCTCCTCTTCCTCCTCTTCCTCCTCTTTCTCCTCCTGAACCATGGTCTATGGAGTATGATCTTGTTTCTTCCTCCATTTTCTTCGTCCCTCTCCTTCTCTTCCCGCTCCTCCTCCTCCTCCTCCTCCTCTTCCTCCTCCTCCTCCTCCTCTTCTTTTCATTTTCTTCCTATTCTTCGTTTCCCTCTTTTCTTGAGTTCATATAATTCTCTTCTTCCTCTCTTTATTTTTTGTTCCTCGTACATTTTTCTTTATTCTCCTCATCTTTTCTTTGTTTTTCCTCATTCTCCTCCTCTTCTTTTTGTTCCTCTTCTTTCTTCTACCCTTCTTCCATTCCTCTTTGTCCTGCCTATCTTCTTCCTACTCTCTTTGTTTGCTTTCTCCTACTCTTTTTCTCCTCTTTCTTTTCCCTCTTATTTCCTATTTTTCTTTATATTCTTCTCTTCTTTATACTTCCTTTTCTTCTTTTTCTTCCTCCTTATCTTATCCCTCTTCTTCCTCCTCTTCCCCTTTTTTCTCTTATTCCTCCTCTCCTCTTTTACCTTTTAGTCTTTCTCTTACTCTTCTTCTGCCTCCTCTTCTTCCTCCTCCTCTTCCTTCTCTTCCTCTTCTTCTTCATCTTTCTCTTCTTCCTCCTATTCTTGTCTACTTCTCCATCTTCCTCCTCTTTATCATCTTCCTCATCTTCCTCCTTCTCCTCCAATTCTTGTTCTACTTCCCCCTCTTCCTCATCTTCCTCCTCTTCCTCCTCCTCTATCTCTTCCTCATCTTCCCCCTCCTCCTCCGCTATCTCTCCCCTCTCTTCTTCCTCTTCCGCCTCTTCCGCTTCCTCTTCTTCCTCCTCCTCTATCTCTTCCTCATCTTCCTCCTCCTCCTCCTCCTCTATCTCTTCCCCCTCTTCCTCCTCTTCCGCCTCTTCCGCTTCCTCTTCTTCCTCCTATTCTTGTCTACCTCTCCATCTTCCTCCTCTTTATCACCTTCCTCATCTTCTTTTTTCTCCTGTTCTTCTTCTACTTTACCCTCTTCCTCATCTTTCTCCTCTTCCTCCCTTTCCGCCTCTTCCGCTTCCTCTTCTTCCTTCTCTTCCTCATCTACCTCCTCTCCCTCCTCCTCTCCCTCTTCTTCTTTTTCCTGTTCTTCCTATTCTAGTTCTAACTCTTCTCTCCCCCTCCCCTCCTTCCTCTCCCTCCTCTCCTTCCTTTCCCTCCTTACCTTCATCTCCCTCCTCTTCTTCCTCTTTCTACTCTCCCTCCTCTCTTTCCTCTTTCTTATTTCCTTCCTCTCCCTCATCTCCATCCTCTCCATCCTCTCTTTCCTCTTCTTCCTCATCCTACTGCCCCTACTCTCCTTCCTCTCCTTGCTCTTCTTCCTCTTCCTACTCTCCTTCCTTTCCCTCATCTCCTTCCTCTCCCTTCTTTCCCTCCCTCCTCTCCTTCCTCTCCCTCCTTCCTGTCCCTCCTCTTCCTCTCCCTCTTCTCCTTCCTCTCCTTCCTCTTCCTCCTCCTCCTCTTCCTGCGGCCGGAGCGTGTCCCAATAACGCTAATGTAATTCCAACTCGGGCGTCACGCGGGCAGCACAATCGCACCATTAATGTAATCAATTCATATCGTCATGGGCTCATTTCCTTGCAGCGTCAGATTCCCTTTAGGGCCTGACACGGACACGAAGGCTCTTGAGGGTGATCGCCCACATCGAGGCCGAGGTCTCAAGAGCCACCTGGACCTCCGGAAGGACTTCCACTTCAAAGGAAGGTCAGAAACTTCCACGGAGGATAAAGATAAAAGATTAAAGAAATTGTTTCCGATAAACACGTGTTAGGGAATTATGTTTACCTTGTGGATAGAAACGTTGGTGATATGTCTGCGATAACGTACGCTGCTACGCATAGTATGTGCACATAAATAGTTATTATTTATTATATATTTTATTTGATAAATGAGTAGCAAACGTTAGCGAAAGTATGTGAACGCTTGATGACAATTTATGAATGTTCACTGCTGTTCTGTCGTCATGTGGATGCCTATACACTTGTGATGAACAAATGCGAGATATAGTGAACAGACCTCCCAGCATATGTTAAAACGGATGAACAAAATTGTGTTCACAATGAAACGTTGTATTAAAAGTCAGAGAGAGTGAGACTTTCATGTAATGTAATTTACCAGCGATTCTATCCTTGTGGAGAATCTCGCACACATAGAGAGAAGAAAAGAGAGAGAGAGAGAGAGAGAGAGAGAGTGGTCTTCATCCCCAGACACCTGGACAGACAGACAGACACGCGTCTTTGGGTGGTCATTTGAGTAATTCCATCAAAGGCTTCCACACTGTTGGCCACGAAATTGGTAAACAGGAGAACTAATAACCTGGAATGACCTCCAATGACTTGCCAGTCTTGTCTCCTGACAAGAAAATTCATCACAAGATGACCTCTGTATCCAAAAAACTCCTTCCGTCTCTTTGAACTTTTTCGTGGAGGTCTTGAAAGAATTGGGGCGTCTTGTTTCCGTATCCTTTGCATTTGACTTAGTAATTGTCACTCGCTTTACGTCAGAGAAGGCTTGTCAGTCACCCTTGCAATCAGTTCTCTCTAAAATCGGCAACACTCCTCTTTTCTTTTTTTATTTTGATGACGATGATGCTCCTGTAAAGAAAGCCGAAGTTAGTTTTCTTTTTTCCAAAGGACCTTAACTTCTTCTTTTTCTTCCTCTTCTCCTTCTTCTCCACTTCCTCCTCCTCCTCCTCCTTCTTCATCTTCTTCCTCTTCTTTTGCTTCTTCTTTCTTCTTCTTCTTCTACATCTTCATCCTTTTCTCCTTCTTCTCCTCTTCCTCCTCCTTCATCTTCATCATCTTTCTCTCCTCCTCCTCCTCCTTCACCTTCTTTTTCTTCTTCATCTTTATCTTTTCCTTTTTCTCTTTCTTCTTGTTCTTCTTCTGCATCTTCTTTTTCTTCTTCTTCTTCGACTTCTACTCAGTTGAATTTCTAAAACATTAAATCAGAAATGTTCACCTTGAGTTTATAACATCCCACTATGGAGAACAGTTCATGATAGAACACGTCTGAGTGCATTTTGAAAGTTCAATAACAACATTTCCTGCAACGAAGCAGATTTTCGAATAAATGTACATTTGACAATAGAAATAGGATATAAAGAATAAATAAAAATAAATGAATAAATAAATATGATTAAATATGAATAAATATATGTAAATATTGCTAAGTATATATAGATAGATATATATAAATAAATATTAAACATGAATCAGTATAAGTAAATATTACTAAATATAAATATATATAAATAAATGTGTATAAATATAGCTAAATATAAGTAAGAATAAAGGAATAGATATAAATAGGTAAATATAGAATTAATATAAGTAAATATAGAGTTAATATAAGTAATTATTACTAAATATAGATATACATAAATAAATGTGTATGAGTATAGCTAAATATAGATATAAATGAATAGTTATAAATAGATAAATATCTAAAAAATAAACATGAATGGAAATATATTACATTAGCAAAATTCTTTAAGATGGATATTCATGAGCTCACACGATGCCGTAGTGTGCCCGATGCGATGCGTTCTTGAATTCAACCCATCGGGTAACCGAAGACCCTCTCGACAGATTATTTCTCGTCCGAAAGCCTTCGCTCAAGAGACATCTCAGCGGTTGCTAACGTTGACGTTCTTGTGCTACGAAAGAAAGAAGGAAGAGGTGTAATGTTTATCAAAGGAGGATCGTGAGGAGTTAAATGTT
>NC_134777.1:103927311-103957311 GCF_046742065.1 Oratosquilla oratoria | reverse complement strand
AAATTGTACAAAAACATAAAAAGTTAAAACCTAGAATAGCTATGATAAATGATTTCCAACTTATAGTTCGAAAGTTTGGTGAGCTATTAAAGGACAATCCTGATTACAAATATTCTGGCTCAAGGGAAGATTATCTTAGTTTACCAGCTAAACTGCGAGCGAAGCGAGCTCCTAGCGCCGCAGGCCAAAGCGGTGACATTAGTCACCACCGAAGGTCGCTTGTAATGAATTAAAACAAAGATAGTATTCATTTTCGAGAAATCTGAGCTATTTGTGGTGGTGATGGTGTGGTAGGCGCTCAAATGAGATGTCTCTTAATTCTTCCTCCTCTTCTTCTTCTTCTTCTTCTTCTTCTTTTAATGCACTTCCCATCTCTCTGTCTCCTTGTCTTCCCTTCCATCCCTCCTCTCTCTTTTTCGCTCTCTCTATCTTTTTCCTGTGTCTTTCATTATTTCTCTGTTATTTGTTCTATGTCATTTCTTCCTCACTCTAGCTCTCTATCATTCTCTCCCCCTCTCTCTCTCTCTCTCTCTCTATCTCTCTCTCTCCCTCTCTCTCTCTCTCTCTCTCTCTCTCTCTCTCTCTCCCTCTCTCTCCCTCTCTCTCTCTCTCTCTCTCTCTCTCTTTCTCTCTTTACACAAGTTCCTGCCACCATGTTTAATAATGATGTTATTGATAACTACTGTTGTTGTCGTTGTTATTGTTGCTGTACAACCAACCCTAGCTAACAATGGGCACTTTAGCCTCCTCTTCCCCATCCTACGTCGGGGCGCTGTATCTCAGCCAGACCTAAATCGGGGGTATTCGCTAACCCACCCCCCCTCCCTTTAACTGGGAGCCCCGTTAACCGACAAACCCTCGTATGCTTCTCAATTAACCGCCACTTCTGATGCTCCAAAACTCGTTTCCCTGACGGTTTCGTTCCCGGTCAACCGCCACTTGTGACCGTTTAACCGTCGTTTCTTTTGAACGCAACCGACCTAACCGTCACTCTCCTCGCGGGCCGCACCACGTTTTCTGTTCTCTATTTCCTTCCCGTTTTCCATTTTTTATCGACTTTTATTCTATTCTTTTATTAACTTTCTGGGTGTGTAAAATCGTGTGCTTGTGTGTGTGTGTGTGTGTGTGTGTGTGTGTGTGTGTGTGTGTGTGTGTGTATGTGTGTGTGTTGTCTTTTATTTCTAAGGTGAAAACATTAAACTTTATCACTTGAAGCGTCAACACCACCACCCACCTATGTATAAAAATGTTATATTCCTCAGTTTCGGTAAATTGCATATAACTTCTATGTGTATACTATACTCCATTGTAGAAATCAATCTTAGAAATATATATATACTTACCTGTGATTGTTTTTTTACATCTTTTATCAACTTATTTTTTTTCCTCCCTTATATCTTTCTTGCCCTCTCTCTCTTTCTCATTCTCCCCCCACTCTCTCTCTCTTTCTCTCTCTCTCTCTCTCTCTCTCTCTCTCAATTTCTCTCTATCTCTCTCTCTCTCTCTCTCTCTGTCTCTCTCTCTCTCTCTCATTCCTTCTTGTTCAATTCCCTCTTCCTTTATTTTTATTATTTCTCTTCTTTTTCTTTTGACTGTTTGACCTGTTTTCATATTTTCCTTTTCTTTTTTATCCATCTCCCTCCTTCCCACAAAACTTCGTCTCTCTTTCCCCCCTTCTCTTCTTCCCTCCCTGCCCCTTCCCTCCTTCCCCTTTCACTTCCTCCCCCTTCCCTTTTTCCCCCACTTCCCTCCTTCCCCCACTTCCCTCCTCCCACTTCCCACCCACCTTCCCCTTCCCTCCTTCCCCCTTCCCTCCTTCCCTCCTTCCCCTTTCCTTCCTTCACCATTCCCTCCTTTCTCCTTTCCCTCTTTGTAGTCCAACTTCCCTCCCCTCCTCTCCTCTCTCCTTCACTGCCTCCTTCCCCATTTCCCTCGTTCCCCTTCCCTCCCTTCCCTTCCCTCCTTTCCCTCCCTTCCCTTCCCTCCTTTCCCTCCCTTCCCTTCCCTCCTTTCCCTCCCTTCCCTTCCCTCCTTTCCCTCCCTTCCCGTCCCTCCTTTCCTTCCCTTCCCTTCCTCCCATCCCCTCTCTCCCCTCCCTTTCCTCGTTACCTTCCTCCCTTCTCTCCCTTTCTTCCCTTCCTTCTCCTCTTTCACTCCCTTCACTCCCTCCCTTCCCTCACTTCCCTCCCATACTTCCCTTCCCTTCCCTCCCTTACTCACCTTCTTTCCCTTTCTCGTTCCCTCCATCCTCCTCCCTTGTCCTCCTTCACTCCCATTGTCCTCCATTTGTCTTGTCCTCCCTCAGCGAAGGAAGAAGGAAAGGGAAAACGGATGGAGGAAAATTAGGAAGGAAAGGGAAGGGATGTATATAAGGAGAAGGAAGAAGGAAAGGAAGGAAGAAGGAAGAAGGAAAGGAAGAAGGGTTAGACAGTGTAAGGAAGAATAGAAGGAAGTAGGGATAGAAAGAGGATAGATGGGAAGGAGAGGGAGAAAATAAGAAAAGGAAGTAGGAGAGGAGGGGAAAGTAGATGGAAAGGTAGGGAGGGAGAAGGGAAAGGAAGGGAGTAATGAAAGAGGGAAACAAGGAAGGAGGGAAAGGAGAAAAGGAGGAAGGAGGGAAGGAAAGAGGGAAAGGAGATGGAGAGGGAGGCAGAAGGGGAAGTAAGAGAGTAAGGAAAGGGAGAAACAAGGAAGGAGGGAAAGAAGAAAAGGAGGGAAAGGTAGGGAAGGAGAAGGAAAAGGAAGGTAATAAGGAAAGAGGGAAACAAGGAAGAAGGGAAAGATAAAAAGGAGGAAGGAGGGAAAGGGGATGGAAAGGTAGGGAGGGGGGAAGGAAAGGAAGAAACAAGGAAGGAGGGAAAGAAGAAAAGGAGGAAGGAAGGAAGGAAGGAAAGGGGATGGAAAGGTAGGGAGAGAAGGGGGAAAGGAAGGCAGTAAAGAAAGGGAGAAACAAGGAGGGAGGGAAAGAAAAAATGGAGGGAGGAAGGAGGGAAAGGAGATGGAAAGGTAGAGAGGAAAGAGAGAAAGGAAGGTAGTAAGGAAAGAGAGAAACTAGGAAGGAGGGAAAGAGGAAAGGAAGGAAGGAAAGCAGGAAGGAAGGAAGGAAGAAGGGAAAGGGGATGGGAAGGTAGGGAGGAAGGAGGGAAAGGAGGGAGGGAGGAGGGAAAGGAAGGGAGGGAGGGAAGAAGGAGGGAGAGGGGATGGAAAGGTAAGGAGGGAGGAGGGAAAGGAAGGTAGTAAGGAAAGGTAAGGAGGGAGGAGGGAAAGGAAGGTAGTAAGGAAAGAGGAGTAAAGGAGGAGGGAAAGAAGAAAAGGAGGAAGGAGGGAAGGATTGTAACGAGGAACAGAAAGGCATGAAGGGCAAAGGGTGAAGCACAAGAGTTCAGAATAAAAGGAGGAAAAATTGTATAGAAAAAAAATTTTTTGTTTTGTATTTATTTGCAAGAGCGGAAGTTGGTGTGAGTGTGTGCGTGTGTGCGTGAATGCGTGGTTTAGAGTTTGTATATGTATGTATGTATGTATGTGTATGGTTAAGGTTGGCAAATGTATGTGCGCACTGTGTGTGTGTGTGTGCGTGTGTGTGTGTGTGTGTGTGTGTGTGTGTGTGTGTGTGTGTTCACCATGGTCTTTGGATCACGTGTGGACTCGTGATCGACAGCTATTTCCCTCCCGGAAAAGAGCTCAGAGCTCTTATATGACCTGTCTATGGGTAATAGTATGACCTTACACGCACACACACCCCAACTCCCCTCCCGCGAGAGTTGGAGTAACAACCCACAGCACAGCGATACTGAAATTATTTCAGTCCTGGGCGGGATTCGAACCCAGGCCCCTGTAGTGACATCCGGGAACTATGCCAACTGCGCCACGAGTTGTGTGTGTGTGTGTGTGTATGCGTGTGTGTGTGTATGTGTGTGTGTTTGTATGTGTGTGTGTATGTGTGTGTGTATGTGTGTGTATGTGTGTGTGTGTGTGTGTGTGTGTGTGTGTGTTAGCATGTACTTAAACCGGTGGCACTGTATTGGCCCCAAAGATAATGTGCCAGAAAGAGAACATATCAGTTGAACAGAAGAAGGTGAAAGTGAGGAGCCTACGCCAGGAAGCGCTGAGTAACTGCGGCCGGAGCCGTCACCCTTACCCTATGCTCTTGAACTACTGGGAATCGTAGAGGAGTGCGGGATTCGAACCCACAACAAAACGGAAGCGAGAACAGCAGGTTCCTGATGACGCCACAGGCGCTCAGGGAGAGGTGGACGGAGATAAAAAAAAAAAAAAAAAAAAAAAAAAAACATCAAGTGGAACTTGTTGAGCGAAGAGTTACAGGAAATGGGAACACGGAGAGATAGGACGAATGAAATGAAATAAAATAAAACAAAACGAAATAGAATAAATTGTTGGTCCTATAGATAGATGGTGACGCAGGAAAGGTGTCTAAATGGAACACTTGTTTATTGAAAACTGATACCGAAAGAGATGAAGGTAGGAGGAGGTGGAGGAGGAATAGGAGGAGGGCGATAGGCAGTAGAAAAAAAAGAAGAGCAGGAGGAGGAGGAAGAGCGGGAAAAGGAGGAGTAGCAGGAAGAGGAGGAAAAGCAGGAGGAAAAACAGGAAGAGGAGGAGGAGGAGTAGGAAGAAGAGGAAAAGCAGGAGGAAAAACAGGAAGAGGACGAGAAAGAGTAAGAAGAGGAGGACGAGGAAGAGGAGGGAGAGCAGGAGGAGGAGGAGTTGGAAGAGTAGTAAGGGTAGGAAAAGGAGGAGGAGGATGAAGAACAGGAGATGAAGGAAGGAAAGAAAGAGGGAGAAAAATTGGAACAAAAGTAGAGAAAGAAATAGAGTAATCGCAAGAAAGTGAAGAGGAAGAGAACAATGAGGATGAGGATGAAGAAGGTGAAGAAAGGGGATAAAGATATTAATTAAAAAAGGCAATAGAATGGGAGTCAGGAAGAATGTTAACAATAGCATGATGAAGAACAGAAGGACGGGCAATTAGGTATGCAATGAAATAGACACTTCAGATACACAGACAGAGATACAGATAATAAGACACAAACAGATGGAGAAGCACAGGCAGACAAATGCATACACAGACACTGGATGAGACATGCACAGACGAACACGTACAAACACATAGACACAGACAAAGAGATACAGATAATCAGACACAAAGAGACAGAGAAACAAAGGCACAGAAATACATACACAGACACTGGATGAGGTATGCACAGACGAAGACGTACACACAGACACACAGACAAACCGGACAGATATACAGACAGACACAAAAAGATACAAAGGCACACAAATACGTACATAAACACACACAGAGACGAACACACACAAACTCATAAACAGACAGACAGGTACAGAGATACGGGCAGTCTTAGGAACGTAATAAGAGATAATGACATCACACGCGCTTGCGTAGAGTTACCTACAAAGAAAACAGAAAGTGGAAGATGGCAGACAACGAGTACCAAATACTACGAAAAAAAGAAGTAAACACAGTTACGACGTTTTTCTTTTTCTTCGCCTTTTTTTGTATTATTTTTCTTCTTGTTTCTTGTTTCTTTTTCTTATTCTCATTCTTCTTCTTCTCATTCTCTTCTTCTTCTTCCTCTTCTTCGTCTTGGGAGACGAAATTCTCTTGCAACTGTGAATCATTTCACGAGCGTCATCATTGTAAGGCAAGCGAACGAAAAGAAGAAAAAAAGGGGGAAATGAGAAGATGAAGGGTGTAAGAGAGAAGAGGCGAAGTAGGAGAGAAAATAGACGGAGAAAAGATATCTGGAGCCCAGGAGACGGACAAACGCCAAGAGGATTAACAGAGAAGTCGGGAAAGAAGAAATTAATTAGAACTAAGAGGAGAGAGAGAGAGAGAGAAAGAGAGAGAAGAGAGAGACAGAGACCCCTTGGCAGGGAGAGGAAGAGATACATAGATATAGATATGTGTATATAATTACAGCTATAAAAGAACATTCAAAAGAAGGTGAGGAGCCTACGCCAAGAGGCGCTGAATGACTACGACCTAAGCCATCACCTTTCCCCTATCATCCACTTTAGGGATTGTTGGTCACTGCTGAGAAGTGCAAGAATCGAACCCACAGCTAAGCGAATGCGAGAGCAGCACACTTCTGATGACGCCACCGGCTCATATGTATATACTATATACATAGTCTATATATATATATATATATATATATATATATATATATACACACATATATATATATATATGTGTGTGTGTGTGTGTGTATGTATGTATATAAATGGACATAGAGTGCACATATACAAATACATGGTATACATTTTCTAGAATTGTATATAGGGTACAGGTGCATATATATATATATATATATATATATATATATATATATATATATACATATATATATACATACATATATCTTCGTTTGCCCTTCCACCGAATTCTCTCTCATTTGTCTTACGTAATTTTTTAATTATATATATATATATATATATATATATATAATATATATATATATATATATATATATATATATTCATGTATGTATATGTATATATATATATATACGAGTATATATATATATATACATATATATATATATATATATATATATATATATATATATATATATATACAGATACAGATATATGGATAGATGTATTGGGTATAGATACAGACTACGTATAGAAACAGATACAAATATACCGTAAATATACATAAATACACACATAGATATGAATAGAGGGTATATATCTATAGAGTACATAGAATACAGATGTATGTAGATATAGGTACAAATACGCAGATGTATGGGTATATATACGTGTATGTGTGTATATATATATATATGTATATATATATATTTATATGTATATATATATATATATATATATATATATATATATATATATATATGTATATTAGATAAGTATGCTATATATATTTTGAGATAAGAAATACAAATAACTCCATATCTAGAGTAAGGGCCATTGATGTGAGAATAAAATCTGATATGAAACAGGGAAAAAGAGAAGTGGAATAAAGGGAGAAACGACAGGAAAGGAAAGATGGCGAGGAGAGAGAGAGAGAGAGAGAGAGAGAGGACAACTGAGAGCGAGTAAATCAGAATATACTCTCTCTGTCACCCGTCTTCATCTTCTTTCTTTCTGTCTCCCCACGCCCCTCCCAAAAAAATGGGGATCAGTTTCGGGTGAAAAAGGCTGTGATGGATTTGAAAAGTCATTAGGAGTTGATGTGATGACGAGACGGGGCAGAAGGGGCTTGATCTCATGAAAAAAAAAAAAAAAAAAAAAAAAAAAAAAAAAAAAAATGGAAGTCTTCCACTCAACTGAATAAGATTGTTTGGCGTTTGACATTGACATTAATAAAGTATTATTAGTTACCCTTGGTCCCTTCGTCTGAAATAAATCAATAAATGTGTTAATAAATTAATAGTAACATATGAAAAGATATTGACAAAAAATCATCACATATCTAAAGATCCTCATCACATACACACACACACACACACACACACACACACACACACACACACACACACACACACACACACACACACACGCACACACACACACGCACACAAACACACACACACACACACACAAACACACACACAAAATGTTGCATAGCGAGTCTATGCACTTTCCTCCCCCCCTCACCCCACCGTCCCCTCCTTTTCTCTATCTCCCCCCACTTCCCCATCTACCGTTACACCCCCTACAATACCTCCCATACCCTGACAAAGACAATAGGGGCGGGGGGGGGGCTTCCCAGATTGGCCCAGTTGCAATTTACAACAGCCAATAACAGGACGACCCTGTACGAAAAAGAAGGGCAGATCGGGGGGGAGGGATGGAATGGGGGAGGGGGAGAGAGAGAGGGGGAAAGGGGGGTTAGGCTTGCAATCAAATACTGCGCGCGTTCGTCTCAAAGCTAACAACAACCTGTGACACGTGCCTGAAAAAACACGGGGCCATTAAATCAAGAAAGGTTATTTGATTCTCTCCCCCCGCTACCTCCCCCCGGTCGCCTCCTCCCCCCACTTCCTCCCACCTCCAGTGACGTCACGGGTCTCTTCATTTTCTGTTCATTGTCTGTTCTAATTTGCATTTCCCTCCCCCCTTGGTTTAGCTTTCCTTTGATATCCCCCCAACCCTTCTTCATATCCCCCCGACCCTTTATCATATCCTCCCCCCTCCCTCCTTTCCCCCTATCCCTCCCTCCTCTCCCCATCCCTTTCCCCTTCCCCATCCTTTTCTCTATCACCCTCCCCTTCCATCTCCCCCCTTATTCCTTTCTCCACTCCCTCCCCTCCTTCTTTTCACCCCTATCCATCCCTCCTCTCCTCATCCGTTTGTCAACCCCCTTTCCTCCCTATTTCCCCCCTTCCCCTCCCTCGGTACCATTCCTTACTCTATCCTCACCCACCTACCCCCCTCCTTTCGCCCTAACCCTCCTTCCTCCCTTCCTCCCTCCCTTTGTCAACCCTCTTCTCCTCCCTCCGTTTCCCCCTTCCTCCCTCCCTCCCTCCCTCCACCATCCCTTTCTCCACCCCCTCCCTCCCTCCTTTCCTCCCCACATCCCTTTCTCCATCTCCCTTCCCTCCCTCCTTCCCCCTAACCCTTCCCCCCTATCCCTTCCTCCCCCTATCCCTTTACCCATCCCCCTTCCACTCCTTCCTTTCCCCCCTCTCCCCCCTCTCCGTCCCCCTTCGACCATCCCTCTCCCCCCACCCCATATAAGTTTACAACCTCTGTTGTTTCTGCTTTTGTATTTTCCATGTTTTTGTTCACCAACAAACTCTACTTCCTTCTCTCACCCACACTTTTCCCTCCTCCACTCCCTCCCTCCCTCTTTTTCCCTCCATTCCCTCCCTCTCTTTCCCTCCTTTCTCTCCCTCTTTTCCTCCTCTTTTTCTCCTCTTTTGAATAATAATGCTTCAGGTTTTCCATTTGCTTTAAGTAAGAAATTGAATTTCCTCTTTTATATCTATTATTATTAACCAATTAACTAATTCTTTCCTCATTCTTCTTCTCGTATGTTTGCCTCTTACCCATTTGTTTATTTTGTTATCCATTCATTAAATTATTTTTCACTCTTCATCTTCTTCATTCTATCTTAATATTGATCCAAGCTAATTTTTGTTCTTAATTTTTACTGTCTTTTTGTTTGTGTATTCTATTTTAGGTGCCCTTTTCTCTTTATTGTTTTTTCTCTTTTATCTTTTCTTTCTCTTTTTTTCTCCTTCCTCCTCTACTCTTCTTTTTCGTCTTTTTCCTCATTTTCTTCTTGTTCCCTTTTCTCGTCTAGTTCCTTTAGTTCCTCTTCTTTTTATTCTTTTCCTATTCTTCTTCTTTATCCCTTTCACTTCCTTTATTTTATTTTGCGTCCAGCTCATCTATTTTTATCAATCTTGTTCCTATTACCATTTATTTCCTTCTCTCTCATCCCTTTTCTTCTCCCTGTGTCCTCTTTTTTCCTCTTCCTAATCTTTCCTCTTACAATTTTTTATTCCTATTATTCTATTTTTATCATTATTATTTTCTTAACAATTGAATTTACCAACACAAAGGATTACAAATGATTACAAAGTCGGAGCATGCCGACAGGAGACCTTTTGGTCCATAACTAGGTCGGATGCGAAAAAATATATAATAATAAAATAATAAAATAAGATAAAATAAGATAAAATAAATAAGATACAATAACAAATTATAATAATATGAATATAAATATAAACACGGTGTGCTGCACTCAGGTGAACGAAATCTTATGGCGTTAGACAGAATAAAGAGGAAAATGTGAGCCATTATAGCCAATAGGGAGAAGTGTAATGGGTTTCACCCCATTAATGGGGGACAGTGCACAGAATTAAACCGTCTAGTTTTAGGTAGAATAGAAGGTCTAAAGATAGGCTTCGTGAATGAGGTGACTGTTATAGAATGTAGTTTAACACTGCTTCTATCCTTTGTTATGCTCTGTGTGTGTGTGTGTGTGTGTGTGTGTGTGTGTGTGTGTGTGTGTGTGTGCATGTGTGTGTGTGTGTGTCTGTTTTCTTAAAGCTCGTATTTTTTGTATTGTCATCCCTTCATAGTTCTTCTTCTTTTATCTTCGTTACTTCTTCAAACTACTCATTCCTATACCCATCATCATCGTCATCTTCATCACCGTCATCATTATCATCATCATAATCATCACTACCAATATCATCATCATAATCATCATCATCACCGCCATCGTCACCACCATCGCCAACATCAGTACCAATACCACTACCACCACCATTATCATTATCACCATCATCACTACCATTACCACCATTATCACCACTACCATCATTTTCATTATCATCATCATCATCATCATCATCATCATCTTTTCTCGTCTCTTCCCCCGTTGTTTTATTATCATTATTATTATTATTATTATTGTTATTATTATTATTATTATTATTATTATTATTATTATTAATATAATTATTATTATTATATAATGATAATAGTAATAATAATAATAATAGTAATGATAATAATAATAATAATAATAATATATAATAATAATAATAATAGTAATGATAATAATAATAATGATAATAATAATAATAATAACAATAATAATATATTTTCTCTTCCTCGGCCTTTTTTATCCTTTATATTATTTCCACCTCATTCTCCGCATCTTCCTCCCTGCTTCCTCCTCATGTTCTTCTTTCTCTCCTTTTTTTCCCTCCTCTTCTTCCTTCTCCACTTCCTCCTCCTCCTCACCCTCCTCCTCTACTCCATCTCGTCCTCTTCCTCCTCCTCCTTATGGTCTTCCTTATCTTCCTCTTCCTTCGTATAATCTTCCCTCTCTTCCTTTTCCGCTTCTATCTCCTCTACTTCCTCTTCCTCTTCTTCCTCCTCTTCCTCCTCCTCCACTTCTTCCTCATTATCCTCCATCTACCTTCTGCTTTTGAGATTTTTTTTTGTAACTTTTCTGCTTCCGTTTGTAATTCTTCCGTCGCCTTCCTTGATCAAATCATTAAAGTTTGGAGTTTCCAAAGATTCTCTCTCTCTCTCTATCTATCTATCTATCTATCTATCTCTTTCTCTCGCATTTATTTTACTTTATTTTTAGCTTGCCTAACCATTTCTATTTGTTGATTTACGTACATGTATATACATATATATATATATATATATATATATATATATATATATATATATATATATGTGTGTGTGTGTGTGTGTGTGTGTGTGTGTGTTTTGGGAGGGGCTGGACACCTGGTTTGGGTGGTAGTGGGGAGATGAGGGAGGGTTTCTGGACAGCTGATGGGGTCCAAAAGGGGACAACTAGGACTGCACCCCCCCCCCAACCCTTGTCAAGAGTCAGCTCCCCCCCCCCCCCGAAGCTCTTCATACGCGGATTCATTTCCTTTCTCTTGATTATGATGGTCCAAGGAGTTTCCAAAACTTTTCCTCCTCCTCCTCCTCCTCCTCCTCCTCTTCCTCCTCCTCCTCCTCTTCCTCCTCTTCCTCCTCTTCCTCCTCCTCTTCCTCTCTTTCCACCTCCTCCTCCTCCGCATCTTCTTCCTCTTCCTCATTTTCTCCTCATTCTCTTTCTCCTTTTCTCCCTCATCCTCCGTCTCATTTCTCCTCCCCCTCTTCCTCCTCCTCCCCCTCTTCCTTTTCCTCATTTTCCTCCTTTTCATGCGGATTCCCCTCCTCATTTTCTTTCTCCTCCTCCCATTCCTCCTCTTCCTCTTCCTCGTCAGCATTATGATTCTCTTCCTCCTCTTCTTCCTCAACCTCATTCTCCTCCTCCTTCTACTCCTCCGTCTCATCCTCCTCGCCCTTTTCCTCATACTCCTCCTCCCCATTCTCCTCCTCATTGTCTTCCTCATTCTCCTTCTCTTTTTCCTAATCTTCTTCCTCCTCACCTCCTCTTCCTCCTCCTCCTCCTCCACATCCTCCTCCTGGCCCAACACCGGTTAGGATTCTTGACTGGAATCATGTGATTCAGGATCGATTTTTTTTCTCTGTGAATAGCGAATGCCGCACTTGACCAAATAGCCTCACCGGAGAGCAGCGATTAGTGCATGTAATACTTCTCCTCCTCCTCTTCTTCCTCCTCTTGCTCTTCTTCCTCTTCCTCCTCCTCCTCCTCCTCCCTTTCCTCCTCACACTACTGCCTCACTTTCCTTTCCTTGTCCTCTTGCTTCAATTTCCCTTCTTCCTCCTCCTCCTCCTTATCCTCCTCCTCCAACTCCTCCTCTTCCTCCTTCTCGTCTTTCTGTTTCTCCTATTTCCCCATTTATTTCTATTTCCCTTCCCTCTCCTCCTTACCATCATCATTCGCGTCCTTCCCTTCCTCCTCCTCCTCCTCCTCTTCTTTTCTTCTTCCTCCTCGCCCTTCCCTCCCCTTTTCGTCCTCCTTCTTCTCCTTCCTTTCCACGTCCTTCTCATATTCCTCCTATTTCTCATTCCTTTCCACCTCCTCCTCCTCCTCCTCCTCCTCCTCTTCCTCCTCCTTTTCCTCCTTCCCTGCCACTTACATACAACATATACACACACATGATTATATATACAAATGTAAGTATATACATACATATGTATATTCACTTATGTATACACTTCTTCAATGAATGCTCTGTTTATACAACTTGCGTTCTGTTCCGTGTATTCCTTTAGGGCCCCTCCCACGTACCCTCGATCCCATCCTCAAAAAAAAAAAAAAAAAAAAAAAAAAACTTGTATCCTCTTGTAACCCGCCATTTATTCTGCCCACCTTAATTCTCTCGTTCATGTCCCCCATGACTTCACATCTGTGTCATGGTGTCTCCAAGGATAGAGGCGCTGGTTATTACGTCAGGGCCTTGTATCTCTTTGGTACCTCGCCTCCAATTCTCAACTCGTCAATCCCACCATCTGTCTCCCTCTATCCATTCTTCTGTTTCCCCTCTACGACTTTCCCCCTTTGTCCCCTCGCGCGCGTCTGTGTCCCCTTGTTTTCATCCACTTTTTTTTTTTTCTTTTTTCTCTCTCCTACGTGTTTGCCTCTAACTGTAATCATCCGCACCAGGGCCTTTTGAACTCTGTACGGGTTTTTTGTATTTGTGTGTGTGTGTGCGTATGTGTGTGTGTGTATGTGTGTGTTTGTGAGACTGCATGTATAAGAGACTTTGGGTGTGGAGAGGGCTGCTTCTGTGCGTATGCGGGCTGGCGTATGGTGTGTGTGTCTGTGTGTGTGTGTGTGTGTGTGTGTGTGTGTGTGTGTGACTATCTGAGAGACTATGTATGTGTATCGGGGTGATTTTGTGTCCGTGTATATATATATATATATATATATACATATATATATATATATGTTTATATATATGTATATATATGTATATATATGTATATACATATATATATATACATATATATGTGTATGCATGAGGGGACGAAGAGAGGAGGGTTGTCGATTAAATGAAGCGGCCTTGCTGTGGATATGCCGTGTCTCGCTACATTGCCTCTGACCCAGGGCAGTGGGCGAGTTGCAGGTGATGACCCGTCATCCATGAGGAGCTAAGATGAGAGGGAGAAAAGAAAGGGTGGTGGATGGGAATGGAGTATGTGGCGATGAAATGGGGTAGCAGTGGATTTATGCCTTTGACTTTGACTATCTCCCTTGTAAAGTGAAAAAGCCGTTGGTGTGTATATTTATGTATATATATATATATATATATATATATATATATGTATATGTATATATATATATATATGTGTGTATATGCGTGTGAGTGGCTGTGGCTGTGGCTGTGTTATAGTATTTGATTGAGTACAGTGGTTTGAATATATTCGAGAAGTGAGAGACAGTGGCCATTAGCAAAAGCAAAAGCCAGTTGTATTAGGAAAGAACGATGGCAAATGAACCGAAAAGGAAATGGCACAATCAAGGTTGAAGAGGTGAGTAGCTTCCACGCTCAATCCTGTGGCTGCTAGGGACGTCTCTTACTTGAATAAAATCGCTTGACGGCAGCCAGGATATTTATTTAATATTCTACCGTGACAAGCAAAGGATTAATCCAGATAGTGTTTAACTCTTTCGCTGTCAGAGGACTCCATCGGCAGAATAAAAACGCCTGGAGACAGTGAGCTATGTGCGTGTATGTGCGCGCGCGCGTGTTTGTGTATGTATGAGCCTTGAATTTATTGTCTGCAATTGACCTGTGACCATGGAGAAACAAACACACACACGCAGTTGGTAGAGCGCTGGACTGGGAAGTACGGTAGTGCTCGCAGTACCCAGTTCGAATCCTGCCCAGGGCCGAAATTATTTCGGTATCGCTGTGCTTCGGGTCGTTACTCTGACTCTCGTGGGCGGGGAGTTGGGGGTTTGTGTGTGTGAAAGGTCATAGCATTACCCATAGATCGGTCATACGAGCTCTGAGCTCTCTTCCGGGAGGGAAATAGCTGTCGATCACGAGTCCAACACGTGATCCAAAGACCAAGGTGAATACACACACACACACACACACACACACACACACACACACACACACACACACACACACACACACACACACACACACACACACACACAAAACACACGTATGAGTACGCACTCTTGTATATTCACACAAAGAAAAGAAAGTTGAGAATGAGACGATGAATAATGAGAGAGAGAGAAAGAGATGGACACACACATATATATATCCACACAAAGATAAGAAAGCTGAAAGAGAGAGAGAGACGTATATACATACACATATATACATCTACACAAAGAAAAGGAAGCTGATAGAGTTACATATTGAACATCAGCCAGATACTTCAACCCACGAGCCACTTCCTGTACTTGCGCGTAATGAAAGAAGTGACCTGATCTTTAAAAAGAAGAAAAAAGTAAAAAAAAAAAAAAGGACAAAAGATTCTTTTGGGCTGGGAATGAACTCTGCTAGCATCGTCCACCTAAGCCTTGGAAGTTAAAAACGGACGGAAATGAACACTCCCCGAGGGAAAAATTTCCTCGACTGGATTCGGACGCGGGGAATTGGAATGGGGACGTTCCTGCAGAATCCTTCTCCCCCCTTCCCCGCCTACTTCCTTCCTCCCCTCCTCCCTCCTCTTTCCCCTCCTTCCTTTTCCCTTTTCCTCCCCTTCCTCTTCACCTCCTACCTCCTCTCCCCTTCTTCTTCCTCTCTCCCTCCACCTTCCTTTTCCCTTCTCCCTCCCTTCCCCCTCCTTCCTCCCTCTCCCCTTCTCCCCCCTCTCTTCCTCCCCTGCCCCTTCCCCCCTCCTCCACCATGTTTTGCCTACCTGAGAGAGAGAGAGAGACTTGCGTTTAGATTTGTAGGTCTTGATTCCATCTGTTCTCTTGTTCTACAAATTATATCAAGTTATTGGTTTCAAGAAGGAATCCTCAAAATTAAACCACTGTCTATTCGGTAAAGCTGACGACTAAGTTGAGTAAAATATATAAAGTGAGTCACTATATGTAAGGGCTTCAGACATAATCCCTAGCTCCCGTCACACTATCACGCTTCTCGTCAAATGTTGTGATTTCGAGAAGCTGGAAGACGACTTCGCTTCCAATATTCCAGGCTTCCCTAAGGACAATTCAACAATGTGTCTTAATATTCGTATAAGTTTAACTTCTCATAGCTCGTCATTCAGGTCCTCAGTATATGACGCAAAGGTGATTTGACATTTGGAGATTCGAAAGATAAAAGATTGTAACCTAAGTCGTTTCTACACAAGCGAACTCACTTGAGTCGCGTATATGTGTGGCGGGGGCTTTAGTATTGTTGCGCCGGCCAGAAGAACGTATGTAAAGGTTGCCACTGTATTCAAGCGGTTACGTTGTTGGGATTGGAACAGAAGTAAATACGGCAGAGAATAGACTGTCTCCCTGTCCCCCGCAAGTGATTGAAACCATTCGCCAATATACAGAACAAATTATAATAGATCTGCTACAAAGGTACAAAATGGGTATGAGAAATGTTTTTATTGTATATTTTATCAATTTATATTATCTATATTATCTATATTATCTATTCGTATTACCTGTATTATTTGGTCACTTACATTATCTATTTATATATGTAGTATTTATTTACATTATTTTATTAACTTATCTTTTATCATGTAATCTTTGCTTTCCAGGTATGTTGGTTTTCTGTTGCCTCAAAGGTGTGGACAGCATCGATGTGTTCAGTAGTTCAACGCGAACACGTAAGTATGAACTTGACCCCTTGGTGGCGGTTCCGGCCGCAGCAAAGTACAGTTGTGATCAAAAGTTTGTACCCACTCAGTGCTTCCCACTGTGGAGATATGTCGTTCGTTGGGAGGGAAAAGAAGGAAGGGTAGTGAGTGGTGGGATGGTGAAGTGAAGAAAGTAGTAGAAGAGAAGAAGCGAGCATTCAAGGATTGGTTACAAAGTAGGATGAGAACAAAATATGAGGAGTATAGAGGAAAAAGAGAAGCAAAATAAAAGATAAGGAAAGCAAAAAGAAGAGCAGATGTAAAATGGGGAGGAGTGTGACAAAAAATTATGAGAGCAAAAGAAAGATATTTTGGATGGAAATCAAGAGAGGAAGGGGAGGTGAGTCAAGTACAGAAGAAAAAGTAAAAGGTGCGGATGGACAGATCTTGACGGAAGAAGAGGCGGTAAGGGGAGGATGGGTGGAGTACTTTAGAGAGCTGTTCAATGTGGAGGAGGACAGCGAGGAATTGGTGGTAACATTGAGAGGCGCAAAGAAAATGACGGTGATGGAAGAGGGAAATGTAGTTCAGTTCGAAGCTTTAAGAATCATTTAGATAAACACCTAAGCAAGATGCTGTAATGATTATAATTTATTTTATATTATTTGTTTTTGTTTTGTTATCATTTGTCTGTCTGATATTCATTTATTATTAGTTATATGTTAATTTATTATTATTTACTATTTACCTGTTTGTTTATTATTTAACTATACCAATGCATTTATTTATGTATTTTATTTGTTATTTACATTATTATAGTTTTTATTTATTATTTTATTATTATGATTTTTTTCGCATCCGACCTAGATATGGACCAAAAGGTCTCCTGTCGGCATGCTTCACCTTTGTAATCCTTTGTGATAAGTAAAGATGAGGTGCAAGTAGCTCTGACAATGATATGAACAGGTAAGGCTCCTAGATTAGATGGGTGTCATGCGGAGTGTCTGAAAGAAGGGAAGTACAGTAATAGTGAACTGGCTGGTGAGGTTGTTTATGTGTGTCTAAGGGAGGGTGGAGTGCCCGAAGACTGGAGGAGCGCCTGTATAAGCTTTACAAGGGAAAAGGGGACAAATGTGAGTGTAGAAGTTTCACAGGGATCAGTTTGTTAAGTATAGTTGGGAAGGTTTGTAGGAGGGTTTTGACTGAGAGGATTAGGAGAGGAATAGAGGGGGTAATTGGTGAGGAACAGTGTGGGTTTAGGGAAGGTAGGGGTTACGTGGATCAGATTTTTGTGGTAAGGCGGATATATGAGAAAGCTTTAGGAAAAGGTAAGGATGTTTTTTGGGGCCTTTATGGATCTGGAAAAGGCTTATGGCAGGGTAGACAGGTTGTGGTAGGTTTTGCAGATATATGGGATTGGGGGAAAGATGTTAAAGGCAATCAAGAGTTTTTATGAGAGTAGTAGAACCCGTGTTAGAATAGGAAATGGAGAGAGTGGTTTGAGGTAAAGGTGAGACTGCGTCATGTGTAATGTCGCTATGGCTGTTCAATGTGTACATGGATAGAGTGGTCCGGGAGGTAAATGGGAGGGCAATGGACAGGGGACTGGAGATTGTTAAAGAAAACAGAGAAAAGTGGGGAGGTGAGCCAGTTGTTGTTTGCGGACGACACTGCGCTTGTGGCAGGGTCAGAGAAGGGATTAAGGAAGTTTGTAATGGAGTTCGGGAAGGTATGCGATAGGAGAAAGTTGAAGGTAAATGTGGGTAAAAGCAAGGTGATGAGATG
The DNA here is from genome assembly GCF_046742065.1 of Oratosquilla oratoria. Taxonomy (NCBI): domain Eukaryota; kingdom Metazoa; phylum Arthropoda; class Malacostraca; order Stomatopoda; family Squillidae; genus Oratosquilla; species Oratosquilla oratoria. The sequence continues at coordinate 103,939,353 of NC_134777.1, read as the reverse complement.
TACAAGGGTAGAGGATGGCAGTGAGTTGGAAGTAAGTCTTAAAGGAGAGAGGCTGGAAGAAGTGGATAGCTTTAGGTATTTGGGGTCGCATGTGGAAGGAAATGGTGGAATGGAGGTGGAGGTAAACTGTAAATTGAGAGAAGCAAGTAAATGCCTTGGGGGATTAAAAATCTTATGAGAAATAGGCAAATGGGAATGGCATCATCCATGAGGAGCTGAGATGGGAGGGATGGGAAGGGTGGTGGAGGGGAGTGAAATGGGTGGCAATAGGCACGTGCCTCTGACTTAGCTACCTCCCTTATAAGGGGTAAAAAGCCCTTGGCATATAGATATAGATAGATGTATGTGTTTCACAATTAAGGTGTTTACGTGCGTGTTTTTGTGATTGTGCGTGTATTTATCAATCTATATACATGTATATACTTGATATGATGTGATATAAAAAATTTTAACAAAATATTCTTGATTCACTGGTGAGAAATGTAGTAACACATTTGTAAATCACAACTAACACCACAGTCGGACGAAAGAAAGAGTTGCGGAAACGAAACTATATATTTCGATTGCTAACTGCAATCCTCTTCACTGCTGAAGAGGATTGCAGTTAGCAATCGAAATATATAGTTTCGCTTACACAACTCTTTCTTTCGTCCGACTGTGGTGTGAGTTCTGATATTCTTGATTGATTATGAAGTTTGATACTGCACAAAATAGAAGGGTCAAGTTACATGTTTGTGTGTTTTGCGTGTATCTATCAATCTACATGTATATATTTGATATAATATAATATGATATAAGATTTTTTTACTAAGTATTTTTGATTTATTACGAAGTTCAATATTGCAAAAAACCGAAGGGTCAAAGTAGATGTGTATATATATTTACATATATATATGTATATATATATATATATATATATAATATATATATATATATGTATATATATATATATATGTATATATATATATATATATATATATATATATATATATATATTAGAATGCATCCAGGATTTGAGACTAATGGGTGTGTAATGTTCCAGAACCCAAACCCAAAGTCAGCGACTGGAAACTTTCAAGAAGTTTTCCAGTTTTTTGGGAAAGAATGGAAGAGTTTGTATTCCACACAAGCAGGCAACAACCCCAAGCCACCTCATACAAGTTTACTTTTTTTCCCACCAGGTGGCTCTGTTGTCGAGCTGGGAATTTTTCTCTCCCCCCTCTTATTCCCCCATCCCCCAGCCTCCCTCACCTTTCCCCTTCCCTTTTCCCCCTCCTAACAATCTCCCCCTATATGCTCCCCCCATCTGCCTCCCCATTTTCCCATACCCCAACCTCCCCCCCCCCATTTTTCACTACTTAAGCCTCCTCCCTTATTTCTCTCCTCCCCCAGCCTCCTCCCTTTTTTCTCCTCCCAACAACCTCCCCCTATATGCTCCCCCCATCAACCTCCCCATTTTCCCATACGCTAACCTCCCCCCCATTTTTCACTACCCAAGCCTCCTCCCTTATTATTCTCCTCCCCCAGCCTCCCCTCATTATCCACACCCCACAAGCTTCCCCCATATTCCCTCCCCCCAACCTCCCCACATTTTCCCATCCCACCAACCTCCCCCATATTACCCTCCCCAACCTCTCCCAATATTCCCCTTCCCCCAGCTTCCCCATCCTACTATTTCCCCCATATTCCCCCACCAACCTCCCCCTTATTCCCTCCTCCCCCAGCCTTCCCCTTCCCAACATCCCCCCATATTTCACTCCCCCTTATCCGCCCTCCCCCAGCAACCCCCCCCCCCTGTCTGTGTTGTCAACCTGGGAATTCCCATCCCCCCAATTTCCCTATTTGTGGATGTGTATAGGCAGGTGAGGCTTTATACACCTCCTCCTCCACCAGGTGGCTGGTGTCAAGTTGGAAACTCCCTCCCCCTCCCCCTTCCCCCCCAGTCCCCCCCCCCTCCCTTGTAGGTGTGCGGCTGTGGGAGAGCTCACCTTTGGCTATTTTGACCTATTGATACTTGTAATTGGATTTTAAGATATTGGCGGGTTTTTGACGAGTTTGGCGGGTTTGGCGGGATTGGCTATAATTGGTTTCTTTCATTTGGTTTCATGTGTACTTTGAAGAGCGAAGGGGAATAAAGCCACGGCGATTGGCGGGATTCTGACCTTTTTCTATCGATCACCAATTTTTTCTTTTTTTATAACTGCCTTGGTTTTGTGCGTGTGCACACAGCGCTTAGATGTAGATTCAATTCCAATAAAAATGGATATCATGTGCGAATTATGGAGACACGTTCCTGCGTAATTACCATTACGAAATAGGGAGACACCTCACAGTGTCAGGTCAAATCATTACGAAATAGAGAGACACCTCCCAGTGCCAGACCATATCATTACGAAATAAGGAGACATCTCGAAGTGTCAGGTCGTATCATGACGAAATAGGGAGACATCTCCTAGTGTTAGGTCATATCATTACAAAATAGAGACATCTCCTAACATCTCTTGCTATAACGAAGTATGGCGACACGTTACAACGTTATCTCCGGTTGCGAATTGTGGAGACACGCCGAAGTTGACACCTGACGATTTTGATAATCGGAACGTTCTACGAGTATGTAATCGGAAAGTACCTGGGAAACTGATGATATGGTTTAACGTAACACACTACCCTATCAGGAGGCTTGGACGGTGCCCCCTCCAGTGGACTTTGTAGCGTGGAATTAAACAAACTATCCCCTTGGTTCAACTTCGCCGGTGGCAGGGTTCGAACCGCAATCCCCTCGATTTTCGCCGCAAGTAACGACCCCCCAACCCGTTGGAGCGGCGAGCTTGAGAAACGACGACCCAGAGTCTCTCTTGTTAACAATTACTTTGGTGCAATTAACTCAATTTTGTCTAAAAATAACCATACCATGATGGTGTTTTTAATGTTGGGTGATTTCAACACCTTGTAGGTGTCCAGAGAGGTGTTGAGCGAGGTTGTATCGTGTATGACAAGTGTACGTATTGTTTCAGTCGGACGGCAAAGGTACAAGAATCCTGTGACATTTGACCTCTGACCTCTGACCTGTGTGTGTGGATATATATATTTGTGTATGTAAGATGTGCTTCCATTGTGTGAATAGATATATGTGCACATGTATCTATATACTCATTGACATTTTTATGTGCATAAATTATCAATTGTGCGTGTAGAAACGTGATGATATATCTCAACATACATTTCAAGAATATTTTGGTCGAAGTGTGTGTGTGTGTGTTTATTGTGCTAATGTACTCTACATATTTTTTCATGTACATGTAATGAAGGTCTGTCTCGCATAACGCGATTCCTTTCAAATTCGCGGATTATCCGCGGCCCGCGGGCAAAGCTATACGCGGAGCCGCGAAATTTGTTTTGGTCTTTGCAGGAGGAACTTTGCTGTGTTTTCATTTATGCCTTTTCCTCCTCGTTGGTCTCCAGTGTATGTTTTGTTTGTGTTTGTGTGAGTTTGATTCAACTTAGTCTTGGATCACGTGCTGGACTTTCGATGAGAGTTCACATATTATATCAAGCCTGATTTATGGGTAATGTTGTGACCTTACACACACACACTTACCCCATTTTGTTTGTGTGTTTGTTTGTGTGTGTGTGTGTGTGTGTGTGATTCACCATGGCCCTTGGATCACGTGTTGGACTCGTGATCGACAGCTATTATCCTCCCGAATGAGAGCTCAGAGCTCGTATATGACAAATCTGTGGGTAATACTGTGACTTTACACGCACACACACACCCAACTCCTCGCCCACGAGAGTTGGAGTAACGACTCGCAGTGCAGCGATATTGAAATTATTTCAGTCCTGGGCGGGATTCGAACCAATGTAGGTGTTTCAGTCGGACACCACAAGTATTTATTGTGTGTATGTGTGTGTGTGTGTGTGTGTGTGTGTGTGTGTGTGTATGTGTGTGTATTTACGTGTTGTACTAAAGACTGCGCGTAGTAACGCAGGGAAAATTACAAGTAATATGTCTTCACATAAAGAGGTTAATGTTTACATAATGATTTACAATAAACTACGCCATACCGGACATTATAACGTCAATTCTGAATGTGATGACTTTACATCCCGACAGAATTACGTCACTTGCGAACAATTTGAGAGAGAAGATTACTTAATATGACAAACTAACAAGTATAGTATATAGTATATTAAAAAGTTTGTCCAGAATTACTGGAAATAATCAAATTATATTTATTTGATAATTATTGTGCTATGATAAGACTATGGTCAGCTTACAGTGAAACATTAATCATTTATGACTGCTTCCATTATCATATGTTCAATACTTGCTGCACGTATGTCACAATCATCGCAATATATACATATACTGTATGTATGCATATATATACATTATATATATATATATATATATATATATATATATATATATATATATATATATATGTTGAAGTATGGAAGACAAATGAGTGGAAGGGCGGTGAGCTAAACACAGAGAACAGTTGGAATTTTATTCACTGACGTTTCGTCCTTACCAGGACATTCTCAAAGTACTTTGAAAGTGTCCTGGTAAGGACGAAACGTCAGTGAATAAAACTCCAACTGCTCTCTGTGTTTAGCTCACCGCCCTTCCACTCATATATATATATATATATATATATATATATATATATATATATATATATATATATATATATATATATATGTGTGTGTGTGTGTGTGTGTGTGTGTGTGTGTGTGTGTGTGTGTGTGTGTATGTGTGTGTACATATATATATATATGTATATATATATATATATATATATATTCAGAGCAATCACATAAACACGTGATAAACTATATCTGCCGAGCCCATTTGAAAAATAATAAAAGATGACCGAACGTTTTCATCTATTAAGACATATTCATTGGTACCCTGGAAGATGTCTTAATAGATGAAAAGGTTGGATTTTTTTTCATTTTCCCAGTGGTTTCTGCACATATATGCATATATATATATATATATATATATATATATATATATATATATATGTATATATATATACATATGTATATATATATATGTATATTTATATGTATATATGTAAATATATATACATATGTATATATATATATATGTATATTTATATACATATATATATATATATATATATATATATATATATACTAGAATACAAGTTGGATATAATAACTTTTCATCCAGGATTATTTCACTGTCGAGTAAGGTATCCATTATTTGATGGATTGTGTTGTAATATTAACTAGTGTAATGTCAGGAGGAAAAGATTTTTCGAGCCAAATTCAAGTGGAGCACCGCAGTTGTCATCTTGATTTTTTTTCTTTTCTTCCTTCTGTTCTTCGTCTTTTTCTCTCTCTTTTCTTCTACTTTGTCTTATTGTGTCTGTCTTCAATTTCTTCTTCAGATTCTTTTTTGTCTTCTTTTTTCTTCTTCATTTTCCTCTTTTTCATTTTTGTCTTTGTTTTCTTTTTTCTTTGTCTTTGTCTTCACCTTATTTGTTTTCGTCCTCGTCTTCGTGGTCTTCGTCTTCTTTTTCTTCATCTTCTTTTAGTATATTTTTTCTTTTCAGTCTTTTCCCTCTGCCTCCAAACTCTCATGGACCAAAAGGTCTCCTGTCAGGATGTTTTGCTAATGGAACCTTTTTAACATATAAGTAAAAATTAACCAAAACCTTTTGGTTCTGAGACGAATCGATAGTAAAGTTGTCAGTTTCCCTTCAAGATCGACATAGACCTTTCCCTGCCTTTTACCACTTTAAGCATTTTTCCAGATGCCGCCAGGCGATTTTATTCAGTTGAGAGAACCTCCGCCCTCATCCTCCTGCAGGGAAAGGGCAGAGTCACCAACATCAATCATGATTTGTATCTGTGAGGAAATCTTTCTAATCTTAATATTTTTTATCGCTACTACTAACTATGCATGGCTATATGCATAGCTATACATATATATATATATATATATATATATATATATATATATATATATGTGTGTGTGTGTGTAATTGTGTGTGTGTGTAAGAGGCCGGGAGTGTACGAATGGAAATGAGCTAGGGCAATATAATAATTCAGACTCGACGCCTCGAAGAGGGCAATGTTATGTCTAGGTGAGGGCGATGTTTTGTCTATGTAAACACACCGACGGTGGTGACTGTTTTTATAATCGCTTATGTAATCACAACATTGTAAGCGCGGGTTACCTTCGTTTGACTAATGCTGAGGTAAACAATTTTTGCTAGTGGCATTGAAATGGCTTTCCGGATTGGTGCAAGGTGCAGAAGGAGGAAAAAACTATTGGTGCATGAATTCAAAGTCACGCCCATAAGGAGTGACATTTATTTGAGAAGTCACCGGGGATTGGTTTAGAAAAATTAGTGACGTCAGACGAAGGTAGCTTAGCGTAAGATACGGGATCTCGTCAGACGTTCTATAGAGAAGAGATAGAGAAGATATAGGGAGAAGATATAGAGAGGGTGTAGAGAGAGGATCAGGAGACGATGTAGAGACGAGAGAAAAGAGATCCCGAGTGTAAGCTGAAGGTGAAATTACAGTGAAAGAAGAAAGAAAATTCACCTCCCTTTTATTAACCCAAAGGACGAGAGGAATAGGCATGGGGCCTAGAAAATAGTGAGACTACAGGAAAAAGAAGGCATTGGGCCTACTACTTAAGAGGAACTTGAATATTAGTGAACCTCACGTAACGAGAGGCAAGGGGCCTCGAGACGAGTGATATTACAAGTCAAATTTAAGTGACAGTGGTGACTAGGGGAGGTGAAAGTGGTGGCAGCGGTGGGATGAACTGGGTGTTAAACACCTCCGAAGAGAAGTGGCGCCAGAAGTCTACGGGAACAAGACAACCAAAATCAAGAGTGTATTACGACTACGAGAGAAATCTACAACTTCAAGTAACTGCTACGTTGGGAACAAGCATTCTTCAAGATTCTTCAAGGAGATCATCATCTACAAGGCGGTCTTCAAGGCAGACTGTGTGATGGAGGAGGAACAACGTCGTTGAGGAATGACAAGACCGTAGAAGGACGTCAAACCAGACATTGACATCACGAAGCGACATCGCAAGCAGCCAGGCTAAAGCAAGGTATTAGTAAAGTATGAGTACCCCTCAGAATTCTAACGTGTTGAGACACGAAATTCACACATCAAATACAAATATTCCAAAATTCACAGGAGAGTCTAACACATATGGTGTAAACAAGTTCCTAAACCTCATTGACACTCTTATAGTTAGTAAAAATGTAACAAACGAGAATCGTAAGATTGAGATTCTCAAGGAGAATATAGATCCAGAGCATGGAAGGGCGAGGTTTGTCATTAACTTCCAGCAAATGGAATCAATTAATCAATATGATGATTATAAGAAGGCATTTATTAAACATTTCATGTCCAAATGTGATCAGGATCCTATTAGATCATTGGTAAAAATGATTAAGGAAGTTAGGACAAGTGAAACTGACACAGAGTACTTAGCTAGATTAGATAGATGGTCAAAAGACATGAATTCTATCTTGAAAGATTCAGACTGGATAGAAAGATCTAGTGAGAAGATGGAAATCTCACAGGTAATCAAATTGATTACATTTAGCTTATTGGCAAAGAATTCTGATGACTTAACAGCAGAAAGGCTGTACAAAGATTTAAAATCAAATATCTGTTTAGGAGAAGTAGATTATCTTCTTCAAGGATACAGTGAGACCAGAACAATAAACCCATATGTAATGCCTATAAATCAACATAGCCAATATAGGAACTCTAGAGAGTTTAAGAAAACAGAAGTAGGACATAGGCGGCATGCTAGAAGTCCATCTAGGGATAGGGATACCAGAATCCTTTGTTTTAATTGTAATGCATGGGGACACAAGGCACAAGAATGTTTTTATGGGATTATTTGCAGAAATTGCAAATACGAAGGTCACAATGAGTATCAATGTAGGAACCCTCCATTCTGTATTTACCATAATAAAATCGGACACAGAACTCATGAGTGCCGAAATTTTCGGGTACCCCCAGGGCTAAGAGGAAAACCCCCAGACACAGAATAAACCATTTCAGACCTCCCCATATATATACCGATAGGCGGTATTGTGTTAAATATGGGAATGCAAGGGAGATGAAAGAAACTGACAAACTGATAATTACTGTTGGTAAAACTTCTGTAGGACCTCTCATTGCGGGTCAAGTGTTCAATAAGCCTATTCAAATTTTTATTGATACAGGGTCTGTAGTTAATGTAATTACTAGTAAAGTTTTAAACCAGTTGAACCCAGGAGTGAAAATGTTGGAACCAATCCGTTATACATTGCAAGGTGTAACTGGAAATCAGTTAAAAACATTAGGCAAGATTGAGCTAGAAGTTGCCTTATATACAAATGAACAATTGTACATCCCAGTGATAGTGGTAGAAGAGTCTGTTTTTCCAGGAGATTTATTGATAGGATTTGCAACTATGAGAAAAGAAAACATGGTAATTTGTCCTGCTGACTTAGGAATTTTAGTGAAGTCACAGTTAATCCCATTCTTAAATCAACCAGACTTAAGACCAGTGACAGGAATCAATGAATCCTTAGATAACATTTCTATCCTAGATAGCGAGGCCGAGCGGTCCAACCCTACAGAAAGTAAAACAATTTGTGAACCCAACTCAGAAGTTCAGGAAATCCCAGAGATTACTAAATTATCAACCACAGATGCCTTGAGAATTGCAGATTGCGGATTAACAAGGTCGACATTGTTACATCCCATGTCAATTAATAAGGTTGAAGTGTGTTTGAAAGGAATCAATGTAGACTCTGAAGTAATTACAGTCCCAGAAACAGTTAAACTTAAAGGATTGAAGTGGGACTCAGGGATTTATAAGACAAATAAGAACAAAGTAGAAGTATTAGTAATTAATACTATGAATAAAGAGATAGTTTTAAAGAAAGGTACACAAATAGGATGTATTCAGGTGTGTACTAAACCTATTAAGATTTTAAATGAGAATAGTGAGGAGATAGAATTACCAACTTCATCAATTTGCTCAGTACAAGAAGGCATAGACTTAAGAAATAGATATAAAGAATTATTACAATCAACTAATTGCCCTGAGTTGGATGAAGCTTTATTTGCTTTGCTTATGAAACATAAAAAAGCAATTGCTTTGCCGGGGGACGCCTTAGGCAAAACAACTGTTTTAAAACATCACATTAAGTTAAAACCAGGAACACAACCTATCTACATACCAGCCTACAGAGTTCCTCACTCTAGATTAGCTGTAGTAGATAAACTCATCACTGAAATGTTATCACAGGATATTATTGAACATAGTAAGAGTGAGTGGAATTTTCCGTTGATCTTAGTACCAAAGTCTGATGGGACTATGCGACCAGTTATTGATTACAGGGAACTGAATAAGCACACCATTCGTGACAGGTTACCATTACCCATTATCGGTGACATTTTGAGAAGTTTGGGAACTGAGAATAGATATTTTAGTACTATAGATATCAAATCAGCTTTTTGGCAAATAGAATTGCATGAAGATTCAAGAGAGTTCACAGCATTTTCTACTACAACAGGACATTATGAGTTCAAGAGAATGCCATTTGGGTTATGTAATAGTCCATTAACTTACATGAGATTAATGAATACTATTCTAGATGGATTGTTAGGAAACACTGCCAGTGTTTTTCTAGATGACATTTTAATAGTTTCTCAGACTGCAGTGGAGCACTTTAAGAAATTAGATTTGATATTCTCAAGACTAGGAGAAGCTGGGTTAAAAGTAAAACTTGAAAAATGTAAGTTCTTGCAAGACAGTGTCATTTACTTAGGACATAAGATAGACAGACACGGACTAAGTACAGTAAATTCAAAGGTGGACGCTGTCAAGAATTTTCCAGTTCCGACCAATGTAGACAAGGTTAGGAGCTTTTTGGGATTAACAGGATATTATAGAAAATTCATTCAAAGTTATGCTGACATTGCTAATCCACTAAGTTCTTTGTTGAGAAAGGACTCAAAGTTCATATGGGGACCTGCGCAACAGCAAGCTTTTGACAAGTTGAAAGATAAACTCACAAGTTCACCTATTTTAATTTTCCCCGACTATGAAAAAGAATTTATTCTTTGTACTGATGCGTCTGACATAGGGTTAGGAGGCATACTAATGCAAGAGAGAAATGGAACTTTAAAACCCATAGCTTACACATCCAGACTTTGTAATAGTGCAGAGAGGAACTATTCTATAACTGAAAGAGAAACTTTAGCAGTAATTTATTCTTTAGAAAGTTTTAGGGATATGATACTAGGGTATCCCATCAGAGTTTGGACTGATCACACAGCTATTCAGAACTTATTTAAGCATAAGAATCTTAGAGGCAGACTTGCTAGATGGTTTGCGATACTTCAGTGCTATGATGTTCAATTTAATTATATTCCGGGTAGAAGGAATGTAGCAGATCCACTTTCTAGAAACATTAGTCAACCAATGACTGGGACAGGGTTGATTAATTTTGTTTGTAGTATAGAAGAATTAGTAACTTTAGATGAAGAAATGCTAATAAGAGAACAGGGAGATGATGAGACATGTGATTCAATAATCAAGCATTTGATGAACCCAAGAGGAGATCCTCCAAAGCTACCAAAGGGGTATAAGATAGAGGAATTTCATTTGATTAATGGAATTTTGTATAGGGAAAGATATTTCTAGAGGTCAAGTAAATCAGTTGGTTATACCACAAACTCTGGTAAATGAGATATTGAAGTTACTTCATGATAGTGATTGTAGTTCACATCCTGGAAAGGATAAAACTTATAGACAAGCACAACTTAAGTACTTTTGGTTAGGTATGAAGAAAACTATATATGATTATATAGAAAAATGTGTAAAATGTGTAAAGGTGAAGGGAAATACACCAAAACCTGCTCCTATACTCACCTATCCCATTCCACAGAAACCTTGGGAAAGAGTTCACATGGATACTTTGGAATTACCACTAACCGAGAACGGCTTTAAATACCTATTTGTTGCTATTGATTATTTTTCAAGATTTTGTATATTACAACCCATAATCAATAAGAAAGCTGAAACTATTGCTTCCGTAATCTATGATCAGATAATCTGTAATTTTACTACACCTAACATCCTAGTTTCAGATAATGGGACTGAATTTAATAACAAAATCTTGGAAAATCTATGTAATGTGTTCCACATCAAGAAAGTCAATATACTCGTTAACCATCCCCAAAGTAATGGAGTAGTAGAAAGGTTAAACAAAAAGATAATTATATGTCTTAGAACCCTAATAAGTCCTCATAGTGTAACTTGGGATACTTGGATTCCTTGTGTTAAGTGTACCCTGAACAATCAAATTAATGTAGCAACTGGGGATACACCTCATTTTATAATTTTTGGGGAGGACAAAACTCTGCCATATGAAATGTTGACAGCAGAGCAAAAACCCATATATAATATGGATGATTATATATCCAATAGGATAAATACTCTTCAAAGTATTCACCAAAGAGTTAGGAAACATATGCAGGTGTATTCACAAGAGATGAGGGAACAACAACACAAAATAGCTCGTAAACTAAAATTGAAAATTGGGGAATTAGTAATGGTCAAAGCAACCTCACCCAATAATAAACTTTCACTAAGGTACACTGGTCCATATAGGGTAATTGATTCTGCAGGTGGAAACAAGTTTAAACTTAAACATTTAGAATCAAGAGAAGAATTGGTAGGACATTTAGATGACATAAGGAAAATTAGCTTGCAGATCTATGAAGATGATTATAGTAATACTTTGTGCATAAATATTGATAACCCTGGAGAATATGGAGAATATTATAATGATATTTTTCAAGAGTTGAACATTAATCTTGATGTATTTTACAGATGAAAAACTGCCTTATTAATAATATTAAGTTTGGTGAGTGCCATGGACTGGAATCCGATTCGTCCTGGAGCATTGGTACATCATCAAGGTAACCTAATCTTGGTTGATAAGGTGGTAAGGGTAGTTCTTG
>NC_134777.1:103919811-103922311 GCF_046742065.1 Oratosquilla oratoria | reverse complement strand
AAACCAGGGCTTGAATATATATATATATATATATATATATATATATATATATATATATATATATATATATATATATATATATATATATATATATATATACTGTATATATATATACTTTTTTTTTTTTTTTTTTTTTTTTACACCACGGCACTGGTAACGTTCTCGCCGTATGAGTTTGAGTCCTCGGGCATACCACGTTTCAATTTCTGCATGCGCCTAGATGGCTTAGAATTAAAGTGCATTGTGGTTGATAAAAATGTATCTCTAATCACTGTTACCCATTCAGTGTTGTACACACACATATATATATATATATATATAATATATATAATATATATATAGATGTGTGTGTGTGTGTGTATATATATATATATATATATATATATATATATATATATATAAATCAATCAAATCAGCCATCCTGGGTCCACTGCTGAACAAAGGCCTCCTTCATAGCATTCCATGATTCACACGACCGCGCCATCCTCTGCCATGTCACTCCTGCAAACTTCTCGATCTCGTCTCTCCACCTTCTGTCTGGTCTCCCTCTTCCACGCTTCCTATCTCGCGGCGTCCACTCAGTAACACACTTGCTCCATCGCTTATCATTCGTTCGCCCAATTCCACTTCCTCTCTTTTACCGCCTCAACAATATCTTTCACTCTAGTCTGCTCTCTCACCCTTATATATATATATATAATTTAATAACGCCACTGGTTACAACCTGCGTCTGCAAAATAATATACAAACATACATCAATACCACGACAAATTAACCCTTTATACGTAGGAGCTACTAACTTTTCGGAACTTGTTTACAAAGGCTGTGTTCACTTGCTGGGTCTCGACAAAGGCCCCGACCTATTCCTACAAAGTTTGTAGCTGTTGATGGCTCACGGCATGACGAAACAGAGGACATGAAAAGAGAGGAATGGGGAATATGTAAAAACTCCATCAAGGAACATCATCTTACGAAGTTCCAATGTCTGGGTCTGGGGTTTTGGTCCTTTGTTGCTTTTCTTTGCTGTGTAGCATTTGTTTGATAATCATTTACTTAGGTATATGTTATTGTTGTCATTATCGTTCTTTTTCCAGTTTTGGCGACAGTGATCATAGCTGTATGTGCCATATATTCATATATATATATATATATATATATATATATATATATATATATATACATGTGTGTGTATATATATATACATGTGTGTGTGTGTGTCTATGTCGTAAGCAAACATTTTACAGGAGTGGCTGTGCCTCGCTGCACTTCGTTCGACTCGAGCAGTGTGGCGTGGGAAAGGGAGGGTACCCTCCCCGACGCGTTGACTCGCGCACACCCATTTCCCCCTCCCCCACCGGTTATGAGTGGAAGTAAAGCCACTGGTACATAAAATTACCCACCCCTCCCTTTTTTTTCTTCAATTTTTTTACGCTTTTTCTGATATTAGCGAACTAGAGAGCAGTTTCCTCTCATGCACCACCTGAACGTTTGGAATGAAAACCACCTGGCTGTGCCAGATGAGTACCAGCTGAACTCCCTCTACCCCATCCCATCTCCCCACCCTCTCATTATGATTAGCTGTTATGGGAGAGGAGGTCGTATGAAGCTGTCGCCGAGGTCAAAGAGTGTAAGACAGGTATTATTAAAAAAAAGAAATCTTAGTATATATATGTGTATATATATATATATATATATATATATACATATATAATATATCTATATATATATATATATAATATATAACATATATATATATATATATATATACATGTACATATATATCTATACATATATATATATACATACATATATATATATGTATATATATACATATATATATATAGATAATAAAATGTCAAAAATCTCTCATTTTCTGAAATAAGCAAATTGTGACATTTAGTCAGTAAGGCGATAGAATTTAATTTATCGAAATCAACAGCACAAGTGAAGACGGATCCTTTATTAGTACGACATTTAGCTTGTTACAACTCTCTCAAGAACCTGGTCGTAATACACATGACTGAGATCAAATAAGAGGCACGGGGGGGGGGGAGGAAGGGAGTACCTGGGGGGGGGAGTCACTGAATACTAGGAAAGATTAAAAAGAATGTATTAAACAAAATAGGGGGATGTTCAGTAACTCACCCCATCACATTCCTTTAATACCCATTGCCAACGAAAATATAAGATATCCCTAGTTGCGCTCCAGAATCGCCCTGTTCCTCTCAAGGTCGTTGTCAACCCTCAGTAGACAATTGCTCACCCTCCTTATTTCCTTCTTCCTTTTGTTCCTCGGTTGTGAGATGATGTCCTTCACCCAGCCAACTGTTCCATTTTATCCTTAACCTTTCCTGTTCCCAGACATTTGGTCCACCTTCTCCTTAACCTTTGCTAGTATTCAGTGACCCCCCAGATACACCCTCCCTCCCTCCCTCCCTCCCTCCTTATCTCCCTCCCCCCCCCCATTCCTCTTATTTAATCATCTCAGTCATGTGTATTA
>NC_134777.1:103912311-103914811 GCF_046742065.1 Oratosquilla oratoria | reverse complement strand
GGCGTTTGCATAAAAATGTAGCATCATTGTGATTTGTACTTTATTTTGTATATTCGTATTTCATTTTCATATTTATTTTTATTATCTGTTTGTCTTTAACAATCTAGAAAATAGGTTCGATCGTTTCCCCGTTATATTTGATCTCGGTTAAGCAAACGCAGCCAAAACCTAACGTACATAACCTATGCTACCTAAACTTTTACCCTTACCTCACCCACGCCCCCCTCACCCACACACCTCCTCACCCACGCTCACCCACGCACTACCTCCGATACCCTACACCTCCCCCTCATCTCCCCCCCCGCTGTCCCTCTTCCATACGCACGTCCGACTTCCCCCTATGCCCCAATCCTCACCCACACATCACCTCCCCCCCCATTTCCCCCATTCTCGCCCACTCTCTACGACTCACCTTCTCCTCCCCCACGGACCCCTTCCCCCTCCCCCACGCTCCCCCTTTCACACACACACTATCTCTGGGTGACCTCCTTCCCCCCTACCCCCACCCCTTTCTGAGTTTTTGTCCCCCCCCATATGTAAACAACATAAGCAGAGATCTTTCCTATGCTCTAACATTTTGTGTACTGAGTGTGTATGTGGGAAGGGGTTGGTGGGGAGGGTGTGGGGGGGATATTTATGTCAAATTTAAGATGAAAGCAATGTAATGTATGTGAGGGGAATGAGGGGACATTCGAGGGGAGAGGCGTCGAGGGAGAGGGGACGAGGGGAAAAGAAGCGAAGAAGAGGGGAGGAATGAAAATGAACGTCAGAAGGAATAAAAGAAGAGAATGAGAGGAGGAGGAGGAAGAGGAGGAGAGGAAGCGAGGTTGAAAGAAAGGAAGGAGAATAAGGAAAGAAAATAGATGAAGGAGAGCCGTGGTACTGAACGAGGTGGATAAAGAAAGAGTGATAAAGAAGGAGATAGAGAGAAGGAAAAAGAGAATTTTGGAGTGGTGGTAGGAAGGAGGGAAAGTAAAGGGGAGGAAAGATGAATTAGAGAAACGAGATTGCGTGGTTGGGGATTAGGGATTAGGGTCTTTTATTCCTACCTTTATGTTTGAACCGTAAAGTTTACAACCAATGCAATCTGCCAGCAATAATCTACGGGTGTGAGACCTGGAAACTGAAGAAGGCGATGGAAACAACGCTAAGGACTGTACAGAGGAGAATGGAGAGATCAATGATGGGAATAACGCTGAGAGACCGAAAGAGAGCAAGTTGGGTGAGAGAGCAGGCTAGAGTGAAAGATATTGTGGAGGCGGTAAAAGATAGGAAGTGGGATTGGGCAGGTAAGTTAGTGCGAACGACTGATGAACGATGGAGCAAGTGTGTTACTGAGTGGACGCCGCGAGATGGGAAGCGTGGAAGAAGGAGACCAGACAGAAGGTGGAGAGACGAGATTGAGAAATTTGCAGGAGTGATATGGCAGAGGTTGGCGCGGTCGTGTGAATCATGGAATGCTATGAAGGAGGCCTTTGTTCAGCAGCGAACTCAGGATAGCTGTGATATATATATATATGGCTGATTTTATTGATTGATTCCTACATATTCTTAGGATTTAGAATATATCAAGCCATGCTTTGGAGGTGTTGCATCTTGCTGCATTGCCTTTGACCCAGGGAGTGGGCAGGAGACAGGGATGACCCTTTATCCACGAGGAGATAAAATAGAAAGGGGCGAAAATGGGGGTTGGGATGGGTGAAGGGTGGGTATGTGTCTTGGCCAGCCACCTGCCTGTAAGGGGGAAAGGGATTTTAGGGTTATGTATGCATTATGTATGTATGTATGTATGTATGTATGTACGTTATGTATGTATGTATGTACGGTATGTAGGTATTCATGTATGCAATGTATGTATGTATGTATGTATGTACGGTATGTATGTATGCAATGTAAGTATTTATGTATGTATATATGTATGTATGTATGTATGTACGGTATGTATGTATGCAATGTATGTATGTATGTATGCAATGTATGTATGAATGTATGCACGCATGTATTGTATGCAATGTATGTATGTATATATGTGCGTACGTACGTATGCATGAAATGTATGAACTCCACCTTTCAAATTTCGTTTAAGATTCAAATTTCATTTTCATATCTTGTTTATGCAGTAAAGATACACAGTGGAACATTTCTGTGAAAGACATTTAAGATCACTCGTAAGGGCCGAATTCATAAAGATGACTTGGATTTACTTAGATTTAGAATCTGTCCTAGAAGCGTAGGTGTCTTCGTCTTCTGTTTGTGGGGGTTGGGGGAACGGGGGGGGGGGTAATCTGCGAGTAGATGGAAGTCTTTTAATTAAGCACCCTTTTGTAGTCCACCGAGGAGCATATGTCTCTCCCAAACTCTTCCATGTGTCGGAAGACTACGCCAACCTCAGTCAAGTCCCTCCTGCAAACTTCTCTTTCTCTTCGATGTCTTGTATTTGGTCGTCCTCCTCCATGCTTTCCGTCTCGCGGCGTCCAGTTAGTAATACGCTTGCTCCAGG
>NC_134777.1:103894811-103904811 GCF_046742065.1 Oratosquilla oratoria | reverse complement strand
GTCAACAACAACAACAACAACAATAACACTGAAAAGCGAAGCAACACTAAAAAGAGGGGAAATCCACAATGAGAGAGAACGAGGGGAAACGAATCGAGGGAGGGTGGGAGGTTGATGTGAAGGGAGGAAGGGAGGGAGGTAGAATTTGGAGTAGAAAGAGTATATGAAAAGGACCTCAGGAAGGATTAGAAGTGGGACGAAAATGAAAAGGACTATTTGTAGGAAATGAAAATAAACTAATCAATGAAATAAATAAAAATGGTAAAATTCGCAACTGCAAGAGAGAATGAAGAAAACGAACAAAAACATTGAACTAACCAACCCGTATTGGATATGTATTTTATACTGTCACTGTTTTAGGAATTTTGGAGCCACCCCTACGGACCGGAGCCACTAGCTTTTCATTTTTATCCCTCTGTTAAGCTCCCCCTCCCCCTTCCCCACCACCATCAGCACGACTCCTCCTTGGTGCGAAGGATAGAAGCGCTGGTTATTGCTGAAAAAATAACCTCCTAAAATGAAGGGGCGATTGTGCTTTCGACACTGTACAGGGTAGAGGCCTGGAATTTAAGAGGAGTAGAAAGGAGAAATTTAAATGTGTTTAAGATGAAGTATAGTATAGATTACAAGGTTAGATAGAGTGAGAAATGAGGAGGTGAAGAAGAGAACGAGGGTGGACAGGGTGCTGGTAGATAGATCTGATGAAAAATTATTGGGATGGTTTGGGTACATGGAAGAAAAATTAGCAAAAGAGTCGTGGAAAGCAGAGGTGGATGGAGTGAACCTGAGGGGACGACCAAGGATGAGATGGATGAATGGAGTGAAAAGGGTTTTGAGCAAGAGGTGAATGTCTGTTGAGCAGGGAAGGAAGAAGGTAAGGGATAGGTGAAATGGAGAACGGTTGTATATAGATGTTATTTTGACGCAGCCCTAAGGGATTTCTCCCCGTCTTCTCTATTTTCTGCATGAAGGAACCTGGCTGCGGATGTGCTATGCCTTGCTTTATTGCTTCTGATCCAGGCAGTGGGCAGGAGACGGGGATGCCCCGTCATCCACGAGGAGCTAAGAGGAGAGGGAGGCAAGGGTAGTGGATGGGAGTAAAATGGTGGGAGTGGGGATGTTCCTTGACTGACTCCCTTCCTTATAAAGGGAGAGTAACCCTTGGTATATAGAAGAGTAGCCCATACAAAGACGAAAAGAGGAGATAAGGTTGTAAGGGCGAAAGATAAGAGGGGCAGGGTGTCCTAAGAGGGGGCAAACCTAGGAGGGGGGGAAACAGAGATGATAAGGGGGGAAGATAAGAGGGGAGGAAACCAAAGATAAGGATAAGGGTCAAGGTCAAAAGGGGAGGAAAAATAAATATAAGAATAAGAGGAGGAGATAGAAGAAGAGGAAGAGGAGGAGGAGGAGGCGTGGAACTGGAGAAGAGGTAAGACGAGAGGAGACAAGCAAAGATGATCAGATTTTTTTTGTCTCAGTTCCAATTAAGAGGTCAATAAGATGAAACTGTAGGAGGAGGAGGAGGAAGAGGAGGAGGAAGAGGAGGAACATGACGTAATGAAGGCAGGAAGGGACCAAAGAGAATAAAGGAGAGAGGAAGCAATTGAGTGTTTAGTGTCAAGAAAAAGAGTGGAAGAAGAGGAGAAAGGAGAGGCGACTATGAGTGAAAAAGACAGGGAGGAAGGAGGAGGAAGAGAGTGAGGATATGAGGAAAAAAAGAGAAGAGGGGGAGAAAGAGGAAGAAGAGGAGACGGAGGAAGAGGGTGAAAATATGAAGGAGAAAGAGAGTGAGGAAGAGAAGAATCAGGTGCAGGAGGAGGAGGAGGAAGAAGAGGAGAGGGAGGAAGGGAGTAACGGGAGGAGGAGAGGAGGTGAGGGGAGAAGAGAGAGTGGGAATAAGCAGAGGAAGCTCAGGTGCATTGGGAGATTGAGAGAAAAAGAGAGCAACCTTTCTACCTCTCCCCCTCCCTCTCTCCCCCCTCTCCCCATTCCCTCCCCCATCCCCATCCCCATCCCCTCCCCTTCTCCCCATTCCCTCTACGCCTCTTGCCTTCCCCTATATCTTCTCCCTTTCACATTTCCCTCTTCCCTTCCCCTCCCTTTCCCCGTTCCCCTCCCTCTCACCCTTCCCCTCCCTCTCCCTCTCCCTCTCCCTCTTCCTCATCCCCCTCCCTCTCCCTCACCCCCCTCTCCTTCTCCTCATTCCCTATCTCCTCCCCCTCTCCTCATCCCCTATCTCCTCTCCCCTTTCCCCTCCCCCTACCCCCGAACACAAATCGCTCGAGATAGATTGTCATAAATAAAATAGAAAACTACAAAAAATATCTTTTCAGCCTTTGTTTCACTTGTTGTTGTTGTTTTTTCGAAACATTCATTGTCCTCCCTGTCCTCTCTATGGTGTTGTTGTCCACCCCTAGCGTGATGTTCTGTCCTCCTTGTCCCTCTGGCCGTCGAGTCGGTGTGTCCTGACGATAAACGGCCTCAAATTTTGAGTTTCACAGAATTAATAATGATTAAGTCGTGATGTTTAGAGTCAATAACGATTTCAGACGAAAAATATAATAGTAATGATAGTAGTAATAAGAAATAGAAATTAGTAATAAAAATAATTAAAATAATAGTGATGGATGCAAATCAAAAAGTAATAATTATAAACACATATTAATGAATAATAGTACGACAGAGGACAATGAAATGAATAATGATTATGATAATGAATAGATATAAAAAGGTAATGAATAAATAAAACTGTTTGTTATGTATTCATCAAAAAGTATTCTAAACCTTTTGATCTGTATAACAAAGTCTCTGAGCAGATCAAGAGTGACACTTAACAATAATGAAGAGGTGGAAGAGAAGGAAGAAGAGAAGAAGGAAAAGAAAAAGCACACACACGCACACACACACACACACACACACACACACACACACACACACACACACACACACACACACACACACACACACACAACACGACTTGTGGCGCAGTTGGTAAAGTTCCCGGCTGCCACTACGGAGGTCCGGGTTCGAATCCACCCAGGGCTTAATTAATGTCTGTATCGCTGCGCTGCGAGTCGTTACTTCAGCTCTCGTGGGCGGGGAGTTCTGGGTGTGTGTGCGTGTAAGGTCACAGCATTACCTATAGATCGGCTATATTAGCTCTGAGCTCTCTTCTGGGGGGGGGGAATAGCTGTCTATCACGAGCCCAATACGTGATCCATGACCATGGTGAATCACACACACACACACACACACACACACACACACACACACACACACACACACACACACACACACACACACACACACACACACACACACACACACACACAGGAGAAGTGGCGTGGGTGCGGCTATGCTTAGCCTTGACATCTGTTGCACAAGCAAATGACCTCCATATACCCGAAGATCATGATTTGTTGCAATCATCATCATGCAATCAGCCAAAGTCCTCCCAGCCGGTCTTCCACGTTGAATGGGCAAATCAGACACTCGTTTGCTGCTGCTGCTGCTGCATGGCGGACGATACAGTCGTCATGAAGAGCAAATCCTCCCATATCATGAGGTTGACAAAAAATAGTTTTGTGTGCACGCGCGCGTGCGTGTGTGTGTGTGTGTGTTGGTTAGGTGTGTGCGTGTGTGTATACACGAGTATATACGGACGTACAGTACATACAGCAGCATTCTCAGTCAGAATATATATATATGCGTGTGTGCATGTGTCTGTGTGTGTGTTTATATATATATATATTATATATATATATATATATATATATATATATATATATATATATATATATATATATATATTTGATTCCCCTGAGTAATAATGATTTTCTTTTTTCTTTCAGGTACGTTGCCATTTCTTTTCCAAGGACCTTCAAAATATTCTAAATTAAGGTAAGTTTTCTTCATCATCAGACTAATTAATTTTTATTATACTCGGTAATATATACATTTAACTGAGTCGATTAAAATTCTATTTGGTAATTCCCAAGTTTATCATCATAAAAAGAAAAAGAAAACGTAAAATATGAGGAATGTTTTTAGTGCTGGGCATATAGGCTGCATAGTTGTACGGGGATAGAGAGGTCACCCTGCAGTGGTTCTTCAAAATTAATTTATATGTTTATTAACATTATTATTATGATATTTAGTATCAAACTTTAGCCATCTCCTTAAGGCATGATCTGAATGAAAAACAAATATATGAGAATAAATGAAAATGAAAAAGGTTTGATAATTAATTGTTGTTTTAAGTCATTGCGCCACTTGCCAAAGCGTTATGTAGTTCCGGGTGACGGGAGTTTATGATTACTTGTTATTTAACAACAACAACAACAACAGCAACAACATTTCCTTCTTGTCTTTCATCATGTACTGTAAAGTACACACACGTGTGTGTACATTGATTTGGTAACTGTAGTACCTCTGAGTTTGTACAACAAATTATGTACACCACTGTACACTTTGTACTCTTTGTTGTTACAGCATCTTTTGTCCCCTTCTGTACATTGTACTTGTCCTGATACAATATAGAACCTTTTAATATCTTGGCTTCAAAGCCTGAATGTAAGTTCACGGTGAACTTCTGAAGCTGTTCTTTGAGAGAGAGTTCATCGTTGGAAGAACAAAAAGAATAATATTGACTGAGTTTGGTGTGACCTTGACTTATGTTTGTTCCTCTGTTACATACAAGCCTGTATATAGTTCTGTAGACATAGCAATAGAACAATAGGGGCAAGTTAGTTATATAAATTTAGGGTCTTAGTATAATACAATTCTATAATAGTAATAATAATAGTAATAATGATAATAGTTATGATAATGATAATAATGATGATAATGATGATAATAAGAAGGTTACTAATAATAATAATTATTATGATGATAATGCGGTTAATACACATAATAATAGTAATTCAGCGATCAGAATTCGAGTCGCCTAGAGATGAAGGAAAAAAAATTGTCGCACAGCGAGCAGTTGGAATGTGTATGTATAAGGTCACAGTGTGTGTGTGCGCCTGTATAAGGTCACAGTGTGTGTGTGCGCGTGTATAAGGTCACAGCATGTGTGTGCGCGCGTATAAGGTCACAGCGTATTTGTGCGCGTGTATAGGCCTAAAGACACAGCGTGCATGTGCGCATGTATAAAGTCACAGTGTGTATGTGCACGTGTATAAGGTCACAGCATGTGTGTGCACGTGTCTAAGGTCACAGTGTGTGTGTGCGCGTGTATAAGGCCACAGCGTGTGTGTGCGCTCGTATAAGGTCACAGCATTACCCATAGGTCAGGCCACGTATATATGACCTCTTAGCTCTCATCCGAGAGGTCGATCATGTGTCCAACACCTACTCCAAGACTGGTGAATTACATATATACGTACACACGCACGCGCACGCACACACACACACACACACACACACACACACACACACACACACACACACACACACACACACACACACACACACACACACACACACACACACAGAAAGAGAAAGAGAGAGAGAGAAAGAAAGAATCAGCAGCGACAGGTCGAAGGTTTTTATAAAAACGCATAATTACTTCTAATTGTCTTCCTTCATCGGACACTCGTGCCCAGTGGCACTGAATGGCACTCCCCACTAACCCCCGCCATCATTCAAAGGTCATGCAAAGGTCATGCTCGTTCATTGGCCATCCTAATTGACCTCAAAGCTATGGTAACCTTCAGGTGGCTTCGTTTATAAGAACTGATGCCCGGCGTCTTTACGTCAGGTACTGTACGATGATTGTAAGTTTGCGAGGTCATAAGAGGGTCACTTATGTCGTAATTTTATGACCTAATGACGTAGCTCCCGAAAAGTCATCTGACACTGTATTACTCAGAAGTGGAACCAGCCGTACATTATTTTTATATTTTCTTTCTCGCTATTTCCAGACGATTTTAGTCATTCCAAGGGGGTCTCGATCGGCTAAGATAACTTTCCAGATCATGTCCGTTCCCTCAGTTGAATAAAACCGTTTGGCATTCCCCAAAACAAAGTCATAAAGAAGAATGTGCCACCGTAGTACTGTTGGTGCATGCACGTGTATATACCTTACAACACATTGAAATGAACAGCTTATTCTATACATATGCTATGCCTATACACGCACGCACGCACGCATATATATATATATATATATATATATGTATGTATATGTGTGTGTGTGTGTGTGTGTGTGTGTGTGTGTGTGTGTGTGTGTGTGTGTGTGAGTGAGTGTGCGTGTTTTTCCTTTCTACCTTAATTACATGATTCCTCTATTTTCTGAACAACTCTCCCACCTGACGTTCCATCACTCGTTTCTAGATTTAGAAAATAAGAAATAAAAATTTCTTTATATCTCAACTTATCCGTGAGTTAACAGACAAGACCTCTTGCATCTATTACCAAATCATCGGGTCCAAATGTCCGAATCCTATTTGGGACATTTAGCATCATCACGCAAAGTCGAAGCCTCTGGGCTAAGTATCCGAACGAGTGATCTGTTTCCAGCGTTTCAGGAACGGCCTTCATACACGGCTGGGGCGGAAGCCTATATGCTATCACGGACGCTTATCTTTACAGTGACACTAAAGATTTTAGTGACACTAAACCCCCACATCAAACTGATAAGAACATCCCCGTAGACCTTCAGTAGGCATCGAACTTCCTCACCAGGTGCAGTAGAGTACAGTCCTAAGCGTTGTACAACAAGGGTGGGGAATCTCATTCTCGTGCATTCCATGTATACTTATGTCTTGTTGTTCTTCTTTAACCCTCTGGAGAGACTCGCTTTTCAACACTGAATTGTATTGAGATAGACAAAGACGTCCGCTAACTGACACTAGGTTTTGGTGTAGTGCACTATTAGTGGACCACTTGGTGTTCTACGGTCCACTGGGTGGTTCAATATTCACTAAATGATCCACATGTTAAAGACCACTGGTATACATTTTCTTATCTCAGTATCTTGCACTTGTTTCTAGAATCCGGTCTTTACCAGCGCTTCTGTCCTGTTCTTGCACATATAATGAATCACTTGCACACTTTGCAAACTCTACTTTTTTTTTGTAATAAACTCCTCTTTTTGAGGATGAGATAGACTAAGACGTACAAATTTTCAAACAGTTTCCACTAACGCATCCTGTTACGCAGTCTGGACAACAGAGAAAAATATCGTATTGTATGTTGTCATATATAAACAAATAGAACCTTTTGTTTACTTCTGTTGTCATAGCAACGCCCGGAGGACGCTTTTTTCAGTTCTCTGAGACAAAACCCGTTGGATGTTGACGTTTGTGAGCAAAGTGGACAGAAACTTGTGACTATATGGAAAAAGGACAGGAACATTACTGTAGCGCTGCTTCTATAAAGTTATTTAATTATTTTTTCGGGCATTTGTCGCCGGCCAATTTTGTTCAAACTGAAGCCCCGTTTTGACCCAAGCCTACCTGGATTTCAGATGAAAAGAATTGTCAATGTTCTCTTACCTCGAATAATATAGAGAAAAAAAAAACCAATATACTAGATTGAGGCGCAGTTTTGTCCAAGGGTCAGTTCTCAACTCAATAACATAGTCTTTTACCTTCAACCCCTAAATAAAAGATAAATAAATAAAAAATGGAAATAAAATAAATAAACAACGTCATCCGTGTCAGTGACGTCACCGCTAATCTAGATTTAAAAAATCATCTTGGGTTAGAGATGACTTAGATATTCGGTACTATTGAGGTCACATGATCACACCCGAAACATCCGGTTCACGGTTGCTGGTTATTCACTTGTTCAATCTTGAATTGCGCCCTCTGTCCGCATCGAACATTGAGTCTTAATGTAGAATACATTATTCTTGTCCAGGTACTCGCTGAGGGAATATGTGGTAGTTTGCATATTTTATTTTTAATCTTTGAACGAGAAAGTTCCAGTCTAGTGACATACAATACACACACATGAACACACACACACGCACACTCACACACACACACACACACACACACACACACACACACACACACACACACAGATATATATATATATATATATATATATATATATATGTATTTATATATGTGTGTGTATATTATATATATATATATATTATATATATATATATATATATATATATATATATATATATGTATGTATGTATGTATGTATGTATTGCTAACAGTGACAGCAAACAAATTAGTACAGTGACTCCCCCATAAAACGGGCCCCAAATTTCGATCGGCTTCATTTCTTAGTTTTCTGCAAGAATTGAATGAAAATTCGGTGATGACTAGTTTATTGTGTTTAAAATATCATTTCAAAACATGAGAGTCTTAAGATTTTTCTTCTTTATTCTAGAGCATGTGTTCGAGTTGACCTCCATTTAGCTCTGTGCATTTCTTGGGGCGCAGCACAAAGTTGTCTCTGACATTCTTACAAACCGACCGAGGAATGGCCCTGATCTCCTCTCTAATAGCTTCCTTGAGTTCCGTGATGGCCCTGGGTCTCCCTGCAAACACTCTGTCTTTAAGAAATCTGGGGAGATAAGGTTTTGGCAGTGAGGTGCCCACACAAAATTAGTCTTGAGACTGATCACACGGCCACCAAAGTTCTCTTTCGGCCAATCTCGGGACAGGTTTAAGGTGTGAGAGCTTGCTCCATCATGTCTGAACCAAAACCTCCCCATAAGCGACGGGCGCAAGGTCTGCAGCTCACTTTTGAAGGTTTTGACGACCTCAACATACCGCTCCTTGGTGACTGTCACTGTCGCGCCAGATTCCTCGATGAAGAATGGTTCGATGATCCCTCTGGCTGAGATCGCAGTCCATACCGTGCACTTAGGGGAGTGTAGGGGCTTGGTGACTACCTCATTGGGTCTGGAGGTCCACCAGAAGACATTTGTCTTCGAGTTTACCTTTCCTTCAAGATGAAAATGAGTATTCATCTGAAGTCCAAAGGAGGTTAAGAAAAGTTGGGGTCTCCTGGATCTTCTCCAGTATCATGACTGACATAGCTTTTCTCTGCTCCTTGTCTGAGGCTGTAAAAGTCTGCTTCGTCTGTTTTCTATACGGATAAGCCTTTACATCCGTTACTAGCACTCTCCTACAAGTCTCACAGGATATACCGAAGGACTGACTTCGCTTGGGCACAGAACGTTTCGGACTATGCAGAACTGACTCTCACGCTCTCGACCACCTCAGCTGTACGCTTCCTGGGGCGTCGTCCTGAATGGCTTGGATGGTTGTCACTGGCTACGTTGAGGTTCTCCACTGTCCCATAATTCTCGAAGCGGCCCACCCAGTCCTGAATTCCGTTTTTTGGACGGGTCTTTTTCACATTCGAACTGATGTACGAAAGAGTCCTACAGTTTCTTGAACGAGCCTGTCTTGTAGTTATGTTTCACGCAGTATATTCTTTGGTGGAGCTGCCATTGAGATCTACAGTAGTTGTGTTCACAGGCGTTGCTTCTGTTACGTCCTGCAAAATAAGGGTGATTAGTGAATGAATGAAGGATATATCACAAAAAGTGTGTGCGGGGCCCGTTTTTTGGGGGGTCACTCTGTGATTAGTTTCTTTTGTAAAATTTCTAGCTTTCGAAGAAAAATATGTATATACATATTATGAAAATTGATATGACATGTGAATATGTTGTATTCATCAGTCGTTCTATCTCTCCATCAACATGTCCATCAATATATATACATATCTACCGACCCATCTAGTGCGTCTGTATATTGTATATATATATATGATATGTATCTGTCTACTGTAAATAATTCATTTACACGTATGTATTCATTTACTTATCTGTTTATTTTTATTATTATTATTATTATTATTATTATTATTATTATTATCATTATTATTATTTTAAGTTAATAACTATGAACTATATTCATGATATGCCTCTTCCCTTTACCTTTTGCTTCTCGATCTTCCTTTATTCTTGTTGGGCCCGGTTTCTGTTCCTGCCCTCATGGCACAAATGAGCTCAAGATGGTCT
>NC_134777.1:103882311-103884811 GCF_046742065.1 Oratosquilla oratoria | reverse complement strand
TATAAGATGTGTAAGTAGACACGTGTATATCGTGTCTGTCTTATTATGCGAGAGAGAGAGAGAGAGAGAGACAGAGAGATAAACAACATAAAATATAAAACAGCGTTCTTGCGTGTTCATAATGTTGTTCCCTGAAGGCTAATTGTGTTTTCGATGGAGTAATTATTGAGGAGGCTGGAGTGGGTTCTCTCGTTCTTTCTCGTCTGTTTCAGTCGCTGCCTCCCGTCTCTACGTCGTCGCCGGGGTTCATAATTGATCGTCTGTAGGTATGGACGTATTGCGTTGCTGCTGTGTCATTTTTTTTTTTTTTTTTTTTTTTTTTTTTTTTTTTTTTTTAGCTGGGATGCTGTAAACATGGATGTTTGAATTTGCTTATTTGTTAATTTATATACTGCACATTTTTGTTTTTGTTTTTGTTCTTTGTCAACTTTCGTACCCTGTGGTCCTGTTTCACTCCTCGTGGCTGCCTTTGGGCCATTTTATTAACATCTATGAAAGAAAAATGAATGGATGAGATGGAGACGAGATGAGCCGTACGAGGTATCTCCGTTGAGCTGGGATTAAGTGTGTGAAAGGTAAGCGTAAAGGAGGAAGGTACGATGCGGCCCTAAGGGATGTTCCTCGCATCATCTCATCATCATATCTAGTTATTTATTCATTTCTGTTTATTTTCTTTTTTACCTAATTATTTTGATGGAGTTTGTTTACTTATTTATTTTCATTTATTCTATTTATTTATTTATTCTATTTTTATATATATTTTTATTATATATATATATATATATATATATATATATATATATATATATATATATTGAGTAGATGAAGAGACGGGGATAGCCTTACAGTGAGTCAGTGAGATGTAAATCAGTAACACCTGTCGGTCTTGACTATTGAAGAACTGCGCCTCGCTGCACCGCTTTAGATCCGAGTAGTGTGGCGGGGCTAAGGAGTGGTGAAATGGGAGGAGAGGTTAAATTGATTTTGTTTATTGTGTGTGTGTGTGTGTGTGTGTGTGTGTGTGTGTGTGTGTGTGTGTGTGTGTGTGTGCAATATATATATATATATATATATATATATATATATATATATATATATTTTTATATATAGTAACTAGCAATAGTAGTCGCAATAGTGATGATATCAGTAGGAAGTGTGATGGTACTTATATATAATAATAAATGACATATGAATAAATGTATGGATAGATTAATATATGAATATATGATATTACTCACAGATTATTATGTTGACATTTTAAAGATGTTATAAATTTTTCTAATATGATTTTATCATTACTGTGGTTATCATGCTCATTTGGTGTAATTCGCTACCACTGTCTTGGAGCACATGCTGGACTCGTGATCGACATCTATTATCCTACTGGATGAGAGCTCAGAGTTCATCATTCTCTATCATGCTTTGGGACCGCCTAAGCCTCTTCCTAGGTGAATAAAATCATTTGGCGGCAGCAAGATGAAGCCTTGTAGGTCAGCCGCAGAAGTGAGAGGGTTAATTTCAATTTAACGTAAGTAGTTTATCTTCCTTGATCTTTACGATGGTTATGATAGCAGTTGAGTCCATACTTTCTTGTGATGGTCTACATGATGACCGCAGTTGCTGAGAAATGGTGCCCATTTAACACGATAAGGCCAATACTTCTCAGCAGATAAGCAGCAGAGGAGGTGGGGGGGGGGGCTGTAGGGGGGGATGTATTATATTTCCTCCCCGATAACCAGCGCTTCTGTCCTTAGGGTCAATATCACATTGAAGAGGTGATGTTATGGTTGTGGTGAAGGAGTTTTACGAGACGAGAAGAAAGGAAGGAGTTTTATGAGACGAGAAAAAAGGAAGGAACCCAAAGACTCATAACGATGAGCATTCGTTTTTGAGTTGAGATCAGTCTCAGATCGTAAAAGAATGATGTGTGACTCAGGTCCGTAGGGGTGTCGCTGAAGTCGCTAGAATATTTGTTTTGTCGAATTTTTGCCTTTCTTTATCATGTACGGGGAGGGGTTGGGATCTTAGTAGAATTAATCTATTCATGCATGTGTTTTACATTAGAGTCTTTATTCTGGTTGATGTCAAGTGATTTCATTCACCCAAAGAGGAGACCCCGAACACAGGTTTCCTGCACTTCATCATCATATTTGTGGATCTTCTTCTTCTTCTTCTTCTTCTTCTTCTTCTTCCTCTTCTTCTGATTCTGATTCTTCTGGTTCTTCGATTTTTCTTCTGATTCTGATTCTTTTGATTCTTCTTTTTCTTCTTCTGATTCTTTTGGTTCTTCGATTCTTCTTCTTCTAATTCTTATTCTTCTTCGTCTCCTTTTTTATTCCTCTCCTTCTTCTTCATCTTCGTCTCCTCCTTCTTTTATCTGATTCTTCGTTTCCTCCTTCCCCTTCTTCGTCTTGTTCTTCTTCTTCATTTTCTTCTTTGATTCCTCGTCTCCTCTTCCTTCTTCTTTTTTCTGATCCTTTGTCTCCTTCTTCTTCTTCTC
>NC_134777.1:103877311-103879811 GCF_046742065.1 Oratosquilla oratoria | reverse complement strand
TTATTTATCTATTTATATATTTATTTATTTTTTGCCAATAGACGGCCTACAGTTGAATCCCCACAACGTCCAAATCCTGTGTGTTCTCATGGCTAGTATTTCATTCAGAAATGTGACTCGACAGTAAGAATAAAAAGACTGTATTCATTTGATAACAAAGTAATTGGACCTTAATT
The DNA here is from genome assembly GCF_046742065.1 of Oratosquilla oratoria. Taxonomy (NCBI): domain Eukaryota; kingdom Metazoa; phylum Arthropoda; class Malacostraca; order Stomatopoda; family Squillidae; genus Oratosquilla; species Oratosquilla oratoria. The sequence continues at coordinate 103,879,635 of NC_134777.1, read as the reverse complement.
ACTAAGGTGTTTCTGGTCTCCTTTCTTGTGAAGGGGATTTACTATCGCTTCGTAACGTGTGTGTGTGTGTGTGTGTGTGTGTGTGTGTGTGTGTGTGTGTGTGTATGTACGTGTACGTGTGTGCTCGTGCATGTGTGTTCGTGTGTGTATGTTTAGACGTAGGCATGTATATGCATGTATAATTTATGTGTATCTATCTTTGTGTGTACTGTATATGTAGACATGCTTGTATACATGAAGCGTATGTGTGTACCTCTATATTTTTTGTACATGTATATGTTTGTGTGTAGACGTAATCCATATATATATATATATACATATATATATATATATATGTATATATATATATTATATATACATATATATATATATATGTATTATATATACATATATATATATATATATATATATATATACATATATATATATATTTATATGTGTGTGTGTGTGTGTGTGTGTGTGTGTGTGTGTGTGTGTGTGTGTATCTGTGCGTGAGTATGATATGTGTGTGTTTATTTGGTACATCTTCTTGATATGTTTACATATATGTGTATATAATTGTAGACATAGGCATGCATGCATATACACAGCATATATATGTGCATATGTGCGTGTGTGTGGATGTGTATGTGTTTCCGTTTGAAGCATCAACTTGAGATATGTTCAAATACATGTATACACTTTTACCAATATGTGTATACATTTAGCACATCAACTTGAGATATGTTTACGTACATGTGTACACTCTCCTCCCTACGTGTGAGTGTGTGTGTGTGTGTGTGTGTGTGTGTGTGTGTGTGTGTGTGTGTGTGTATGTGTGTGAACATGTGCGTTTGGTGTATCAACTTGAGCAATTTTTACATATTATACGTGCACACTCTCCCCATATACATACATGTGGGAGTGTCCACGGCCAATTATCTTTTGTTTTCGTTTGCGTGTGTGTCACATGATCTGGAATGTCACATGCATATGCAAGAGCTCCACGTCCAGAACCGCTGAGATATGTACAGATACAAACGGGGACAGATCGTGTCATGCACAAGCATACACTTAGTTCTCCCAGTGCAGTGGAGTGTTGTGGCAATTAATTTTTGCATGATAGTAATGTTGCATGATCCCACTTGCATGGTTGGTTTATTTGTTCTGTGTGTGTGTGTGTGTGTGTGTGTATGTGTATTTGTGTACGTGTGTGTATGTGTGTCTTATTCACCATGGTCTTGGATCACGTGTTGGACTCGTGATCGACAGCTATTTCCCTCCCAGAAGAGAACTCATATATGACTGATCTATGGGTAATGCTGTGACCTTACACGCACTCACACACACACCCAACTTCCCCCCCACGAGAGTTGGAGTAACGACTCGCAGCGCAGCGATACTGAAGTTATTTCAACCCTAGGCGGGATTCGAACCCGGACCGCCGTAGTGGCAGCCGGGAACTCTAACCACTGCGCCACAAGGTGTGTGTGCGTTTGTGTGTATGTGTGTGTTTTGTAACCCATTAATCAATCCGCTACCCACAGGAAACCGGCAACAGCCACTGTATGGGACCATAATTCACTCAAGGGAGAAATACTGTGTTATTGTCCATGAATACGGAGCTGCCTAGTGTAGGCCTTATGGTCTCTTGCAGTCTCCTTTATTCTTATGTAATACTTAGTGTTTGTCGATGTAGACTGAGGTACTCTGTCTGGTTCAGTGGCCAGGCCTTCTGGTACTGTCTTAGGTTGTGAAATACGGACAGACGCTCTGGCTCGTTGTAAACTGCAGCTGTACCAGTATCCCTGAGTGTTCCGGCCGTACTCTCTCGTGGTGTTCAGTTTCACTTGCGTGTTCTAATGGCTCATAACTCGTGTCTCGTACCCGGTACCCCGTGCACGCAACCGACGCGCAATGAACACTGGTTGATCCGTGCCTTGTGGTGGTCAGTTGTGCAAGTTTGGTGGTCACTTTTCGAGGTTGGGTCTAACCCCGCCTCTCCTAGAGGGGGCGGGCGGGGTTAGACGATTTCATTCGGTGGTAAAGTTGTCTTCTGGCGAATAAGAAATACACCCACACACACACACGCACACGCACACACACATACACACACACACACACACACACACACACACACACACACACACACACACACACACACACACACACACACACGCACACACACATACACAATATATATACAGTATATATATATATGTATATATATATATATATTTATATATATGTATGTATATATATATATATGTATATATATGTATATATGTATATATATACATATATATAAGTATGTATGTATATATATATATTTATATATGTATATA
>NC_134777.1:103862311-103872311 GCF_046742065.1 Oratosquilla oratoria | reverse complement strand
GTCTTCTTGCTCTTCTTCCACTTCCGGTTCTTCCCTCTTACTCCTACTCCTCCTCCTCTTCATTTTTGTGTTTTTTCTCATTGTCTTCTCTTTTTCCTCCTCTTTCGTCTTCCTTTTCCAATTATTCTTCCTCCTATTCTTATTTCACCTTCTCTTCCTTTTCCAATTCTTCTTCCTACTCTGCCACCTTCCCTCCTACTATTTTCCTCCTCCTCCTCCTCCTCCTCCTCGTCCTCCTCCTTTCCCTCCACCTCTCCTATCCCTCCTCCTCCTCCTCCTCCTCCTCTTCCTCCCCACTCTGTACCCTCTTCTCTCTTAATATTCTCATCTTTATGAATCCTGTCCTTGTCTCTCCCTTTCTTCCTCCCCATGTTTATTCACCCTCTCTCCCCACTCTCCCTTCACCTCCTCCTCCTCCTCCTCCTCCTCCTCTTCTCCCTTCTCTAGTCTTGGGAGATACGAAGTTGAGTTCGGAGGGCGAGAGTCGTTGGTGAGAGTCGTTGGTGAGAGTCGATGGAGAAAGTCGATGGCGAGAGTCGATTGTGAGAGTCATTGGAGAGAGTCAGTTGTGAGAGTCTGTGGCGAGAGTCCATGGAGAGAGTCGATGGCGAGAGTCGATTGCGAGAGTCAGATGCGAGAGTCAGTTGTGAGAGTCAGTGGCAAGAGTCCATGGAGAGAGTCGTTGGTGAGAGTCGTTGGAAAGAGTCAATGGTGAGAGTCGTTAGTGAGAGTCACTCACTCACACAGATGATGTACTTTGTGGTTATTTATGCATGGACAATTGCAGTTAATAACAGTGTTTAGTGAAGAATGGGGATTTAGGGTAGTTTGGGAAATAGGGGGTTAGGGAATTAGGGATTAGGGACCGTAGGTGATTCACCACGATCCTGGATCACATGTCGCACTCGTGATTGACAGCTACTACCTTCCTGGATGAGAACTAATACCTCGTATATGGCCTGATCTATAGGTAATACTGTGACCTTACCCCCCCCCCCCAAAAAAAAAAAAAAATATATATATATATATATATATATATATATATATATATATATATATATGCAGAAATGCTCATCCCTGGGCGAGAATCGAACTCAGATCGCTGAAACAGCGGTCCAGCTCGGTACCACCACACCGATGTGTGGTTGTGGTGGTGAAGGGAGGGAAGGTAGGCTAGTAGCATTTTTCATCAATAAACTAGAAGATCTTTGTATTGATTAGAAAATAGAGGGATTATCATTCCCTCTAAAAGGACTGACTAGGCACTTCACCTTCCGCCTGGTGGCGTCATGGGAAGCGTGCTGATCTCTGATTCGCTTACTTGTGGGTTCGAGTCCCGCATTCCTTTCCGAATCCCAGCAGTGTTTATTGTTACCTGTCCCCTACAGTACTTCAAGAGCACTGGGCAAAGGTAACGGCTTCGGTCGCAGCTACTTAGCTCCTCCTGGCGTAGGTTCCTCGCACTCTTCTTTTACTTCTATTCTAACCAACATGTGAATGTTTAATCAACTCTCTAGTTATATATCAATCTGTCGATTTCTCTCCCTATTTCTCCTTCCGTCTTTATTATCTCTCTTCTCTTCCTTTCTCTCTCTCTATCTCCCTCCCCTCCCCCCTTTCTATCTCTCTCTCTTTCTCTCTCTTTCTGTGTGTGTGTATTCACCTTGGTCTTTGGATCACGTGTTGGACTCGTGATCGACAGCTATTTCCCTCCCGGAAGAGAGCTCAGAGCCCGTATGACCGATCTATGAGTAATGCTATGACCTTACACACACACACACACACACACACACACACACACACACACACACACACACACACACACACACACACACACACACACACACACACACCCAACTCCCCGCCCACGAGAGTCGGAGTAACGACCCGAAGCGCAGCGATACCGAAATAATTTCGGCCCTGGGCAAGATTCGAACCAGGTACTGCTGCACCTCCGTACTAGCACTCCAGTACTCTATCAACCGCGCCACCGAGTCGTGTGCGTGTGTGTGTATGTGTGTGTGTGTGCGTGTGTGTGTGTGTGTGTGCCCTTCTCCCTCTCTCCCTCCCCCTCTCTTTCTCCCTCTTTCTCTCTCCTCTCTCTCCTCTCTCTCTCTCTCTCTCTCTCTCTCTCTCTCTCTCTCTCTCTCTCTCTATTTCTCTCTCTCCCTCTCTCTCTTTCACCCTGTCTCTCTCTCCCCTCCCCCTCTCTCCCAGTGAAACGGCGTTGTATTGGGAATACAATTGAGGCTATTGTATTACGTGGGCGTTGATTGATAAATCGCAAATGACAAGGGCAAGTTGTTATTTCCAGCCGAGGGTCATGGAACGATCGGGCCATGGGTTTAATGAAGATGTAAGTAGAAATTACTTCGCCAGGAGGAGGAGGAGGAGGAGGAGGAGGAGGAGGAGGAGGAGGAGGAGGAGGAGGAGGGCGAGGAGGAGGAGGAGGAGGAGTATGAGGTTCGTATATCGTGTATGTGCACTATGTAAGCATGGATGTGTGTGTGCATTGGTGTATGTAGTTTATGTATCTATGTGCATATGCATGTGTATGTATGTAGTACGTGGAGGAGGAGGATGGGAAGGTTCGTATTTCGTGTATGTATGTATGTTGTATACTGTATATGTATCTATGTATGTATGTATAGGTGTATTTACACGTGCACACAGATGTAAGCCTCTTCTTTCTTCGCATGTGTACATAGGAATCTTTGGTCCATCAAGGTCTTGATCACGTGCTGGACTCGTGATCGACAGCTTTTTACCTTTCCGACTGAGAACTGGTCTCGTTTGCTCAGTGGGTAAGATCTTACACCCACCGTGCATCGATCACCTTGCTCAAGGAAGACAGTAATGGCTTGTAGTACTAGTAGAAGCGTTTCATACTATGCGTGGAGCGCGATCTCTGACCTCTCGCAAAAGGCTGAGACACTATCCACTAAAGTTAGTAGCGTGTAGTATATTTTCTTGAGCTGCATCGTCGTCTTTGTCTTCGGAAGAACAAGTTAGAAATTTTATTTGTGCAAACAACTTAAGAAGGAAGTTCTGCTCCATGTCGCCAGGGGGATGTGATTTTATTTTTTATTTTTTTCTCATATATATATATATATATATATATATATAATATATATATATATATATATTATATATATATATATATATATATATATATATATATATATATATATATTTTTTTTTTTTTTTCAAACTGAACACCAAGGAAGAGAAAGGAATAAATGAAGAGGAGGAAGAGAACGAGGAGTAGAAACAGAAGGACGAAGAGGAGGAGGAAGAGAATGAGAAAGAGGAGGATGAACATAATGAGGAGTAGGTGGAGGGCTAAGAGAACGAGGTGGAAGAAGGGGAGGAGGAGTAGGAGGAGAAGGAAAAGATCGAGGAGGAGAAGGAGGAGGAAAAGAACAAGTAGATGGAGGAAGAGAATGAGGAGGAGGAATAAAAAGAACGAGGAAGAGAACTAGGAAGATGAGGAAGAGGAAAAGAACGTGGGGTAGGAGGAAGAAGAGGACTAGGAAGAGGAAGAGGAGAAGGAGCAAGAGAACTAGGAGGAAGAGGAAGAGAACTAGGAGAAAGAGGAATAGAATGAGGAGGAAGAGAACGAGGATTAGGAAGAGGAAGAGAACTAGGAAGAGGAAGAGAAGGAAGAGAACGAGGGGGAGGAAGAGGAGAAGGAGGAACAGGAAGAGAACTAGGAGAAAGAGGAATAGAATGAGGAGGAAGAGAACGAGGATTAGGAAAAGGAAGAGAACTAGGAAGAGGAAGAGAAGGAAGAGAACGAGGAGGAGGAAGAGAACTAGGAGGAGGAGGAAGAGAACGAGGAGTAGGAGGAAGAAGAGAACTAGGGAGAGGAAGAAGAGGAGAAAGTGCACGAGGAGGAGGAGGAGGAGGAAGCGAACTAGGAGGAAGAAGAAGAGATCGAGGAGGAGGAGGAGGAATAAAACGAGGAGGAAGAGAACTAGGAGGAAGGGGAAGAGAACAAGGAGTAGGAGGAGGAAGAGAACTAGGAAGAGGAGGAGGAGGAGGAAGAAGAAGAAAAGGAGGGGAGGGAAAAGCTGGAATAGAAAATTTGGGACGATTCTTGTAGTCTGTCCTCTTTTTTTTTATATTATGATTGACACTGACTGCATAAGCCAATATTTGATCTCGTCCCTGTCTTAAGGTGTGTCAGGGCGTGGAGGCCGAAAGAAAATGGGGTGTGGCAGGAAAAGGAAAATGGAGAGAGAACGGGAATTATAAAAAAAAAAAAAAAAATAAGATAAAAAAAAACAAACAAGGGGAGAAGGAACTGGAGGAGATTTTGCCGTAAAGAAAGCGGGGATTTTAACTTTAGTCATACACTAGTCTCCGTCTCAGTAAAAGGAGACTGGGGACGCTGGGAATACGTAAACAAACGGAGAGAAGGAATCTATGGAGGATTTAATGTCTCTATCTATCTATCTCTCTCTCTTTCTCTCTTTTTTTTTCCCGAAATTATAGAAAACAGCTTGGCGTTACGTGCCCTGCGAAGTGGATGCGCATGACAGCCTGTATATAGCTTGAGGATTTTAAGACTAGATACACTTAGTGACCTCATGCGATGACTCTTTAACGGATTCGAACCGCTTCCTCTGGTTTCTCTTGACCTTAGACCGAAGGGAATGATTTTTACCAAGGTGGGGGTGGGGGTGGCTTGTTGCGTGATAGAGCTTCGAACTACAAGAGGGATTTTGAGTTCGATTGAAATAAAGAAATTTCGTGCAGAAAGATCATGCAGGAGGATCTCGGCAAAGAAAGAACTAGAAGGAGGAGGAGGAGGAAGAGGAGGAGGAGGAGGAGGAGGAGGGAGTTCCAGGAAGGGGCAGAAAATGACCGAGAACCACTGATTGGAAGATGGGAGCAGTAAATGATTGGCGAGGAGGTTTTGTTGGTGACCCTCGGTAAATTGGTTTCTGTGGAAGCATTTATGTGTGTATATTTGTGTGCACGTGCGTACGCATGTATGTAGGTGTGTGTATGCATTTTATGTGTACAATGTGTATGTTTGTAACTGTGTTTACCTATGTATGCACGTATGTATGTATGTATGTAGGTGTGTGTGTGTGTGTGTGTATGTTTTGTATGTGTATAACACATTTTTGCATGTATGTACATATATATGCATGTATGGATGTACATGTATGTATATATAAGTACTTATGTATGTATGTAGGTAGGTATGAATGTATATGTATGTATAAGTACCCATATATGTAGGTTTGTGTGCGCGCGCGTGTGCGTGTGTTTTATGTGTGTGTGTGACTGTGTGTGTGTGCGTGTGTGTGTGTGTGTGTGTGTGTTCTCTCTCCGTCTTCCCTCCCCCACTTACTCCAGTGCTAAATGTTCAATTCTGAAAGAATAAAAGTGGTATAGTATACAATACACATACATCAAATTCGTATAATGACATTTCGGGTAAGGGCAGGACGGATGTAGGAAGGATTACTGTACAAAGAGTGAATTATGTGTAAATGTAAAACTTCAGAGGGAGAGAGGGTGGGAAAGAGAGATGGGAGAGTGCAGAGGGAAGAGAGAGTAGGGGGAGGGAAGAGAGAGAGGGAGAAAACAAAGAGAGAGAGGGGGAGGGGAGAGAGAGGGAGGGAGAAAGAGACAGTGAGAGACAGAGAAAGAGGGGGAGGGAAGAGTGGAGAAAGAAAGAGAGATAGAGAGGGAGGAGAGAGAGAGAGAGAGGGAGAAAGAGACGAGAGACAGAGAGTAGGAGAAAGAGAAGAGAGGCAAAGAGAAAGCGTGTCAGGCTTCGACTGATGCTACAGAATTATGTAGTTGTGTTTAACCCTATACAGTACAATGCAGTACAGCATGTCAAATCCCGAACTAGAAAATAGAAAAGGAAATTTACCTGAAGATTGGCCTCGTGACACGTCGACTGAAACTAGCTAATGACTTGGATTCCAAAAACGTGTGGTCTCGATTTCAGCCCACAAGAATTTTTCTTCGTAAAAAAAAAAAAAAAAAAAAAAGGGGAAAAAAAAAAAAAAAAAAAATGACCGTGACAACTCAAGAACTGCAAGACGTCGATACTAATCTCGCAAGGAGGAGAAATTGCAATCTAGTTATCAGTACAAGGCACTAAAGACATGTACACACGAACGAAACAATGGGAACATACACTTGTGTCTACAAGAGGAGGGAGGAGGGAGGAAGAGTAGGAGGAAGATTAGGAGGAGGAGGAGGAAGGAGGAAGAGGAGAAGGCGGGAGTGGAGGGAGGAGGAAATTGAGGTAACGTTGAGTAGAATTAGGAGGGAGAGGGGAAAGGGGAGAAGGGAACAAGGGAGGTCACCTTTGGGAGAGTGTGGAGGGAGAGGGAGGAAGGGGAAGGAGGTGGTTGAAGGGATCCGTGGAGGGTATGTTTAGAGGGAGAGGAGGGCAATGTGGGAGAGGAGGAGGAGGGCGAAGGGAACAAGGGAGAGCATATAGGGAGTGTTAGGAGAGAGAGGGAGAGTGTGGGAGAGGAGGAGATGGGGAGGAAGAAGACGAAGGGAAGGGAGAATGGAGGGAGAGGAGGAAGGAGCGTTGGAGTAGACTGGGAGAGCAGGGAAGGGAGAGGACTGGGGCGGAGGGGAGAGAGGAAGGGGAGGAAAAGGCCATTCTGGGAGATTAGGGGAGGATGGGGACGTGGTGGGGGGAATAGGGATGGGAGATAGGACCATTGGTAAGAGGGAGTGGGTAAGAGGGGAGGACGGAGACAAGGGGGAGAGGGGAGGAGAAGGAGGAGGAGGAGGAGGGAGAGAAGGGGAGGAGAAAGAGAGAGAGGGTGGGGAGAGGGGAGAGGGGAGATAAGAGCGTGTCAGCGGGAAGTCGGGAGGGGAGATGGGGAGAGAAGCGAAACTGAGGAGGGGAGGAGGCCGTTTTGCGGTGGGGGGTGAGGGGGAGATGGGAAGGATAAGTTAGGGAGTTGGGGAGAGAGAAGGGGAGCTTAGTAAAGGAGAGGGAGGAAAGGGAATGATAACAAGGAAGAATGTAGAAGATGGTGAAGTGAAGGAGGGAAGGAAGAACAAGAGCGGAGATACACAGTTAACAGTAATGATAATGAAAATAACAATAACAAGCACCTTGGTGAAAAACATCGATGTCGGTAATAACGACAACAACGGTAAGAGAAGCAGCGCGACAAAGCAATTTTTTTTTGTATATTTATTTATTTATTTATTTATTTATCTTTAATGGACAGACAGCGAGCCACGATACTGACTCATTCTGTATGGGCGAAATGTTAGGTTAGGTTAGGTTAGGTTAGACATTTGATAACATGATCGGAGATCGATACATTCACATTTACACTTAAAACTATGAAATATGTATATTCATATAATAAATAACAACTATACCCGTCGGCGAACTATGGATATGTGAGCGGTCCAAAAACATAAGGTATCCCTGCTACTTCTACTAGTTCGAGATATATGTGTGTATATATATATATATATATATTATATATATATATATATATATATATATATATATATATATATATATGTATATATATATATATATATATATATATATATATATATATATATATATATATATACGGAAAAACCACCAAGGAAAAAGAAAAACGAATGACCAAGCGCTTTCTTCTATTCAGACATCCTCAGGGTACATGTACCCTGAGGATGTCTGAATAGACGAAAGCGCTTGGTCATCAGTTTTTCTTTTTCCTTGGTGGTTTTTCCGCATATTTAGAATCACGAGTTTATGTGATTTCTCATGCATATATATATATATATATATATATATATATAAATATATATGTATATATATATATATATATATATACAGTATATATATTCATATATATATTGATATGGCAATCGGTTAAGTCACTGTCACTTGTTGCGTGCTAGAGGAAGTTCGAGTCTTTAGCTCTACAACATATCAATTTCTGCGTGTATGCCCCCTCGAGTTTCTCGACATTGATGGCTTAGAATTAAAGTGAATTGTGGTTCATAAATGTAAATCTGTTCAATGTGACACAGTCAGTGTTTTACATATATATATATATATATATATATATATGTGTGTGTGTGTGTGTGTGTGTGTGTATATACATATATATGTATATATATATAAACACACACACACACACACACACATATCTATATCTATATATATATATATATATATATATATATATATATATATATATATATATATATATATTCCTTGCTTAACTCGGAACAAGTAAAAATGTTTCTGCACACCTTACATATCATCTTTTGTCTATTTGCACATGTACCTGTGAACACCCTTGCTAGTGTGGGCGTTCCACAGGGATCAACGAAACCGCCCGACAGCAGACAGAAAGAAAGGAGCGGTGCCAACTGGTATGTAAAGAGTAAGTCATTAATTGGCAAAAAAAATTTACTGAGGAAATGTCAAGATGAATAAAATCGCCTGACGGCAGTGAGAAAATAGAGAAAAGTGACGTCTGGCATGGAAAGAGATAAGCTCATGTGTGTGTGTGTGTGTGTGTGTGTGTGTGTGTGTCTGTCTGTCTGCGTTGTGTGTGTGTGCCTGTGCCTGTGTGTTTCTGTGTGTGAGTGCCTGTGTGTGTGTATGTGTGTGTGTCTCTGTGTGTGTCTGTGTGTGTATGTATTCACTTGGTCTTTGGATCACGTGTTGGACTCGTGATCGACAGCTATTTCCCTCTTGGAAGAGAGCTCAGAGCTCGTAGGTCCGATCTATGGGTAATGCTATGACCTTGCACACACACACCCCCAACTCCCCGCCCACGAGAGTTGGAGTAACACCCCTCAGCGCTGCGATACTGATATTATTTCAGCCCCGGGCGAGAGTCGAACCCGGACCTTCGTAGTGGCAGGCCAGAGCTCTAACCACAGCTCCATGAGAGGTGTGTGCTCCATGAGAGTGTGTGTGTGTATGTGTGTGTGCGAGTTTGTGCGCGCGTGTATGTGCCTGTGTGTGTGTTTGTGTGTGTGTGTGTGTGTGTGTGTTTGTGCGCCCGTGTATGTGCCTGTGTGTGCATGTGTTTGCGTGTATGTGTGTGTTTATATCTATGATTTATTTATTCATTATAGTTAATCCTGAATCATTTGGATATATACTGTTTTAATGTGTGTGTGGGGGGTGTTTGCGTGTGTGCCTGTGTATGTGTGTGCGTGTGTGTGTGTTTGTATCGATTTTATTCAGTCAGGATTTTAGAGATTTCCGTAATACCTGTACGGACCAGAGTGCCTACGATTCCTTTCTACATAAAGAATAAAGCGTAATAGTGGAAAAAAGGCTTTCAACTCAAGTATGCAGATGTAGAATATGCTATAGTTCTTCTTCTGTGATGTACTTACTAGAGTTTCTATCCTTATGTCGTCGTAGAAAACGGAGTAAGAGTTGTTTAACAAATAATACATCACACTAACATGAGAAAACACTTGAAACAATTTGGAAAATCCAGCTTCTACATTAGACAGATACATATGTAAAATCCATATTTATTCGTTCACATACTTGGTAAAAGTGGCTAAGAGGAAGAGTGAAAAAGATGGAAAAGACAACTGCCCTCTGACAACCGCTCCGGGAAGAACAGAAAGCAAAGAACGTTCTTGGAAACGTTTAAAGACGTGGGATTCTCTGACCTAACCTAACATGACCTGAGCTGACTAAACTTGCCCCGTAATGACCAAACTTGACTTGGTCTAATCTTTCCAAACCTGAACTGATTTGACCTGACTACATTTGACCTAAACTGACTTCACCTGAATTAAACTGACCTGAACTGAATTTACCCGACTTCATCTAACCTAACATCACTTGACGAAACCTGATGCGACCTAGCATAACTTAATCTGACCTGAACGGACTTGATTGAACTTAAATAGAATCGACTTCACCAAACATAACCTAACCTAACCTCAACTGAGCTAATCTGAGCTGACGTAACCCGACCTAACCTAACCTGACTTAACCAAATCTGACCTAACC
>NC_134777.1:103849811-103859811 GCF_046742065.1 Oratosquilla oratoria | reverse complement strand
CTGCCGAGGGCAAGAACAGCAGCAGCAGCTCGCTCGACGGCGCTTCTGCAGATCCCTGGGGCACTCCGCGCCTGGGCTTGATTCGACTCCAGCCCAAACCCTCAATCCCCCTTTTTTTTCATTTATTTATTTATTAATTTATTATTTTTTCTTTTTTGTTTTTTCTTTATTTTTCTCTTTATCATATTTCCTTTTTCTTTTTTTCTTTTTTCTTTTTCGTGTTTGTAGAATGTATTCTTAATACTGAACTGGGAGTTTTCTTTTTTATTCTGTTTTCATTGTTGTTTTATTTTATTTTATTTGGGGGGCACTGATAATGGAGGTAGTTTTTAGGTGCCCTTTTTTTTTTTATGGAAAAGGAAGGGCAACTGACATTTGAGGTAGTATTTGTTTCTCTTATGTGGACTTGATGGTGTATCAAATGATGGTAATGACAGGTTTTTAGAACTCTTGTGTCTGATTGTGGACTGAAGGAGATAGCTCCAAGCGATACATTGGAGACGAGTTAACTTGGGTGCCTTGTGGCCCCTGCGACGGTCTTGCAGACCGTGACAGGTGAAGCGAGCGACAAGACTTCCGCGGTAGAATTTGTTAGTCCCCCTTTCACCTGCAGCAACATATACATATATATATATATATATATATATATATATATATATATATAAATATATGTATGTATATATATCCATATATATGTATGTATATATATATATATATATATATGTATATATATATATATATATATATATATATATATATGTATGTATATATACACACTGGTTCCCAGTGCAGATATTAATATTTTTTCAACCACATTAACTTTTTCACTTTAATTCCATGTCACCACGATCGAGACTGACAATGCGCTAAATATATATATATATATATATGTGTGTGTATATATATATATATATATGAATATGTGTGTATGTATATATATATATATATATATATATATATATATATATAAACAATAAATAACATTCCTTTCAGCAATTGTCATGTAGATTCTATCTTTGTCATTAATTAATCCATAATAATAGCTTATGCAATGTTATCTATTACCAAAGGCTTTTGCCCAAATTATTGTATAAATAAATGCTGCTACAGGTTTCTCCAACTGATTTCTGTATATAGTTACGATCCATAAAATCTGTATAGTGGGGTGGGATCCTTTACCTAATCTGTGACCAGCAACCGCTAGTTGCATAAGAGTATAAGAATGAAGGAGACAGCAAGAGACCATAAGGCCTACACTAGGCAGTTCCATGTTGCAACGCTCATCTTTTGTGGCGAACTTTGCTGATATGATAATTGATTTTGCTTGATTCATTTAATTTTTTTTATTTCGCTTGTGTTTGTTTAATTGTTTATGTTATTTATTTATTTAGTTATTCATTCTAGTTGTATTTATTTCATTTCTCTTATTTGATCTATCCATTTTTCTAAATTGTTTATTTATATTTATCTATTTAATTGTTTATTTGTGTATTATATTTGCACAAGGTATGCCGCTATTGCAGAAGAATGACTTCCCTCTCTCTCTCTCTCTCTCTCTCTCTCTCTCTCTCTCTCTCTCTCTCTCTCTCTCTCTCTCTCTCTCTCTCTCTCTCTCTCTCTCTACGCGTCACAGAGTTGAATGGGTTGGATTTGCACCTCAGTGTTCGCATGTCATGACAAATGACAACGACACTCAACTAATGTGCCCATCAATGTACAAATGTACATTGGGGTACAAAAGACACAGCGGGGTACGAGGCAGGAGTGATTACAGTAAAGTATAATGTTACATTGAGTACATTTAGTTTATAAAACTTAGTGTGAATTATTGTAGTCCGTGTATTGATCATATAATAGCTGGTAATTGAGCTAATCTATATTGTATGATGTTGTAGCTAGTGTAATGTATTTTGTATAAAGTGGTTTGTGTATTGTTGTATTTTGTATAATAGATTATCTAGGACCAGTGATGGTACCTGCAAGGTGGACAGCAAATCAGTCAATTTTCAAAACTCGTCAACTCTCCCTTACCATCTACATCAAATGCAGCCCTGGGGACTGACAATCGGTCTCTCTATCAACTTTAACTATATTTCTTATGTTTTTTTACACATGAGGAATCTACAACCGGCGACTGCTCTCCTCTCAATAAAATTTCGGGTTGGAGACGTAGAAATAGTTCCACACTTACACAATACAGACAATAATCTAAAGATTTCTCCTGTGGTGAAGCGTTCCTGCAGAAGTGAATCCTACTTGCGTAAGCAGGCGGAAGGTTCGGTTTGAAGGTAAATGAAATTAAAGTGGCCATGGTGGAAGCAGAATGTGATTTGAGCGAAATTTAATGAAGACTTCGGATTTTTTTTTTTTTTTTTTTTTTTTTTTTTTTTTTTTTTTTTTTTTTTTTTTTTTTTTTTTTTTTTTTTGAAAATGCAAACACCTGGAAAGGAAGAAAATCAAGATTTTTACATGAACGATTTTTTCTTTTTCTTTTTCAATGTTGTGCCTGCTGCCTTCCCTCTATTGCTAAATTGTCCTTTTTTCATATCCCTCTATTTTCGTTTAGCTTGTGTATTTTATCCTGTTATGTTTCTTTCTGTCTTTGATATTTTTTCTTTATCTCCTCTTTTTCAGGTCTGTTTGTGTCTGTTATACTTTTACACATTTTTGATGTCGCTGATATCGTTATATCATACTTCTATTTTTGTTTCTAATCTTATTCCGTTTTATTTTCTTTATTTTTCTATACCATTTGAACGTAGATTTTTGTTATTCTATCTATAATTATATATATATATATATATATATATACATACAGTATATGTATATATATATATATATATATATATATATGTATATATATTTATATGTATATATATATACAGTATATGTGTATATATATATATATATATATATATATATATATATATATATATATATATATATATATATAAATATATATGAATAGCTCTGTGAGAGAATGATCCAAGCGCCATGGGCCGCCAAACCCTGCTTTCGTGCTTAACTAGCCGACATAGGTTTCCTGGGAATTGGATTCGTCTCCCTCTGAGTTACCATGGTCGAGGGAGACGAATCTAACTCCCACTGGCGGTGCGGGAACCCCAGGTCGGTTGGTTGAACACGAAATCAGGGTTTGGCAGCCCGTGGCGCTTGGATCACTCTCCCACGGAACTACTCTCTCTATCTATCTATCTATCTATCTATCTCTCTCTCTCTCTCTCTCTCTTTTTCTTCTCTCTCTCTCTCTCTCTCTCTCTCTCTCTCTCTCTCTCTCTCTCTCTCTCTCTCTCTCGCAATTTGGGCTCGGAGGATGTTTCTGGGCTCAGGTACTCAAAGTCTCTGGATCCTCTCGAAGGAGCTTCAGGCAACCTCGAGGTCCTCCTTGGCCACAATGGTTCTCCAGAGGTTCCCGGAGTCGTGGAAGCTCACCGAACTCTTGGATGGAAGGTTCCTCGTATTTTGTCTTGTACTTCGAAGAACTCTGTGAAGGTGCTGTGTCTTGAGGCATTGCTTCTGACCCAGGTGCTGACCGGGGGACGAGGATAGGCCTTCATCCACGAGAGAAAACAAAAGAGCGTTGGATGATTGAGGGCCAAGATTATGCTGAAGGGATAAAGTCAAAGGTAAAAGAGAGATTTAAGAAGGGTGGCAGAAAGGAGGAATAATAGAACTTTTTTTTTGGGGGGGGAGTAAGCCTTGGCTTGTAAAAGAATGTGTGAATCTGATCCGTAAGGGTGTCACCAGTCCCTAAGATATAGCCTAGATAAACGTAGTCACTATTCCCGTATAGAATAGGATCTGCGGTGAGAAATGGGAGGAAGTGAAATGACTGTTCAACGTGAAGAAGTCTTGTGAAAGTGTAGGAGGAATGTTGAATCAGTGGGAGAGGAGGAAGAAGAGGAAAAGGAGTAGGAAGAAGAGGATGAGGAAGGGAAGAGATAGATGGCATGAAAGGAAATGAAGGACGATCGAGACAAGGAAAAGAGTCGGGGATATCTAGAATAACGGGAGAAATGATAAAAGAGTGAGAGTGATACATGACTGAGTGGTTGCAAAGGATGTTTGAAAAGTGTGGAAGAAAAGAGAGAAAGAGAGTTTGTCTGGGGACTGTTAATGCATGTGTCTGAAGCCCAGATACATAGGATAAGGAAATGTGAAGGACTGAATGAAAAATTAATAATCCTTCTAAGTAATCTGCGAAAGGTACATGGAAGAATACTAATAGGATAAGAGAATAGAACGAGAAGGTGGAAGAAGAACAAGGAAGATTTTATGTATATATGTAGTAGAATACTAGTAGACAGAATGAGAAAATATAGAAAGTGTAACAAGAACAAGGAGGGCTTAAAAAAAAAGGTAGAGAATGCGCATATTAGGTTTTTACATTGAATAGACACAGAGTCTAGGGGAGAAGGAAGTTAAAGGGTCTGTTATAAATAGCGTTTGTGGATTTAGAGAAAACGTATGAGACGATATGAGAAATTACAAAAGGTGGGAGAAAACGAAGGTTGAACAGGGGTAGAGAATGTGAATATTTACATTGAATCAACACAAAGTCAAGGCAGGAAAGGAAGTAGAACGTTTATGTGGCATTTGTGGATTTGGAGGAAACGTATGAGTGTGTACAGAGTGACAGCTTTTGTCTGTTGGCGAGAGGTTCTTAAATCATTACACATCTAAAGCGTCTCGAGGTCTGCAAGTCTCTGCGTGTCAGAAGCTACTCGAAGTGTTCCATTGTTAAAAGTCTGTCTGCATGTCGACATTGTTCTTGCTCTCTGAAGAAGAAGTTCCGTGCACATAACATGTACGTATCGCCACTTTGATCGTGCACTTTGTGTATGTTGGCGCGTTTATCTGTATGAGCACAGGCACGCACACAAGTCCTGCGTTGTGGTCGAGTGGCTAGTCGATCTCACAAAGTCCATCGAGGTATTTTGTACTTGAGTGGGTCTTTACAATGTGTCATTCACCTTGGTCGTGGATCACGTGTTAGACTCATGATCGACAACTATGACCCGCACGGATGCGAGCTCAAATCTCACATGTGGCCCCATTTATTGATGATTTATGCTGTGACCTGACACATACATACACACACACACACACACACACACACACACACACACACACACACACACACACACACACACACACACACAATTCCTTGCACATCAGAGTTGAAGTGCCGGCTCGCAGTGCAGCGATGCTGAATTTTTCAGGCCTGGACGAGAGTCGAACTTGGATCAGTGAATTAGCGGTCGAGCGAGGTACCACCATATCATTAAGCCGTATGTTTATACATGTGTGTGTGTGTGTGTGTGTGTGTGTGTGTGTGTGTGTGTGTGTGTGTGTGTGTATGTGTGTGTGTGTGTGTGAGAGAGAAAGAGAGAAATTCTTCAGGATTTGACACATGATAGAGGTATGTTTAGCAGAAGTACAAGGAAAAATTACATATTTAAGATTTTTTCCAGATTATCCAATAGATTGAAACAAAACCAGGGGAAGCCATGATAACGTACATGTGTGTGTGTGCGTGTGTGTGTGTGTGTGTGCGTGTGTGTGTGTGTGTGTGTGTTGAATAGAAGTAATGACTTTAGGAGGACATTATATATATATATATATATATATATATATATATATATATATATGTGTATATATATCTGTATATATATATACATATATATATATATGTATATATATATACATATATATATATTTATATATATATATATATATATGTATATATATATATATATATATATATAATTAATATAAGTCGTGCCATAATGAACATAATTTGTCACCAAAGAGCGAATACTTCCAGCAGAGGCGATTGCACGTGACACATCATAAAATTGAGAACATAACAAGTGGAAAGAAAAATCTTATTGACAAAAAAAAAAAAAAAATGTTTTGCTTTCCCACTGAAGATTTGGATAACCAAAAACTGCATTCAGTCATCAAAAAAAAAAAAAAAAAAAAAATATGCTGCTTTGCTTTTCCATTGTATTTTCCTTCCATTGTGGAACCAGGAAACGCGGCTTAGGCCGGCCTTAGGGGCCACACAAGGTACTCCATTTTAATGAATACCTAGAAATTAGCATCCGGGCTTAGAACTAAAGAACCGAGATCAAGACTTCTGGTTCGGTCTGTATCGGAGACTCGGAAGCCTCCGGGGACTCGAAGTCGGATCTGGAGTCGAAGAAATAAAAATTTCTTAAAGAAATTGAAAAGGCAGAACGGTGGAGGTTTGCTATAGGAGAACCTGAAACTGGGTTCGGACCAGGTGGTACTTGCATGTTATTATACTGGTTACCTACAGGATGTTCGCTTTGTCTTGCGTGGCACCTTCCCCCTTTCCCCTTTCCCCCTTTCTCCCCCCCTTTCCCCCTTTCCCCCACCCCCCTACCCCCGCCTCGGAACCAAAGGGGTTGGATCTCGTATCTGCTAACCCATCCCTGTGCATATACATACACATACATATATACATGTACATATACACACACATGTACGCACACGTCAACCAGGTCAGAGCCTTTACCTGTGTGCGTATTTGCCAAGATAATGTACGTGTAAAAGCAATTACGAAACGGAGTTAGGCACGTATGTCTCCACCGCTTGTGTCTGCGATTACACAATACATTCAAGACTACGTGCAACCATATGTGTGTGTGTGTGTGTGTGTGTGTGTGTGTGTGTGTGTGTGTGTGTGTGTGTGTTTACTTAATTATAGTATACAAGAAAGGAGCAGCGCACGTGAGTACATGTCTCTTCTTCTCTAGTTATCATATCCATCTTGAAATAGTGTTTGTGTGTGCGTGTGTGTGTGCATGTGTGTCTGTGTTTGTGTGCGTCTATGTGTTTGTGTGTGTGTATGTGTGTGTGTGTGTGTGTGTGCGCGTCTGTGTGTGTGTGTGTGTGTGTGTGTGTGTGTGTGTGTGTGTCTGTATGAGTATTTGTGTGTGTGAGTTTGTGTGTGTATTTACCTTGTTGTATAATACGTGAAGAGAGTTATGCTCGTAGTGACCCGTGTGTGTGTGTGTGTGTGTGTGTGTTCACCTAATTGTAGTGTACAGAAAAAGAACAACGTCCGTGAATTTCTGTCTGACTCTACATTTGTCATACCTAGCTTCAAATTCATGTGAATATATGAGTACACTTCTTGTCTCTGTAAATCCTTTATACCCAAGGAGCTACTCAAGACTAGATAAAATCGTCTCGCGTTTAACCGAAGAAAAAATATTGACAAAGACAGCTGATCTAGTTGCGACAATAGACATAACAAATTTTATAAATGTGACAAATACGTCACAGTCGTTTGTATAGGCCACGTACCTACTCTTATGTATTACTGTTCTTTATGCTCGTGGAGAAGACCAATTCAGCACTGAATTGCATTACTAACTGTCACTATTTTGCAGTGCATTTCCGTCTCGGATAAAGCAAGTAAGATTCTGGGACTAATTGTGCGATTTTTTTTTTTTTTTTAATCCCTTGAGTACGATGGGGCCTGTGTTGGCGTCACGAGATCCAAGTGGATATATGAGGATTCCGGCGTTGGAATCTTGATTATATTCATTTTGTAGTTGTAGATAGATAGATAGATAAATAGATAGACTTTATTTGGCAATGAATCAATGTACATGAAGTGCAAATAATGACAAGAACACATAGTTCGGAATAATAAATGCGAATTGCCGAGGATGACACAAAAAGCATGTACGCTTATTTCCATTGTGGTCCTCATGACCTGCTGAGTGACCTGTAGCTGAGTGACCTGTAGCTGAGTGACCTCCATATTCTGTGGACTGCCTTGATCATATTTTCTGTCGTTATTAATATTCAGATTGAAAAAGAACGAGTAATACAGTTGTAACTTTATGTTTTAGATATCTTCATCAGGCAGCTGATGCTTCCTGCGAGAAGTTTAATCGTACTGAAGAGGTTAAAAGTCCATCTGTCATTATCAAGCTAAATCGTTAGTTCGTCACAATTAGAATATGCTGTTTGCGTATGGTCACCGAATCTCATTAAAGACATTGACAGGTTGGAAAAAGTACAACGGCGAGCCACAAAACTAATTCTAATATATCAGAAAGAGATCATACGAAAATCTACTAAAACATATGAATTTATTTTCCCTGAAAAAGCGTAAACTCAGGAGTGACTTGATACAGATCTTTAAGATTCTAAATGGAAATGACATAAAAAGTGACCAATTTTTCACACTGAATGTGAATCAGACAAGAAATAATGGTCTCAGACTGTCAGGAAGTCGATTTAATTTGGAAGTGGGTAGAAACAACTTCGCCAACCGTGTAGTAAATGAATGGAATAAACTTTCTCAGTGCAATGTAGTACAGTTCGAAGTTTTAAGATTCGTCTAGATAAACACCTAAGCAATATACTATAATGCCTGCCATTTATCTATTTTTTATTCATTATTATTTATTTATTATTATTTATATTTGTTCTTGTTATTTATTGATTAACATTTATTTGTTTGTTTATTATTTATCATTATCTGTTTATTTATTTTATTTATTTATTTATTAATCTATCTCCTGATCGCATGCTCTTCCTTTGTAATTGTAATCCTTTGTAATAATAATCCCTTTGTAGATCCACTTGGAAGCTTATTGGTTTACTAGTGATGATATAAGTCCCTCATCCCTTTCCCTCCCCCCCTTACCCCCCATCCCCCTTTCCCCTTCCCCTTCCCCCATCCCCCTTCCCTTCACGTCCCCTTCTTCCTCTTACCCACTGGGTCCACAAGAATAGAAGCGCTGGCAAACCACAACCCTAAATCTTTTCCACCCCCCTTCCTCTTCTCCTCCTTCCCTCTCCCCTCTCCCCTCCTCCTCTCTCTCCTCCTCCCTCCTCCCCTCCTCTCCTCCCCCTCCCCCTCCCTCGCCACATGCAAATGTGAGTCTTCTTGCGTGATTGTGTGGGTGTGTTCGTGCGCGGAGAGTGCATGCGTTCGTACGTGCGTGCTTGCGTCTCAGCGTGACCATTCGTGGAAATAGGCTGGGTAATTGATTGTATTATTAACGGGCAGTGTTGCCGTACCGCGATCCCTGATTTAATTCGTGGACATCGGGGAGAGGGAAGGGGGAAGGGGAGAGGAGGGGGAAGAATCAGCACCTCCCCCTCCCCCTCCTACACCATCATCACGGTGCATCTTGTCACAATTTGATAAAATCATCTGACGGCAGCTATCATATATAAATATATATATATATGTATATATATATATATATATATATATATATATATATATATATATATATATATATATATATATATATATATATATATATATACATCGCCATGGTAAGAGGAAGTAGGTAGATGCCCTTATACTTTCTTTTCTTTTCTTTTCTTTTCTTTTTTTACAAAAATAATATTGTATAAAGAATACGTTCCATATCGCATAACAGAAGCTATATTTACGTAATAGCATTCTAAGAACGTTTCTAAGAACTCGTCCAAAGCAATTAGGGGTTCTAGAATTTGCCCTGCTACGAAGAATTCTAGAAGAGCTTCCATATAGTAACTAATACAAGCGAAAACATTAGAAAAACTCATTGTAACATTCTTTTCTAGTTGGATTTTAGCAGTTGTCGATATTGTTGTTGTTAATGAAGAAATAACGGCAATAATCACTGTAGTTATCGTTGTTGTCATTTTTGTAGCTCTGGTGTGCTCTGGTGGCGTCATCGGAAGCGTGCTGGTCTCGCATTTGCTTAATTATGGGTTCGAATCCCGCACTCCTCCCCGATTTCCAGCACGGATTGTTAGTAACCTGCCGTAACAATCCAAGCTCATAATAGGGTGACGGCTCCGGCCGCAGGTACTCAGCGCCTCCTGGCGTACGCTCCTCATTTCCTTCTTATGTCAGGAAGAGCTGGAAAGGAGGTGTTTTCAGTGTTAAGTAGTTTTCCAGCGATTCTATTCATTTGGACAGTTGTAGAAATAG
>NC_134777.1:103839811-103844811 GCF_046742065.1 Oratosquilla oratoria | reverse complement strand
TATTATCATTGTTATTATTATAGTTATTATTATTGTTATTATTATTATCATTATTATTATTATTATTATTATTATTATTATTAATATCATTGTTATTGTCATTGTTATTATTATTGTTATAATAATAATAATAATAAAAATAATAGTAGTAATAATAATGATAATAGTAATAATAATGATAATAATAATAATGATAATAATAATGATAATAATCATCATCATCATCATCATCATCATCATCATCATCATCATCATCATCATCATCATCATCATCATCATCATCATCATCATCATCTGGAGGAAATGGATAGATTTTGATGCTTGGGTGCAAATGTGGCGTGAAAGGAAGAAGTGGTGGAGGTAGAATGTAGATTGAAAGAACAAGTAAATGCCTTGGAGGATTATAAAGTGTAATTTAGGGATGGATGCTACTCGTAAGAGGAGATTATATAAAGAAGTGATTGTTCCGACAGCACTGTATGGGACAGAAACATGGAACATAAGAGAGGAAGAGTTTAAATGTGAGATGAAATGTCTGAGAAATATGGTACCGGTTACTAGGCTGGATAGAGTAAGAAACGAGGAGGCGAGGAGGAGAACTGGGGTGGAAAGAGAGTAGGGAGATAGGGTTTATGAAAGAGTATTAGGATGGTTTGGACACATGGAAAGAATGAGTGAAGAAAGATTAGTAAAAGAGGTATGGGAGGCAGGGGTGGAAGGAGTGAACATGAGGGGGTGACCAAGTATGAGATGGATGGATGGATGGGGTAAAAGAAGCATTGAGAAAGAGGTGAATGTCTATTGAGGAAGGAAGAGAGAAGACAAAAGATAGGGGTGAATGGAGAATGGTTGTGTACAGTATGGATGAGGCTGTGATGCATGGGAGGGGATGGAGGGGGTGATGGAGTATGTGTAAATTATATTTTGACGCAGCCCGAAGGGATTTCTCCCTGTCTTCTCTTTTTCTGCATGAGGGAATGGAGAGGGGGGGGGTCGCCGATTAAACGAAGCAGCCTTGCTGTAGATACGCTGTGTCTTGCTACATTGCTTCTGACCCAGGGCAGTGGGCGAGATGCAGGGATGACCTGTCATCCAGGAGGAGCCAGGAGAAGAGGGAGGGAGGGGTGGTGAATGGAAGTGGAGTTCGTGGGGATGAAATGGGTGGGAGTGGATTTATGCCTTTGATTTTGGCTACCTCCCTTTTAAGGGGAAAAAAGCTGTTGGTATATGTATTATTATTTTCATCATTATTATTATTAATGATAGTAATATCATTATTAATTATCTATCATTATCAATATATTATAATCATTATCATTATCATAATTAATATAATTATTATAACCATTATCATTATCACCATTATTATTATAATATCATCATTAAATATCATTGTCATTATTATTATTATTATTATTATTATTATTATTATTATTATTACTACTACTATTATTATTATTGTTGTTGTTGTTATTATTGTTGCCAAGATAAGAGGGAGGGAAGAGGGTAAAGGGGAGTGGAGTATGTATGGGATTGAATGGGTGGGAGTGGTTTCTATGCTTTTGTTTTTTGGCTATCTCTCGTGTAGGGGAAAAAGCCTTTGGTATATGTATGTATGGAACATATTATTATCATCATCATTATTTTTCATTATTATCATTATCATTACTATTATTATTACTATCAATAATGATAATAACAATAATAATAATGGTAATAATAACGATAATAATAATAATAATAATGATTAATAATAATAGTAATAATAACAATGATAATAATAACAATAATAATAGTAGTAATAATAGTAATAATAACAATTTCCTCACAGATTTTTTTACATTTTCTTTCTTTTAGATCCTTCAGGAGGGAGCTTTCCCTCAGCTGAAAAAGATCATTTGACATCTAAAATAGATACTAAAGAAGAACATAGTTTATATAAGAGACAAGTTTGAGATGTATTAGATCATTTTCCCGTAGAGTCTGCTTCCCTCAGACGAATAAAATCGTCTGACGGCAGGAAGAATAGCGTAGTTGTTCGGCTGATTTCCCCTCTCCCCCCTCCCCCTAAACCCCTCCCCCTCCCCCTCCCCCTCCCCCTCCCCTCCTCCTCCCCCCACTCTTATCTCTTATTTGCAATAACGCCTCTCCTTATTATTATCATCATCATCATCATCATCATCTGTTCGCTTCCTGTTCTCCCTTTCGTTTCCCTCGTCTCCTCTTATTCCTTTCCTTAATTTTAATCTCCCAGATCTAATTTGCTTCTTCATTCCAGGGTAAGGGGGTGGGCGGGAGGGGGAGGGGGAGGGAAGGGGGGAAGTGGGGGGGGGGATTCCACTTTCCGAAATTTCATTTTCGGAAATTCTGAGTCGTGTTTCTTTAATCATTTAACCCGTGTGCATTGTATATTACTCTTGATTGTCTTCTCCTGTTTCCCTCTTTGGTTCCCGCCCTTCTCTTTGTTTCCCCTTTGTAGGGTGACTTCGGTCGCGCTTGATCCTGCGTTTGCCTCTTACCCCTTTTTCCTCCCCTTTCCCCCTTTTCCTCTACCTCCCCTCCCCTCTTCCCACTCTCCTTAACCTTACATCTTTTCCACCTCCCTCTCCCTTCCCCCTTTCCCCTTTCCCCTTCCCCCTCCCTCCCCTTCCCCATTTCTCCTACCCCTTCCCTTTCCCTCCTCCCTCCCCCTTCTCCCTTCCTTCTCCTCTTCTCACTTTCTCCTCCCCTTTTCCCTACCTTTTTCCCCTTCCTCTCACCGTCCCCCTTTCCCCTTCCCCAGTTTTCACCTTTCTCCCTCCCCTCCCCTTCCCTTTTCCCTCCCCCTTTCCCCTTTCCTCTCCCCCTTTCTCCTTTCCCCTTTCCGCTCCCCCTTTCCCCTTTCCCTTCCCCCTTTCCCCTTTCCCTTTCCCCTTTCCCCTCACCCTTTCCCCTCCCCCTTCCCCCCTTTCCCCCTTTCCCCTCCCCCTTCCCACCTTTTCCCTCCCTCCTCTTCTTCTTTCCCTCTCCCACTCCCCCTCTCCCTTCCCACCTCCCTCCCCATTTCTTCCTTTACCCTCTCCCTCCCCTACCATTTTCCTTCCTCCCTCCCCTTTCATTTCCCATTTCCCCTTACCCATTCCCCTCCCCCTCACTCCCCTCTTTCTCCCCTCCCTCTCCCTCCCCTCTTTCTCCCCTCCCTCTCCCTCTCCTTTTCCCCTCTTTCCCTCCTCCCCATACAATTATTAGTAAGATCTGGAGACACTCTATGGGAAGAGGATCTCCGTTTCCCAATGAGAGGAGACGTCTGCCTCCCAGGAGATTTCAGTCTCCAAGACTACTCTGCCTCCCAGTAGACTTCTTCCTTCCAGGAGACCTTTGCCTTCCAGAATGTTCCTGTCTCCAAGAGACTTCTGTCTCTCAGGAGAATTCTGTCTCTCAGGAGACTTTGTCTTCCAGAGGCTTTTGTCTCTCAGAGGCTTATGTCTCGAGGAGACATCTCCCCTTCCATAACCAGCCCTTCCCTCCCTCCCCCTCCCTCCCTACCTCACTCACTCGCTCCTTCACATGTACACCTCTTCCCTCTCCCCTTCCTTCCATCCCCACCTCTCCTTTCCTCCCTCTTTCCCCTCCCTTCCCTTCCTCCCTCCCTCCCTCCCTCCTTCACCTCATTCTTTCCATCCCTACCTCTCCTTCCCTCCTTCTCTCTCTCCATCCATCCCTCCCTCCCTCCTTCCTTCCCTCCTTTCTTCCCTCCCTCCTTCCCTCCCTCCCTCCTTCCCTCCTTCTCTCTCTCCACCCCTCCCTCTTTTCTTCCTTCCCTCCCTACCTCTCCCACACATCTTTTCTCTCTTCGTCCATCTCTCTTTCCTTCCCTCCTTCTCTCTCTCCATCCCTCCCTCCTTCCTTCCTTCCCTCCCTACCTCTTCCTCCCATCTTCTCTCCCTCCGTCCATCCCTCCTTCCTCCCCTCCCTCCCTCCCTCCGTCACTCCGCACGACCCGTGATAGCCATGTTCGTATTAGTGTCATGGTCTTATCACTCGCCCATCGCATTGTTAGCAAGGCAGATAATTCTCCACAGGCCTTGCTCCGCCCCCTACGTCCCAGCCAGCCCCGCCCCAACGCGTCCTCCTCTCCGATACTTCCATCTCCAACACCATCATATCTCTCTCTCTCTCTCTCTCTCTCTCTCTCTCTCTCTCTCTCTCTCTCTCTCTCTCTCTCTCTCTCTCTCTCTCTCTCTCTCTCTCTCTCTCTCTCTCTCTCTCTCTCTCTCTCTCTCTCTCTCTCTCTCTCTCTCTCTCTCTCTCTCTGATATATAGAATTGTCCAAAGACAACCAGGAGATAATTAACAAATCTTAAGAAAAAAAATATTATCATAACAAGACTCTTGCATTTACCGCGTAACAGTAAACAACCACAGGAGTTCTCTTTCTCCAACATTCTTATACCGCACCTCGACTCGCCACGCCTCCTTCTCCTCCTCTTTCTCCTCCTTCTCCTCCTCTTCCTCTTCCTGCTCCTCATGTTCCTCCTCTTTCTCCTCATTCTCCTTTTCCTTTCCTTTCTTCTCTTCTTCCTCTTCCTCCTTCTCTTCCTCCTCCTACTCTTCCTCCTCCTCCTCCTCCTCCTCCTCCTGCTCTTCTTATTACTGGTACTACAACGGATAATACTACCACTTCTCTGATTCCTGCTCCTATTCCTACTCCTATTCCTACTCCTACTACTAGTCCGGCCACTCCCACTCCTATGTCTTCTATGACTTCTACTACCTCTACTTCTATTCCTAGTATTACTCCTACCGCCACAACTATTTGTTATCTTAGCTGCAGCTACTACTTCAGTTACTACTACTACTACTACTACTACTACTACTACTACTACTACTACTACTACTACTACTAGCACCACCACTACTACTTCCATTACTACTATATTCCTCTTCTTCCTCCTACGCACAGGCCAATTCGTGTACTTTTTGTTCACACACACACACACACACACACACACACACACACA
>NC_134777.1:103829811-103832311 GCF_046742065.1 Oratosquilla oratoria | reverse complement strand
AGCTTATTTATTTATTTTTATTATTCATTTATCTATTTATTTAGTTCTTTTTCAATTTCTAAGTCAAAGAGAGTCAAACTATAAATGATACGCCTAGTTTTTAAGCACGTCTAGATGAATTAAATCGCCAGACGACAGTTGGTATAAAAAGTAAAAATACCATTCGGTACAGAAGAAGTTAACCGAGAGAGATTCTAACTCTTTGGTTATCGAGAAAGTTAATGAAATCACCTACCGGCAGACAGAGCAAAAGGGAGAAGTATCATTCGTTAAGGAAGGACTTAGGTATGCTAAGAAGTCCTTGGTAATATTCGTCTCTTTATCTATTTATTTATTCATTTATCTATTTATTCTTACTAGTTATCTATTTATTTACTTATCTTTATTATTCTTTTATCTATTAATTATATTGATCTTACTTGTTTTGTCATTCCCTATGATGAGTGAAATTAATGTTATGTTAATATAGAATTCGAATGTATAAAGTATGTAACAAAACATGGTTTTGCAATCCCAATGGTGTAGTATAATTCAACACTGTTTTCATCTGTTATTTATCGCAGATTTATTGATGAAAAAATTAATTCGCACGTGTTCCTATTTTCTGAGGCCAGTATTATTTTTGCACCTTTACTTGTTCAATTGTACATATTGAAATAGAAAAACATATATATTTATCTATTAATCTATTTTATAATTTATTTGTATATATATATATTTATATATATATATATATATATATATATATATATATACACATATATATATGTATATGTATGGTGATTTGGATTTTGAAAATAACGCAACTCATTTTATACAATCTAATGATGTACGTATGATGTCAGTGTCTTTTCTTTTCAATTGAACTGGAGCCAGGTGATTTTTTTTACTCTAGCATACCAGCGCTGTTGTCCTTATGCACCATCTCGCGTATGCAAATCTATGATTAGCTGTCTATGTGTATATAAGGACCAAGAACGCCAATGATACGTATTGATGACTTAACAGTGGACATGGAATAAAATAAAGTAATAGATTCACTACTTTACACTATCCCCAGCTGCATGTCTGACTCAACGAATTGGCTGTAGAACACAGTGCCAACTGTGTATTCTACAAATAATAATAGAAAATACTCGTCCACACTTGTGTCCAACATGTTACGAACACGAGCTAACGTTAGGTCGGTGTAGACGTTCTGTGACATGATTGCAACATAATGGAAGTAAGGAGTCATTCACATATGTTTGCAACATGTTTTGAACATGAAGTAACACTGGCCCAGTGTACCCGTTGTCTATGACATGTTTGAGACAAAACCGAACCAAGGACGCATCCACACATATTTCTAACATGTTACAAACACACGGATCCAGTGTAGACAGAACATTTACTAAGAAATAAACCTCCGCTCCACCGCTACCCCAGTTATGTCAGTCACATGTTTGCGACAAGTGTGGACGTTCCTTCATTTGCGCGAGACTTGTCAGACGCATGTCGCTGTCAGTCGGAGACTGTCTCCTTTGTTTAGAACAGCGGCGATGGAACTGATAGAGAGATGTAATCTTGTGTAATTGCACTCTTCAAGTTTGCTGTTTTTATTTTTAACTGTTAATTTATTGCTAAATGAGCTCATGTGCTGTTTCCATGCGTCGTTGCTATTCGTGATTTATGTATTTTATTCTATTCATTGTTTTTCATATTTATTTATTTAATCTTATCATTATATGTTAAATATATATTTAAGATATAGTCCGTAATATCTATACAGAATATACATATTCACACACACGCACGTGCATATATATATATATACAGTATATATATATATATATATATAATATATATATATTTATATGTATATATATATATTTATATGTATATATATATATATATATATATATATATATGTGTGTGTGTGTGTGTGTGTGTGTGTGTGTGTGTGTGTGTGTATGTATGTATGTATGTATATACATATATTGTTAATGACCGCGTGCGTGCATGTTTGGTTGGTCGACATGATGGTAATTCTTGTATCAACAGAATATTTTCTCATCCTTGTTTGACTTAGGTCATAAGGTTGGATTTAACACTTATTAATAAAGTATAATGGGCTCATTGTATTCCTTAATTTGTGTTTCGTGGCACGTGTGTCTTTATTGGCGTGTGTGTTTGTGTGTGTGTGTATGTGTGTGTGTGTGTGTGGTTGGGTGGGTTGGTGGGTGAACAGATGTTGAAGGAAGGTGATTATGGAGCGTTGATGATGGTGGTGGTTATGGTTATGGTGATGGTGATGGTAGTAGTGGAGACGATGGTAGTGGTAGTGGTGGTGGTGATAGTGATTGCTGTTGTGGAGGTAATTTTGGTTGTGAGACTGCCAATGGCCGTCTGTGTTATCATTTAATCGCTGATTATTAATTATTTGTCCACCATATTTGTGACATTTCGTTTCCTTCCGGTCCCCAAATTTCGCTCAAGACGCTGCCAGTCTGCGAAGTTT
>NC_134777.1:103804811-103807311 GCF_046742065.1 Oratosquilla oratoria | reverse complement strand
TTTCCTTTCTGCTCTCTCTCTCTCTCTCTCTCTCTCTCTCTCTCTCTCTCTCTTTCTCTCCCCTCTCTCCTCCATGTCTCTTCCTCCAATTTCATCATGTCTATCTTGTTCTTCGCTTTCTTTCTCTTCCACACTTCGGTCTTCCAGTCACTATCTACCCTCCCCTCCGCATCTCCTTTTTTTCATCTTCTTCTTTTCCCTCTCTTCTTCCTCTTCCTCCTATTACTCCTCCTCCTGCTCTTCCTCTTCGCAAAAACTGTCATGCTTCTTCATGTCCTTTTCCTTACCTGGTTCGGATTCTGGTTAATCTTTTCTCTCTCTCTCTCTCTCTCTCTCTCTCTCTCTCTCTCTCTCACACACACACACACACACACACACACACACACACACACACACACACACACACTTCAGTCCTTTCTATCTATGTCTCTCTCCCACACTTCAGCCCTCCACTTATCCCTCCTCTTCCTCCTCCTCCTCTCCCTCCTCCTCATCCTACTCCTCCTTCACGCTGCACTACTTTGATTTGATATGCACCATCACCTCACGACCTCTGCTCAGCTAAGCCCTGCAAGGGAGCCAGTCACCCAGTCATCCAGGCACCCAGACACCCAGGCACCATCCCCTACCATAAGCCCTTTATGTCTTCCCTTTTTATTCACGCACTCTGTTATATCCTAGGAAAAGCGCGAATATCATCCCCCAGTCACCCAACTCGTTTGTATGTCTTTCAGCACGCACTATCTGTCGCTGATGTCACCCATGCAAGAGGGCTTGTTTCACCCAAACACTTGTGGGCACCTGTGTCAACACCCGCTTATCCTCACCCTTTTTCACCCTGAGGGAAAAGTGTGCATTTCAACCCCGTCCCTCCTCCACCCATCCCCCTTTTAACACCTACTACACGACAGCAACACGAGATTACCCACAAGGATAGAAGCTGGTAATCTATAGTCCATAGTAACAACACCCATCACTTGTAGTCACCCGTACGGAAGGGTATGTGAGCCCCATCACCCATCGGATTCACCCATCCTTTTCGGTAACCCATCGTTTATATGTGCAGTTACCCATTTGATAGGAGCCCTCCAAACGATGCACTGGATTCCACACTCCATACACTCCACATACTCCATACGCTCCACATACTCCACACATTCCACACACCCCACATACCCCACATACTCCACACACTCCACAACTTCCACATACTTTACTCCTCACTCCATTTGCCACATTCCAGCCCCACGTTATAATTGTCATGCTTGATTCCAACCTTGTAGATATCAAGACATCGAACTTGTCATTTCTATCTCCTCAATTGTTCGTATTTCTTACTTGTTGTTATCCCAGAATCCTGATACACTGGTGGCGTCATCGGAAGCGTGCTGGTCTCGCGTTCGCCTAGTTGTGGGTTCGAGTCCTGCGCTCTTCTCCGATTACTAACAGTGACTTCTTACCTGCCCCCATCAGTCCCCCAAAGCGCATAGATAGGTCAAAGGTGACGGCTTCGGCCGCAGACACTCAGCATCTCCTGGCGTAGGCTCATCACCTCTACCTTAGACCCCACATCCGCTCTTCACAAGCAAAGCAAATTGTCTACTCAAACTTGTCAGAAATTGAACAAAGAGCAAACAATGAATTAGACGATGGAGGCGAAATAAACTCGTGAACATGAAGAACAAGTTAGGAAGTTAGGAACAATAATGATTCAATGAAAAATTATAATAACAAACCAACCTATCTGGCAACACTGGTGAAGGAAATATCTGCCAACTTAAAGTGAACAGCATGTAATCCAGACTTTACACCTCCAATAAACTACATTTCTTCCTTGCTCGTCCTATATCAAGTATTGACTGCATGAGCTTCACATGTATTCAGTACTTTAGGAATTTTACTGTCACCCCTACGGACCAGAGCTACGCTTTTTTTTTTTTTCTGGAAACTATTCTCCACTCAGAGGAGAATACAGATCACATGTGAATTTTCCTATCGACTTCCTTCATTTCCTCCCAGACCACCTCTTCGACGCTGTACTGTCACCAAGGACAGAAGCGCTGGTTATATGCTACGAAGTACAAATGACCTTCTCCGTGTGTTCTTCGTATCCTTCTCCCGAGTCTCATCGTCTGGTTGCCGTTGGCGCCAAGTCCTGGAATTGGTCATCCCAGACACTCCTGGCTCTTGATTCCAGTACATTAGTTTTACAATGACAGTCCGCATCTGCTCCTTCTCCCAAGTGCCCCCTCACGCAAGCTGTTCCAGGCTTTATGGGCCCCTTAACTAGAGCCACATATCCTGTAGCTGGCACTCTCATCGCGTGAACTCAGTCTATGGCACCAACTCTCAAATCCTTTTGTCACTGGTGCATGGTGCGGGTTCTACTCTGCCAAGCACCAAAGGGTCTTTTTAGGGGGGACGTTGGGGTGAGGTGGCTCTCCCTGTTCACGAGAAGGTCTCGGTCGGTCATGGTCCCGTTCAAGAGAGGGTCCGCGAC
>NC_134777.1:103797311-103799811 GCF_046742065.1 Oratosquilla oratoria | reverse complement strand
CCATTGTCCAAGTCGTTTATGTACATAATAAACAATAAGGGATCCAAAACCGAGCCCTGGGAAACTCCACTAGAAACACTCCTCCATTTGGATTCTACACCATTTATGGTGACCCGATGTTTTCTGCCACTGATCCAAGCTCTAATCCATTCTAAAACTTTTCGTCATATGCCATGGGCTTTAATTTTATTTAGAATCTCTGGTGTGGCACCTTGCCAAACGCTTTGCTAAAGTCACGGTAAATAACACCGTAACTATCATTATTATCTGACGCCTTATATGTTACTGTCACACATGACTTACCCTTGGAGAAACCATGCTGTGAGTCACGAATCAAACTATGTCTCTCGATATGATCTCTGAGTCTATTAACTATTATTGATTCAAGCATTTTACCAATAACTGATGTCAAGCTGATTGGCCTGTAGTTGCATAAAGACGATTTATCTCCCCTCTTAAAAACAGGAACAACGTTTGCCTGCCCCCAAGCAACAGGCACAAAACCAGTGTCTACCGACTTATAAAATATTTCTGTTTAATGGTCGCAGATTTCAAATTTACACTCTTTAAGCACTCGGAAAAAATTCGTCTGGACCCGGGGATTTTGTAGCTTTAAGTCTTTCAATCTGTTTGACTACTTCTACCTTACTAATGCTTTTATTTGATAGTCTACTTTCTTCATCCCCACCGAAAATCGGATCGTAGTCAGGTACCTTAACTAACCTCTCCTTAGTAAACACCGTGAGAAAATATTTGTTGAACGCCACGCTCATTTGTCCCCCTAATCTATCATGACAGTTTCGTCGTTTTTAATTGGGCCTATCCTGCCCTTAGCTTTTGTTCTGTAGAGACGAAAGAAGCCCTTTGGGTTGGATCTAGCTTGTCTGGCGACCTCAATTTCATAGTTACAGGTGGGGGGTGGAGTGGGAGGAGGAGTAGTAGTAGTAGGAGGAGGAGGAGGAGGAGGAGGAGGAGGAGGAGGAGGAGGAGGAGGAGGAGGAAGGGGGAGGAAGAAGGGTGGAGGAAGGAGGAGAAGGAGGAGGAAGAAGGGTGGAGGAAGGAGGAGTATGAGGAGTAGGGCGTTGGAGGAAGGAGGAGTATGAGGAGTATGGCGGTGGAGGAAGAGGAAGGGAGGGGATGGGGATGAGGAGGGGGAGGAGTAGGTGGAGGAGGGAGAGGATGCGAGAGGATGAGGAGCGGGAGGAGTAGGAGGAAGAGGAAGAAGGGTGAAGGAGGAGGGGAGGAGGAGGAGGAGGAAAAAGGATGGTATCTTGGTAAACATAGCGTGGGGCAAATTAATAAAAGAGGTTGAAGGATAGTGGAAAAAAGAGAACTGGTAAAAAGAGGGGAATGGAGGAGGAGGAGGAGGGAAGAAGAGGATCAAGAGAAAGAGAGGAAGGGACAAAGGAATAAGAGAGGGTGAAAGATGCTAGAGAAAAGAGAAGTGACGAAAAAGAGGGGCGACGGAGAAGGAAGAGAGGAAGGGATCCTGGTCAACATAGGGCATGTAGGGGCAAAGGAATAAAAAAGGGTGAAGGAGTTTGTGATTAAAAAAAAAAAAAAAAAAGAATCACGGAGAAGAGGACGATAAGACCAAGGAAGTATCGAGACAGAAAAGGAAGTCCATTCAGGACTGTAGATGACCAACGCTTCTATCCATATCGTCAAGATGAAGAGGAAGGAAGACATGCTGAAGGTCCTCTCGAAACACGTCGGAGACGAAGGTTGTGGTGGGGGGAGGGGGGGGGTGCCAAAACTTGGAGGAGGAGGTGAATGTAACGCTAGAGGAGAATTGTAGGGCGAGCTTCTAACGGAGCTGCAAGTTAGGGAAATAATTTTTTATATCTTTGTATTTCTTTTATACACACACACACACACACACACACACACACACACACACACACACACACACACACACACAAATATATATATATATATATATATATATATATATATATATATATATCAGGACATGTAATGGAGTATTGAGATTAGGAATATGGAATCAATAGTAGCCTGACTTTGATTATCTGTGTGTCTTCGTCTCCGGAGGTCTGCCGGAGGGATGAAAGGCTTCTGGTGGCCAAGAAGAGGAGGAGGAGGGGGAGAAGGAAGAGGAGGTGGAGAGGGAGAAGAAAAACAAGGAAAAGTAGAAAGGGATGAGGAGGAGGAGGAGGAGGTCAAAGGTTGACCAGTCTATGGTGACCTCTGGCGGACGGGAGGAGGGAGAGGGAGAAAAAGATGAAAAGGAGGAGGAGGAGAAGTGTTAACAGGAAAAGGAAAAAAGAGGAGGAAGAGGAATAATATGAGGAAGAAGAGGAAGAGAAAGGGAGGAGGAGGAAGAAGACTAAAAGGTGAAAGGCAAACCAGTCACTGGTGACCTGAAGAGCAGGGGAGGAGGAAGAGGAAGAAGAGGAAGAGAAGAACCTCAAAGGTTAACCAGCTCCATATGACCTATGGAAGACGGTTGGAGGAAAAGGAAGAGGAAAAGGAGGAGGAG
>NC_134777.1:103784811-103792311 GCF_046742065.1 Oratosquilla oratoria | reverse complement strand
ATTCGTATATATTTTTTCTCATTTCTTTTTATGTACGATTTTTTTTTTTTTTTTTTTTTTTTTTTTTTTTTACTTTTTACTTTGGGGGGGGACGTGTTTAGAACAAGAGACAAACAGCCTCCTACGTTTTCTTTTCAGTTTTTGAAAGGATTGGGTTAATTATCGCCTCCTTGGAGCTCTGGAGAGTCTGTCAAAAGTAAATATTTGTTCGTTTGATATACAAGGAATGCCATGTCGGAGCTCTCTCGTTCTCTCTCACTCGATCTCGTTCTCACTCTGACTCGCTCTCCCACTCACTCTCACTTTCACTCTATCTCACTCTCGCTCTCGCTCACACTTTCTCTTTCACTCATCTTACTCTCACTCGCGCTCTCCCCAACTCTCACTCCTGCTCTCTCTCTCTCTCCTTCCCTTCCTCCCTCCCTCCCTCCCTCCCTCTTTCCTCCCTCCCTCCCTCCCTCCCTTCGCTCTCAAACAACCTCCCCCCCCAGGTTTTAAGTGCGTGACATTTTTCTCTTTGTCAACCGCCTGACGATTCCACTCGTCTTCTTGAACCCACTTCCTCGCCTCGACAACGGAATAAGCTTCCATTGAGCTGAACAAAATCATTTGGTGGCAGCCAAGGAAGCTAACAAGGCGCAGCAAAAGAGTTGATATTCGTCCCCCATCTCCCCTCCCTGCCTCCCTCCCTCCAACCATTCACCCCTTCTCCATTTCCCCCTCCCTCATCCCCCTCCCTCCTCCTCTCCCCCTCTCCCTCCCTCACTCACTCCCTTCCTCCCTCTCTCCCTTCCTCCCTCTCTCCCGTCCTCCCTCTCTCCCTTCCTCCCTCTCTCCCTTCCTCCCTCTCTCCCTCCTTTCACCCATTCTCATCCCCCCCTCAACCCTCTCCCTCTATCCTTCCCCCTCTTCATTCCCTTCCCTCCATTCCGACACCCCCTTCGCCTCTTCCCACCCTCCCCTTCCCCCTCTCCCTCCCCCCCATCTCTCCAACACTGAAATCACTTAGCTGCACATGGCCTCCCCCCACCCCCGTTCTTTACCTGTGTCCCAACATCGTAATCATGGGTTGATATATATGGTACTTCCTCCCCTCTTCTCCCCCTCTCCCCCTCTCCCCCTCATCCCACGAGTGCAGTCATTGGTTATCATGGGCTCTGTTCCCTTTCCTCTCTCCCCACTCCTCTCATTGTCTCCCCTCCCACACCCTCATTTCCCTCCCCCTTTCTCCTCCTCCTCCTCCTCCTCCTCCTCCTCCTCCTCCTCCTACCAGTCCCCTCTCTTCTTCCTCCTCCTACAGTCCTCTCTCAACCCTCCTCTTTTATCTCCCCTCGCCGTCTTACTCCTTTCTCTCTTCCCCCCTCCCCCTCCCTTAACTCTTTACAGTTCTATTTTCTCTTCCTCCTTCGTCCCTCCTCCTCCCCTCCTTTCTCTCTTCCCCCTCCCACTCCCTCCACCCACTCCCCTCCCCTTCAACTCCTCACTTCCTTCCTTTCCCCTCCTCTTCCCCTCCATTAACCCTACTCTACTCTTCCACCCCCTAACCCTCCCACTCCCCTCCCCTCCCACTAACCTCCTCCCTCCACTACCCTTCTCCTTCCACTCCCCCCTCCCCACTTCTCCTCACAACCCCTCTCCATGTCCCCTCCCCCTCTCTCCTCCCCTCTACCCCCTCTTTCTACTCTTCCTCTCCCCACTTTCCCTCACAACCCCTCTCCCTCTCCCCTCCCCCTCTCTTCTCCCCTCTCCCCCTTTCCACTCTTTCCCTCTCCACTTCCCCTCACAACCCCTCTCCCTCTCCCCTCCCCCTCTCTCCTCCCCTCCCCTCCCCCGTCACGGTTTACCCACCCCCACTTCCACTCACAACCCCTCTCCCTCTACCCTCTCTCTCCCCCTCCCACTCCCCCTCCCCCTCCCCCTTCCACCCCCACCCCCCGTTACCGCTTCCCCTTATCCCTTTCCAACATTACAATTACTGTTTGACATATCTTCTGTCACGTTGCCCCTCCCCCTGCCCCCCTTGTCTGCAGCGCTAAAGAGGCTTCTTGACGTACCATTTGCCCCTCCACTTCCTCCTTCTCCTCTTCCTTCTCCTCCTCCTCTTCTTCTACTTCCTCCTCCTTATCTCCTCCCTCTCATCTCCACCACCCTCTGCCCATCCTCATACCGCTGTACTTGTTCATCCTCCCCCTCACCCTCTTGATACTCATCCTTATCTTCAGCTTTCCCCATCCTTCTCCTACTTCACCTCCTACTCCGCCTACTCCTACTTCACCTCCTACTCCTCCTCCTCCTCCTCCTCCTCCTCCTCCTCCTCCCCCTCCTCCTCCTCCTCCTTTTCCTCCCCCTCCTACTCTAGCTCCTCCTTCACCATCTCCTCCCCTTCATCTTCCTCATTTTTATCTAACTCACATCCCTATCCTCAACCTCCCTCATCCTCTACTCCACCTCCTCCTCTTAGTCCTCCTCCTCCTCCTACTTCACCTCAATATTCACTATCTCCTCCTCTTCCTCTTCCTCATTTTGATCTGACTCATCCCTATCCTCTACTTCCCCATCCTCCTACTACTCCATCTCCATCTCCTCCTACTCCTTCTCCTCCCCGTCCTCGTACTTCACCTCCTCATTCATCATCTCCTCCTCCTCCTCCTCCTCCTCCTCCTCTTGCTCTTCCTCTTTCTCATCTTGATCTGACTTTCATCCTTATCCTCTACCTTCCCCATCTTCCTCCTACTCCACCTCCTCATCCCCATCCTACTCCTCCTCCTCCTCCTACTCTTACTCCAACTCCTCATTCGCCATCTCCTCCTCTTCCTTTTCCTCTTCGTCTTCCTCACTTTAATCTGACTATCATCCCTGTCACTCTACCTTCTCCATCCTCCTCCTACTCCACCCCCACCTCCTACTCCTCGTCCTCCTCCTCCTCCTCCTCCTACTTCACCTCCTCACTCACTATCCCCTTTTCCTCTTCCTCATTTTGATATGACTTTCATTCTTATCTTCTATCTTCCCCATCCTCCTCCTACTCCACCTCCTCCTCATCCTCTTCCTTCTCCTCCTACTCCAATTCCTCGCTCGCCATCTTCTCATCTTCCTTTTCCTCTGCCTGTTCTTCATTTTGATCTGACTCTCATCCCTATCACTCTACCTTCTCCATCCTCCTCCTACTCCACCCCTACCTCCTCTTCCTCGTCCTCCTCCTCCTCCTCCTTCTGCTCCTTATCCTCCTACTTCACCTCCTCACTCACCTTCCCCTTTTCTTCTTCCTCATTTTGATCTGACTCCGTTTGTTCAGATTGATATGTTCATAGAAAATATGTACTAATATGTGTCCATTCACTTGTTTGGTGTTCAAACGAGTCTACTAATTCTTAAACACTCCTTTTCGTCTCAGCCTTCGTATTTTGGGGTCACGCTGGCGCTAGACCTAAGGTGGATAGACATAAGTATTTATATTTCAAATTATATACTATTTAGCTCTTGGCTTCAGTTCCCATTCTTCGCTCGCGTTAATTTCCGGAAGCATAATTGATGTGTTTTTTTCCTCGTCTTCTTTTTATTCTTCTTCTTCGTCCTCTTCTTCTTCTTCTTCTTCTTCTTCGTCTTCCTCTTCTTCTTTTTCTTCTTCGTCTTCTTTTTCTTCTTCTTCACCTTCTTCTTCATCTTCTTCTTCTTCGTGTTCTTCTTCGTCTTCGTGTTCTCGGAAGCCCTGGGATCCACGTCCGACATGTTTGGCTTCGTTTCGTTTTGTCCTCAGCTAATGAACACCATTCAGGCCTTGCCTGGAGCTTTCTCCGCTTTTTCTCTTGGTCCCACCCCGTTCCGGCAACCAAGGTTTCATTATGCATACGGTATTGGGTTTTTGGTGCTTATGCTAAATCCAGCTTGTCATTTTGATCAATTGTTTTCGGCCTTTTAGACCATAAGAACATAAGAATGGATGAGACTGGAAGAGACTATAAAGCCTACACTAGACAGTTCCATGTGAATTGCCACCTATCATCCCCATCCATGAAATTATCGAACCTTCTCTTAAACAACCAAATGATCTCAGCGGCTTACTACACCCTTACTAAGTCTATTTCATTCGTTGACTACTCTATTGGTAATGAATTTCTTGCCTATTTCCCTTCTTTTTTTTTTTTTTTTTTTTTTTAAGAGAGTTTGAGTTGAGTGGGAGTGATCGAGGTATTCTGAAACCCGTCCCCGCCCCGAGCGTTCCCAGTGGTAGAAGCCATCTTCAGAATACTTCTATGGGGAATGATAAGCGATGAAGCAGTTTTGCCTACGCACAGCGTGTATATGTGTGTATGTATGATTGGCTCGGGTTCCGAATAGCGACTGTCATAACAGCGACTGTCAATAGAGCGACTTCACAATCGCGATTCTTTTAAAACAGCGACCATCACAACAGCGACCACATGATAGCGATTGTATTATAAGAGCGACTGTCATAACAGCGACATTATCGCATCAGCAGTCCTCCGAATGTTGCTATCATTATTTTTTTTATTATTGAAAGAAAATATATTATTAAAATAATTAAAAAAAATACTTATACATCATTTCAGGTAACAATATTTTTTGCACATACTGTGTGAAAATGAAATGAAATTTATGAAACAAATTATCTAAATTGAAATTATACAACTTTCATATGTGGACTAAGGTAAATGGTGTTATCATTGCACAAAAAGTTGCCTAACATTGATAACATATTATAACAAGGAGTCTAGGGTTGGGTTGTTCAAAAACTAATTCTGGCGTTAGTTTATCTTGATGTTCATGATGCTTAATGTCAAGATAGATTTAACGTCAAGATAATGCAAAATTTTATTTTAAACAACCCAGTCCAGAGGTTCAACATCATTATGAGCATGCAGGAGGGGAGCGCATCGAATGTAGGATGTTTCGGCCACTGACGTTTCGGCCAGAACTCTGCAGGGTAGGACGTTTCGGCCAGTCCTCCAAATGTTGCTATTATTATTTACTTGTTATTGAAAGAAAATATATTATTAAAAGAATGAAGAAATATATATAAATACATATATATATATATATATATATATATATATATATATATAATTTCAAGTGACAATATTTTTTAACATAATATGTGAAAACGAAATTAAATTTGTGAAACAAATTATCTGAATTAAAATCATACAACTTTCATGTGTGGACTAAGGTAAATGGTGTTATTGTTGCACAAAAAGTTGCCCAACATTGATAACATATTATAACAAGGAGTCTAGGGTTGGGTTGTTCAAAAACTAATTCTGGCGTTAGTTTATCTTGATGTTCATGATGCTTAATGTCAAGTAGATTTAACGCCAAGACAATGTAAAAATTTGTTTTGAACAACCCAGTCCAGAAGTTCAACATCATTATGAGCATGCAGGAGGGGAGCGCATCGAATGTAGGATGTTTCGGCCACTGACGTTTCGGCCAGAACTCTGCAGGGTAGGACGTTTCGGCCAGTCCTCCAAATGTTGCTATAATTATTTACTTATTATTGAAAAAAATGTATTATTAAAAGAATTAAAGAAATATATATCATTTCAAGTGACAATATTTTTGCACATACTGTGTGAAAACGAAATTAATTTTATGAAACAAATGATCTAAATTGAAATTATTCAGTGCACCAAATTATCTAAATTAGAATTATACAGCTTTCATGTGTGGACTAAGGTAAATGATGTTATTGTTGCACAAAAAGTTGTCTAACATTGATAACATATCATAACAAGGAGTCTAGGGTTGGGTTGTTCAAAAACTAATTCTGGCGTTAGTTTATCTTGATGTTAAAAGTCATGGTAACGCTCTGTGTTACCATGATGTTTAATGTCAAGATAGATTTAACGCCAAGATAGTGCAAAAAATTATTTTGAACAACCCAGTCCAGAAGTTCAACGTCATTATGAGCATGCAGGAGGGGAGCGCATCGAATGTAGGATGCAACTGACGTTTCGGCAAGAACTCTGCAGGGTAGGACGTTTCGGCCAGTCCTAAATGTTGCTATTATTATTTACTTATTGTTGAAAGAAAAATATCATTAAAAGAATTAAAAAAACCGACGTAGGACGTTTCGGCCAGTCCTCCAAATGTTGTTATTATTATTTACTTATTGAAAGAAAATATATTATTAAAAGAATTAAAGAAATATATATCATTTCAAGTGACAATATTTTTTGCACATACTGTGTGAAAACGAAATTAAATTTATGAAACAAATTATCTAAATTGAAATTATTCAGTGCACCAAATTATCTAAATTAAAATTATACAGCTTTCATGTGTGGACTAAGGTAAATGGTGTTATTATTGCACAAAAAGTTGCCTAACATTGATAACATATCATAACAAGGAGTCTAGGGTTGGGTTGTTCAAAAACTAATTCTGGCGTTAGTTTATCTTGATGTTAAAAGTCATGGTAACGCTCTGTGTTACCATGATGTTTAATATCAAGATAGATTCAACGCCAAGATAGTGCAAAAAATTATTTTGAACAACCCAGTCCAGAAGTTCAACGTCATTATGAGCATGCAGGAGGGGAGCGCATCGAATATAGGATGTTTCGGCCACAGACGTTTCGGCAAGAACTCTGCAGGGTACGACGTTTCGGCCAATCCTAAATGTTGCTATTATTATTTACTTATTATTGAAAGAAAAATATTATAAAAAGAATTAAAAAACCGACGACCGAGAAACCGACCAGTAAATTCACTTCAGTGAACTTATCTCACGAAGTGAACACAAACATGTAAACACAAACAAATAAATATGAGCGATAGAAACATAAGTCTGCGACCTTTTGAGCATATTTCATTCTGAACCTATCTCACAAAGTAAACACAACTGAACGCGTAAATACAAACACGAAAACACAAGCAATTGAAACAAGTCTGCGACCATTCTGACCGGTCGGTAGTAAAGTCGCTATTATTACAGTCGCTGTTATAATGCGGTCGCCATTAGGACAGTCGCCATTTTGAAAGTCGCTCACCTGATTACGTCGCCCTTATGAAGTCGCTATTATGACTGTCGCTGTTTTGACAGTCGCTATCCGGCCCGGATCCCGTATGATTACATGTATTTATGTTTTTATGTATTAATTTATGTATAAATATATATGTGTGTATGTTTGTATACCATCCATACACCATTTATGTTTATGCTTCTGTATGTACGTATGCATGATTGTCTATTTATGTGTATATATATATATATATATATATATATATATGCATATATGCATTTGTGTATGTACATGAATCCATCATTTATATATGTGCTTCTGTATAATTGTATATGCATGCATTGCTGTTTATACATGTTTATGTGGGTGGGTGCGTGTGTTTGTATATATGTGTATATTTATGTATATATATGCATATTTTATGTATGTGCTTCTATATTGTATTTACATAGATTTATGTATGTACGTGTGTTTGTGTATGCACGTCTGTGTGTGTGTGTGTGTGTGTGTGTGTGTGT
>NC_134777.1:103764811-103774811 GCF_046742065.1 Oratosquilla oratoria | reverse complement strand
CACGTGAGTATTTTACGATCTCGTGAACGAACGTGCATCGTAAACATACGACATTCCAGAAGGTTCTCTCTCTTATCCGGAAGTTTCCAGTATTCTCAACAAGACCCTCCGAATACCGAGAAACTACGGAGACCAGAAGCTTTGGAGAAGAGAAATGGGTGAGGCCATGGAAGGTGGGGGGTGGAGGGAGAGGGGGAGTTCCCGGTGAGGGGGAAGAGGAGGAGGGGGAAAGTCTTGAAGGGGAAGATAGAGAGGGGGAGTTCCTAAGGGAGTGAGAGATGAAACGGGAGAGCCTCTGAGTGGGAGAAAGAGGAGTTCCCGAGGGGAGTTCCTGAGGGAGAGAGGGGGAGTGAGTGGGAGGTCCTTAGGTGGGAGAGAGGGAGGGAGAGGTCCTAAAGGGGGAGAGGGGGAATGGGGGAGATTTTGATGGGACAGGGGGAGGTTCTGAAGTGGGAGAGGAGAAACGAGAGTGGAGCTGAGTAGAGGAGAGGGGGAGGGAGGTTCTCTAGGGGGGAGAGGGAGAAGGGAAGGTAGCGAGGGGGGTAGGGTAAATGAGGAGGTCCTGAGGGGGGAGGGAGAATGGGGGAGGTCATGAGGAGGGGAGGGAGAAAGGGAGAGGTCCTGAGAAGGGGCTGTGGAAGGGGGAGGTTTTGATGGGGCGAAGGGGAGGGGGAAGTCCTTAGGTGGGAGAGGGGGAGGGGAGGTCCTGAGGAGGAGGTTCTGAGGTCCTGATCTATTACTATGGGGAGTATTGTCATCTCCACTGTATTGATCATCGGGAGATTTCATTAAGATAAGGTGAGCTTCATTTAGACTCTCTCCGTTCTCGACTTGGCTCTTGACTCCTCAAATATCGTTTCACAGGTACTCCAAGACGTGAGTGTTGTTTTGGTGTTGGTATTTTGTGCCTGTGTTTGCCTGGGTATGGTGAGTACCAATATCCCATGCCTGATAAATGAAAAATTTCGTTTATTTATATATATATATATATATATATATATATATATATATATATATAGAGAGAGAGAGAGAGAGAGAGAGAGAGAGAGAGAGAGAGAGAGAGAGAGAGAGAGAGAGAGAGAGAGAGAGAGAGAGACCCCACCACGGTCCTGGATCACGTGCTGGACTCGTGATCGACATTTGATACCCCCTCCTTGATAGATGAAAGCTTGGAGTTCGTATATGGCTCGAACTACAGTACGAGTAATATGGGGCGCGCGTGAGTGTGTCTGGGTGTGCATATGTGTGTGTGTATCTGAGTATATATATATATATATATATATGTGTGTGTGTGTGTGTGTGTGTGTGTGTGTGTGTGTGTGTGTGTGTGTGTGTGTGTGTGTGTATGTGCACATTCCAGGATGCCGTCATTTGTTTCCTGCATCCTTTGGGACTAGAACCCGGGACCACACAAGTGACCCTGCGAGCTCGAAGCTCAAGTCATCACCTGACACGTAACGTGGGAAAACACCGTCACATTTTACTCGTGACGTCAACACGTATTCGTGAGCACTTGTCGAGGAGGTGATTTTCAGTCACTATCTTCCATATTGTTTCGGACAAGTGTTTATGGTTATTGGTTCACAGTCTCTCTCTCTCTCTCTCTCTCTCTCTCTCTCTCTCTCTCTCTCTCTCTCTCTCTCTCTCTCTCTCTCTCTCTCTCTCTCTCTCTCTCTCTCTCTCTCTCTCTCTCTCTCTCTCTTTGTCCAACCTGTTTGTTTTGGACAAGTGTTTACGGTCTAGACAATGAAAGGGCTTCTTATGCGGTGCTTTACAAAGGTGAATCTACTCTTATCAGAGAGTTTCGTTTGTTATCCTTCCTTCATACGGCGAGAGCTGGC
The DNA here is from genome assembly GCF_046742065.1 of Oratosquilla oratoria. Taxonomy (NCBI): domain Eukaryota; kingdom Metazoa; phylum Arthropoda; class Malacostraca; order Stomatopoda; family Squillidae; genus Oratosquilla; species Oratosquilla oratoria. The sequence continues at coordinate 103,772,970 of NC_134777.1, read as the reverse complement.
AGCTCCGACGAGACGTCAAGCGGACTATGGGTAGAGTTGCCAGATGTCACTGTACGAGAATGACAGTGATCGAAACATTGAGGTAATGGTCTCTTCACTTTTGAAAAACATTTTATATACTTTCTAGTCTGTTTTCTCTTAACTTAGTTAAGGTCAAGGCATACTTTATAGATAAGAACATAAAAATAAAGAGACTGCAAGAGGCCATAAGGCCTACTCTTGGCAGTTCCATGTCCATTACTATTTACCATCCCCATCACTAAGTTCATAAGTTGTCTAAACTCTTAGAACAACCAATAGGTTCACCGCTCACTACATGGTTACTAAATCTATTTCATTTTTTAACCACCCTATTGGTAAACCAATTCTTGCCTATTTCCTTCTTAAATCTAAATTTGTTCAAACTAAACCCTTTGCTATAAGTCCGTCCCTGATGATATTTTGATAGAATACACTTGAAGATTTTTTTTTTTTTTTTTTTTTTTTTTTTTTTTTTTTTTTTTTTTTTTTTTTTTTTTTTTTTTTTTTTTTTTTATTTTTTTTTTTTTTTTTTTTTTTTAGGGAGTTGAGGAAGGTGTGGGCTGTCTCGAAGTGGTCATTGATCGATGAAGACTCCTGTATATGAATAAATTCATCTGTCGTTACCTAAAAGAAAATCTATACAGTGCTCCACTGTATTGAGGGAATTAATAGATATGATCCTACTCCCGCATACATCTTGATGTTGTTTTGTCTTAATTTTTTCTAGATTTGAAGAACGCTTGTAACAGGATCCGCCCACACTTGTCTAGTTTCCTACACCATCTCCCTATCACATTTTCTCCTTAATTGCCCCTTTTCTCAAGTTTCTTTGGACTTCACAGAAAATTATGGACAAACTCTGGTCAATACCTTTCCTCTGGCAGTGACGTTGGAGCCTTTTCTTTTATTCATTTAAATATTCAATTTCTCTTTGCCTCTCTCTCTCTCTCTCTCTCTCTCTCTCTCTCTCTCTCTCTCTCTCTCTCTCTCTCTCTCTCTCTCTCTCTCTAACCATAGGTTGCAACCATAAAGGAGTGTTGCCAGCCTCTGGTCCGTAGGGGTGTCGCTTTGCAGTCAATAAAGCAATGCGGGATTTCCATATCTGAGCAGAAGAGTCTTGTGATAGCATAAAAAGATATAAATATAATGAATATATAAATAAATAGATGGAACGTTTTCAGTATGTCCCCCGTGATTTACTGTCATCTCTTGTTGGCTTCCATTGTGTAGCCCAACAGTCTGGTAAAATCGTGGTCATAATTTCTGACCCAACTAATCTTAGTTTACATTTATTGTGTGTGTGTGTGTGTGTGTGTGTGTGTGTGTGTGTGTGTATGTGTGTGTGTGTGTGTGTGTTTATACATGTGTGTCTGCGTGTGTGTGTATGTGTTTATACGTGTGTGTGTGTGTGTGTGCATGTATGTATGTGTGTGTGCGTGGAACAAAAGCTATCCTGCTTTAAGTTAAATCTTTCTAGAAAAAGCATAAAAATTATTAACACTAATTTTCATAATAAAAATGAAATTAATTTATCGAGACACTGTCCACCATTGCACATAGAATCTTTGTTTGGAAAATTCCCGGTTCCTGTTTGCAATTATTTAATCTAGAAAGACATGAGCCACTTAGTAACCCCCCCCCCCACGGAAGCCTTGTGGTACATGCCCACTAAATTTAGTGGTCCATTATTTCATTCAAGACCACTTAATTTAAGAACGCCCCTATTCCTCCATTGTAGGGAACTCCTCTCCCCCTTGTTTATCTTAGTTTATTTATATATTTTATTTCTATTTTTTTATATGTTTTATTAATTAATGCATTTATTTACCATTTAGTTGTTTTCTTTTTTATTTGTTCATTTTATTTGTGTTTATTTCTTTATTTCGTTATCCAACGGAGCAAAAAAAAAGAAAACAGAAGAAACTCACGGAACTTATCTGACTAGAGAAATGTTAGTCAAACACACCTCCATTCTGCAATCGAAAAAAGACACCTCCCGACTCAGTGTATTAAAAACTATTTACATTAAAGACAAGAATCCTTCCTTCACCTCCTGAATCAATGATATGTACATTGATCCAAGGCTAAGACAATTTAACCCGAGATATAAGATCATAAGGGACGAAGACGAACGCCGTGCTGCTCAGACAGGTTCGCAAACGGGATCGCAGGGCAATGCCTAGATCCCTGTTGGCCAGTTCTCGACCAATCACGTTCCCGTTTTTCTCCCACCCTGCATTATAAGCTGTTAGCATCTGTGCCTGTATCAGAACCTGAAGATGACCTATGTAAGTCGAAAGCTTATCATAGCATAACTGTACTTTGTGTACAAGAACTCACTATGTCCTTTGAACAATTCTTATAAGAACCATCTCCTGCTCACTGTTCCATGGATCAGACACGTAGAACTCCTCAAGAAGAAAATCGTGAACACAGAAACTGCTGTGAACTTCAATAAAAAAAAATCTAGAGCGCCTAGTACCTACACACACACACGCACATACACACACACACACACACACACACACACACACACACACACACACACACACATATATATATATATATATATATATATATATATATATATATATATATATACCAACAGATAGAGGTAAATATATATATATATATATATATATATATTGTAAACTCGATTTTATTTATGTGACCTATATGGAGGGATACAATCACTCGTTGATCGAGACGCCTTTTATCATCAAACACGAAACTGTCGTCGAACTTTGGAATCTGGCTTTACAAGATCTCCTGAACGGCTTAACCGTTCCAACAACTGTCACCCAATCCGCTCGCACTCCTGATTGGCTAAACACAAACTTCTCAAACGAAAATGAGATAAAGTTAGCGATTTTGTGATTGGGAGAGCCAGGGGAAAAAAAAAGCGGGAATTGATTGATCCGTTGTGTCATTTCGTTTGTTATTCTCGCTATGGGAGATCTGTTGTAATTGAGTTATTGGGTTATCATACTGGGATTTTTCCCCCAACCTCCGATCAGTCGGCGGTACCGACCACCTCCAGCAATTTTTCGGCCGTAAAATCACTATGGTAAACTAGTTTGTTTTCGCAGCAAAAATACTTAGAATGTCATTTGATATGCTACGGGAAAACTATTTTCTTCCAGCATATCAGATACCTTCCAGAAAGCTGCCGGCTGAAATTTTGCTCCAACAGATAGAGGTAAAATAGATGAGTTATAGAAAACGGGTTGCTCGTTGATGATGAATATTTAGTGATTTTATTTATCTGATATTGTTGTTATTATTATTGTTAGTATCATTGTTAATATTATCATAATTATAATTATTTTCGTTTTCATATTTTTTGTATTATCATCGTGAACATATTATCATTACCATTTTTATTGTTATTATTATTATTATTATGATTATGATTATTATCATCATCATCATCATATTGATATTGTTACCATGTTAATCTTGATTATTATCATCATTGTTGATATTACTATTATCATCATCATCATCAATTATATCATTATTATCATTAAATGGGGCCTACCATTGCTCAGTAGTAGCGCGCGTGTCTACCGAGGGAGGTCGAACGCAAGGGTTCGAATCCCTGCCACAGCAAAGAAGTTAAAAAGAACATCATCCGTTCTGAGAAATGGCGTCCTTACCGCCAAAACCAACGTCCTTTCGCGAGGCACCGTGCTCGTGACCGTTGACCAAGGTAGTCCATGACGTAAAACTGAATCCTTCATCTTTTCTCCTTTTTATTCTTCTTTTTCTCCTTCTTCTGCTTCTTGCTTTTTTTTCTCTTGTCTTTCTTCTATGCATTCTTCTTTTCATTTTTCTTCTTGTTTCTTGTTCTTCTTCTTCTTCTTCTTTTTCTTGTTTTTCTTGTTGTTGTTCTTCTCCTCCTAATCATCATCCTCATCGTCATCACCGTCATCATCATCAACATTTAACTTAATTTAAAAGAACAGATGGGGGGAAAGGGGAAAAAGCAGACGCTGTTTCATGATTAGGCAACCCCCCCTCCTTGAACTGCTGGGGGGGACCTGACGAGGGACAGTAAATAGAGAGAAACAGGAGAACTCCGACAGGAAAAAGAAATAAATAAAGAAACCAAAAGAAAAATTATCTGTCATCGATATCTTAGAAATGGACAAATTGTAAGGGAAATTCGTCTCAAAATAATCAAATCATTAATTAATCAAATTATCTAATAAATATAATCAGATTAATTAAAACATTTTCTGAAATGATGAACGTAGGATTGATAATAGTAAATGGTCAGGAATTGACTTTTGTAACAATTCTGTATGGTCATCTGACTAAGCAGATTACTGTAAGTTACTTCTTCGATGAATTACTTTGGTAATAATTTCTTCGTTGAAGTATTCCGGGTCTTGCCAAGTGGTTTCTTTCAGGGAAATGACGTCCCTCCCTCGCAATGGAAAAGTTCTCATTGCCCTCCACATTTCCCTACTCTTCCTCTTCCTTCTCCTCCTCCTCCTCCTCCTCCTCCTCCTCCTCCTCTTCTTCTTCTTCCTCCTTCTCCTTCTTCTATTCATTTTTCTTCTTCCTGCTGTTGCCATCTTCATTACCATCACTACCACCACCAACATCATCATTACTTTTACCAACATCACCGTCATCATTACCAACATCACCGTCATCACCTGAAGAACTACCACATCTGTCATCATCCGTCACCAGCACCTACACAGGCAACACCACCGTTCCTACTATCACAGTAACTATCACCTTTACCCCTATCACCACCATTACTACCACCCAAACAACCCCATTCACACCTGAAATAAGTGTAAATTATTAAACAACCGAAAAAAAAGAAAAAAAAATAATTGCATTGGAGAAGTGAACGTTTGACCGAATAGGGATAGGGTCTTCCCCCGCCCCACTCTCCCACCTGTTTCCCCTCTTCCTCCCCTCTCCCCCCTCTTTCCCCTCTTCCTCCCCTCCCCTCTCCCCCACTTCCCCTTCTCTCCCCCTGGTGGATTAGTTCGGGATGTGGTTTTAAGGGGGACCACTTAAAAATTACCGTCCCGTCCTCTCTCACTACCTCCTCCTTGTTCTCTTCTTTCCCTTCCTCCCCCTCCTCCTCCTCCTCCTCCTCCTCCTCCTCCTACTCCTCTTCTTCCTCATCATCATCATCAACATCCTTGCAGTCGCCCTCCTCTTCCTCTTCCTCCTTTCTTCTCCACATCATTCTCATCCTCATCCTACTCCTCATCCTTCACCTCATACTCCTTTTCCTCCTCATTCTTTCCCTCAATCCTCTTCCTATTCCTCTTCCTCTATCTACCCCTTTCCCCTCCTAATCTTCCTCCTCCTACTTCTTTTCCCTCCTACTCTTCCTCATACTCTTTCTTACGCCTGATCTTCCTCCTCCTCCTCCTCCTCCTCCTCCTCCTCTTCCTCCTCCTCCTCATCCTTTCCCTTGATCCTCTTCCTACTCCTCTTCCTCTATGTATCCCTTTCCCCTCCTAATCTTCCTTCTCCTACTTCTTTTCCCTCCTACTCTTCCTTACGCCTGATCTTCGTCCTGCTCCTCCTCCTCCTCCTCCTCCTCCTCCTCCTCCTCTCTCCCGCTCATACTCCACCTCCACCTCTTGCTTCAGCGTCCTCAAACAATGAAATTGATGAACACGTTCATTGCTAAATCAAGATTCATTGGAGTATATTTTTTGGTGTTATCTATATCTATCTAGGAAAAGGTCACTTGCCAATAAGACTTCAGCCTCTTCTGGTTCATTAGAAGAACAAGAAAAAAAATAACGAAAGAAACACAATATCATATGAACCTAAAAGGTCAATATTGTTTCCAAGAACAAGTTGATCAAGCGAAACAAAATGTAAAAAGGTGAATTGTTGCAAATTGAACTTTTCTGTTTTTTTTTGTTTTTGTTTTTTGTTTTTGTGAAAAACATAATAAACACTGGTGGCGTCATCTGATGCGTGGTGCTCTGACATTCTCTTAATTGTGGGTTCGAATCCCGCACTCCTCTCCGATTTCCAGCAGTGACAGTTTGTTACCTGCCCACCAACATTCCCTTAAGCGCACACATAGGGCAAAGGTGACGGTTTCGCCCACAGCTACTCAGCGCCTCCTGGCGTAGGCTCTTCTTTTGCAGTCCATCCAAAGAGCCATCCTGCAAGTATATACTTGTACCACCAGTTTGATGAAACTCCCGATACAAATGATGTATAAAGCGTGTGTGTGTGTGTATGTGTGTGTGTATGTGTGTGTGTGTGTGTGTGTGTGTGTGTGTGTGTGATTCACCATGGTCTTGGATCACGTGTTGGACTCGTGATCGACAGCCATTTCCCTCCTGGAAGAGAGCTCAGAGCTCATATAAATCTATGGGTAATCCTGTGACCTTACACGCACACACAACCCAACTCCCCGCCCACAAGAGTTGGAATAACAACTCGCAGCGCAGCGATACTGAAATTTTCCAGCCCTGGTCGGGATTTGAACCCGGACCGCCGTAGTGGCGGGCGGGAACTCAAACCACTGCGCCACGAGGTGTGTATGTATGTGTGTATGTATATGTATGTGTATATGTATTGTTGCTCTCGACCTTCCTCTACTACGGTTCTCGTACCCTCACAGTACCTCGCCCTCGGCGTCCTGTTCCAGCACCTTGAAGCGATGCAGTTGTACATAATTCATATTACAGCGACTCTCCATACTAGTTGACAGCTTCCTCAGCCAGCTCTGCCACCACAGCTCCGCGCGCTCTCCAACCAGAATGGACCGCTGTGTTTTGCCACCCCATAACCAGCGCTTCTATCCATAGCCGCAGTATCGCGCAGAAGTGCTCTAAGGAATGATCGTGGAACGGAGGTATAGTAGGAGATGAGTTACCGGCATTTATTTATTGATTAATTATTTTTTATTTGTTATTTATTGTTTTATTTTATTTTGTTTGTTTATTCGTTTATCTATTTCTATTTTATTTTTCAGTCATATATGAATGATACGTGTCTCTGGTCCATAGGGGTGTCACTAAGGACCATGTTAAATACATAAGACTTATGTAGACAATACCCCAATACAGAGGCCTAGAAATCAAATCAAATTAAATGCAATAAATCCCTTATACGAGCTTATAATGTAAGATGCTTCCAACATGCCACGGGCTCCTGACCCCAACTGAATAAAATCGTCTGGCCTTAGCCTGAATAAAGTCATTAACCACTTGGCCGGAATAGGGTAGCCAGTTGATGTAGTTTATAAGAAAATGAAGATAGCCTGATCTGAGGGAAGTTTGCAGGAGTGGCATGCTCGTTAACTGTGTACTATAATGAGGTAAACGCGCACACACACGCACACACACACAAAAATTATATGTGAATGTGGATATATGCATATATATATGTATATATATATATATATATATGTATATATATATATATATATGTATATATATATATATATATATGTATGTATGTATATATAATGTATATTGGGACAGTCTGAAAGACGTGAGTGAGAACGGGAATCACAGAAGTCTTAGCCTAAATTTATTCCTGATTAGTTTCGCAAATAAGCTTTTTCAAAAGGAATCCCATCACGTCTTTGAAAAAAGCTTATCTACGAAATTCACGTTACATATATATATACATATATATATATATAAACGCATATATATATATATATATATATGTATGTATATATATACATATATATATATATTATATATATATATATGGCAGCCATTTCGATCGCTATAATTTTTGAGTTACTTTTGAATAAGAAATTTTGAAACACCGACCCTCGCCAATGTTCTTCCATTTGTTTCCCTCTTCACTCCTCGTGACTGTGCGACCTTGGGTAAGACATGCATAGGATGTGTGAAATGTTCAGAAGGGCTTCAGTCGTTGCCCTGAATAAAATATGTAAAGTTTGTTTGTCGCGGTGAAGACGATGGATGACAGAATCGCAAGAATTGCGGTTCGAATTCCTCGTAGTGACGATTTTTTTTTTATATTTGTTTCGTTTGTTTTGTTTCGTTTTGACGCTATTTCGTCCTGTTTCATTTTTTTACATTTTGTTTTATTTCTATCCTGTTTTTATTTTCTGGTTCTTTTTTATTGGTCTATTCTTTTTTTCGCTTTCTGTA
>NC_134777.1:103739811-103744811 GCF_046742065.1 Oratosquilla oratoria | reverse complement strand
CATATACAGTATATATATATACATATATGTGTATATATATATATATAAATATATATGTATGTATATATATATATATATATATATATATATATATATATGTATATGTATATATGGAGAAATACATACGCACATACATATACTTGCATACAGAAAAACGCACACACACACACAAACATACACACACACACACACACACACACACACACACACACACACACACACACACACACATACACTCGATCTCTTCGGCACCACAGACCCTGGTGACAGAAAACTCAAAACACACGAGTCAAGGGCAAAGCAATACTCCTCAACCCTCCCACTCCCTCCGATCCGTAGAGGCCAAGTTGCCATAGCAACGCACGGGAAAGTGATCCTTACGTCACGCTCCATTACGTCAGAGGGTCACGAGAAGGAGATGACCGCCTAATGTAAGCATCTGTATGGGTGGCGCCAACGAGGGGGCGCACGCTCTGGTAGAGGGTGGGTAGGCTTTGGCGACGGGGAGATGGGGGAACAGGAACAATTTATAGGGTCAGTCATAGGCTAAGGGAGGAATGAGGTTGAAGCATTCACAGAGGTAGAAATGGAAGATGATAATGAATATGTACATACATAAATACATATATTATATATATATATATATGTATGTATATATACATATATATATATGTATATATATATATGTATATGTATATATATATATATATGTATATATATAAGTGACTACTATTACACAAGACGTGCGCACCAAGATCCCTGTGTCCGCTAGTGGAGGCCATTGCTTTCTTTGTAACCTAACATTTTATATTGGACAAATATATCAAAACTAGAAACCTAATATTGTATATAGGACAAATATATCAACTATTGACTTATTCAATGCAGTATAAATTAATATAAACTTTTATAGTGAAATAACAAAATATTTTTAAGGCACAGTTATGCTTTGAAATGCCAATTTTAGCCGGATTTAACAGGTATTATTGTATGAGATTAGTTGACACTAGGGTTGTCGATTTTTCTTTGTTTTTTTATCCTTTTTAAAAACAATTTTTTATTTTTAAATCAGATTTATTTGATTTAAATAGACTTTTTATAGATTCTAAATATTGTGGGATTGCTATCTGATATGCGATATGATTGCTAAAGGAAATTTTTAGCATATCAATATAAGGAGCAGTGTTATATAGACTTGCCACATGTATACAAGGAACGGTATAAGCCATATGTGAGGACGGTATGCTCAGGTTCACTCGATTCCTTCAAGAGTTTTCACCATCTTGGTGACATTTGCTGCATTGTCTATCACAACACTTCCAATGTGACAACCAAAATCTTGTTCAACCTTCTTGATCGAATTTTGTACAAGTTGTAGAAGATATTCAGCAGTGTGAGGTTTCCTTGATGTGTCTATTGTCTCAACTAAATAAATCTGACCAGTGGATGTTGTTAGAATGACATATTATGGGCTCATTATGGATGTTAGACCACCCATCAATTGAAAGACACACAGTTTCATTATTCAGGTCATCTGCACACTTTTTATATTCCTTTTCATACACAAGATTCAAGTACTTATCAGCAATATCTTTTCTGGATGGAGGAATATAACCTGGCCATAGGTTCTGAACCATCTTGAGAAACTGAGGATGCTGAACAAGACGAAATGGTGAATTTGTAGCAAATATAATTCTTGCAACTTCTTTGTCGAGATTTTCCTTTTGAGAGGCTGAAGTTTTTATGATAAATCTGTCCAGAGATGTTGATGACTTTCTTTTAGATGAAAATGATGTGGCAGAAGTGGCGCCTGTGGAGGAGTCTGATAGTGATCTTTTTAATGGTGGAGTCAGGTTTGCAGATAATTCAAGTGGAGCCGATGATGAAGGGATTGAAGCTGTTGATACAGATCCTGAAATGGAAACAGAAAATTTTAGCATATTGCATAATTTATAAATGAATAAATAAATTAATGAATACAGTGTGATTTAGGCTACTTTTGAGTACAGTAGTTATTTTTTTAGATAATGATCATATTCACACAAGCCACTAAATTATTTGGAAATAATTAACAGGATATGAAATAGGTGGGCTTGGAATTCAGCCCACACAGGATTCAGTCCACTTTTAAATTCACTAAAAATAATGGGTTAGTTGGGTTAGGTTAGGCTAAATCCCTTTGGGCTGAATCCCATGTGGGCTGAATTCCAATGGAACCTATGAAATATATTACACAATATTGAATGAAATGAATAACAATCATCTAGGCCCCCAATGTTGAGTGGATACAGTATATTATAGTGATATAGTCATTACCCAAATTTAGAAGTAATGAAATTGAAAAGTTGAAGTATCATCTCTTTAGGCCTTCACATTTTTATTGCACATGCTCTCCATTGTTCACGAAATTTATATAGTTGTGTATGAAAAGGTAGAAATGCACATAATATAAGTAAAATTATTTACCTGGGTCATCAATTTCTTCTGTATGCTGTGGCTGACCTTGGCATTTATCTCTGTGAGATTTTAATCTTGACACAATGCCCTGTAGTTCCTGGCTGCAGTCTTTGCATTTAGCTCGGTACCCTTTGCCAGAAGTTGTTGGTAGTTTTTTTCAAAATAATTCCAGACAGGATCATTTTTTTCTGCCTGAAGGAACCACTCTGCCAGGTCTAGAAGACATCCTTCCTGGTTGATTCCAAAGCAGCAACTGACTCAGTGAGAAGCTGCTTACCTAGAACAAGTTTCAACAAGAATCTTGTTGGAACTTGTTGTGGGCTTATACCGTTCCTTGTATACTTGTGGCAAGTCTATATAACACTGCTCCTTATATTGATATGCTAAAAATGTCCTTTAACAATCATATCGCATATCAGATAGCAATCCCACAATATTTAGAATCTATAAAAAAAAATCTATTTAAATCAAATAAATCTGATTTAAATAAAAAAATATATATTTTTTAAAAATATAAAAAAATCGCCAACACCTAGTGTCAACTAACCTCGTACAATAATACCTGTTAAGTCCGGCTAAAATTGGATTTTCAAAGCATAACAGTGCCTTAAGAATAGTTTCTTATTTCACTATGAAAGTTTATATTAACTTATACTGCATTGAATAAGTCAATAGTTGATATATTTGTCCTATATACAATGTTAGGTTTCTAGTTTTGATATATTTGTCCAATATAAAATGTTAGGTTACAAAGAAAGCAATGGCCTCCGCTAGCGGACCCAGGCATCTGGGTGCGCACGTCCTGTGTAATAGTAGTCCTTGATATATATATATATATATATATATATATATATATATATATATATATATATATATATATATATATATATATATATATATATATATATATATATATATATATATATATATATATATATATACATATATATTTGTGTGTGTGTGTGTGTGTGTGTGTGTGTGTGTGTGTGTGTGTGTGTGTTCATATTCCTCGTTTTGATATTGTTCCCCCTTCTCCTCCTCCTCGTCTTCCTCATTTCCCTCCTTCTCTTCCTTCTTCTCCTCCTTCTTCTCCTTCTCCTCCTCCTCCTCTTCCTCTTCCACGAGCCAGCCTTGACCCGGGCGGATACAAAGGAAACCTTTGTCCTGCCGGGGACTCTGCTCGTTGAGTTACAATGATAAAGCATAAACACCGACAAGAGACCCTTTGGTCTATATAAGGCCAGGTAGGTCGGATGCAAGGAAAAGAAAACGGGTTGGGGGGGGGGGGTTGCTGTTTATCCAGATTAATATTAATTCCATTCACGTCCAACGCATTTGGCGAAATTGTTGTTTTGAATATATAATCCTAAATACTTGTATTAACTTCCCCCCTACCCCGTCATTGTTTTTTTTTTTTTGTATATTCTATTTTAGTATTATATTTTATTATTTTTAGTTTAGTTTACAGATTCAAGGTTGTATTTATATTTCATGTTAGAATCTGTGAACGCAACCCAGCGCAGCGTTATGGTACAATAAACACAAACTATGTCATGTTAGATCAAACATAATCTATTCAGATCAAACGAACATAAAAAAACAATTCCAACGTGTTGGGGATCCTGTATATCTCCATTGACATAACAATTAAATCCTTATCGTTTGAAAGTGGCAACCACCGAGAGTTTTGCAGAGAGAGAGAGAGGGGGAGAAAGAGAGAGAAAGGGAAGAGAGAGAGAGAGAGAGAGAGGGTGTATATATGATTATTAAGTACAAAGTGGAATAAAAGACCCTAATTCTGTATACCCAGGAGATAAAAATTGGAGTACATAATATGTCCTTGAAGAGAGAGGGAAAGAGAGAGAGAGAGAGGGGGGAAAGAGAGAGAAAGGGAAAAGAGAGAGAGGGAGAGGGTGTACACATGATTATCAAATACAAATAGGAATAAAAGATCCTAATTCTGTTTACCCAGGAGATGAAAATTGAAGTACATACGCCCTTGAAGAGGATCAAGGTTGGGTCATCTTTCTTTATAAGAAATAAGGTCATGCAAGGAACAGGAAATCAGCGAACAAGAATATCAAGATATGAAGAGAATAGAATTATATTCGACATTATTTCGAGACGGGAAAGAGAAAATCCAATGACCTAGAGAGCGGAAACATTGCATACACATCGGTAATTCAATAACGTAAAGGTTGAAAAAGAACAAAGTTGATATGAACAAATATAATTCATGTCTGAAACAAACTGGATATGGACGCTGAGTTGAATAGAAATTTTCATGTGAGCGATAGAAAATATATGCTGATCGAAGAGCATACACAGCGACACAGCCTCCGAATATCAATCAGTTATTCAGCAGAAGAAATAAAAAATACCCGACTGGTATCTTGACCCAGAGTGTATACATGTGTTCTGTGTGATGGACTATCCTTTTTTTTTTTTTTTTTTCCGCGTCCTCTTCCATGTGGCCGTGGCCGGATTACTGGGGGCTGCGGATATCCTGCAGGAGGGATCCCTCTTGAAGTTTGCCTTTCCTA
>NC_134777.1:103722311-103727311 GCF_046742065.1 Oratosquilla oratoria | reverse complement strand
AAAGGATGAGAGATAGGGAAACAATGAGAGAGAGAGAGAGAGAGAGAATAAGGGAGAGAGAGAGAAATAAAGAGAGAGGGATAGAGAGAGAGAATTAGATTAAAACAGAAACAGAGAACATATGCGCTCTTCAAGTCAAATGCATCATGTGAAACAGCTGGCTACGTTTGACCTAATATTGTTCAATAAGAGACTTTTACACGTGCCAGTGTGCGTATATGGAGGTCAATGAGAATTCATTTCCGGACGCTGCATCATACTTGATGCAAACAGTGCCTGAAGGACAACAGTGAAAAGGTCATGTAAGAAAAGCACTGTTCGCTATGTAGTTACATAAGAATGAAGGAAACTGCAAGAGATCATATAGCTTGCACTAGGCAGTTCCATGTCCATTACCGCCTATCATCCCCATCCATAAGGTTGTCTGTTTTCTTAAAACAATCGATTATTTCAGCGCTCACTACTTGGTTACTAAGTCTATTTCATTCGTTGACCATTCTCTTAGTAAACTAGTTCTTGCCTATTTCCTTCTTAAATCTAAATTTGTCCAGTTTAAAACCATTACTGCGAGTCCTGCTCTGTTGTCTTAACATGATGACCTTGTTTGGGTCACCCTTGTTAAAGCCTTTTATCTACTTGAATACCTCTATTAGATCACCCCGCACTCTCCCTCTTTCCAGAGAATGTAAGTTAAGGTGACTAAGTTGTCCTCGTACTGTAAGGTAAATTTCTGAGCCCATGTATCATTTTGGTCCTTCTCCTGTGTACGGATTCAAGTGAATTGATATCCATTCTATAGGACAGAGACCAAAAATGCACTGCATAGTCAAGGAGGGGTCTAACGCCAGATAGAGTTTGATAATTATCTCTGCACTTTTATTTGTAACCGTCCTAGCAAGGAAACGTAATGCTCTGTTAGTGCTATTCCTGGCGCTAATGCACTGTTTCCTGGATTTAAGGTCAAGCCTCACTAGAACTTCCAAGTCTCTCTCGCATTCGGTTTTCTCTGAGCTATACCTGCTTCCTGGGTTGTGTTATCTAAGGTATACCTACTTTCTGGGTTGTATAAACCTACGTTTAACACATTGTACTTTGAGAGACTGAAGTCCATTTGCTATTTCACCGACCATGTGAACAGTTTGTTAAGATCCTCCTGCAGAATCTCAGCGTCGTCTCCTGACCTAATTAGGCATCCCATTTTAGTGTCGTCAGCAAATTTATTATCATCACTATTAAGCCCATTGTTCAAGTCGTTTATGTACATAATGTTTCTTTTTCATGTACATAGTGTTTATGTTTATGTACATAGTGTTTATGTTTTTATGTACATAGTGTTTCTAGTGGAGTTCCCCAGGGCTCGGTTTTGGGTACCTTATTGTTATAAGAGATCCAAAACCGAGCCCTGAGGAACTCCACTAGAAACACTCCCCATTTGGATTTTACACCGTTTATGGTGATCCACTGTTTTCTGTCACTGATCCAAGCTCTAATCCACTCAAACACTTTTCCTCCTATGCCATGGGATTTGACTTTATTTACTAATCTCTGGTGGGGTACATTGTTGAACGCTTCGCTAAAGTCAAGCTAAGTAACTTCTTAACTATCATTGTTATCTGACGCCTTGTAGGCATTATTGTAAAAAGAGAGAAAATTAATTACATATGATTTATCCTTGGAGAACCGATGTTGTGGGTCACGAATCAAATTGTCTTGATGTGATCTCTAATTTTATATAGTTATTACTGATTCAAGCAATCTATTTATAACTGATGTCAAACTGATTGGTATGTAGTTGCATATAGAAGATTTATCTCCTTTTTAAAAACAGGAAGAACGTTTTCCTGCCCCCCAAGCAGTAGACACACAAAACCTGTCGACTGACTTATTAGATATTTCCGTTAAGTGGTCGCAGATTTTAAATTTACACTCCTTAAGCACTCTCGTAAAATTTTCGTTAGGGCCCGGGGATTTTGTAGTTTTAAGTCTATCAATCTGTTTGACTACTTCTATCTCACTAATACTGATTTTAGATAGTCTACTTCCTTCATCCCCACTGAAAATCAGGTCTTAGTCAGGCACCATATCTAACCTTTCATTTGTAAACACCGAGAGAAAATGTTTGTTAAACATCTTGCTCATTTTCCTCCGAATCTATCATGACATTCTCGTCGTTATTAATTGGAGAAGTTGAAAAATATAATATACATATATATATATATATATATATATATATATATATATATATATATTTGTGTGTGTGTGTGTGTGTGTGTGTGTGTGTGTGTGTGTGTGTGTGTGTGTGTGTGTGTACTTTTTATGGCATGATATAAGCACACAATGAAAATTTCGTGATAGGTACACGTCAATTTTCACAATTCCTGTTATATTTATCAAACGAAACTATCTGTCCAATATATCTAGATGTTCATTAACTTCTAGTGGTATTCTTAAAAACTTAAATACCCCAAACATGGCACACACACAGTTCTCCCTGACTCTGCTAAAACGCGTAAAATATTGTTTCTTTGTTTGGAACTCGTTTATTGACTCGTAAGTAGTCTGGATCCCCCATTTAGGGTGATTTACGTTCTCGTCCGCGAAAGAGTCACGATCTGGGACCCCCTCCCCTGCCGCCCCCGCCCCGGACGTGTGGGCACCTTTACGATCGTCATTGTAATACACGTGTGTGTGTGTGTGTGTGTGTGTGTGTGTGTGTGTGTGTGTGTGTGTGTGTGTGTGTGTGTGTGTGTGTGTGTGTATTTACCTAGTTGTATCTTATGGAAAGAGGAGCTATGCTCGTGGTGTCCCGTCTCTGTATCTCGCAGTATCTAAATTTTTCTTAAATTCTTGTGTGTGTGCGTGCTTGCGTGTGTGTGTGTGTGTATGTCTGTGTGTGTGTGTGTGTGTGTGTGTGTGTGTGTGTGTGTGTGTGTATGTCTGTGTGTGTGTGTGCGTGTAGCTATCTCCCATATAAGGAGAAAAAAGCCTATTAGTTTACAGATAGTGTGGGCGTGTGCGTGCGTGTGTGTGTGTGTGTGTGTGTGTGCGTGTGTGTGCGTAACAACGTGCTACATATAGCCTCCCATCGTGTCTCCTCTTCACAGATTAACCCCGCTGGAGGCGTGTATAGGTTTAAATTGACGTGTGGGTTGCTCAGTTCTGAAGTTATGAAAGGGAATGTCTCACAGAAACAAAAACGAAAAAGAGAAGCGAGTAAGAACAAAGAAAGAGAGGAAGATAAGTAAAGGAGAGAGAGGAAGATAGAGAAGAAAGGGAGGAAGAGTAAGGAAAGGAAAGAGGAATGAGGGGAGAAAGGAAGGAAAGGAAGGGGAAGGGGGTAAATGTAGAGAGGAAAGATGCATAATGAACAAAAAAAGAGAGAAGATATATAGTAGGATTTATTTCGAGGCATAAAGAGAAAAGAGTATAAAGGTCAGCAATTGACCAAAGAGAGTAGATGCTTTGTAAGGTGAAGCAAGGCTGTAGAAGCACAGAACAAATGAAAATATTCTGTTGACAAATGGATGAAAAAAAGAATTAAAAAGAAAAGTTTAGGAGACTGAAAGATAGAAAGAGAAAGAGATACAGAGATAGGTAGAGAAAAATAAGGCTCGTTTCGCACGTACCGACTTTTCGCCGTGCGCCGTCCACAACACGACGTGGGGTTTTCAAATCACCATGGTTGTCTATGGACGCTTTCACACGTCACGATTACGACCACGTGGGAAAACGTCCGTAGACACCCATGGTTATTTGAGAGCACGACGTCGTGTCGTGGACGGCGCACGGCGAAAAGTCGATACGTGTAAAACGAGCCTTTCGTTGAGCATGAAGTGTTCCTTAGTTAATACACTCTCCTGCCAACATAAGAAACAAATATACAAGTTTTGACAAGTGAAAGTCAAATGAGACCAATTAAAGCGTTTCGCTACTTTTGGGCTTCCGTGAATAAAATCACCTGGCGGCAATCATAACAAGGGTGCATATGGGTTTGTTGAAGAGAAGGAGGAACGAATTACAGCTAAAGAAAAAAATAAGCGAAGAGATCATTTGAAGAAGCCTTGAGAGGTTTTTACAAGCAGCGGAGGAAAGGAATAAGAAGAAAACAAATAAAGAGAAGAAATAAGAGGTAAAAGCAGTGGAAGAACTCACTCTATGGTGACCCTTTGTTCCATAGAGAGGCCAAAAAATGGAAATAAATTAGGAGAGGGCTCGTAATTGTTGATGTTTTATCATCTCGCCAAAACTCCTGTTAAGTGAAGGTGATGCTTCGGTATTTATTATGTCATCGGTACGTAAGGCTCGTTTCACACGTATCGACTTTTCGCCGTGCGCCGTCCACGACGCGACGTCGAGTTCTCAAATAATCTATAGACGCTTTCCTATATCACGACCACGTGTGAAAGCATCCATAGACAGTCATGGTTATTTGGGAGCACGACGTCGTGTCGTGGACGGCACACGACGAAAAGTCGATACTTGTGAAATGAGCCTTAGACTACTGGACGGTCCCACTTTGTGATTTTTGTTTTCTAGAGTGTAAGGAACTACATATTTGTGTATAGACAAACTTTATATAACAGACAAGTATAGAAAATCCATTACATTAAATAAGACGTTCTCTTTCTCTCTCTCTCTCTCTCTCTCTCTCTCTCTCTCTCTCTCTCTCATTCTTTCTTTTTTTACTAATTTATTTTTAGTTTATGTTTTATAGTATGTATCATCATTGTTATCATTATGATAATTATCATCGTTATAGTTATTATTATTATTATTATCTTATTTTTCTTTTACATATCTTCTATTATCATTAGTTTTTCTTTATCGTTGATATTATTTTTTAATCTTGACTTATTTCTTTGAATACAAATTCTTTTTCTTGTCGGCAGACATATTTCTCGGCTCGAAAAAGCAAAAGAGGAAATTTCCTTCGCGAAGAAATATGGAACCGCGGGAATTAGTAACATGCAACTTTCACTTTAGCATTCCACATTGAAGGC
>NC_134777.1:103714811-103719811 GCF_046742065.1 Oratosquilla oratoria | reverse complement strand
GCTGGTACAGCAGGAAATGTAGTGAGGCAAAAGATAGAAGAGACAAAGCTTGGAAAAAGGCAAATGGCAAACATGTATCAAACTAAGAAATGAATATGTAAAAATACGCAGGGGAGAAAAAAAGAAACTATGAAAAAGACATAAAAGACAAATGTAAGGATCAACCTAAATTATTCTACAGATATGTAAATGGTAAATCAAAAAATATACAGGTTAAAGTGAAACTACGTCAAGGGATTACGGAATATATATGGCTGAAATTATGATCAAATAATTCAAATATGTGTTCACAACAGAAAACATACACAATTAGCCTGAAGGAAGGGAAGAAAGATCCCCCCAATGAAAGAAATAATTGTGACACAAAAATAAATGAGGGACACAAAAAGATATAATTGTGACACAAAAAGAAATAAGGGTCCAAATAACCTTGATGTCAGAAAGTCACACGGCCCGGACGAAATCGCAAAGAGTATACTAAAAGAATGTATACATGAACTAACAGACAAAATATATAAGATAATAGATTGTTCACTCAAAATAGGAAATGTATCGCAAGACTAGAAAATGCCAATATCGTGCCATTATATAAAAGGGGAGACAAGGGAAAACCCAACAAACTATAGACCGGTCTCCCTTACAAGTACAATATCTAAAATCCGTGAAAAAAATCATCAAAAGTAGATGGACTAAACATCTGGAAAAGAACAATATACTAAATTCAAAACAACTCGGTTTTAGGCAGGGAAGCTCATGCACCACAAACTTGATTTGTTTTCATCCAAGGTTAATAGATATAATGCAAGAAAGGGACGGATGGGCAGACTGTGCTTTCCTAGACCTATAAATGGCATTTGATCAAGTACCATACAAAAAACTATTAAGAAAACTCGAAACAACAGGTGTACACGGAAAATTATTGAAATAGATGGAAGATCTTTTGCAAGGGAGAAAAATGAGAGTGGTGCTCAGAGATAAAAACTCGACCTGGGAAGAAATGATAAGTGGAGTCCCACAGGGTTCAGTAAATGACATAGATGAAGGTGTAGAATACTACATGAACTTTGTAGATGACGCAAAACTACTAAAGAAAATAAGTACGGAAAAAAACTGTGAATCGCTACAGAGACCTGTAGAAGGTCTGGAAATGGAGTCAAATGTTGGGGGTGAACTTCAACATTAAGAAATGTATAATGGAATTTGGAAAAAGTAAAAAAGAATATCATGACAATATGAAATCGGTGCAAAGGAAGTAAAGTTAGTTCCAAAAAGGACCTAGGAGTAACTATAACCAAAGACATGTCCCTTTATAAGCATATAAACAAATAGTCGGAAAAACCTACAATTTATTAAGATCAGTAAAGGTGGCTTTTAATTACTTGGATGAGGAAATGATAAACAAGATACTAGTCATACTGATAAGACCAAGATTGGAGTACACTGGGACACTATAGACACCCAGTATAAAAAAGAATATAAAGAAAATAGAAAGGATCCAAAGAGCAACGACAAAGATGGCCCCAACACTTTCAGAATTGACATATGAGCAAAGATTGTCCAAACTGGAACTACCAACCCTGGAAACAAAGAAGGTAAAGAGGCGATCTATTGGCTATTTCCAGAATCATGAAAGTTATGGAAGTCCTTGACAGAGAAGACTTATTGAAGTGGGATAAAAGAAAAAAAAAGAGGACATGAAGAGAAACTCAAAAAGGATAGTTATAGAAGAGATCTGAAAAAATAATCAGTTTTCCACACAGAGTGGTGGATGTCTGGAACAAATTGGACGAAACAATAGTGTGTACAAACACCACACAAGAATTTAAGAACAAACTAGATATTGCGAGATACAAAGACGGATTACTACGAACATAGCTCCCCTTCCCGTATAATACAACTAGGTAAATACGCACACACATACGTTGTGACGTGCAGCTGTATATGGATATGTACAGGTGTACATATGTATGTATTATTTGGATTAGTGTACACAGACTAGGGAGTATACACACATACACGCGAGGACACGCGCACGCACACGCGCGCGCACATAGGTGTACCTGTATACACGCATTTATTTCGTGCATTGTGTGTGTATGTGTGTGTGTGTGTGTGAGAGAGAGAGAGAGAGAAAGAGAGATGTAATTCATCAGCTTCATGATTCTTGATCGGCAGCTATTACCTTTCCGGATGAAAGCTCAAAGTTTGTGTGTGTGTGTGTGTGTGTGTGTGTGTGTGTGTGTGAGAGAGAGAGAGAGAGAGAGAGAGAGAGAGAGGGAGAGAGAGAGAGAGAGAGATGTGATTCACCACGGTTATGGATCACGTGTTGTAATCATGATCTACAGCCATTACCCTCCCGGATGAGAACTCAGAGTTTGTATGTGTGAGAGAGAGAGAGGGGGTGGGAGAGAGAGAGAGAGAGAAAGAAAAATAGATATGATTCACCACGGTTTTGGATCACGCGTTGTGCTCTTGATCGAGAATCATTACACTCCTGGATGAGAGCTCAGAGTTTATGGGTGTGTGTGTGTGTGTGTGTGTGTGTGTGTGTGTTTGTATGTACCTAGTTGTATTTACCTAGTTGTATTATACGGGAAGGGAGCTATGCTCGTGGTGACCCGTCTTTGTATCTCTCAGCATCAAGTTTTTTTCTTAAAATCTTGAATAGTGTTTGCACACACTGTTTCTTTGTCTAATTTGTTTCAAGTATCTATCACTCTGTGTGGAAAGCTATCTTTTTTTAGATCTCTTCTGTAATGTGTGTGTTTTTGTGTGTGTGTGTGTGTGTGTGTGCGTGTGTGTGTGATTCACCATGGTCTTTGGATCATGTGCTGGACTCTTGATCGACAGCTATTTCTCTCCCGGAAGAGAGCTCAGAGCTCGTACATGACCGATATATGGGTAATGCTGTGACCTTACACGCACACCCCCAACTCCCGCCCACGAGAGTTAGAGTAACAACCCGTAGCGCAGCGGTACTGAAATAATTTCAGCCCTGGGCAGGATTCGAACCCGGACCGCCGTAGTGACAGTTGGGGACTCTATCAACCGCGCCACCGAGTCGTGATACAGACACACGTGTGTGTGTGTGTGTGTGTGTGTGTGTGTGTGTGTGTGTGTGTGTGTGTGTGTATCAGATGTGTGTATCACGTATGTGATTCACCATGGTTTTGGATCACGTGTTGGACTTGTGATCGACAGCTATTTCCCTCCCGGAAGAGAGCTGAAAGCTCATATATGACCAATGTATGGGTGATGTTCTAACCTTACAAGCACACACACACCCAACTCTCCGCCCACGAGAGTTGGAGTAACGACTCCCAGCGCAGCGATACTGAAATTACTTCAGCCCTGGGTGGGATTGGTACCCGGACCGCCGTAGTGGCGGCCGGGAACCACCGTGCCATCGAGTCGTGTATGTGTGTGTGTGTGTGTGTGTGTGTGTGTGTGTGTGTGTGTGTGTGTGTGTGGACGAGAATGTGTATAATCGTGTGCGCCTTCGTGTCAGAGATCCATTCAAGCTTGACCACGTACAAAATGGCTCAATCCAATACCAAACTCACTCGAGGAACATGTGAAAAAGAAGAAGGAAAAAAAAACACGCGCCTTCAACATCAGCTCCAATCCAGGGTTGTTTATCACTTCGAAATTGGTTCTTTGTTTACATGGCTCTATTAGACCAATTGGACCTCTTTATCATGAAAAATGGACTTTGACGGCGGAGCAAGCGTATGTACAGATGACGGGCGGTCAATAAAAGGAGCCACCGAACAGTGTCAGTAACTAACCTTTCCATCTAATTTCCTCTCATTGTAGCAATTGATTTCGCGTTGCAACAATGCAACAAGCATTTGGGACAGCGCTCCCGACAGGATATTGTTATTTTAACTGCAATTATAACTTTGCTTGGCCGCGACAAAACCAATACTACGACACCTGCAAGTATTGCTACCCCGGGTCTAAGTGATCGCTCGATTACTAAAGCCATTATAGCCCTTCATGTTAATTTCACCAGACTAATAGCCATTAAAAGTCTTTTTATGATCTCCCTACCTAGTTGTTATAACTTCCATTAAGTTCTGTAAGGCCAAGAGAAAGAGAAGAGAGACAATATGATTCCGATTTTTTTCCTAGACATTGGCAAAGGCTGCCTTCCAAATGGCGGAAAATTTTCGGTGACAAAAATACATCAGGTTTCTGTAGATGATAGCAGTAGCAGTAATAATGATAATAGTAATAAAGATAATAGTAATGATAACTATAACGATGATAATAAAGTGAATTAATAATAATAATAATAATGATAATAATAAAATTATGATAATAATAACAATAATAATAATGATAATAATAATGGTAATTAATAATAATAATAATGATTATAGTAATAACAAAATTAAATAAAAATGGTGGGGAGGTCTCCATATCCCTGTACACAAGGAGAGACCCATCTCATTATCCGACCCTGTTTGTAAGGTGCGACCACCCTTTTACATGCATGTCAAAGGGATTTTTCCACCTTATAAGAGGGTCGCCGCGTCAGAGCCTACAGTCCAAAACCCTTCCTCTAGGTCCTGTTTATTTAGCAGAGAACGGACTCCTTAAGAGAACAGGTCTTCCTCTTTTTGTCCCTTATTGTCCTTTTTTCCAATGAAGGACTTTGAGAGTAAAAAAAAAAAAAAATGGGACAAGAGCCTTTGTGACCGTTGTAGTATGGCAATATGCTCAACTTTGTGAGGAAGAACTTTGAGAACTACCCCCTCCCACTCCCACCCTCCCTTTTTTTATATGCCTTTGAGGTTTGTTTTTCTCGTGCTTAAGAAAAAAAAAAGACCAGAAGTTTGTGTTTAGGACATTCAAGATTGTCTCTCACTTCCATAGCTAGATTTTTTTTTTTTTTTTTTTTTTTTTTTTTTTTTTTTTTTTTTTTTTTTTTTTTTTTTTTTTTTTTTTTTTTTTTTTTTTTTTTTTTTTTTTTTTTTTAAGTCTGGTAAATCAGT
>NC_134777.1:103699811-103707311 GCF_046742065.1 Oratosquilla oratoria | reverse complement strand
GCTTTTCCTTGTCTTTCTTTAATCCTTCTTCCCCTCATTACAGATCCTTCAAAAAGGGATTCGCTCATTGTATTACTCACAACCTCGTGGTTTCGACCCTCATTTCGCTTTAGATTCTTCGTCTTCGGACGAAGTTTTCTCCCCCTCCTTCTCTTCCACCTCTTCCTCCCCCTCCCCCTCTTCCTCCTCTGCCTCCTCCTTCCACCTTCATTTCATTCTCTCTTCTCCTTCTTGTACTATGACTTCTCTTCCTCATCATGTTTTTTTTTTTTTTTTTTTTTTTTTGCTCGGGATGTTGATTGCCGTTCAGCCCCCTACCAACAAAAGGAGTCAGATTTATTTCATCTTATTTTTTGTTTTTATTTGTTTTACTTTTTTCCATGTCTTAACATTCTCGGGAATACATGACAGTTTCTGGGAGAGCCATGACGTCATGCACTTGTACGACAAATTGCAGTGTCGCCACTCGTTGACGAGGCAATGAAACAGGTCAATCTTTTGAGTTCTTGGAGTTGGGGGGATGGGAAGCGTGTGTGTTTTGGAGGTTTTGTAGCAGAGGATGAGTAAGATCTTCCATGCATGTGCCTCCTCTTCCTCCTCCTCCTCCTCCTTCTCCTCTTCCTCCTCTTCCTGTTCTTCACTTCCTTTCTCTCCTTTTCCTCCTCTTCCTCTACCTCTTCCTGCTCTGCACTTCCTTCTTCTTCCTCAATTTCCTCTTCCTATTCATCTTGTTTCACCTGGTCTTTTTCCTCATTGTCCTCTTCCTTCTCATCATTCTTTTCTCTTTTTCTTCCTCCTCTTCCTCCTCATCCCCTCTTCCCCTCCTTTATCTCTTTGTCCAACTATTCCTCCTACCTCTCCTCCTTTATTGCAGCTCCTCCTACTGCTCCTTGTACCCCTCTTCCTCCTTTTCTTCCTTCCTCTTCCTCTATCTTATACTCCTGATCTTCCTCCTCCTTCGACTCCTCTCCTTCCTTATTTCTTTCTTCACCTCCTCCTCCTCCTCCTAATCTTCTTGCTCCTTCCACTCCTCTTCCTCTTCTTCCTCCATCCTTCCTCCTCTTCCTCGATCTTATACTCCTGATCTTCCTCCTCCTCCGACTCTTCTCCTTCCTTATTTCTTTCTTCCTCCTCCTCCTCCTCCTCCTAAGCTTTCTGCTCCTTCCACTCCTCTTCCTCCTCTTCCTCCATCCTCCCTCCTCTTTCTCTCTCTTTGGCCATTGATCCCTCTCCAACACCTTCGAAGTCATGATTAAGCTTCAACCCCGATCATCTTTTTCTTAATCTTTTTCCTTTTTTTTTCCTTTTTTTTTCTGTTTCCTCACATTTTTTCCTTTTCTTTTTTCTACTTTGATTTCTACGTTATGTTCATTTTCCCTTTCTTCATTAGCTCCATTTTTCTTGTGCCTCTTGTTCAACGTCTTTGAATTTTTCTTTTTACTTTTTCTAAGTTCTATTTTTTTTCTGATTTTATGTACTCCCACCTTTGTTTTTGTTTTGTTTGTTAATCTATTTATTTGTTTATTATCTTTTTGTCTTGCTTAGTGTTCGTTTTCTCTCTACTTCATCCCCTTTCTCTCTCTCACTCTCTCTCTCTCTCTCTCTCTCTCTCTCTCTCTCTCTCTCTCTCTCCCTCTCTATCTCTCTCTCTCTCGCTCCCTCCCTCTCTATCTCTCTCTCTCTCTTTCTCTCTTTCTCTCTCTCTCTCTCTCTCCCTCGCTCTCTCTCTCTCTCGCCCTTGTATTCTAGCTAACAACGATTCATTTTGCGAACTCTCTTCGTCCTCTTCCTTTTCTTACGTCCTTCTCCTCCTCCTCCTCCCCCTCCTCCTCCTCCTCCTCCTCCTCCTCCTCCTCCTCCTCCTCCTACTTTTCTCTCTTCTCCTCTTGTGCCTTTCTTTTCCTCCTCCGCACCCTCTTCCTCCTCCTCTTCCTTCTCGTCCTTTTCCTCCTCCGCATCCTCTTCCTTCTCCTCCTTTTCCTCCTCCGCATCCTCTTCCTCTTCATTCTTCTCCTCCTTTTTCTCCTCCTTTTCTTCTTCTTTTCCCTCTTGTCTCTTCCTCCTCCTCATTCCTCCTCCTCCTCTTCCTCCTAATCAGCCTCATGTTACTCCTCGTCCTGTTGCTTCTGGTTCCACTTACCTCCTGCTGGGACTCCTACTGCTTACCTGCTTCTGCTTCTGCTGTCCGAACCTGCTGCCGTTCGTCCCCGTGGTTCACCTGCTGCCTTTGCCTGCTATCACTCTCCCTCTGCCTCACCTACTGCCACCCGACCTCTGCTTCACCTGCTGCCCCGGACTGGTCTTGCAACTGCTGCCACCCGACCTCTGCTTCACCTGCTGCCACCCGACCTCTGCTTCACCTGCTGCCATCCGACCTCTGCTTCACCTGCTGCCCTGGACTGCTCATACTCCTCCTAGCCGTCCGTCGCTCGCCTGCTCCCAGCTGTACAAAGCCTCATTCATTCATTGTCTTCGTCTTTTGATTATGAAAGCGACTCTCTTGTCTCGTTGCCTGCCGCTCGACCTGGAGAGTGAGTCTGCCTCTCTCTCTCTCTCTCTCTCTCTCTCTCTCTCTCTCTCTCTCTCTCTCTCTCTCTCTCTCTCTCTCTCTCTCTCTCTCTCTCTCTCTCTCTCTCTCTCTCTCTCTCTAGCTCTCTCTTTCTCTCTCGTTTATCTCTCGTTCAGTAATTATATCTTTTACATCTCGGTGACTGTCCTCCGCCCCTCATCACGGCTTAGTGGCACTGTACCTTTGCACAGTGCCACGCTGCTGCTGCTGCTGAACGCGTTGCTGCTTATTGGACGGCCTCTTTATTGTCTGCCGCCTCCTCCTCCTCCTCCTCCTCCTCCTCCTCCTCCTCTTCCATCACTTCCTCTTCTTCCTACTTCCTCTCTTTCTCCTCCTCCCTCCTTTTCTCCCCCTCCCTCTCTTTCTCCTAATCCACCTCTTTCTTTTTCTCCTTCCCCATTTTCTCTACTCTCTTATTCTCACTCCACTCATTTTCTCCTCTCTCTTTCTCCACAATATTTTCATTTCTTTTCCTTCTCTCTTTTTCTTCCTCTTACTCTCCTTCTCCTCCCTCTTTTTCTCCTCCTCCCTCTCTTTCTCCCACTCCCTCTGTCTCCTACTCACTCTCTTTCTCCATCTCCTTTTCTTCCACCTCCTCCCCCTCTTTCCTCTACTCTACTATCTACCTCTCCTTCTATTCATTTTCCTCTCTTTATACTCCTTATTTTCATTTCTTCTCCCTCTCTCTTTTCCTTCCCCTAACTCTCTTTCTCCTCCCTTCTCTTTCTCTTACTCCCTCTCTTTCTCCTTCTCCCTCTCTTTCTCCTTCTCCCCCTCTTTCTTTCCCTCTCCTCCTCCCCCTCTTCCTTCTCCCGCTTCTGTTCCTCTTGATCCTCCTGCTGGTCCTCCTCCTTGTATTCCTCCTCCTGGTCTTCTTTCTCCTCTTCTTCCTCCTCCTCTCCTCCTCCTCCTCATCTTCCTTCCCTTGTTCCCAGTCCACCTTACCCTAATTATGCTTCTTTTGCTCGACGTAGTCCTCTTCCTCTTCCTCCTCCTCCTCTTCTTCGTGTTCCTATTTCTTCCCTTCTCTCTCCTCCTTTTCCTTCTCCTCCTACTCCTCCTACTCCTCATCCTCATCCCCGTCCTCATCCTCCTCATCCTCACCTTCCTTCCTGTGCCGGCTGGCCAGGAATCGCAAACTTCTTCTCCAAGCTTATTGTATCATTTTCTCTTCCTTTTGCCTCGTGGTGTTCCCGTTTCCAGTAAGGGTCAGGATAAAACAAAAGGAAACACGCACACACACACACACACACACACACACACACACACACACACACACACACACACACACACACACACACACACACACACACACACACGCACGCACCAGGTGATTTCATTCACCTGAAGGGATCCTTATATTTTTTCATTGTGATTTTTATCGTTGGATTTGGTTGTCTGTGTTATAATCATGACATTTAAATCAGAACTTGAGCCAAAAAGGTAAACACCAGAAGGTACTGAGTGGCTACGGCCGAAGCCGTTACTTGTGCTCCTATTATATGCGCTTTGGGGACAATTGGAGCAGGTAACATTCACTGCTGGGAATCGGAGAGCAGCGCGGGATTCGAACACAGAAGTAAGTAAAAGCGAGACCAGCTTTTTTTTTTTTTTTTTTTTTTTTTTTTGACAATTATCATATTCGATTGAGGTGGTGGACTTGGGTCAGAACGAAGTGTCCAAAGATCGAGACCCCAAAGGAGGCTCGGAACCATCCTTGAGGTGAATGTTATCGACATATGTTAACACAGAAAGCGCGTTTTCCTGGCAAAGGACGTTGAAATTGTTACTTTTTTATTTCGAAATTCAGAATTTAATAAATTTTTACTCATAGATTTTTCGAAAAAGGATCTCCGTGAATGTGAATATTGTACTTATCCAAATATGAATATGAATATTTTCTGTAGCTCTTTTGTAGTAATCTGTAGAAGTTGGATCAATGAAATGTTTTAGAAAAATTATAGAAGACATGATTACTGGAACACACACATGCACGCGCGCACACATACAATCACTCTCTCTCTCTCTCTCTCTCTCTCTCTCACACACACACACACACACACACACACAAAGGATAGTTATAGAAGTTATGAAAAAGAATAGTTTCCCACACAGAGTGGTAGATATCTGGGACAAATTGAATGAGGCAACAGTGTGTGCAGAAACTATACAAGAATTAAAAAACAAACAAGATACTGAAAGATACAAAGACGGGTCACTGCGAGCATAGCTCTCTTCCCGTATAATACAACTAGGTAATACAACTAGGTAAATACACACACACACACACACACACACACACACACACACACACACACACACACACACACACACACACACACACACACACACACACCAGCACCTACGTGGTCATCACACCAGTCTTCTTCAACACCATCACCACCACCACCCGCGGCCGCCCCATAGAGCTCTATTTCTGCTTGACAAGACTTCATTACTCCCATTGCTTGTTGTTGCTGGATTACGGGATGTCCCTCTCTCGGCGGCGGCGGCGGCGCGGACGTCGAGCTGCCCGCTCCCGAGGCGTCCGGGCCGAGGGCGCCGAGGTAAGGAGGAGGAGGGGGAGGAGGAGGAGGAAGAGGATAAAAAAACAAAGAAGAGGAGGAGAAGGAGGAGGAGGTGGATCAAAAACAAAGAAGGGAAGGAGAGGATCAAAAATGAAGAAGAGGAGAAGGAGGAGGAAAAGGATCAGAAAACAAAGAAGAGGAGGAGGAGGAGGAGGGAGAGGATCAAAAACAAGGAAGAGGAGGAGGAGGATCAAAAATGAAGAAAAGCAGGAGGAGGAGGAGGAAAAGGATCAGAAAACAAAGAAGAGGAGGAGGAGTGAGAGGATCAAAAACAAGGAAGAAGAGGAGGAGGAGGATAAAAAAATGAAGAAGAGGAGGAGGAGGATAGAAAATTAAGAAGAGAAAGGAGTGAAGGAGGAATAAGGAGAGGGAAGATAGAGGAAGAGGAGAAGGAAGATGAACAAGGGAAGAGGAGGAAGATACAAAGTAAAGAGGAGGAGGAGGAGGTGGAGGAGGGTTGGGAAATATTAAGAAGTGAGAGAGGAATAAAGAGAAGGAAGATAGAGGAGAGGGAGAAGTAAGACTAAAAGGGAAGGAGCGGAAGATACAAAATGAAGAAGTGGAAGAAGAAGAGGAGAAAGGAGATGAAAGATGAAGTTGGATGGAAGAAAAGAGAGGAAAGAGAGGAGGATGAAAAATGAAGAAGAGGAGGAGGAGGAAGGAGAGGGAAGATAGAAGATGAAGATAAAGACAAGGAAAAGGATGCAAAATAAGATCGAGGAGGAAGAAAAAGAGGGAAGAGGAGGACGAGGAAGAACAAAAGGAAGAATAGGAAAACAATGACAAATGATGAGGAGGAAGAGGAAAAGAACGAGGAGAAGGACGAGGAGGAAATGGAGGAAGAAAACGAAGAGGAGGAGGAGGAGGAGGAGGAAGAGACAACAGGCAAAATAGAATAATATGAAAACGGGAATTTAAGAAGAAAAAAAAAGAGAAATTAATTCATAATCGCGTACGCGTATCAATTGGTTCAGAAAGGTGAGATTGGGAAGAGAATCCCAGTGGGGGAAGAGAGGTCATGATTATACAAATAGATTTTGAAAATAAAAGTGAGAGAAAGGCTGCGTAGAGTATCAAAGTGGAAGGGGATTATTACCACTATTGAAAGCAATATTGTTATTGGTTTTATTATTTTATGCTAACTTTGTTATTATCATTATTATTATTTGTATTATTATTATCATTATTATTATTATTATCATTATCATTATCATTACCACATTTTTATTTTAATCATCATTATCAGTATTACTATTATTGTCATTATTATTATTATTATTATTATTATTATTATTATTATTATTATTATTATCATCATCATTATTGTTATTATTATTATTATTATCATTATTATTATTATTATTATCGTTATCATTATTATTATTATTATCATTATCATTATTATTATTATTATTATTATTATTATTATTACTATCATCATCAGTATTATTGTCATCCAGGAGGAGTCAAGAAAAGGAGGTAGGGGTGGTGAATGGGAGTGGAGTATGTGGGGATGAAATGGGTGGGAGTGGATTTATGCCTTTGACTTTGGCTACCTCCCTTGTAAGGGGAAAAAACCCTGGTATGTATTATTATCATCGTCATCATCATTATTATTATTATCATTATTATTATTATTATTATTATTATTATTATTGTTCTTGTATCTATTATTATTATTATTATTATTATTATTATTATTATTATTATTATCATTAATACTATTATTATTATTGTTATTATTATTATTATTATTGTTATTATTATTATTATTATTATTATTATTGACGTCGTCATCATCATCATGATCATCATGATCATCATCATCATCATCATCATCATCATCATCATCATCATCATCATCATCATCATCATCATCATCATCATCATCATTATTATTATTATTATTATTATTATTATTATTATTATATTTGATATCAGTACTATCATTTTAATGTCACTTAGTGTTGTACTTTCAACTCTCCGGTACATATGTGAGTGACTACGATAAAACAGCGATAAACAACCAATATTGAAACACTGTTACTAGAATAAAATGTTTGATTAATTAATAATTAGATAATTCGAAATTAAATGCACACTAATTGTTTGATAAAAGTTTTCAAAAACATTTCTCTCTAAGAGGTGCTGTTATTAACAAACAAGAATTTTAAATCAATTGTAAAAATAGGATTGTCGAAAAAAGGTGATAAAATGACGAAGGCATCTTGAAAAGGGTAATGAGATCCTTATGAAAAGGCGGAAAATAAGAAGATTGAAGAAGAAGGACAAAAGCTTTGGTAAAGAAGAAAGACGGTCTCCAAGATAAGGTTGACAGAAAGT
>NC_134777.1:103667311-103684811 GCF_046742065.1 Oratosquilla oratoria | reverse complement strand
CACATGTTGGACTCGTGATCGACAGCTATTTTCCTCCCGGAAGAGAGCTCAAAGCTCATATATTACCGATCTATGGGTAATACCGTAACCTTACACGCATACATACACCCAGCTCCCCGCCCACGAGACACTGAAATTATGTGTATATACATATATATATATACACACACACACACGCATATATATATATATGCATATATATGTATATATATATATATATATATCCATAGTGGTTTGACAATACGCGGAGAAAAAATACATATATGTGTATCCCTCATCCCCTTCACTCGGCCACATTTAGTCATCTTTTACCATAGCCATAGTCACACGATGTCGGCATCCTTATCCCCCTGGTTTATGAAACATAAAAAAGAGGTTTGTATCCTGATAGATGGTAGAGGAGAGGTTGAAGAATAGATAAAACGAGAAAGAGAGAGAGAGAGAGAGAGAGAGAGCCAACAATGCCTGAATACATTACAGACGCTCTGTACAGCGAATACTGAAGCAATAAAGGAAGAGAAATGTGAGCAGACAGGAAGTATAATAAAAAAGGGAAATACGAAACATATTTACTTAATAAGAAAGGAGCTGGTAGGCAAGGGGGGGGACGTTTTACTCTGGAAAAATAAATGAATAGATAAATGAATAAATGAAATAAATGAATAGATAAAATAAGAGACAATGGAAAAAAGTTGAGCAAAATATATAAACAAATTTGGATGAAGAGGAAAAATAGTATAGTGTGTGTGCTTGTGTGTGATTCACCATGGTCTTGGATCACGTGTTGGACTTGTGATTGACAGCTATTTTCCTGCCGAAAGAGAGCTCAGAGCTCATATATGACCAATCTATGGGTAATGCTGTGACCTTACACGCACACACACACACCCAACTTCCCGCCCATGAGAGTTGGAGTAACGACTCGCAGTGCAGCGATACCGTCATAGTGGCGGGCGGGAACTCTAACCACTGCACCACCGAGTCGTGTATGTGTGTAGTTTTTGTGTAGTTTGTGTGTGTGTGTGTTGTTTCTGTGAGGGAAGGGGATTGTAAGCCTTTCTTTAGTTCCCATTTCTTACAAGGACAGGCTCCGGTATCGACCCCCGGAAGTCGATAGGCCTAGGAAGAACACAGAGGGAAACCTCGACTACCTGAAAAAGACCCTCGGGAGGAGATCTTGAAGCCCTCTTCTTGCACGCTCATGCGGCTTCGGGTGAGAACTGTTCCATCCGGGTGGTCTTATCAACATAACCAGTGTTTTAGAAATGACACTAGTACGCTTAAGAAGAGGACACTCTCCTTTACTCTCTCTCTCCCTTCTCTCTCTCTCTCTCTCTCTCTCTCTCTCTCTCTCTCTCTCTCTCTCTCTCTCTCTCTCTCTCTCTCTCTCTCTCTCATTTTAAGCATTCGTAAGCTACCTTTGCGGGAATCCTTCATAGGGTCGGGAGAAAATCCCTCAATTTACCAATATAAAGCCCCCACCCACGTCACAATATCCCACACTCCTACACAGTGCAATGTACAGCCACGACTGAAAGTTCGTGAGCAGGCAGTGTGGGAAGACACTGCCAATATCGAGCAGAACGCTCGAACAAGTTGACCTTCCACGACCCTCTCTAAGTGGTCACCCCTCAGTGAGCGAGTTCTTGGTAGTTAGGTACAGTATGTAGGTATGGGATGCACAAATAATGCATCATTAATTGTTTACCCCGCTCTTTTCGATATCATAAATACAAAATATAGCTATGTGTATGGAATACACATGATATGCAATGAGTAAAAATGTAATGAGTAACTTATATTACGGCAGGTGACGGCCCCTGAATGGTCGCTCCTCTGCGAATGAGTTCATGAGTTATTAGTAATTATATATACTTTATTAAGTATAGAAATCAAATGTGTTGCATTATGCAAATGAAGTTACGGTCAACTGAAGGGTGGGAGGGGTGTGGAGTGTATTTAGGGATGAAATGGGTGGGAGTGTTTTTATGCCTTTCCTTTTGTGGCTACCTCCCTTGGAAGGGGGAAAAAGCCTTGGTATATGTATGTATGTATGTACAAGGACAGGCTCCGGTATCGACCCCGGAAGTCGATAGGCCTATGAAGAACACAGAGGGAAACCTCGACTACCTGAAAAAGACCCTCGGGAGGAGATCTTGAAGCCCTCTTCTTGCACGCTCATGCGGCTTCGGGTGAGAACTGTTCCATCCGGGTGGTCTTATCAACATAACCAGTGTTTTAGAAATGACACTAGTACGCTTAAGAAGAGGACACTCTCCTTTACTCTCTCTCTCCCTTCTCTCTCTCTCTCTCTCTCTCTCTCTCTCTCCTCTCTCTCTCTCTCTCTCGCTCTCTCTCTCTCTCTCTCTCATTTTAAGCATTCGGAAGCTACCTTTGCGGGAATCCTTCATAGGGTCGGGAGAAAATCCCTCAATTTACCAATATAAAGCCCCCCCCCACGTCACAATATCCCACACTCCTACACAGTGCAATGTACAGCCATGACTGAAAGTTCGTGCGCAGGCAGTGTGGGAAGACACTGCCAATATCCCGTCTGGGGTATTGGCTGCTTGTTATTGTGGCAAAGTAGCATGCAGTCGATACTTTAGGGTCTATATGGGGCGCCCCTACGGACCAGAGCCACACATCATTTTGTCTATGATAGAAGAAATTCTGTTCATAGAGAAATGATGACACTTTTATACTACGACTGTCCCTCCGTTATGCTGTCCCCCAACCCCTTGTTGCTGTCCTGTACCATTTCTCTGAGTATTCTCTTTCTGATTGGGGGAATTCCCTGTGGTGGGGGAAAAGAATACTGCCACCAAGTTTTCCCACTTGGATCGTAAGAGGCGAGAAGAAAGGGACGGGGAGAGGGACTAGGCATCCTTCTCCCTGTAGCCCCAAGGGGCACACATCCTAAAGACAAAAGTGAAGGCATAAGGGGTGCTGGCGGGCCTCGGGCCAGCACCCTAAGGTTTGGGTCTTTTAATGTGCGTGGATGTGGTACAGATGAGAGTAAAAGGGAAGAGATAGGTAGTATGTTTGTGAGAAGAAAGTTGGATGTGTTGGCTTTGAGTGAAACTAAGTTGAAAGGGAAGGGTGAGTGTATGTTTGGGAGTGTAAGTGGGAGGTTATCAGGAGTGAAGAGAGGGCGAGGGAGGGAAGGGGTGGCTATTCTTGTAAGTGAGGAGATAGGTAAAGGGGTAGTGGAGTGGAAGGAGGTTTCCTCAAGGATAATGTGGATGAAGGTGAAACTGGGAAAGGAGATGTGGGTCTTTGTAAGTGCATATGGGCCGGGCAGTGAGAAGAGTGTAGAAGAAAGGGAGGCCTTTTGGATAGATTTAAATGAGTGCATAGAGAGTTTAGGAAGAAATGTCAATGTAATAGTACTGGGAGACCTTAATGCTAGAGTGGGAAATGGTCCAATCGATGGAGTGGTTGGGAAATGTGGAGTTCCAGGAAAGAATCGTAGTGGAGAGTTGATGGTGGAAATGTGTCTAGAAAGAGAGTTGATGATAGCAAATACAGTGTTTCGGAAGAAAGTCAAGCATAAGTACACATGGGAGAGGGTGGTGGAGGGAAGGGTGGTAGATAGAGCGCTAATGGATTATGTAGTGGTAAACAGGATTATGATAGGAAGAGTTAAGGATGTACATGTGCTAAGGGGAGAGGGTGGGGGAATATCAGATCATTTTTTGGTGGAAGGTAAGTTGAGAGTGGAGGATAGATGGAGAAGGAGGAAAGGGACAAAAGGTAGGGAGATTCTTAGAGTGAACTCCTTGAATGAAAAGGAAAAGGAGAAGGAGTACGAAAAGAAGCTGAAGGAGGAGTGGGAGGGAGTAAAGGATAGAGCAGAGATGGGTGTGGAGGAGGAATGGGGATGGTTCAAGGAGGGAGTCTTAAAGTGTGCAAGGATGGTGTGTGGAACAAGAAGGACAGGGGGAAATAGAAGAAAGGGTAGTGAATGGTGGGATGAGGAAACAAAGAAGGTTGTAGAAGAGAAGAAGCGAGCATTCACAGATTGGTTACAAAAGAGGACAGGGGAGTCATATGAGAGGTACAAAGAAAAGAAAAGAGAAGTAAAGCAAAAGGTAAAGGAGGCAAAGAGGAGAGCAGATGTGAAATGGGGTAGGAGTATGACAGAAAATTTTGAAAGTAATAAAAAGATGTTTTGGAAAGAAATTAAGAGAGGAAGAGGAGGCGAATCAAGTAGGGAAGAAAAGGTAAAAGGTACAGATGGAGAGTTGATAATGGAAGAGATGGCAGTGAGGGGAAGATGGGCAGAATATTTTAGGGGGTTGCTAAATGTGAAGGAGGATAGGGAAGGAAAGATAGCTGCAGTGGGAAATACGAAGAAAATGAGAGTGATGAGTGAGGAGAACGGAGGAGAAATAAGGAAGGATGAGGTGAAGGCAGTTGTAAAGATGATGAAAGCAGGTAAGGCACCTGGTCTGGATGGATGTCATGCAGAATGTCTGAAAAAGGGAGGTTCAGTGATGGTGGACTGGTTGGTGAGATTATTTAATGTTTGCTGGAGAGAGGGTAAAGTACCGGAGGACTGGAGTAGTGCCTGTATAGTTCCTCTTTACAAGGGAAAAGGGGACAAGTGTGAATGTAGTAATTTCAGAGGGATTAGCCTGTTGAGTGTAGTAGGGAAGGCTTATGGGAGAATCTTAATTGAGAGGATTAGGAGAGGAACAGAAGGAGTAATTGGTGAGGAACAGTGTGGATTTAGGACGGGTAGAGGTTGTGTAGATCAGATCTTTGTGGTAAGACAGATATGTGAGAAAGCTATAGGAAAGGGGAAAGATGTTTTTTGGGCTTTTATGGATCTGGAAAAGGCTTATGATAGGGTAGACAGAAAGGCACTGTGGGAGGTTATGCAGATTTATGGGATAGGAGGAAAGCTTTTGGGAGCTGTCAAGAGTTTTTATGTGAGTAGTAGAGCATGTGTTAGGATTGGAAATGGAGAGAGTGAGTGGTTTGAAGTAAAGGTGGGACTTCGTCAAGGATGCGTTATGTCGCCCTGGCTGTTCAACTTATACATGGATGGGGTGGTGCGAGAGGTGAATGCTAGGGTAGTGAGTCAGGGATTGGAGATGGTTAAAGAAAATGGAGAAAAGTGGGATGTGAGCCAGCTGTTGTTTGCGGACGACACTGCGCTTGTGGCAGGGTCAGAGGAGGGATTGAGGAAGCTGGTGGCAGAGTTTGGGAGAGTATGTGATAGAAGAAAGCTAAAGATAAATGTGGGTAAAAGTAAGGTGATGAGATGTACAAGGGGTGAAAGTGGCAGTAGACTGGAAGTGAACATTAAGGGAGAGCGACTGGAGGAAGTGGATAGTTTTAGATACTTGGGTGCAAGTGTAGCAGGAAAAGGTGGAGTGAAGGTGGAGGTAGAATGTAGATTGAGAGAAGCGAGTAAATGCCTTGGTGGTTTAAAGAGTGTAATGAGAAATAGACATTTGGGAATGGATGCGAAGAGGAGACTGTATGAAGGAGTGATTGTGCCAACAGCACTGTATGGGGCAGAAACGTGGAACATAAGAGAAGAAGAGAGAAGGAGTTTGAATGTGTTTGAGATGAGGTGTCTGAGAAGTATGGTGGGGGTTACTAGGCTAGATAGAGTGAGAAATGAGGAGGTGAGGAGGAGAACAGGGGTGAAAAAGGATTTGGGAGAGAGGGTTGATGAAAGAATATTAGGATGGTTTGGACACATGGAAAGAATGAGTGACGAAAGACTAGTAAAAGAGGTATGGAAGGCAGATGTGGAGGGAGTGAACATGAGGGGACGTCCTAGGATGAGGTGGATGGATGGGGTGAAGGGGGCTTTGGGGAAGAGGGGAATGTCTGTTGAGGAAGGAAGGGAGAGGACGGAAGACAGAGGTGAGTGGAGAATGGTTGTATATGGATGATGTTGTGACGACATGAGGAGGAATAGGCGGGGGGGTGGGGGTGGGGTAGTATGTGTGAGTAAATTTTGACGCAGCCCGAAGGGATTTCTCCCCGTCCTCTCCTTATATGCAAAGGGGGACGGAGAGGGGGGGTCGCCGATTAAATGAAGCGGCCTTGCTGTGGATGTACTGTGTCTTGCGACACTGCTTCTGACCCAGGGCGGTGGGCAGGGTTCAGGGATGACCCGTCATCCAGGAGGTGCTCAGATGAGAGGAAGGGTGGGAGGGGTGTGGAGTGTATTTAGGGATGAAATGGGTGGGAGTGTTTTTATGCCTTTCCTTTTGTGGCTACCTCCCTTGGAAGGGGGAAAAAGCCTTGGTATATGTATGTATGTATGTACAAGGACAGGCTCCGGTATCGACCCCCGGAAGTCGATAGGCCTAGGAAGAACACAGAGGGAAACCTCGACTACCTGAAAAAGACCCTCGGGAGGAGATCTTGAAGCCCTCTTCTTGCACGCTCATGCGGCTTCGGGTGAGAACTGTTCCATCCGGGTGGTCTTATCAGCATAACCAGTGTTTTTGAAATGACACTAGTACGCTTAAGAATAGGACACTCTCCCTTACTCTCTCTCTCTCCCTTCTCTCTCTCTCTCTCTCTCTCTCTCTCTCTCTCTCTCTCTCTCTCTCTCTCTCTCTCTCTCTTTCTCATTTTAAGCATTCGTAAGCTACCTTTGCGGGAATCCTTCATAGGGTCGGGAGAAAATCCCTCAATTTACCAATATAAAGCCCCCACCCACGTCACAATATCCCACACTCCTACACAGTGCAATGTACAGCCACGACTGAAAGTTCGTGAGCAGGCAGTGTGGGAAGACACTGCCAATATCGAGCAGAACGCTCGAACAAGTTGACCTTCCACGACCCTCTCTAAGTGGTCACCCCTCAGTGAGCGAGTTCTTGGTAGTTAGGTACAGTATGTAGGTATGGGATGCACAAATAATGCATTATTAATTGTTTACCCCGCTCTTTTCGATATCATAAATACAAAATATAGCTATGTGTATGGAATACACATGATATGCAATGAGTAAAAAAGTAATGAGTAACTTATATTACGGCAGGTGACGGCCCCTGAATGGTCGCTCCTCTGCGAATGAGTTCATGAGTTATTAGTAATTATATATACTTTATTAAGTATAGAAATCAAAT
The DNA here is from genome assembly GCF_046742065.1 of Oratosquilla oratoria. Classification (NCBI taxonomy): domain Eukaryota; kingdom Metazoa; phylum Arthropoda; class Malacostraca; order Stomatopoda; family Squillidae; genus Oratosquilla; species Oratosquilla oratoria. The sequence continues at coordinate 103,677,705 of NC_134777.1, read as the reverse complement.
GTGTTGCATTATGCAAATGAAGTTACGGTCAACTGTCATTATGTTAGATATAAAGTAAGAGTACACGATTAACCAACACAATATGGCATTATGAATAGATATTATAACCATTATCATTACCAACACGAAAGACTTAGGCCCCTTTCACAATAGGCAACTAGTGACCGTCACTAGTTGCCTAGTGTGAGTCTCGGGCAACTGCAAGCAACCAGTGACTGTCAGCGAGTTGTGGAATCCTTTCTCATCATCTCATTAGTCGAAAGAGTGGCATCAATGGAGGAGATGCTTCTGTTGGCTTTGCTGGTCAAGAAAAAGAGGCGGTCGGTGACGGCAACTGCCAGTGACGGTCACTTGTTACCGGAGCGGTCAACAGCCATAGCCTGTTGCGTAACCGGTCAACCACAGTGACGTACTGTGAAAGGCTCAATTTAAAATAATGGTAGGCAACTAGTGACAGTCACTAGTTGCCTAGTGTGACAGGGGCCTTAAAACCGAGTTGGAAAGAAGTGAGCAACGTCTACCGAAATAATAAGCAAACATTGAAATATCGAAACCCATGGAAGTCATTTTGAGTCTCCTTTAGAGTATTTTGCTGTAACAAAACAGTTACCGAGGAAAGAAGGATTTGCTCAGACATCACTTTCGTGGCTGACAAACACCAAGCGACATTCGTGTATCTGTTGTTAATATTGTAATCATTATCATTATTATTATCATTATTATTATTATTATAATTATTATTGTAATCATAATTAGTATTATTATCATTATTATTATTATTATTATTATAACTTACTGTTATTATTATTATTATTATTGTTGTTGTTGTCGTTGCTATTATTATCATTGTTATCGTTATGAATGTATGAATATATATATACATATATATATATATGTATATATATATATATATATATATATATCGGAGAAAAGAAAGATATTTGAAGATACGTATATTGTGATCACTAACTGTGATCCTCTTCAGCGTGGTTTTACATGGGGTGGGTTAGCTTATATATACTAAGAGGAGATACACAGAGGGGACATGGTGAGGTAAGCATACTAGTGCGTGGTCCGTTTGAGCCCAAGTCATGATGACCCCAAGGTCAAACTGACCCTGGGTCAAATGTCTGGGCGGACAACTCGACGTATAATGTTGTTGACGGCCAAACTGGTAATGGTGTCGGAGGGACCATTGTCCTTTTGAAGTATTAAAATGGGTAGTTGTTTGATCAGGGAGGACTCAACAAATTTTCTTCTGTAGTTACAGTGTGATTTGTAAATTAAATCAGCCATGTCCCAGTCCATACGGTGATTTAATTCAGCAGTATGGAGGAATACTGCTGAATTTTCCTGGGCGTACTTGATTGAATTTTTATGTTCCCTGATCCTTCCCGTTTGGCCGCAATACACTTTAGAGCAGTCTCGGCATGGAGTTTTATAGACGCCTGGACTACTAATAACTTTAGACCTTTGGTGGACATTTACATTTTTTTTAAATGGTCCGACACCAAAGTTATATATAATTACCCCAACAGCATTTTAAAAAATGTAAATGTCCACCAAGGGTCCAAAGGGTGGGTGAGGTCGGGGGAGGGAGAAGGCCAAGGCATGTAGAGAGATCCACGGCCCATCCATGTTCGTGGCAAGGTTTCAATAAGCCATGCCCCAACATCTTCCCCCAAATGAGGTGGAGCACTATCTTGCATAGAAATAAATATGTCCTCATCCCCTTTAGCTATAGTATCTGGTCAGAACTGTCCACGCAACGTTTTTAGATGCCTTTCACTTGTAGCAAAAAATAAAAAAATAAATAAATAAGTAAATAATAATAATAATAATAATAATAATAATGATAATAATAATATTGATAAAATAAGCCTCGAATATGCCAGTTTGTCCAATCGCAACCCATACAGTGATTTTTGGAGAATGAAGCTCTTCCTCCTTTACCTAATAAGAATTTTCTCTCGACCAGTCGCAATGGTTATGATGATTTACGCCTCCATCTAGATGAAAGCGAGTCTAATCAGACTACGGCAGCGTTTCCAAGTGCATAGAATCGCTTACTTTTAATGCAATTTCTTCCAATGTGAATTCAACACGGTTTGATTTGTCTTCATCATAAAGTTTTTGCACTATATAAATTTTGTATAAATTCTAGTTTTACTATTTTAGCATGCGCTAAATTGATGTCCTGTTCAATGTTGTCGCGGTTCGTCTTGTTGAGGAATAAGGATTATTTAAAAAGAAATCTCATTGAGAACTGTATTTTCTGCAATTTTAACCGAACACTTTATTTTCTTTCATCAAAACACACACTCCATCAGCGGTCAATGCAATTTATGAATACCACTTTTTACTAATGCTTCTCTGTTAAATTCTTTTATATATTAATTTTTTACACAGATTTAAAGCTTTCAGTCCATTTATACCAACAGGCGCATTTTGATCTTTCAGTGGCTGACTAATCCCTAGTAAAGCTTAGAAAAAAAATTATGGAAAAATAATATTGTTACTTTACAAATAATATGATAAATAAATACATAACTGAATAAATGAACAAAATAAAGTGCATGTTTAGATAGAATAGAAATAATCATGTCATTATTTATGCAATACATATATATATATATATATATATATATATACATTTATATATTATATATATATATATATGTATATTGTGTGTTTTTATTATACATATTCTATATCTATGATATATACATCTGTAAACATATATTGGAAATGCATGCACCATGTATATTTTATATATATCTAGTATATGTATTATAGTATTGATATTTTTCAGAAATATTCATTATAGATATGTATATATATATATATATATATATATATGTGTGTGTGTGTGTGTGTGTGTGTGTGTGTGTGTGTGTGTATACATATATATATATATCTATGTGTATATATATATATATATATATATATATATATGTGTGTGTGTGTGTGTGTGTGTGTGTGTGTGTGTGTGTGTGTGTGTGTGTGCATATGTAAATGTATATATAAAACTTAATCCCACTCTCGGAGAAAGATGAGCTGAGATACAGAGTAAACCGTATATTTCGACCACTGACTGTGATCCTCTTCAGCAGGTACATACATAGAATAGGAAGACAAGAACATATATACAGAGGGAAATACTACAAAAAGGAACTAAGGAAGCCTCAAGTCACGTGTCCTTAATGGGGTTGGAATTTTTGTTCTTTAGAGATCAGTTTGGTTACTGCCAAGTTAGTAATAGCATCTGGTGACCATTGACCTTTTGATGTGTTGAAATTAGGAAATTGTTTACTAAGTAAAGATTCAACAATTTTTCTTTTGAAATTACAATTTAAATTATATACTGTAGCTGCATTCGTCTAATCTATTCGGTGATCTAAGAGACTTGAATGGAGGAATACGGCTGAGTTTTCTTGTCCGGGTTTTCTTTCAGAATTTTTATGCTCCTTTATTCTTGTGGGTAGATCACGTCCCGTTTGTTCCCAGCACACTTCCATCACAAAAGGTCCGACCCCATTAAGGACATGTGACTTGAGGCTTCCCTAGTTCCCTTTTATAGTATTTCCCTCTATATATATGTTCTTGTCTTCCTATTCTATGTATGTATCTGCTGAAGAGGATCACAGTCAGTGGTTGAAATGTATATATACATATATATATATATATATATATATACATATATATATATATATACATATATATATACATACATACATATACCAACGGCTTTCCAAGTCGGTTTTAAGCCATTCGTGTTGGTAATGATAATGGCTGTAATATCTATTCATAATGTCATACTGTGTTGGTTAATTGTGTACTCATACTTTATATCTAACATACATGAGAGTTGACCGTAACTTCATTTGCATAATGCAACACATTTGATTCCTATACCTAACAAAGTATATATGATTAGTAACAACTCATGAACTCATTCGCAGAGGAGCGACCATCGTTTATTCAGGGGCCGTCACATGCCTTAATATAGGTTACTCATTATACTTTTACTCGTTGCATATCATGTGTATTCAATACACATTGCTATCTTTTGTAATTATGATATCAAAAAGAGTGGGCTAAACAATTAGTGATGTTTTTTTTTGTGAATTCCCGACCTACATACTGTACCTAACTACCAAGAACTCGCGACCACGTAGAAAGGGGCGTGGAAAGTCAACTTGTTCGAGCGCTCTGCCCGGTATTGCCTGTCTCCCCACAATGCACGCTCACGAACTTTCAACCATGGCTGTACACCCCACCCCCACAGTAGCTACCTACTTTGTCATCTACCGTCTCAATTAACACAGACACTACATCAAATTCTAGGCGACAACACAACAATTCCTCAATCTATCATCTCTTCTCATTTTCCTACAAGACAATGAGCCAAACTATAAATACAGTTAACCAAGTAAATCAACATAAGAAATATAGGAAAACGGACGAGGTTGTCTACAAGATTACAAGCGCTGGAAAACTAGCACCCAATAAAGCAACAACAGCGGATTGTCTTCGCTTTTGTCTGGATTTGTCTTTCCCGCTTTTCACTGAATGGGTTATAACACTGGTCTATTTTTCCTCCGACATCCTACCTCCAACCTCCAACCTCCATTTGAATAACTAGAATAGGACTTCACTTACAGGAATCTAGACTTCTCTAAGAACATTTCAACAGTGTGTCTAACATTTGCATAGGTTTACAATATCTTAGTTCATCATTCAGCTTTATTATATATGAAGGAAAGATAGTTTGATGTCTGGAGATTTGAAAAATAGAATATTGTCACCAAAGTCGTTTTTCCTCAAACGAACCCTCAATGTGATAACCCATTCTCTTGTAGCTCTATCACAAGACCAAACGTAGTTGAAGAGCTTACGCCAGGAGCCGCTGAGTGGCTGCGGCCGAATCCGTCACCTTTGCCTTATTATACGCTTGAAGGACTGTTGGGGGGGGCAGATATCAACAGTCACTGCCGGGAGTCGGACTGGAGTGCGGGATTCCAACCCAGAACTAGTCAAATGCGAAACCAGCACACTTCCGATGATTCCACTAGCGCACTCAAGACGAATATACTGTTTATATAACTGGGATTTCTTCATTAAAGACACAAAAATAAGCCTCAAAAGAGCGGGAAAGAGGCTAGTGAGGGCGGGGGAGGAGGTGGGGGGGAGGCACCAGAAGCTTTGGGAAGGAGAAAGAGGAAGAGAGTGGGATGTTCGTGTCGGGTCGACAGAGGGGTTGGGAAGAGAAAGAGAAACGAGTGGTTATGTTGTGTAGGTAGAGGGGTCAGGGAAGAGAGGTTTATGGGGGAGGTGGGTAGGGGTTAATCCAGATATTAGAGTGCGTGCTTACTTCTTGAAGTCTGAAGAGAGTGCCGCAGTCTTCTTTTATCCGGAAGGTAAGAAGAATGTGTATATTTACAGTTTTGGGGGAATTTTTTTTTGGGGGAGGGGGATTTTTTTGGGGGGAGGGGGTGATTAGGGTTTGTCTTGCTCTGCGCCCATGTCGGGTTTGTGTTAAGTGAAGAGTGCCTAAGTCCTCATGCATCATCATCTTTGTCTTCATCTTCTTTTATTTCTCCTTCTTCTTCTCCTCCTAAATCTCCTCCTCCTCCTCCTTCTTCTGCTTCTTCTTCTTTTTCTTCTACATCCTCTTCTTCTTATTCTTGTTCTCCTTATTCTTATTGTTATTCTCTTTTTTTTTTGTCTTCTTTTTTTATATTTTTCTTCGTCTCTTTTTCATCGACTTTTATTCTTCCTCATCCCCTCTTCTTCTTCTTCTTCTTCTTCTTCTTCTTCTTCTTCTTCTTCTTCTTTTTCTTCTTCTTTTTCTCCATATCTTTCTTCTCCATCTCCTTCTTCTATTTCTTCTTCATCCTCCTCATCCTCTTTCTTGTTCTTCTTCTTCCTCCTCATCCTCTTTCTCGTCCTTCTTTCTCTCTCCAAATTCCCTTTCTTAGGTTTCTTGTATGTCATTTGCCTCCCCGCTTTCGTTGTCACGTGTTCGTGTCTTTGACTCTTAATGAAGAGCCGAGAAGAGGAAGAAGAGATCGATTGAGAGCTCTGGTGTCTTGGAGTCTGCTACGCCTACGTCGAATTCACTTGGACAGCTTCTGACTATATATATATATACATATATATATATATATACATACATATATATATATATATATATATATACACATATATATATACATATACAATGTATATATATATGTATATATATATATATGTGTGTGTGTGTGTGTGTGTGTGTGTGTGTGTGTGTGTGTGTGTGTGTGTGTGTGTGTGAGTGCATATGTGTATGTATATGTGTGTGTGTAATTGTGTGCATGGTGTGTGTGTGAAAGAGAGAGAGCGATACTAAGACGGAGTTTTTTTTTTTTTTTTTGAGGTGGGGAATTCTTTAAGCTTTATTTCACAAAAACGTGAAAGTTTCTGATCTTCCACCATGCTACTTTTTCTGCTCTTGTTATTTTTGGTGTTTCTCCTCTTCCTCCTCATTTTTTTTTTCTCTTCCTCATCTTCATTCTTCTCTTCCTTCTTCCTCTCTCTCTTCCTCATCCTCATTTTTCTCTTTCTTCTTCCTCTCTCTTCCTCATCCTCGTTTTTCTTTTTATCTTCCTTTTCCCCTTTTCCTGATTTTCGTTCTCTCTCTCTCTCTCTCTCTCTCTCTCTCTCTCTCTCTCTCTCTCTCTCTCTCTCTCTCTCTCTCTCTCTCTCTCTCTCTCTCTCTCTCTCTTCCTACCCATGTCCCTCCTCCTTCGCCTTTTACTTTTCATCCTCCTCTTCTTCCTCATCCTCTTCCTCTTCCTTCGCCTTGTTTTCAGCATTATTTTCCTCCTCCTCCTCCTCCTCTTCCTCCTCCTCCTCCTCCTCCTCTTCCTCCTCCTCCTCCTCCTCCTCTTTCATCATCGTGATCCAGCACAATTTTGTATAGCGCTGTCGCTGCTCTACAGTAGAGGAGGAGGAGGAGGAGGAAGAGGAAGAGGCGGCGAACCATTCATGAGAATGTCTCTTTGTTTCGTTAAAGAAAAAAAAAATCCCCAAGAGAAGGACTTAAAGAAGAACCAAAGTGCCCAATGTGTGTCTACCTTACCTGGAGAGTCTGTCGTTTTTTATAAGTTGGCGTTTGTTTCTGGGAGGCCAAGCATTGCCCAAAGTAACAAATATTTCGTCATATCCAGAACCCAAAAACCCGGAAATATTCTTCATAACGGAAAAGTCGATTATCTGTTCCGAATATTGGAGAATTGTGAAAGTTGGAGACGGATTTCCATTAAAGGGAACTTTCTCTATTTTTCACTTCCTGTCCCCCCTTTCTCTCTCTCTCTCTCTCTCTCTCTCTCTCTCTCTCTCTCTCTCTCTCTCTCTCTCTCTCTCTCTCTCTCTCTCTATGTATTTCTATCTCTATCTATATATCTATCTCTCTCTCTCACACATACACACACACACATACACACACACACACATACACACACACACACATTATATTTTTCCTTCCTGTGTCGGTCCCATTTCAGGGCATTGTCCTCATTGTCTTCCGTAACAGAGTCTGAAGTGAGTTCCTTTGCTTAGAGGCCACATTAAGAGGACGAGACGGAGGACAAGCCCAGAGTTCCAATTAAAATAATGAATTCCACACTTACATAAGCCCGAGACTAGGTCGGCGTAGCTGGTCCGCAACCGTTCCTCCCTGTATGCATGTCCGCGTAGCTGCCGTCAAAGGATTTTTATCCACCCAAGGCACGGGCCAAGACTTAAACGGGGTCTCAGCGACCGGGACCCACCGATGTCGTATTTTTTGGACTAGGCTACTTGCTTACTGTGACATTCGATTTTTGCTTTCTGGTTGGTGTAACGCGATTTTATTGTCCTTTGTGCGTGTGCGTGCGTGTGTGTGTGTGTGTGTGTGTGTATGTGTATACGCACACGCATAATTTGTCTGTGTGTAAACACACTCGCATATACATATGTGTGTGTATGTGTACGTGTGTATGATGCACACACACACACAAACACACACACACACACACACACACACACACACACACACACACATATACATATATATATATATATGTATATATATATATTATATATGTATATACACATATATATGTATATATATATATACACACACACATATATATATATATACATATATATATATATACATATACATACACACACACGCATATATATATATATATATATATATATATATATAAAATACACACAAACACACACACACACACACACACACACACACACACACACACACACATATATATATATATATATATATATATATATATATATATATATATATATATATATATATACATACATATATGTAGTGGAATAAGGAAGGAATCACTTATCGCTGTTTTCTTCCAAGTCTTAGCTCGCCCGACTTGAAGTGCCACTTGAGGCCGTGGCTTGAGGCCCAAGAATTGGGTCACTGGCCTCTTGAATGCAGACGGAAGCTGAGGTCGGCCTTGAGCGCCTTCGTCTTCCTCCAAGACGTTCCCGACGACCTTCGGCGCGGGACACCGACTAGGAGCTTCTCCCAGCCTCCCTGCTGGAGATGAGGCAGATCTCTCTCCAACTGGGAATTTGTGTTACTGGGAAGCATCCGACAGTCGAAATGGAAATTGTTTTCGGAAAAATAGAAAGAATACATGTGTATACTCTTTGGAGACCCCTTGTTCTCTGTAGAAAATGTTCATAATAACAGTTTGAACAACCAGTGTGAACAGACAGTTGAACACTTATTTACTCAGTTATTGGTTTGTACATTTATCTATTCATTGGTTGTATTTCCTTGTTTATAATTTATTGATATTTGTATGAATATTTCTATTAGTCATATATCTAAATATTTATGGAAATTGTTTTCGGAAAGATATAAAGAATACATGTGTATATTCTTTGGAGACCACGTGTTCTCTGTAGAAAATGTTCATAAGAACAGTTTGAACAACCAGTGTGAACAGACAGTTGAACACTTGTTCACTCAGTTATTGATGTGTACATTTATCTATTCATTGGTTGTATTTCCTTGTTTATAATTTATCAATCTTTGTATGAATATTTTTATTAGTTATATATGTAAATATTTAGGTGTTGGTGGTGTATATTTATTCACTTTTTTATTTTTTATTTTTTTATTTTTTTATCTAATTTTCATTTATTTATTTTATTTTATTTATTTATTTTTCTATTTATTTATTTATTTTTGTGATCAGTTACCTCAATGGTCTGAGCTATGGTCTCACAGTCAGATGGACCCCAGTTCGATTCTCGTGTAGATTAGTCATATGTTCACCTATTTATTTATCTATTTATGTAACTAAATTACTTGTTTATCTATAAATTTGTTCACTTGTATATCTATATGAATTAATTGTTTTATTATTTTAATTAGTTGTGTATTTATTCATTTCTTTATCTACATTGCTTTTTTTATTCATTCGTTTATTTAATCATGTATCTAATTTATTTTCACCGATTTATTTATCTTTTTATCTAAAATATTTATGTATATATTTACTTATTAAATTGATACTGTTCACTTTACTAATGAAAACCATATCAAAGGAACAAAAGTCCACACAAAGACAATTTGATTCCTTATATTAACTACCAAGGGAATCAGATCGTTTATAAATTCAGCTTTGTACGAAGCGGGACAAAAGAGCGATATACTGTAGGTTATATCCTATCGCCGTCTTCGTACGATATTGCAAGGGTGATTATGTAACCTCCTCTCCCCTTTCTCCCCCGTCTCTCCTCCTCCCCCCCTCCCCCCGTAAGGGTGATTTCCTGTTTGTTTAACGCCTTATGGAATGTCTTTATTGACGAGAAATTACCGAAGGGGGCGGGGGAGGGGGGGAGATACGCTCCCGCTCTGGTTCTGTAATTATTTCATATTGTTATTATTCCGGTTAATTGCGTTATCAGTGTCTTTACTCAATAATGTCCTCTGGTTTGTCAATTATCCGACATTTGTGCTCGTGACTTCGGCGCATGCGCAACACACACACACACACACACACACACACACACACACACACACACACACACACACACACACACACACACACACACTCACATACAAACACACACACACACACACACATACACACACCTGAACTTGAAGCTAGGTATGATTATTGGAGAACAAGTGACGGGACCCCACGAGCGTTGCTCCCTTCCCGTGTGCGCAGAAATTTGCTTGTGTGCCTTCTCTGAAAAAGTATGTGCGAATCCATGGCGGCGGCAAAGTCATTTCGTTTGCAATGGAAGCGCTAGAGTCAGAAGAGAGAGAGAGAAAAAAAAAGCAATTATTGGTCTGACGGTTGGCAAGT
>NC_134777.1:103654811-103659811 GCF_046742065.1 Oratosquilla oratoria | reverse complement strand
AATATATATATATATATATATATATATATATATTATGTGTGTGTGTAAGTGTATATATATATATATATATACATATTTATAGATAGATATAGATGTAGGTATACGTATGTATGTATGTACTGTATATACACCTAATTATGGTGTAAGGAAAGGATTAACGCCCGTTGGTTCCTGTCTCGTATTCTACAGTTATCATAACGTAGCTTCATATTCATATATGGGCCCAATTTGGGTTATGTGTGTGTAAGAGAGATGGAGAGATCGAGATCGAGAGGGAGGAAGAGAGACCAAGAGACTCTCAGCTTTAACTTCTTTTGTATCAAATTGATGCCATGGAGATGAGTAGAATCGTCTGGTGGCAGCTAGAAATAAAAGGATAATTGCCACCCGGTACGGAAGGGGTTTAGCATAGTCCTCACAACATAGGATTCTTTTTCTAGTTCGATCTAGATGACGTTAAGGATTGTTTCCTTTGCCCTTGACCTGAAGTAATTTTTTTTTTTATTTTTTTTTTTTTTTTTTTTTTTTTTTTTTTTTTTTTTTTTTTTTTTTTTTTTTTTTTGCTTTCGGGAAATGAAACGGTATATGCTAACATCTTTACCCCCGCACAGGATTTTTTATATCCCTATATTGCATTAATTCCATTACCCAAATTAAACATTTACCTATGGAAAGATCCGGAGACCTCATTTTATGAAAAATGTCATTATGGTCTGTGTTCTTTTTTTCTGTGATCGTTGTCTATCAAATCAGCTGTTGTTTTATTATTGTCCGTAATATATTCAATAATGCTCAATTTACAAATTTAAGTAGTCGTGGTATTGCAGATATATGGGTTAGGAGGAAAGCTGTTAAGAACAGTCAAGAGATTTTATGAGAGTAGTAGAGCCTGTGTTAGATTTAGAAATGAAGAGAGTGAGTGGTTTAAGGTAAAGGTGGGACTTCGCCAGGGATGTGTCATGTCGTCATGGCTGTTCATTTTATTCATGGATGGGATGGTGCGAGAGGTAAACGCAAGGATAAGTGGCCGGGGTTGGAGATGGTTAAAAGAAAATGGAGAAAAATGGGAAATAACGAGTTATTGTTTGCTGACGACACTGCGCTTGTAGCAGGGTCAGAGGAGGGATTAAGGAAGTTAGTGACGGAGTTCGAGAGTTTGTGCGAAAGAAGGAAGTTGATGATAAATGTGGGTAAATATAAGGTAATGAGATGTACAAGGGAGAGGATGGCAGCAAATTGGAAGTGAGTATGAAAGGAGAGAGACTGGAGGAAGTGGATAGCTATAGATACTTGGGGGCGAATGTGACGGGAAAGGGAGGAGTGGAGGTGGAGGTAGAATGTAGCTTGAAAGAAGCAAGAAATGCCTTGGGGGATTAAAATGTGTAATGAGAAATAGACATTTGGGAATGGATGCTAAGAGGATATTGTATGAAGGAGTTATTGTGCCGACAGCATTGTCTAGGACAGAAAAATGGAATATAAGAGAGGAAGAGTAGAAATGTGTTTAAGATTAAATGCCTGAGAAGTATGGTAGGGGCTACTAGGCTGGATAGAGTGAGAAACGAAGAGGTGAGGAGGAGAGTGGGAGTGGGAAGGGAATTGGGAGACAGGGTTGATTAAAGAGTATTGGAATGGTTTGGACACAGAAAGAATGAGTGAAGAAAGATGAATAAAATATTTGTTGAAGGCAGAGGTGTAGGGAGTGAACATGAGGGGGAAACCAAGGATGAGATGGGTAGATGGGGTAAAAGGGACATTGGGAAAGAGGGGAATATCGGTTGATGAAGGAAGGGAGAAGACAGAAGATAGGGGTGAATGGAGAATGTTTGTATATGAATGAGGCTGTGTTGTATGGAAGGGAATGGGGGGGGATGCGGGGGAGTGGGTGTAGATGATATTTTGACGCAGCCCGAAGGTATTTCTCCCCGTCTTCTCTTTATCTGCATGAGAGGATGGAGAGGAGGAGGGTCGCCGATTAAATGAAGCGGCCTTGCTGTGGATGTGCTGTGTCTTATTGCATTGCTTCTGACTCATGGCAGTGGGCAGGATGCAAGGATGACTCGTCATCCAGTAGGAGCCAAGAAATGAGAAAGGAAGGGATGGTAAATATGAGTGGAGTATTTGGGATGAAATAGGTGGGAGTGGATATGCCTTTGACTTTGGCTATCTCCCTTGTAAGGGGAAAAACGCCCTTAGTATATGCATGTGTGTATATATATATATATATATATATATATATATATATATATATGTATATAAAAAAGAGTAAACGCCAGACTCAATTGGAAGGATTTAGTGTTCCCGACGTTTCGATTCTCGTCCAGGAATCATCTTCAGGGGTGTGATGGTTACGTACAGTAAACTTGTTTTTATGTGGTCCGGGATGCAATTGGGAGAGGACCTTGGACAATTAATAAGCAAAAATACACAAAAAATACATTAAAAGTAAAAAAAAAAAAAAAAAACGGACATTAAAAGTGAAACAAAGACATAAGAGACAAAAAGTTTGAAAAGGGGATATGAGGGGGGGGGAATAACTGAGCCACCACAATAAGGTGACGGACCAAGTGTTCCAATATGAAGGGATAAATGGTCACACGTACAAATAGGTTTCTACATTGTGAACACATAAAGAATAAATTTACGCAGAAGAGCAAAGTAAACAGAACATAAAACGGGATTGCATAGTCACTGGACATGGAAATGTATATAAGTGCACACACACACACATACACACCCACCCACACACAAACACACACACACACACACACACACACACACACACACAAACATATATATATATATATATATTTATATATATATATATGTATATATATATATGTATATATATATATATATATATATATGTATATATATATATATATATATATATATATATATATATATATATATATATATATGTATATCATATAAGACACCGATGAGCTAAATAACTAAATAGAATTGCTAGAGTTGGTCTAGAACAACAAAATTTGCTAGAGTTGTTCTAGAAGAACAAAGTTTTCTAGATTCGGTTTTGGACTGCAAAAAATGCTACATTTGGTCTAGGATAGACTAAAACTGCTAGAATCGGTCAAGGACAGGGACCGGATTTATTATCTAGAGACGCAGGAATCTAGATCAGCACAGACCCGTTAGACACTAACTGTCAGACACGGAGCCAGGCGACCCCATGAGGGAAGGGGAGGATGAGGAAAAGGTGGAGGATGAGGAGGCAGAGGAAGAGGAGGAGGATGAGAACGAGGAGGAGACGGAGGTGGAGGACGGGGAGGTATGTGAGGAGGAGGACGAGGAGTAGTAGACGGAGAACGAAGAGGAGGACGAGAAGGAGGAAGCGGAGGATGAGGAGGAAGAGGACGGCGAAGAGAAGGCGTAGGTCGAGGAGGTGGAGGACGAGAAAGAGGAGGAGGGGGAGGAAGAGGAGGAGGTGCACGAGGGTGAGGGTCAAGGGGGAGAAGGAGTACGGGGGGAGTCGCTGAAGGAGGGGGCGGGGCTGACGGCGTGTGCAGTCCATTCCTCTCGAGGAAGACGGTTTATCTGGCGAACGGACGCCTCCGCGGGCCTCGGCGGCAGCGCATAAGAGGATTAGCGCTCCAGAGGAACTTCCTGAAGGGGGCGCTGACGGAGATACATGGGGCACGCCGCCGAGCCGAGGGGGAGGAGGAGGAGGAGGAGAGGGAGTTTGAAGAAAGATAACGGAGGGGGATGAAGAGGTTGAAGAAACAGCGGCAGAGGAGGAGAGGAGGTTGAAGAAAAGGGTAGAGGAGGAGGAGGGGGATGTTAAGAAAGGAGTAGTGAAGAAGGAGGAGGAGGAGGAGGAGGAGGAGGAAGGAAGAGCGGAAGAGGAAGAGACTGAAAAAAGAGATAGCGGAGAAGGAGGAAGAAAGTTAGCGGAGAAGGAACACACGAAAGAGGAGGAAGAGGAAGAGGCGATAGTGAAGGAGGAGGAGGAGGAGGAAGAGGAGGAGGTTGAAGACAGGGGTTGCAGAAGATGAGGAAGACGCAAGAGAGGAGGAAGAGGAAGAGGCGATAGAGGAGTAAAAGGAGAAGCAGGAGAATAACGAGAAAAAGAACCATAAGAAGAAGAAGAAGAAGAAGAAGCAGAAGAAGAAGAAGAATGAAGATTAGGCGAAAAGAATTCTTGAGAAGATGAGGGGGGCTGGTGATAGCACATAGAGAGTAACAAGACAGCTAAAGAACAAAAGAAGAATTAAGAGGAGGGGGATGATAAAGGAGTGGGTAAAAATACGAGAAAGATGCCACAAGACAATTATATTCGTCCTAATGGAAACCGCCCTCGAAGAAGAAGACTAAAGTGTAAGCGAAGCGATGTTGAGAGAGAGAGAGAGAGAGAGAGAGAGAGAGAGAGAGAGAGAGAGAGAGAGAGAGAGAGAGAAGGCGGGGGAGGGAAGGGATAAAAGGGAGGAAGGAAAGGACAGGGAAGAGAGTAGAAAAGGATGGAGGGGAGGGGGAGGGACGGGAGGAGGAGAAGGAAAGAAAGGAGGGGAGAGGTAGGGAGTTAGGAAGAGACGGGGGAGGGAATGGAAAAGGAAAGAGGGGAGGAGGGACCGGGGAGGGAGTAGGAAAGATAGGAGAGGGGGAGGGAGGAAGCGACGGAGGAAGGAGTGGGAAAGGAAGGAGAAGAGAGGGAGGGAGGAAGAGTTGGGGTAGAAAATGGGAGAGGTAGGAGAGGTGAGGGAGGGACGGGGAAACGAAGAGGGAAGTGAAGGAGGGGAGTGGGAGGAATGAAGAGACAAGGAAAGGAGGGCGAAGAAGGGAAGAAGGGACGAGGGAGAGAGTAGGAAATGAAGAAGGGGAGAGATGAGGCAGGAAGAACAGAGGGAGAGGCGAAGGAGGGAAGGGACAGGGGGAGGAGTGGGAAAGGAGGGAGGGAGAGGAAAGGATGAGGGAGGGAGTGGGAATGGAAGAAAGGGAGAGATGAGGGAGGAAGAACAGAGGGAGAGGGGAAGGAGGGAAGG
>NC_134777.1:103644811-103649811 GCF_046742065.1 Oratosquilla oratoria | reverse complement strand
CCAGGGTGCCTTGATCAATACAGAGGAGAATAACCAAAATGATACATGGGCTCAGAAATTTGCCTTACGAAGAGAGGCATAGGCACCTTAACCTACACTCCCTGGAAAGACGCAGAGTGCGGGGTGATCTAATAGAGGTGTTTAAGTGGATCAAAGGCTTTAACAAGGGTGACGCAAACAAGGTCATCATATTAAGACAAAAGGGCAAATTTAGATTTAAGAAGGAAACAGGCAAGAATTGGTTTACTAATAGGGTGGTCAACGAATGGAATAGACTTAGTAACCATGTAGTCAGCACTGAAACTATCAATTGTTTTAAGAAACGGTCAGACAACTTTATGGATGGAGATGTCAGGTGGTAATGGACATGGGACTGCTTAGTGTAGGCCTTATGGTCTCTTGCAGTCTCCTTCATTCTTATGTTCTTATGATCCGTAGGGGTGTTCTCGAAGTCCCCCTAAAATGTTAACTGTGTTAAAGTTATGCGGTGAGTACCTCTATACGAGGTGACGCCAGCCGAGGACGGAAGAAGTTACCGTTGTATGACATTTTTAAGACATCGTTATCCTCCGAGGTCGTATTTCTGCGACGTCGTTTCCCTACGATGAAGAACTTCGACGACGCCATTGAAAGCACTTAACGAAGTTCTTGTACTCTGCCCGGGTACCGAGTGACCATAGGGCTCAGAGTAAACGATCTTCGGAACGACACTGAATATCGTGATGATAGGTGTGGCAGTTGGGGGGGGGAGGGAGTGGGGGAGAGTGATTGAGCTCGGAGAGGAAGGTGGAGAGCGGAGGAGGGAGGATATTGGTTGTTGAGGAGGAGGAGGTGGGAGGGAGGAAGGAAGGAAGGAAGGAAGAAAGGAAAGAAGGGAGAGAACGAGGAAGGTAGGGGGGGAAGGGAGGGACGGATGAAAGGAGGGAGGGAGCGAGGGAGGGAGGGAGACCGAGACGGAGAGAGGGAGGTAAGGGGGGAGGAAGGGAGAGAGGCAGAGAGAGAGAGAGAGGGGGGGAGGACAGGAGGGAAGGAGTCAGGGAGGAAGAGAGGGATAGAGAGAGATAAGGAGAGAAGGAGGTAGGCAGGGAGATAGAGATAGAGACAGAGAGAGGGAGGGGGAGGACGGAAGGGAAGGAGTCAGGGAGGGATAGAGAGAGATAAGGAAGGAAGGAGGTAGGCAGGGAGAGAGAGAGAGAGAGAGAGAGGACGGAAGAGAAGGAGTCAGGAAGGGAGTGATAGAGAGAGATAAGGAGGGAAGGAGACAGGCAGGTAGGGAGAGAGGGAGAGAATCTGAAAGTGGATCTGGATCCACGTATTGAGACATCAGCTCGTCTCCAGTGACACTAAAACATGCAAATCTTCTTTTCTCTCTCTCTCTCTCTCTGGTATTTACAACTCGTAAGAATTTACACCTCAAAGGTTTGCGGTGCAAATAATACAAGACCTTGCACTGGTGTAGCACCCATGTGGCCATCTAGGGGAAGGGAGGAGGTACCTGAAGACTAGTGCCCCATATTATAGGTTGTAAATACGGCCGGGGTCTGAACACGCCGACCGACCTCAATAGAGTTGCATAAGAGGTCCGTGCTGTTGCTCGGAGTCGATCTATTTACTTTTATGTAAATGAATGAATAGATAAATAAATAGATAAATGGATAAATAAATAAGTAGAAATGCTAACAAAATAATAGTAACAATAATAGAATGATAATTATCATAGTAGTGATAATAATAGTAGTAACTAATAATAATGTTAATAATAATAACAATAATGATAATAATAATAACTAATAATAATAATGATAATAATAATAATAATAATGATAATGATAATAATAATAATAATAGTAATAATAATAATGATTATAATGAAAAATATTAATAATAGTAATAATGATAATAATGAATGCAAAAGTCTAGACGAGTTGTGACGTCACATGTAAACAAACATGGCCGACAAATTAAGGTCGAGGCTTTTTTCTGTTTCACAGCAGTTCAACCCTTCCATTGTTATTTTCTGATTGTGTAATACCTTCAGTTGCCGGCAAGCGATTTAATTCAGTGTATGGAGCTCAGCCTTTCAAGGAATCAGAGAGAAAAGACTATAAATTATTCTATCACCATCCTACCTCTCTTTCTCTCTCTCTCTTTCTCTCTCTCTCTCTCTCTCTCTCTCTCTCTCTCTCTCTCTCTCTCTCTCTCTCTCTCTCTCTCTCTCTCTCCCTTTCTCCTTCTTCGTGAAGAAAGAATCCAAAATTGAAATATTTTCTGGCTCTTCGTTATCCGCATTTACCTCCATTTATTTTTCCTCCTTCTCCTCTTCCTCCTTTTCTTTTTCTTCATTCTTACTTCTTATTGTTTTCCTTAACTATTCTCCTCCCGTCCTCCTTTTCCTCTTCCTCTTTTTCTTCCTCTTCTTCCTCCTCTTCCTCATCCTATTACCACTTCTGTGCCTCTTTCTCCATCTCTTCCTCCTCATCCTAAACCTAATCTTCATACTACTTCACCTCCTCCCAATCTTAATCCTTATCCTAATCCTAATGTTAATCCTACTCCAACTCTTTCTCTTCATCCTCCACTTCCGCCTCCTAAGACTAATCTTAATCTACTCCACCAACACCTCCTCTACCTCCCTCTCCACCTCTACTTCTTCCTCCTCCCCTCCTCATCCACATCCTCATTCACCTCCTCCCCCTCCTCCTCCACATCCTCATTCACCTCCTCCCCTCCTCCTCTATCTCCTCCTCCACCTCTTCCTTACCTTAATCCTGATCCTTATTGAACTCCTCCTCCCCTTAATCCTAATCTTAATCCTACTCCTCCATCTCCTTGTCCTCCTCCTCCTCCAATTTCCTCCTTCACCCCCACCCATCCTCCACTTCCACCTTCTCCTCCTCCCCCCAATTTACTCCTCCACCCCCACCTCCCCCTTCCACCCCACCTCCTCCCCCCAACTTACTCCACCACCACCATCTCCTCTTCCATGTCCACCTCCTCCTCCTCAACCTCCTCCTCCTCTATCTCCCCCTTCTCTATCTCTTCCTCATCCTCATTCTCGTCCTCGTTCAGACGGCAGTCATTAGACCTCGTAAACAAGGGCCGGTGTGATTAGCAAGTCATAATGAGTACAGGTGAGGGTCGCGTAGATCACAGGTTAAAAAGGAACAGCGTATCCCCCCATCCCCCCATTCCCCCCATCCCCCAACCGGTCTTTCTATGTATCTCACTATATCTCTATCTTCATTTCTATTTCTTACTTTCTATCTCATGCCCTCCATCCCTCCTTCGTACTTCCAAGGATAGAAGCGCTGGGCAATAAGTCTATAATAACAATAGCAATCTCTCTCTCTCTCTCTCTCTCTCTCTCTCTAAGGATTAGAAGCTGGGCAATAAGTCTATAATAACAATAGCAATCTCTCTCTCTCTCTCACGCACACACACACGCACACACACGCTCACACACACACTCACACACACACATACACACACGCATACACACACACACACACATACACACATTCTCTCTGCATCTCTTTATACCCCTCCCTCGCTCCCACATCCCCCCTCCCGCCCCCCCGCCCCCCTCCCCCACCCAATCTCCCGTCGTTCCAAGTTCGTTCTTTACGTTCGTTAGCGCCGGCAGCCGTCTGCTACGTTCCCCGGGCGTTCAGTCAGCGTTCAGTCGAAATCCAATTTACCGTAACAGTTCACGAGCTACTCCGCTAATCCCGTCCATCGACTCTGACGTGTGTTTGTGTGTGAATTTGCCCTGTGAGCGTACACCAGGAGTCGCGTTGTAGTGACCCCTCCCTTTGTCGCCTCTGTAGTGTGTAGGCCTGTTTGTTTGTTTTTCTCTCTCATTACAAAATATTCATATCATGGTGTCTGTTATTCTTTAATATTCATTTATTCGTTAATTTTTTTTTACTAATTTATTTATTTTCTTATTTATCTTTCTATGTGTGTGCATACGAGTATTCATGTATGATCATATATGTTTATTCAATATCCTTGTTCGGTTATTTGTATCGCCTCGGTTTAGTTGAGATTTGTTTGTGTCTATTTGATATGTATAATATATATATATATATATATATATATATATATATATATATACATATGTATGTATATATATATATATATATATACATATACATACATATATATATATATATATATATATATATATATATATATATATATATATATATATATATTGTGAAAGCATGTCGGGGTCGCCACATGTATGAATGGTATGATTTCCTCTTTGCCAGAACAAAAGCAATAATGTTGTTACCACGCTGAAGACCCGACACTAAATGATCCTCCACGTCCAAGGGGCCCAGGCGACGGGAAGCAACCAACTAACTTTGCATATTATCTAAAGTTTGTTTCATGTGTGTGAATATGCATAAATGGGTGCGAATATACATACATGCATATATACATGCAAAGGCACATAAACCGTGATTCTTAGATGAGCAAGGAGCCACATGGGAAAGAGGAAACGCCACACACGACGACACCCACCCACAAACGTCTGCCAGAGATGTCTTCTCTCAGTTCCTTAAAGATGTCTTACTGTAAGATAGAAGCGCTTAGTGCTCTTCAGTACATCTCTACTTATATTTTCAAGAATGGCTCTTTATTCATTTACACATGTAAGTTAAAAAAATTCTTGGTATTAGAAAAATGTGTGTGTGTGTGTGTTTCAGTGTATATGTCTCTGCATGAGTATACAAATGTGTGTGTGTGTGTGTGATTCACTACAGCCTTGGATCACGTGTTGGACTGGTGATCGAAAGTTGTTTGTGTGTGTGAGAGAATGTATATATATATATATATATATATATATGTATGTATGCATGTATGCATGAATATACTCTGTGTATAGGTATGTATACATATAATCCATACAATGCAGCATGACACTGACAGGATCAAAGACAATGAATGTGACACAACAGTGTTGTGACATCTTTTTCTCCATTACGGCGGCG
>NC_134777.1:103632311-103634811 GCF_046742065.1 Oratosquilla oratoria | reverse complement strand
CGTGGGAGAAGATCATCCCCCCCACCCCTCTCTGTGCCCTTCAGTCCCCCGTAAAACTCCTTCTGGTAAATGACAGTTGATCTTGTTCCACCAGGGGACGTGCCCCCCGGATTGATGGAATTGAATGACTTCCAAATGAGATCTTGTGAAATGGGATTTCGTCATTTACCTATGTTGGTGTCTATCATACGACCTGCAGATCCTGGAGCCATAGGAGTACTCTTTTTTTTTTTTTTTTTTTTTTCTCTATTTCCATATCATTTCATTTCATGTATCTCTTCATATACTCGTATGTCCTTACTTATTTGTTTTTAGTATTTCCATATAATTTCATTTCGTGTATATTCATATACTCGTATGTCGTTACTTATTTGTTTGTAGTATTTCCATATAATTTCATTTCATGTATATTCATATACTCGTGTGTCTTTACTTATTTGTTTTTAGTATTGTTTTATCATTGTGTTATCATTATCATTGTGATGATATTTTTAATTCTGTTTTTTTTTTGTTGTTGTTGTTGAATGATTTTTTGTGTATTTTTTCTCCTTGGAGGGGGTTTTACGTAACTGTACATTTTCATATCCGTTGTTAAAACTCAAAAATATCGTAAAAAGTCAACTCTATTTCTTACGCTTTTTCGTACATGGAGAGCTGACAACCGGCGACTACTCATCTTTCCCTTTGACACTTTCAGCCAGTGACGTAGAGACCGTCCCACACTCACACAACACAGACAACAATCCAAAGTTTCTTCCCAGAGACTTCTGTGTGAGGCCCTGAGGACCGTTGCCAACCACCATGAGGCTGTGGGTTTTACACTTCATGAAAGTAGAGGCAATACTCATTATTTTGATTAATTATTAATCATTATATTGATCATAATATTATTATCATATTATTACCATCACTATTGTTATCATTGATATGATTAGTGTTACTATATTATTATTATCAGTATTGTTATTATTATCATCATTGTTATTATCATTATTATAATTATTGTTTTCATTATTATAATCTATTACTACTATTATTGTTGGTGGTGGTGGTAGCGGTGCTGTCCCTGCATCATAGAGACACACTGATTACTAATTAGCTATTGTAACACTGCCATCATCGACGTAAATTCCCTCTTAATGCAGTCCTCTTTGCCCTATTTGCTGGAGGTGATGCCCGTAGACAAATGGTCAGTTCAGCTTTTGGACACAGTTTCAATCTTTCGCTTGATGTATCAATTTTCACAGAGTGGGTAATTGAGACAAGTACAGGTGAATTTTGTCCGTTGTTGTTGTTGCTGCAAGGAAGAAGTATTATTATTTTTCATGTTGGGTTACTCTTCACCTTTAATCAAAAATCTATGACGTGTCTTAATAATTCATACTTATCAAAGTAATTTGGGTATATGATTCACGAATAACACCTTGAGGTATTTGGATTTACAAAAATCTGCATAATAAACGCGAATGGCAACTCGAGTCGCGTGCGCCGAAAACAGCGCTGGCTGGCGGTGACTCTGCGAAGCTTCAATCCAAACATAGTTCAGTGTGCGTTCGCCAGTGGAGGTGGGAAGGAGTGTATACAGTCCTCTCCGAGATTGAGCTATCGTTGCTCATGAGTGTCCAGTTATCAACTTCTTTAGGGAAGGTGTCGAAGAGAGATTGTGTAACTATATTCAAGTGGGGTTCCTGAGTTGTTCTGTGTGAATTATTTTTATAGATAAAAAGAGGAAAGCAAAGTTCGTATGCATGCAAGATTTGTCATCTACTGATCAGAGCAAAGTTGAATGTCTGGTTCCAGAGTAGAGCGTTGAATAATATCAACAATGGACTGGTTTTAGCACAAGGAAAAACAACTCATTTCCCTTTGGTTACCCATTACTTTTTTCTTTTGTTTGTGGGAGCGTTTAAAAAATATTTGAAAGTCTCTGAGGATTTTTTTTAAATCCATCCACGTGGAACTCCTCAAAGAACGCCATGGCCCCCAGCAGGAAAGACCTTTACTTCGTCAGAAAAGGAACTGCGGAGGAGATGGAGGGCGGAGGAGAAGGAGATAAGGAAAGAGACAGCCGCAGCATCAGGAGGAGGAGGAAGACCTTGCTGGCTCTCCTGACGGCGATGTTTACAGTGACCATGTTCGCGACGGTGCCAGGAACTTCGGCTGACGAGTTCGTCCCTAACAGTGGCTATGTGGAAGTCCCCTGCTGTACACATCACTTCAGACATCATAAAGGTTGGTACGGAGACACCTCGTCTCAGGAACTCTGAGGTAGGGCAGGTTCCTCACCTGTCCGTTTTGGTATATTGAGGTTCTTCGGCATACTTCGGTAGTCGGGCACCTGGCAAGTTCGGTAGTAGGGAAGGTTCCTCACGAGTTCGGTAATGAGGGAAAAGTTCATCGTTCTAGGACTTCGGTTCCTTACCTGTCGAGTTCGGTAAAAAGGGAGAGGTTCTTCATCTGTCGAATTCGGTAATGGGGGGAAGATCCTCACCTATATATA
>NC_134777.1:103624811-103629811 GCF_046742065.1 Oratosquilla oratoria | reverse complement strand
ATGGGTTAATTAGGTTAATATTTAACCCTGTTGAGAAATGAAGGTTAACCCCGTTGAGTGGTGGTTAATTTAGTTGAGATGGAGGTTAACCCAGTTGAATGGGCGTTAAACTCGTTGAAGAATTATGGTTATACTCGTTGATGAATGATTGGTTAAACTCGTTGAGGAGTGGAGGATAACCTAGTTGATGAATGTAAGTTAACCTAATTGAGGAATGTAGGTTAAACTCGTTGATGATTGTAGGTTAACCTAGTTAAGGAGTGGAGGTTTCTTTGACCTAATTATTCACTTAACGTTAACCTGAATAAAATTAACAAAGGCAAGCGTGGGAATAGGGACGTGCCTCTGACTTGGCAACCTCCCATATAAGGGGGGAAAAAACTCATGGTGTATTTAGATGAATAAAAATCGTCTGACGGCAGCTGTATTATTAGGAAAAGTACTTCCAGGAACGGAAGGGTGTCTCTTCGCTGTCAACGGGGCCCCACGACGGCAACCAGGATAGAGTGAGTACCACCCTGTGTATGGAGGATTGTACAGATAAATTCAAAAGTTCGACAACATTCTTGTGTTGACACTATTGTATACGACACCTTCCTTACTGTATTAGTCACAGTGGTGTGCAAAAGTGTCAAATCATTTATATTGTGGATTTAAACTGGACAGATTTAGGTTTAAGAAGGATTTAGGCAAGAATAATATAGATTTAATATATCTAGACTTTCCAAAAGCTTTTGATACTGTCCCCTACGAAAGGTTACTTACTAAATTAGCTTCACACGAAGTAAGTGATAGCCTGTTAAGTTGGACTAGAAATTGGTTGAATGATCGAAAACAGATAGCTGTTTTAAATGGCAAAACTTCTAGATGGAAAAATGTTACGAGTGGAGTTCCACAGGGTTCCGTTCTTGGGCCACTTCTATTCATAGTATATATAAATGATTTAGACCACGGACTAAAATCTATTGTCTCCAAATTTATTGATGATACAAAACTGTGCGGAATTGCAAATGATCAATTAAATCAATTAGATATTCAAGAAGATTTAGATAAATTATAGCAATGGTCTGAAAAGTGGCTAATGGAATTTAACACAAGTAAATGCAAAGTTATGAACATAGGTAAAAATAACAGTAAGTACGATTACAAGTTATTTGGAAATTCGTTAACAAAAGTGGATAGTGAAAATGATCTTGGCGTAATTATCAGTGACGATCTCAAATCATCTAAGTAGTGTATTTCAGCCTCTGAGAAAGCAAACATAGTTCTAGGACTGATTGCGCGATCTTTTGAATTCAAAAGTTCATCTCTCATTAACAAGCTATATAAATCGTTAGTTCCTCCACATTTGGAATATGCTGTATCCGCATGGTCACCGAATATCATTAAAACATTGACAGATTGGAAAAAGTACAAAGGCGAGCCACAAAACTGATTCCAAATATCAAAAATAAATCATACGAAAATCGACTAAAACATATGAATCTGTTTTCCCTAAAAAAGCGTAGACTCAGAAGTGATTTGATACAGGTCTTTAAGATTCTAAAGAGAATTGACAACATCAGAAGTGAGAAAATTTTCACACTGAATGAGAATTCGACAAGAAATAATGGTCTCAAATTGTCAGGAAATAGATTTAATTTGGAAGTAGGTAGAAACAACTTCGCCAACCATGTAGTTAATGAATAGAACAAACTTCCTGCAGAGGCAGTGCAATGTAGTTCAGTTCGAAGCTTTAAGATTCGTTTAGATAAACACCTAAGCAAGATGCTGTAATGCCTGCCATTTATTTAATATCGTTTCTTTATTTGTTTGTTTATTATTATTTGCTTGATTTTCATTTATTATTAGTTATCTGTCAATTTATTATTATCTACTATTTACCTGTTGGTTTATTATTTAACTATACCTATGCATTTATTTATTTTATTTATTATTAGATTATTGTAATTTTTTTTTTTATAATTATCATAATTTTTTTCGTATCCAACCTAGTTATGGACCAAAAGGTCTCCTGTCGGCATGTTCCTCCTTTGTAATCCTTTGTTTACTTGGTAACCATGTAGTGAACACTGAAAGAATTTGTTATTTTAAGAGAAGAGATAACTTTATAGATAGGAATGCAAAGTGGTAAGGGACATGAACTGCCTAATGTAGGCCATACGGTCACTTGGAGTCTCCTTTAATTATCATGTTCTTATTCCACGGTGTCGTTTAACATAACCAGTGCTTCTATCCTGTGGGGGAAATATCGCGCCGAAGAGTTGTAGAGATGGTCTAAGAGAGATATTTAAGAATATTAGTTTCTTATAAAGGAAGCTTACGTGGCCCTGGTCCGTAGGGGTGTCAAGAGAGACTCTCAAAAAATTAATAGTAATGTTGGTTAACCCAAATTTGGTTAGCAATGTTGGTTTAACCCAAATCTAAATGGTAATGTTGGTTAAATCCAATCTTCTTAGCAATAGGGATTAATATCTGCTTAACACTGAAGGTTAACCTCAATCTTGTTAGCGATGTTGGTTTAACCCCAATCTAGTTAGCAATGTTGGTTAACCCCAATCCTTAACTAGGTTCATTTTCAAGTAATCTTGCAGACGCAACAACCAGACAAATTGAATTAGTTTTTAAACAAAATTGTATGACCACGAATACAACAAGAGTTGTATTTTGTATTCATGTAATACAACATGGGTCAAACTTGAATATCAGCGTGCCAATCACAACGCTTCTCTCTCCAGCGGAAGCGTTGTGATTGGCTGGAGGAGTTGGTGTAAGTGGGTGTTGTCGCATTTGCAATATCATCGCATTTGAGATTGGGTCGTTGGCGCCAGCGTCGGTTGTTCAGGTTTTGCCCGCTGGATTAGTTTCTGGTGGTGATGATGATGAGAGCGACTAATCTCTCTCTCTCTCTCTCTCTCTCTCTCTCTTTCTCTTTCTCTCTTTCTCTCTCTCCCCTCTTTCTGTCTCTTTCTCTCTCTCACTCCCTCCCTCCCTCTCTCTCTATCTCTCTCTCTCTCTATCTATCTCTCCTAATCTCTCTAACTCTCCCTTCCTGTCTCTCTCTGTGTCCCTCTTCCTCCCCCTCTTTTTTTTTTTCTTTTCTTTTTTAATCTCTGTCTCTTTGGTCTCTCTAAACCTGTTTCTGTCTTAATCTCTCATCCTTCTTTTCTGTTTTTCCCTTCTCACTTTCTCTCTAATTCTCTCTTTCTGTCTGCCTATCTCTCTACATCTCTAAACCTGTCATTCTTTCCTCTTTTCCCTTTTCCCTATCACCTCTCCGTTTCTCCTCTCTTTTATTCCCTTTCTACTCTCTTTCTACTCTCTTTAACCTTCCCTCTCTCCCTCTCTCTATCTTTCTCTTTCTCTCTCTTTCTCACTCTCTATCTTTCTCTCTCTCTTTCGCTCACTCTCTATCTATATATATCTCTCTTTATCTCGTGAATCTCAGCTTTAAGGTCAATAATTGTTGATGTCTATGTTGGATATTAACAATTTCGTCGCACGGTGGGTGGAGGGTGTCACTCCGCTGAAGAAGATCGTCTGGCAACAAACAAGACAACTTTTTGTCTTAATACCAGTGAAAGGATTAGTTAAGAGCAAGGTTAACCCCTCTCGCTTTGAAGTCTTGGGATTACTTACCCAGATTAAAGTATTATTATGATTTTTTTTGTTCATTTTATTATTATTATTATTATTGATATATTTATCTATTTATTTCATTTGTTTATTTATTTTATTTATTTACTTATTTATTTATTTTATTTTTATTTTATTTATTTACTTATTTATTTATTTTATTTTTATTTTGTTTATTTATTTATTTATTTATTTATTTTTTTATTTATTTATTTTTTGGGGGGGAGGGAGGCGTTTTGACTTTAATTTGATTGGTTCGTTCACGGTCAAACTTTAACTCTGAAAATAAACAACCTCTTTTATTCATCTATTTACCTATCAATAACACCACACAAAATCCCCGCAATCCGACAATTATACTCATTTTTAATTTATGTAAATTTGAATTTTTTGTTTTTAGTAACGACTCCTTCACAGCGAAAGTTTCTCTTAGCTGATTAAAATCGCCTCGCGACAGATACAAAGAACACGAAAAATAAATGCAACGAAATGGTTAACTTGTGAACAAGCGGGATCTCTCTCTCTCTTTCTCTCTCTCTCTCTCTCTCTCTCTCTCTCTCTCTCTCTCTCTCTCTCTCTCTCTCTCTGCTATGCTGATACACCTTTTAGGTTTTATTCTAAAACCAGACCATTTCTTTCGCCTGATTTCTTGATCAATCAGCGCACCCCTCCATTAGCCAGAAAAAAAAGGGTATCAACATAGTCAAGTGGTTCAGGGTTGCGCGCGCCGGCTCGGTGGCGCGGTGGTAACGTTCGCAACCACTACTCCAGACTCCGAGTTCGAACCCTGCCAGGGCTGAAATAATTTCAGTATCTGCGCTGCGAGCCGTTAGTTCAACTCGTGTGCGGGAAGTTTTGTGTGCGTGTGTGTGTGTGTGTGTGTGTGTAAAGTCATAATATTACCCATAGATCGGTCATATATGAGTTATGAGCCCTCATCCGGGAGGGTATTAAATGTCGATCACGAGTACAATACGTGATTCAGTACCATGGTGCATCTTGCACACACACAAACAAGGAAGACCCATCAAATTACAGACCGGTCTCCCTGACAACCACAGTAGCAAAAATTTGCGAAAAGGTCGTCAAAAATAGATGGATTAAACATTTGGAAGAAAAAACTGTACTGAATCCAAATCAATTTGGATTCAGACAAGGATGATCATGTACAACAAACTTGATCTGCTCCTACTCAAAATTAATAGACATAATACAAGAGAGAGATGGTTGAGCAGACTGTGCCTTTCTAGACCTACAAAAGGCATTTGATAAGGCACCACACAATAAACTAATAAGGAAGAGAATCAACTGGTGGCATCAGAGGAAAATTATTGGAATGGATGAAAGACTTCCTGACTGGGAGG
>NC_134777.1:103602311-103609811 GCF_046742065.1 Oratosquilla oratoria | reverse complement strand
GAATTTCTAGATCATGAATTACAACATATTACTGAGACTTTCATAAAACTCAAATATCCAAAAGGTCTCTTATGTAGGTTAAAAAAGAAAGCCAAAGAAATAATTAACAAAAGTAAAGATAAAGATAAAAATAAGAATGAAACCAGATATATCACAGTACCAAACTCTAATGTTAATTCATACCTAGACACTTTTCTCCTAAAAGCGGGCATCAAAATAGCCAGGACGTCAGGTAGCAAAGTAGGACATTTGATAACACGTAGCGACAATAATCCCACTAACGAAAACAGCGTTGTTTATAAAATCCCGTGTAAAAGCTGTCCCTCTTCATATTTTGGTGAATCTGGTCGCGGACTTAATAAAAGGTTAAATGAACATAAAAATGACGTAAAAGCCCATAGGACATCTAACTCCATAGTAATGCATGTGGATAAACATGGTCACCTTCCAGACTGGAACAACGCAACCATATTAAACAAAGGATCATCCAAGAAACTAAGGAAGACAATTGAGGCAGCTTATATCAACACTAATAACAACATTAACCATAGAGAAGGCTTTATATGTTTAGCAAAAGCCACAAGCTTATTAGTAACAAAAGAATACGCAAATAAAATAGCAAGCTCTCCGAAGCGTCCCGTAAGATGACCCGTCCGTGTATAAAACATCCTGTTACGTTTGAGTTGTTAGCTTTGTGATCAAGACCATGCGGGTCGAAACGTTAAGGCGTAAATTCTCCCATATCTCCTCATCAACTTCTTTCACTTTCAATATATATATGTATATATATATATTTATATATATATATGTATATATATATATATATATATATATATATATATATATATAACTTAAACCCACTCTCGGAGAAAGATAAGCTGAGATACAGAGTAAACCGTATATTTCGACCACTGACTGTGGTCCTCTTCAGCAGTTACAATTATAGGGTACATAGACAAGGGGTTATATACAGAGGAGGAAGTAACATTGGGGAACTCAGTAAGCCTCAGGTCACTTGCCCCGAGTGAGGTCGGACGTTACGTCCTGTAGAGATGAACTTGTCAACTGCCATACTAGTTATGGGCAGTTGACAAGTTCATCTCTACAGGACGTAACGTCCGACCTCACTCAGGGCAAGTGACCTGAGGCTTACTGAGTTCCCCAATGTTACTTCCTCCTCTGTATATAACCCCTTGTCTATATACCCTATAATTGTAACTGCTGAAGAGGACCACAGTCAGTGGTCGAAATATACGGTTTACTCTGTATCTCAGCTTATCTTTCTCCGAGAGTGGGTTTAAGTTTTATTTTATTCGTGTGTTACGACACCTACGTTACTTGAATTGATATATACATATATATATATACATATATATATATATATGTATATATATGTACATATATATACATACATTATATGTATATATATATATATATATATATATATATATATATATATATATAAAATCTCTCGCCTCTCCCTTTGAACGCCCCACCTCTATTTGTAACAAAGGATTACAAAGGCGGAGCATGCCGACAGGAGACCCTTTGGTCCTTAACTAGGTCGTTTGTAAAAAAAAGTTATAATAATGATAAATAGATAAATAAATAAATAAAAATTGTAGTGATATGAATATAGATAATAATAAATAAAATAAATAAATGTATAGGTATCGTTGAATAATAAACTAACAGGTAAATAGTAAATAATAGATTGACAGATAAATAATAATAAATGAAAATCAAGCAAATGATAATAAACAGACAAATAATAACAAACAGATAAACAATAAAACATAAATGGCAGGCATTACAGCATCTTGCTTAGTGTATATTAAATAACGGTTGGTAGACTAGAAAAATAGATGAATGGATCAACAGATGGAAATTAAAGGTAAAAGTCCCGCGGAGTGCCGCTCCGATAAGAAAAGAACCATGAATTATAAAGAATCAAGAATACTCTAGTTCGAGCTTAGGCACCGGACAGGACGCAATATTTACCTAATTTAACCCCATTATTTGTTTGTTTACATTTATTTGAGTATTTATTTTATTTTGTTTTATTCTATTCTATTTTATTTTTGTTTTTTCTCATTTTCATTTTTTGCTGCTCTTTGAAACGCGCCTTACCCCCTTCACTGAAAAAAGTAATGATAACAAAAATAAAATAAAATAAAATCACATATCGACAATAAAACAGTACCACCCGGTACCGAAGGAGTTAAAGGAAACGGTGTTCCCCTTGAGCAACCGCAGGGGTCGCTGCTCAGCTTAATAAAATCGGTGCCCGTTTGCCCAAAGTGAAAATTGTTAACGTTCCTCTTTGTGTCAGGTGCCAAGCGAAGTCTTCAACGTCAGGATGTGCTTGGCGCCGGGAAGCGCTTGGCGCCAAGCACTTGAGAAAGGCCCTTCTGGCACCAAATAATGGCACTTGCATGTCAAGTGCCGCCTTCACTGCAAGGGGGACGGGCTCCCCTGTAGCAGTAGAGAGAGAGAGAGAACTCTTAAAATGATGGATGTGTATATATATACAATATGTAGGTATGTATAATTTGTATGTATATATACAACAGTAGATAACGTAAAGTATGTGTGTATATATCCACAGTATGTATTATTTGTGCATGTATATATATATATGCAGCATTTGAGACCTTAAAATATATTTGTATGTATACATATACGCAGTATATATGTATAATTACTGCATATGCCATATATATATATATATATATATACATATATATATATATATATATATATGTATATATATATATATATATATATATATGTATGCGTGTTTTTGTTTGTTTTGTTTTTATTTTATTTCATGTAATTTTATTTTTATCGTTAACTTATTATATAACTTTTTTTTGTGGGTTCTTTATATATAGTTATTTCATTTACCTATTTATTTAAATTATTTCATTCATCTATGAACATATTTATCTGTTCATTTATATTATTTTGTTTATTTATATTTATCTATCCAACTATATATTTTTTTATTATTTACACTCTTGTTTTCAAACGCCAGACACTTGCACTCACGTGTAGGTGAATAAAATCGCCTGACGACAGTCATAACGAAAGAAAGAGAGGCTATGGGAGGGATATTGCCCACTGGTGTTGGTACCAGGTACCAGATACCAGGTACTAGGTAACGGTACTTGCGACCCACATACAATCTACGCGACATACAACTCCGGTCGCAACCCAAGACCAGAATTTTTTTTATTTCTTTATTCATTTATTTTTATTTATTCGTTTATATATTTATTAATTAATATAGTTATCTATTCATTTGATTGTTTACTCGTTTATATTTTTCTTAATATTCATGTATATGTAGTTATTTATTTGTTGTATTTATTTATATTTATGTATCTTCGTTTGTTTATATTGATCGAAATGGTAATTGATTTGATTACAGTTATTCAAGATTTCCTGGTTATCCTGTTTCGTTTTATTTATAATTCTTTTCTATATTTATTACTAAATATACATTTGTTTGCTTATTTACTTGTTATATTCGCTCCAACTTGGTAACGCTGTAATATTCTTTTCTGAGAAATTTTATATTAGTGTGGTTAATAAAGATATATATATATTGTCGCAGTGTTCATTATTTTTTTCTAGCAAAATATATTTCTATTAATCTACTTTATCGATTTTTGTAATGCAACATGAAGTTCTAAATATGTTAGGATTAGTTCAGCAATTAGAAATATGTAAATTTTATCAAATAATGTTTACGTGATTGCGTTTGAAATGCTTTCGTATATACACCGAATGTCAATAAGACTTTTTTATTTATCAATTTATATGCTTTGTCTTCATCTGGGTAATCGTATTGGGTTGAGTGCCTTTCACATAGAAGTGTCATGAATATATATATATATATATATATATATATATATATATATATATATATATATGTGTGTGTGTGTGTGTGTGTGTGTGTGTGTGTATATATATACATAAATATTTATATATATACATATATATATAAATAAATATATATACTATATACATATATATACATATATATATATATGTGTGTGTGTGTGTGTGTGTGTGTGTGTGTGTGTGTGTGTGTGAGTGTATGTCTTTATATATATATATATATATATATACATATATATATATATATATATATATATACTGCATATACAGTATGTGTGTGTGTATGTATATAGAATACTGTGTATATGAATATTTGCAAATACGGACAGCCACACCTTGATTGGGGGGATGGGGGGGCTGTTACAGGCGGCGGCGGTGGTGTCTGTAGGGGCTGCGGTCGCGGTACTACTGTTGGGCTCGATCCTGTTTCAAAATACAATTGACGCTCATTTTCGTAATTTTTTTTATCATTACGTTATTTATGTTCGTTTTATTTTTGTATTGTTTTGTATATATGTTTTATTCATTTTATGTATGCTACTTCTCATATATCTTTGTATTCGTAGATATAGTGGCCATATTGTGCGTTCAAGTCAACATCAATTTGTCTCGAATAACGGAGGTGAAGAAAACTGTTTCCGGAATTCGGAAAGGACAACGGAGACGAAGTGTTTCCGTAATTCGTAAAGTTGCACAAAAAGACACAAAAGGGTGTCTCCGTAATTCGAAACGGATAGAGGAGACGCAAAATACTAAAGTAATTCGTAACAATGGCGGACGTGTTCTTACGCGCAAACAAGGTAGCGCGTCAAACTCCTGCGCAGGTCAAGATATTTATTTATTCATTTTTATTTATTTGTTTATTTTCTTTCTTTCTTTTTTATCTTCTGACATTTTTGTTTTGTTTTTGGATCGTCGCGCGTTCTCGTGTCTCTTCCGTGTTTGTGTATTTTACTTTAATTTTTTTTCTACATATTTACTCATATTTATTATTGGTGTTATTGTTACAATGCTAATTATTATTTATTATTGTTTATTATTATTATTATTATTATTGTTGTTGTTGTTATCATTAGTGTTATTATTATTGTTATTATTGTTATTATTATTATTATTATTATTATCATTATTATTATTATTATTATCAATTGAAACATTTACGCATTATTGTAAGTGTTATTGTTATGATTATAATCATTTATCATTATTATTGTCATAATTATTTTTATTCATATATTTATTTTTTCATTGTATTCTTTTAACTTCGTTTGTTTTTTAACTGTTTGTCATACCACAAGTTTGCTAAGCCACCAAATGCTCTTCTGTGCATGCTCAAACTACTTGCAAGAGCATATCGCCTTCTAAGACTCAACGCTTACACAACACTGACACTAATAGAATTTTTCTTCTAAGAACTGTTGTCCCAGACAGAAGATCTAGAAAGTATGCGAGGTTGTGTATCTTCGGTTTTCCTATGTTGGTCTCTCTCTATCTCTCTTCCTCTCTCTTCCTCTCTCCCTCTCTCTCTCTCTCTCTCTCTCTCTCTCTCTCTCTCTCTCTCTCTCTCTCTCTCTCTCTCTCTCTCTCTCTCTCCACGGCGAATGCTAGATCACTTTTTTAGATGTGCAAAAACATTCATTTTCTGTTTAACTGAATTTTCAGATTATATTACCTAGATGCTAGTAATGCATTTTTGGATCATGGAATTGGTAACATTGTTGTAATATATTGTTTCGAATGAACATTGTACATGAAATATGACTTTGGGGGGGGGCGAAAGGGGGTTGAAATGGTTTCATAGCTTCAAAATGTGTAAAGAATGTACAGTCACTGACCTAGATATTATTGTAATATTTAAAAACTAATTTAACTAGCAACTAGTTTTTAGAAAGTGCGCGCGCGCACACACACACATACACACACACACGCACACACATACACACACACACATACACACACACACATACACACACACATACATACACACACACATACATACACACACACATACACACACACACACACACACACACACACACACACACACACACACACACACACACACACACACACACACACACACACACACACACACACACACACACACACACATCATCACGACATAACTGGGGTGGAGGACATCTGGCCATAGAGCCTGAGACGGTGATTGGTTTTTATAAATCCTTGATTCTGAGGAACAAACACATCAACAACAATAACTGTACAACATTAAGACCAACAACAGTAACAGCAACAACAACAACAATAAGAGCTACAATAACAACAACAATAACAACAAATAGCCTTAATAAAAACAACATAAGCAATAACAACATCAACAACAATAACTGTACATCATTGAGATCAACAACAGTAACAGCAACAACAACAACAATAAGGGCTACAATAACAACAACAATAACATCAATAAATAACCTTAATAAAAACAACATAAACAATAACAACATCAACAACAATAAATGTACAGCATTAAGATCAACAACAGTAACAGCAACAACAACAGCAATAATGAGAGCTACAATAACAACAATATCATCAATGAATAACCTTAATGAAAACAACAATAATAAGAGCTACAATAACAACAATATTATCAATAAATAACCTTAATAAAAACAACATAAACAATAACAACAACATCAACAACAATAAATGTACAGCATTAAGACCAACAACAGTAACAGCAATAACAACAACAATAATAAGAGCTACAATAACAACAAAAACATCAATAAATAACCTTAATGAAAACAACAATAATAGCTACAATAACAACAACAATAACATCAATAAATAACCTTAATAAATAACCTTAATAAAAAACATAAACAATAACAACAACATCAACAACAATAAATGTACAGCATCAAGACCAACAACAGTAACAGTAACAACAACAGCAATAACAAGAGCTACAATAACAACAACAATAACATCAATAAATAACCTTAATAAAAACAATAATAAGAGCTACAATAACAACAACAATAACATCAATAAATAACCTTAATAAAAACAACATAAATAATAACAACAACATCAACAACGTAAATGAAATATGGCAGACCTGAAGGGACCCCGCAGCTCCAGGCCAGGTGATAGCTGGCACCCCACAGAGTACTCCCCCGTGGATTTTCGCGTGCGCAAGGGGAGGTACCCCCCGTGGGAGCTCCCCAAGGGGTACGCTTTACGACTGTGAGCAGCTTACGTTGGGAAAAACTCACCTGCAGCTAGGGCGAATGGCAGTCACTAGTACACATTTGGGGTATCAGCCTAGGTACTCGTAGAAACAATAATGTGTATATTAGTGTTTTATCATTATTATTATTATTATTTTCTTTTTAATTTTGAAATATTTTATATGAAATAATGGAAGAGCCATGTTCTTCTAATAAGAAAATGAATTGTAATCACGGGCAATGCACAACCTAAAGAAATGTTATGTTGACAGATTCAAAGGACATTCTTGCCAGATTTCGTAAAGAAGTTCTGGAGAACAAGTACCCAGTGTGGTAGTTCATTTACATACAGTATTAACCAAAGTACATGCATAAGATAGAACTTAAACTGCAT
>NC_134777.1:103592311-103599811 GCF_046742065.1 Oratosquilla oratoria | reverse complement strand
CTCTTCTCTCGCTCTTTGGCATTATCTTCTTTCTCTCTGTCCCTCCTCCGTCGGGGGCATCTTCACCGAGTTGTCTCACCCCTCCTCTTCCTCCTCCTCCTCCTATCTTCCTCCTCCCCCTCCTCCTCCTCCTCCTCTTCCGCCCTGTTCCTCGGAGTCTTTTAGGCCCTCGAAGCTCCTCCTCATCTTTATCACTTAAACCGAATTTACCCATTGATAACTCTCGAAGGGTTGGCCAAGGACCTCGTCGCGACAGGGAACATTAGCCCTTGGGTCGCCGCAGCATTAGGGTCATTATTGCTTTTCTCTTGAGGAGGACGCGAAGGAGGAGGAGGAGGAGGAGGAGGCGGAGTTGAAGTTGGAAAGGGAAGGGGGAAGGGGGCAGTATTAGTTGCATTAGTGAACATGGAACTAACTGGCCTGAACGTAGTTAATGGTGCGTTGGAAAGGGGTTATGGAAATGGTGCACTAACTGCCATAGACTGGGCTGAGCGAAGTATAATTGACATATGTGGTTCAGTTAGTGGATTCCTCCTCCTGCTCCTCCTGCTCCTCCTCCTCCTCCTCCTCTTCCTCGGGTGTGGATGTTTTATTTTGTTCTCTCTCTCTCTCTCTCTCTCTCTCTCTCTTTCTCTTTCTCTCTTTCTCCCTCCCCTTCCTCCTCTCCCTGCCTTTCCCCTCCTTCCTTTCCCTCTCAACTCCTTCTCCCTCCTCCCTTTCCTCTTCCTCCCTTTCCCCTCCTCCCCTTCTCCCTCCTCCCCTCCCCTCCTCCTCTTCCCCCTCCTATCTTTCTCCTCCCTTTCCCCTCATCCCCTTTCCCTCCCATCGTTCTCTTTCCCTCTCCTCCCCTTCCCTTCCCTATCTTTCTCCTCTTCCCCCTTATTTACCCCCTTTTAATACCCATACTCCCCCTCCCCTCCCCATCCCTTCCCTTTACCCCTCACCCCCTCACCCCCTCCCTTCATCACCCCATGTCACACTCGCGAAATTTTCCACCTCACCTTTATCCTCAAATCCATTTCTATCCATCCAGTTATTCATCCATCAATTCAGCGCCGTTCACCCACGGTCTATAACTGGGGTGGGCAACCCTTGGCACGAGTTTTTTTTTTTTTTTTTTTTTTTTTTTTTTTTTTTTTTTGTTTGTGTTTTTTTTTTGTGTTTTTTTTTTTTTTTTGCAAACGAAACCCAGAGCTCACCTTAAAACAAATAACCAATAAATCTCCATGCCCATACTCGTATATAGGCCTATGATCATTTTACTCCGTTGGCACGCAAGAAAAGTTTGTGTCAAAAATTTGGCTGATTTTGGCACCCACATTTCATAAGGTTGCCCACCCCTGATCTGTACCAACCAACCCGCCCAATCAGTCGTACCTTCTCAATTCTCCCTCACACATGTTTTCTCTCACCCTTCTTCCCTCTCTTTCTCTCTCCCTCTCTTTCTCCCGCCCTTCCTCTCTTTCTTCCTCTCTCTCATCCTTCCTCTCTTCTTCCTTTTTTCCCTATCCCACTTTCTCTCCTTTTGCCTGTTTCCTCTTCCTCTCTTCCTCCTTTTTTCCCTATCCCACTTCCTCCCCTTTTCCCTATTTCGTCTTCATCTCTTCCTAACTCCCTCTCTCCTTACCTCGCTCTCTTCCTTGCACTGCTGTGGCTCGATGGTTTCCGTGTTCCTTCACACGACGTTGCCCCAGGTTCGAGTCCGACAGGTACCGAAGACTGTTGCTTGGCCTGGTGACGGCTTCGACCGCAGGTAAGTTTCTCCTGCCGTGAGCTTGTTACCAAAGTTTCTATCAGAGAATTTGATGTCAGCTGTGTTTCCAGGAACTTCAAACACGTGAAGATTTTTTTTTTTTTATTATTTTGGGTATTTGTTATTTTTTATTATTGTTCTATAATACTTGTATATATTTATTTTTAATTTTATTAATTCATATTTTTTCGCAGCGTGTTCTCTTATTGCGAATGTTTATACATATAACTGGTGACTTGTTGCTCATGTTTTAAGTCAGTAATATCAGTGAAAGCATTATTTATTCATTTATTCATTTATTCGTTTATTTGTTGTAAAATATTGGGTTCCCGCCTTTCGCATTGCCTCCCAAGCAAAGCAATGGACCATTCTAACACACTTGACCTCAATATCTTTATTCTATTGTATTTTGTATTCGTTTATATATTTTATCTTTTTATCATACCTTATTTTTTTTTTTACAAAATCCCCTCAGCTAAATGAAATATGTTGCCATTAAGCAGAGCAAAAACGTTGAACTCGAGCTAGAACCCATCTCGACCACAACCTAAAAAAAAAAAAGAAAAAAAAATCTCCAGAATCGTTGTAATTCTTGCGATGAAATTTGGTTGTGTGTCGAGCCGCCTCCTCCTGCAGGGCCTCGTGTTGGAGTGTCATGTTTACGCTCAAGACTTCAGCGTCTATAAACACTGCCCACTTGACGTCCGAGGCGGAGGGGGAAGGTTTGTAAGGGCGGGAGGGCGCCTTTCCCGAGCCGCCGCGGGACCGCCGCGGGACCGCCGCGCGAACCGAAACAAAGAGAGACGAGTCGCTGACGAGGTGGAGCTCGAGCGCAGGCGCGCCGCGGGAACCAAAACAAATGAGGATTATTTATTTATTTATTTATTTATTTTTATCTTATTATCATTTTTTTGTGGCGGTATACCTAACTCTATCACACGACATAAGCTCCTCTTAAGCTGAACAAAGTAGTCTAAAATATCTTAAAAGAGCGGTATTAGACATTCAAG
Source organism: Oratosquilla oratoria (assembly GCF_046742065.1). Classification (NCBI taxonomy): domain Eukaryota; kingdom Metazoa; phylum Arthropoda; class Malacostraca; order Stomatopoda; family Squillidae; genus Oratosquilla; species Oratosquilla oratoria. The sequence goes on along the minus strand of NC_134777.1, from coordinate 103,597,048 downwards.
GATTATACCAACAGTCGAAGACAAGAGGGAGTGAGCGACCCTAGAGCAGTCGTCGAAGGTCCGCCAAAAGAACGTTGTCAAAACACAAGGAGAGTGCGAAGCAGCACCAGGAGTCGCTTAGCTGCGACTGCGGGCATGACCTTTGCCCCTTGTGCTGGGACTTTTGGACAAGTGGATGTCCTCAGTAGCTGTTGGGACTCGATCATGGATTCTCATCTTGCGTTGCATGATTGGAACCAGTCCGTTACTTGTCTTATGTTAAAGTGACAGGACAGTTTTAATATACTTTGATGTTTTTATGTTTTTATTTGTTTATATATTACTTCTTTTTTATATATTTTGTATTTTGTATATATTTTTACATTTTTAATTATTATTATTTTTTACTTTGTTTTTATATCATTTCTAATAGATTTCATTTATATTTTCGATTTTTTTTATTTATCTTTATTTTTCTCTATAAAACAAGTCCGGTCTTTTTTTTTTTTTTTTTTTTTTTTTTTTTTTTTTTTTTTAACAAAAGCCAAAAGTAAGTCACAGAACTGCTGGTCTCGGAAGCGTTTTGGCCCGTGGTGTGTTGGTTGCTGTCCTGCACGCCGGAGGGCCGTTCCCGGCACTCCAGGGAGGAGGAGACTCGATGTAAGAGACGTTTTTCTTGTATTGGTGGTGTGCTGTTGCTGTTGTTGGTGGAGGTGGTGGGGGTGGAGTTGGAGGTGGTGTGGGTGGTGGTGGTGGAGGTGGAGGTGGTGTTTCCGTTATTGTTGAGTTGGCCTCTGTCTAGTGACACTGGAGTTGTGGACGAAGATATTTCTGTTGTTCTTTGTTGTTGTTATTGTTCTTGTTGGGGTTGTCCTTTGTCACTGGATGGTAACACTGGAGTTGTAGACAAGGGTATTTCTGTTGTTATTGTTATTATTATTGTTGTTGTTATTGATGAGTCACACTCTCTTACCTGTCACTCTCTTGAGGTTCTAGCTGAAGATTCTCCACCCCTGATATGTTGTGGTCGTGTTCGTATGCTTGTGTGTGTGTGTGTGTGTGTGTGTGTGTGTGTGTGTGTGTTGACGGTTATCATATGGAGGATTTAGCGAAATGGAAGAATCATGAGAGACAAACTCACAAATCTTTACTTTTACCAAACTCCTGTTAGGCGTCGCCGCCTGTCAGTAAGAGAGCCCGCAAACTTCCTCTGTCGTCGTAGATCTTCCTTGGGTCACTCCGTTTGGTCTCTCTCGAGTTTCTTGAGCAATTGGTAGATCCGGTGGTGGCTTGCTAGGCCTATCCCACATTCTCGAGCCTGCTAATTAGTACCTCCCACAAATCTATTGCTCGCTCTACAAGGTTACACAGACTCTTGTGACAGTGGAGTGTTGGTTCCTGCCACCGTGATAATCCTCAAACTCACAAATGGACGAAGAAATTGACACGTTCAATCCCTTCCACATTGTGGCAGTCTTTATATATTCAGATCTTTGTCTCTCCTGAACATGATGGAAGGCTTGTGATGGTCGAACTTTGGACAAAAAGGGTTCTTAGCAAGTGAGGAATTCTCCGAGCTAACGATATTCTGTAGAATCTACTATACGGTTCGGTAAAACCCTACATATATATATATATATATATATACATACATATATGAATACATACATATATTTGTATGTGTATGTATATCATCAATGTAACTTAAAAAATAAAGTCTTTCCAGTTTTTCCCGTTTTTCAATCCGTGGTATTTTGGGGACATCGGGTGGGTGTAAGGTTGTCCAGTAGGAAGAAGAAGAAGAAGAAGTCGGGGTCAAGTGGAATTCTTCTTCTTCTTCTTCTTCTTCTTCTTCTTCTTCTTCTTCTTCTTCTTCGCGTTCTTCTTCTTCGCGTTCTTCTTCTTCTTCGCGTTCTTCTTCTTCTTCGCGTTCTTCTTCGCGTTCTTCTTCGCGTTCTTTTTCTTCGCGTTCTTCTTCTTCCTCCTCTTCTTCGCGTTCTTCTTCGTCTTCGCGTTCTTCTTCTTCTTCTTCTTCTTCTTCGTCTTCGCGTTCTTCTTCTTCTTCGTCTTCTTCTTCTTCTTCGTCTTCTTCTTCTTCTTCTTCTTCTTCTTCTCCTTCGGATCTAGAGGACTCGAGCGGATCTTTGAGACTCGAGTGGATCTAGAGGACTCGAGCGGATCTTTGAGACTCGAGTGGATCTAGAGGACTCGAGCGGATCTTTGGGACTCGAGCGGATCTAGAGGACTTGAGTAGATCTTTGGGACTCGAGCGGATCTTGAGGGCTCGAGCGGATCTTTGGGACTCGAGCGGATCTTGGGCGTAAGTCTAAATAAAAATATTTTTCTAAAAAACAAAAATGACAAAAATAAAAGAGGTGAATAATTTACAGTTGATTATTTTAAAGCCTTTGTTTGAAGGTGGGGCGTAGCCCTCCGCGAGCGAAGCGAGGTGCGCCGCAGGCCAAGCCCCCCCGGCGCAGCCGGGCTGGCGAAGCCAGGGGCTTGTATATATATATAAATATATATATATATATATATATATATATATATATGATATACATATATGTATATATATATATAAATATATACATACATACACATATGTATATCATATATATATATGCATAATATGTATATATATATATATTATATATATATATATATATACATATATAATATGTATATTATATATAAATATATTTATATATATATATGTATAATATATATATATATATATATATATATATATGTATATATATGCATATATATATATGTATATATATATATATATATTGCATATATATATGTATATATTTATATATATGCATACATTTACATATATTTATATATATGCATATATATATATGTATATATATATATACATGTATATATATATATATATATATATGTATATATATATTTGGTTAAATTTAATGTCAAGATTATTATTGCAGAGATTTTTATCTGCCTTTTCTCTTTCGCTGAGAACCTTTTTCCCTTCCACGGGAAGTTGTCTTATAATGTCACCATATGACATTGTTTTGTAAGTTAATAGTATATAAACACAAAAATTCAATCAGATATTCACACTCTAGCCACTGATGAAGCACTAAGTAGTGTGAAAACGCGTTCTGGCCAGTTTTTCACTTTGGTAAAGCCATGCCCAAAGTAACTTACAAAACAATGTCATATGGTGACATTATAAGACAACTTCCCGTGGAAGGGAAAAAGGTTCTCAGAGAAAGAGAAAAGGCAGATAAAAAACTCTGCAATAATAATCTTGCCATTAAATTTAACCAAACATGCTTGAGAGAAAATCTCCTGCCCATATATACAATATATATATATATATATATATATATATATATACATATTTGTGTGTATATATATGCATATTATATATATATATCATATATATATATATATATATATGTGTGTGTGTGTGTGTGTGTGTTTGTGTGTGTATATTTATATATATATATATATATATATATATGTATATATATATATATGTATAACATGTATATATGTATATATATATATATATATGTATGTTATATATATATATATATATATATATATATATATATATATGTATGTATTACACACACACACACACTAACACACGTGTATATATATATATATATGTATATATATATATATGTATATATATATAGTATATATTTGATGTACCTCATATGTATAAACACACACACACACACAAACACACGTGTATATATATATATATATATATATATATATATATATATATGTGGGTGTGTGCGCGTGAGTGTACATGTATATATATATATATATATATATATGTGTGTATATATATATTTATATATATGTATATATCCATACATATATGTATATATATAAACATATATATATATATATATATATATATATATATATATATAGTGTGTGTGTGTGTGTGTGTTAAAGTTTTCATAGAACCCTATATATCTATCGGGCTTGGTAATCCTCTATATAGAGTATGGTTGAGCCCAGAATATAAAAAGAAGTCAATGAAGATCAATATATTAATTGGGTTTATTTTAGCCCCATAAGGTCCTGAGTTTGATTAGTTAGCTGCACAAAATCGCCCTAAAGTACAGTTGAAGGAAAGACGTTCTTATGTACTGGTGATGAAAATGGAATCAAAGTCAAATATGACTCAAGAGATAGGAAGGGAGAGTGATTGGGTGCGAGTTGTGTGTTCGATTTGATACGGTTACCCCCTTATAAAGGGGGGAAATGGGCATTTTGGTGTATGTATGTGTGTGTGCGGCTGAAGAAGTTTCTGCTATTAATAGCTTCAGCAACAGATGTAAAACAAGTTTATTAATTCGTAACGAAATATGGATTTTCTCTTCACTGTTGTTACCATATATCAAGTTCACGGACCGAAGACCTTTGAGGAACTTGTGTCCTCAACTGAGCCTCCACCGCATTGAAGGACCCGACGCGAAATTGAGGTTGAGGAGCCTGGGACAGGTGAGCGGAATAGTTTGGTGGATCGATAGGCAAAGTGGAGGACGAGGAGGCGGGATGCAGTGGAGTGTGTGGAGGTAGACCTGGGTGGAGGGTAAGCAGACTCCACGAGTAGATTGGCCGACAAGATGGAGGGCGGGTATGCACAAGAGAGTGGGAGGAGGATGAAAAGCTGAAGAAGACAAAATGCGGAGGAGAAGTGGAGGGTGGAGGGAGGGAAGGAGTTTGGAGGTTGTACTGTATATACAGTTCTCAGCAATC
>NC_134777.1:103534811-103587311 GCF_046742065.1 Oratosquilla oratoria | reverse complement strand
TCAGTCAAAACCCTCCCATAAGCCTTCCCAACTACACTTAACAAATTGATCCCTCTGAAACTACTACACTCACACTTGTCCCCCTTTCCCTTGTAAAGTGGAACTATACACATATAGGCACTCCTCCAGTCCTCCGGTACTCTACCCATACATTAAATAACCTCACCAGACAATCCATTATCACTGTACCTCCCTTTTTTAGACATTCTGCATGACACCCATCCAACCAGGCGCCTTACTTGATCTCATCATCTAAACAACTGCCTTCACCTCATCTTTCCTTATTTCTCCTCCATTTTCTTCACTCATCACTGTCATTTTCTTAGCGTTTCCCACTGCAACTACCTTTCCCTCCCTATCCCCCTTCACATTTAGCAACTCTTATTGCCTTCTCTTCCATTATCGTCTCTCCATCTGCACCTTTTACCTTTACTTCTCGATATGATTCGCCACTTCTTCCTCTCTTAATTTCTTTCCAAAACGTCTTTTTATCATTTCAATTTTTTTTTGTCATACTCTTACACCATTTCACATCTGCTCTCGTCTTTGCCTCCTTTATATTATGCTTTACTTCTCTTTTCTTTTCTTTGTACCTCTCATATGATTCTCTTGTCCTATTTTGTCATTAATCTGTGATTGCTGGGTTCTTCTCTACTACAAACTTCTTTGTTTTTTCATCCCACAACTCACTACCCTTCCTGCTATTTCTTCCCATCCTCCTTGTCCCATAACACCATTTTTGCACACTTTTTGAGTCCCTCCATGAACCATTCCCATTCCTCCTACATTCCTAGTTCTACTCCATCCTCCTCCCACTCCTCTCCCAGCTATATATATATATATATATATATATATATATATATATATATATATATAATATATATATAATATATACACATATTTGACGTAAGTGGAGTAGGAAACACAGGAGTCTTAGTCTGAGTTTATTCCTGACTAGTTTCCCAGGTATGCTTTTTCAAAGGAATGATAAAAGCATGTATGCGAAATTAGTCAGGAATAAACTCAGACTCATTCCTTTGAAAAAACATACCTGCGAAACTGGTCAGGAATAAACTCAAACATTCCTTTGACAAAGCATACCTTCGAAACTAGTCAGGAATAAAATCAGACTAAGACTACTGTGTTTCCTACTCCACTTACATCATATATATATATATATATATATATATATATATATATATATATTATATATATATATGTAATTGTGTGTTTGTAGAATGATATACATGCAATGCACACACACATACTATAGCAATAATTCTTTTCTCCTCATTCCCTCGTTTATTTTCTGTATTTTCTTTCGTTCCATGATTTTCATGTCTCTCTATAGGCACCGCGCTCTTATTTTCTCGCCCCTTCCACTCCAAGTGCCCTCCACCCATCCATGTTTTCCCTGTCTTCCACTTCATACATGTCTTTTACATCCTCCAAGTCTTTTGCTGCTCTTCTGTCTATTCGAATCCGCGCCGTTTTCCTTTGGATGGCGAAGTGGAGGATAAGGGGGGGCTGGAAGGTTCCAGAGGTGGAGGGGAGGCTGGAGGCTGGAACCAGAAGGATCAGGAAGAAGGGTACGCAGAGAGCGCCCGATTTTTTTTTTCTTTTCTTTTTTGAGGGAGGTGTATTCCTGCCCTCAATTCATCCCAAAGGTGGGCCGGTAATAGAAGGTGGAGGGGTCAGGAAAGGGGGCCCCGGAAGTGGATGGGGGAGTAGGGGGGAGGAGAAGGGGTAGGAGATTTCCACGAGGAGGGGTTGAGAGACTGGAAGAACCAACAGAATGGAATCTGAGGTGGGATTGGGAGGCGGGGGGGGGGAGGAGTTGGAAAGTCCTGGAAGGGAGAGAAATAAAAGGAGGAGAGTTGGGGAGGACCACAAAGCAAACGGGAGAGACAAGGTTGGAGTCCGTGTTGAAGAGGACATGTTTCTTCATGGTGTCGTTGGGTGCGACACAGGGTTTGGGACCTGGACGCGACCCCCGCGAGAGGAGTTGCCCGGGGACCCCGTGGGAACGGATGTCCGCCCCAGGCAGCCACTCCGCCTGCGAGCTGGAGAGCCCAGTGGAGGACAACACCCCCTCTTCCCCCTCCCTCCGGTGACAGGAAGCGGAAGGAGGGGAAGAGAGCAGATATCGGAGGTGTGTGTATGAATGTGCGTATGTTTGTGTGTGTGTGTGTGTGTCTGTCTGTCTGTCTGTCTCTGTATGTGCGTGCGCACGTATATATATATATATATATATATGTGTGTGTGTGTCTGTCTGTCTGTCTGTCTGTCTGTATGTGCGTGCGCACGTATATATATTATTATATATATATATATATATATATATGTATATATATATATGTGTGTGTGTGTGTGTGTGTGTGTGTGTATTTTCCTTTTTACTAAGTTACAGTATTTTTCTCTCCCACTCGCTACCTCTCCTCTCTCTCCTATCATTCTCTTTCTCTTTCTATCTCTCTCATACATGTTAACCAGCGTTGCATGAACGTTAACCAACACAGATGAATGTTAACCAACGATTAACGACGTGGAGTTTTGAGAACAGAAACAATTTAGTTACCAAATTTTCTTTCTTTGACAAACCTTAACCAAAGTTTTCTAAACGTTCACCAACATTGCATGAACGTTAACTAATACTGATGAACGTCAACTATTGATTAAACATTTGGAATTTAGGCGGGCCTGTTTGAGAACGGAATCAGTTTAGCTGTTTTTCTTTCTTTGACAAGGATTTCGCTCTAACGATGTATAACGTTTCTTTATATTTCGTACATTTCCTCAACCTTACGATCAAATAAACCCTATGACGGGTGTAATTACGGGTGAAAATAATTGTGTAGATTAATTATTCCAAGTACGAAATCCAAAGCTCTCAAACGATCAAAATGTGATGGAAGCTGAGCATATGATAAGGTCGCAAATGCTCTATGAAAGGACCCCATTTTCAACCTTACGGTATGAGAAGATATCTCCCAGGAGGCGCTGAACAGCGACCAAGGGCGTCACCTTTGCCTTATATGCTAAGGCCTCAGGGGACTTTTTATGCGGAGTTAAGTATGATTACGTATTTCTGTTTTATCTATTTGTTTATGTTCGATGGAAAGTTGGTCTACATTCAAAGGATTTCTGCGTTGCTCTGGTTCGTAGGGGTGTCATAAACCAACCATAAGGTATTGAAGACAAATCTTAGCCTATACCCTCTAGAGGGAATGATTTTCAAAGACAAAACAAAGAGGAAAAGAAAGAGAAAATAAAAGGAAGCCAAGAAACAACGAAACAGGGAGAAACGGTTGATGCGAAAATGTAAAAGAAAAATGTTTTCTCCCAAACAAAGAATGGGAGAGAAAAGAGAGCGAGAATTTTTTTTTTTTTTTTTTTTTTGGGGGGGGGAGACTTATCTTAACGTGATACAAAAAATCATCCACAATTAAGGAATATCCCACCCAAACACACATACACACTCACACACACACACACACACACACATATGTACACACACATACACACACACACACACGCACGCGCACACACATTTAGTACAATGACACACTTTACATTCTTTATTTGAAATGAAATCACATAAAAAAGGGAAACGCGAGGGGCGAGATTTTTTTTATTTTTTTATTATTAAAATAAATACACATAATTTTGTTCACCTCGGAGGAAATTGGACTTAAGCTTGAAAGGGATCTTCAAGGACCGAGACTCCTTTACGTATGTCGCCATATTGAAAGGGTAATTGGGATTGGTGGAGGAAGTTGACGATCATGAAACGATAAGAAAATATTGGTGATGAAGACAAAACTAAACATTTTCACCTTAACATAAATTTGAAGATATCACACCAGGAGGCGCTGAACTACAACCAAGGAGGTTATCACCTTTGCCTTGTGTGCTTGGACTTCCATGAATGCTGGCGGATTCGAACCTGGGCCATGTGGGAAATGTTTATTAGATATACTTTATTTTATTTTATTCATTTTTTTTTTTTTTTTCCGGTGGGTTACAAGTAGAAGAAAAAACGGGCGCGTTTATCCCGTAGACTTATCAATTTTTTCCCTCAATACTCTGTACGAGGAACCTTTTGGATATATAGGGTAAGCCTATTTGGAGCTTCTTGCATTCTTCGCTGCTCTCCGAGTCCTGACCTGGCTGACCTCACATGACCTTTCCGTAACCTTTCCGTGACCTTTGTCTTACTTCCTATGGCCCCTTTATTCCTTTTCTTTTTCCCTCTTTTCTTCTTTCTCTTCTTCTTCTTCTTCGTCTTCTTCTTTCTCTTCGTCTTCTTCTTTCTTTTCTTCTCTTCTTTCTATTTTTATTCTACCTTCTATTCTTCTTTTCTCTTCTTTTTCTTGTTTCTCCTCTTTCTTCTCTTCTTTTTTTTCGTTCTCTTCTTCCTTTTCTTCTTCTTCTTTCTTTCTCTTTATTTTTCTTCTTTTTTATCTTCTTGTTGTTTTTCTTCTTTTTCTTCTTGTTTCTCTTCTTTTCTTCTTTCCCATCTTTCTCTTTCTTTCTCTTTTCTCTTCTTTATTTTCTTCTTTCTCTTCTTCCTTCCCTGTTCTGTATACCCCTTTGTTATTCATTAATTAATTCATTTCTTTTCATTGTTTTCGTTTTACCTTACGTCTTTTGTTTAACAAAAATTTTGACCTCTTTTTCGTTCCTGTGACCTGTTTCCATCCATTCTTTAACTTTGTCTATTTCTTGGCCTCGTTTTCTTTCCGTTTTTCCTTCTCTGATTTTTTCTCGATTTTTTTTTCCGTTATTTCAGTTTCTCTATTTTTTTTCGAAAATCTTTTTTTTTTCTCTGTGTCTCCCTCTCTCTCTCTCTCTCCCTCTCTCTCTCTCTCTCTCTCTCTCTCTCTCTCTCTCTCTCTCTCTCTCTCTCTCTCTCTCTCTCTCTCTCTCTCTCTCTCTCTCTCTCTCTCTCCCTCTCCCTCTCTCGTTCATTTCCCCTCCTCTTAAGATCCTCCTCTACTCTGTCTCCTTCCTCTACCCATTTCCCTTCCCCTCTTCAACTCTCCCCTCCATTTCTCTCTCTTCCTCCACTACTCAACCTTTCTCTCTTGCTCCTCTTCATCCTCTCCCTCCTCCGCCTCCTCTTCCCCCTCGTCCTCCTTCTCTTTCCCTTCCTCCCCCTCTTCCTTCTCCCTTTCCTCCTCCTCCTCCTCCTCCTCCTCTTCTTCTTCCTCCTGTTCTCCTTCTGCTCCTCCTCCGAATCTTAATCGTCTTAATAACTTTGATCGGCCCAATCCTGGTCTTTCGAATCCTCTTCTCTCTTTTAATTATCCGTAAGATTTGCGATCCTCTTAGGCTAACGGCAGAGACCTCCCACCCCCCCCCACCCACCACCCCTCCCCGGACGCCGCGTCAGCCTCTCGCGCGCGCTGACGACGACGCTGACGCCGATTCGTGTCTGAGGCGGCTGACGAGACAAGTAATTCGGGTTTTACTTACTTATTTATTTGTTCATATTTATTTTATTTCTATGCTTACCTTTCCGGAGATTTTGGTAACGCGTATTACTGTAGAGAAATTAATCAAAAACAAAGTAATAATTTGCTTGTGATTTTTGCAATTTAGGTGGTATTGACCGAGACAACTCCATTTATGAACCACAGCAATATGTATATATATATATATATATATATATATATATATATATATATATATATATATATATATTGTGTGTGTGTGTGTGTGTGTGTGTGTGTGTTTGTATGAGTCTGACTAAGGGTCTTTGTAGGACTACCAGGCTCGTCACCTGGAGTTTTTTTCTTGACCCAATAATTTCCAAATTTAAAGGAGTTACATAGGGACCGTTACCTATCTCTCCTGAAAGTTGTATGTAATTTGGCCCTGCTATTCTTCTGTTATGTTGTTAACAAAGGAAATCGACCAAAATCAACACCTTCACCCCCGGGTTTCGTCCAACCCAACCAAAACTCACACCGGGTACTGTTGGAGCAAAATAAAAACTCAACCAAAGACAGTACCGTGCCCCCGGACTTCATACAGTTGAATTGAATATCTAATACGTCATACCATACTGGGTGGTATGCAGTCCGGGTATTACTTTGTGTGTGTGTGTGAGTGGACAGCGACGATGACGTGGCCACTTTGGAGGTTCTTCTCTTCCGATTGGCCAGAGGTAATTGAATTCGATTCGTCGCTTCACAGACTCGACGTGTTCTGAATCTTTTATTTCGGAGATTCGACCAAGAATGATTCAGCGGTGACGAGTGGCTGGCTTCGCCTTGTAAACCAATTTTTATTTCTATTTCATTTTATTTTGTTTTATTTTTTTAACAACGTTTCCAAATTCTAAGCTGCAAAAGCGTCGATTTTTTTTTTTTTTTTGTAGAAAATGTTTACCCTAGTAGACGTGACGTCACGTCGGTTGCAGATCCGGACAGAGCGACATGACGTCACTGGGAAGGCCCGCCCCCATGCGAGGAAGCCCCACCCACTTGCGAGTGAACTGACTAATCACACACCTGGAAAAGTATGACGTCATCCTTCGGGTTCTTGAGTTCGATCCCTGATTGTTTTACCTTTTCAACTCCTAAGAGGTGAATAAAATCGCCTGACGGCAGCTAGAGTAATTAGACAAGTGAACAGAGTTTAATGAGTTGAAGCAATTGCTGCTAATTGATAACAAAGATAATTGCATTATAATTGCACCCTTCACTTGAGCAATTGTGAATGCTCTCGTAATAGGTAACACTGTCGTTGTGGTGCATCAGTTTCGATTTCCCAACTCTGTGCGGGGTCACGGAGCACATACGGTAAAGGTGACTTAAACAATCTTTCAGGAATATATATATATAATATATATATATATATATATATATATATATATATATATGTATATATATATGTATATATATATATATATATATATATGTATATATATATATGTATATATACATATATGTATATATGTATATATATATATTTGTATATATGTATATATATATATATATATATATATATATATATATACATATATATATATATATATATATATATATATATTGTTCCCACTGGTAGTGTTCTTGGTATGAAAATGTACGGGCACGGAAGAGGACAGACAAGGGAAGGACACAATTTCCTTAAGGGGGACAAAATGTCCTAGAGGAGGACCAGATGTCCTAGAAAAGGACAAAATATCCTAACATTCCCCCCTCCCCCTCCCCCCGCAACAAACAAGGTCGGGGGGGGGGGAGGCCATTGCATTCCTCAGTGCTTCTCGTGTTGCGTAGTGTAGTGCCCAAACCTCCCCCAAGCCCCACGCCCGACGCCCTATCGACTGTCGGGCACCACCCACGCATACCCACGCCAATGACACCAAAACCTTTATCAACACCACTACTATCACCAACATCATTATCACGACCACTAGCATCACCATTATCATCATTATCACCATCATTATCACCGCCATTATCACCACAACCACCATTATCATCATCATCGTTATCACCACCTTTATCGCTGACATTACCACCAATACCATCATCACGACAACCACCATTATCACCACCATCATCATCACTACCACCATTATTATCACCACCAACAACATTATCATCACTAACACAATTATCATCACCACCATTATCACCATCAACACAATTATCACCACCACCACCATTATCACCAACACCATTATCACCACAACCATTATCACCACCACCATCATTATCACTACCACCACCATTATCACCACAACACCATTATTACCACTAACACAATTATCACCACCACCATTATCACCATCAACACAATTATCACCACCACCATCATTATCACCAACACCATTATCACCACAACCACTATTATCACTACCATTATCACCACCACCACCATCATTATCACCACCACTAACACCATTATCACCACAACCACCATTAACACCATAATTACAGCGTTTTTTGTTCGTGCATTCACCATTGCAGACACTACTACGTACGACAGCGGCGCGAGATTGCCCACAAGGACAGAAGCGCTGGTGAACTGGGGTCCATAGCAACTACAACCACTCCGATTCTCTCTTGCTTCTCTATAATAATTGATATCTGCCTTGATTGGGAGGCGTGTGACGGGAGGCGATAGGGAGTGGGGATGGTCCTCTCCCACGTCATGCCCTTTCTTCTTGGCCGGTTTTGGATTAGATGGAAAATATGATATGTTTTTGTTTCTTTGGTTATATTGCGTTCATTGTATGATTTTGTGTGTGTATGTCTACACACTACACACACACACAAACACACACACACATGTACATATCTAGTTTATTTATTTTTGTGTTCTTGGAGTGATTCTTTATGTATTTTTGGCTATAAATTTTGGTCATTTTATGGCATAGTTCTGTAACGGGGGTTGGGGTGGGAGGACGCCTTGGGTACGTATTATCTTTCAGATATTTGCATACCCGCATGTTGTTCTATTTTATTTATTCATTTATTATTACTTAATATTATTTCTATTGTTATTATTATTATTTTGAAAAGACTTTTTTCCGTCGTAGCGCGTGTATCCTTTTTTTTTTTTTTTTTTTTTTAAGGTCATGTTAGGTTTTAAAATCACGTCAAGACGCCAGAGAGGTTGAAATCTAAAGTTCAACGACAACCTTGTGGTGTTCCTGTCAGCTATTAGATGGAACCTCGATAGCTCTTATCTTACCGTGATACAAAAGAATATATATATATTTATTTTTTCTTCTTTTCATTTGAAATTAAGGAATGCCCCACCCAAACACACACACATATATATACACAAACACACATACGCAAACATACACGCAAGCACACGCGTACACACACACACACACACACACACACCGGTATGGAGTCATGACTGCATACGTTTTATGCTCTCAGTGACTTAGGGACGAAAACCCCTACAGACCAGAGTCACTCATTATTTCTTGTGACTATAGACACCCCTCCACCCAAAAAAAGATATTCTACTGTTCTTTCTTTCTTCTGTTCTCTGAATCTTTCCTTGGCCATTTCCATAACTCCACATCTACAGCGCGATAGTCTTCCCCAAGGATAGAACCGCTGGTTATGGTCAATGCTATACAAATTCAAGTTAAGGATTTAAGAGAAATGTCGGGGAAGTTTAGAGGTGGGCCTCCGTGGCAGACGGAGGGGGTGGGGAGAGGGGGCGAGAGTGCCCAGGTCGACCGAGGTCATTCTGAAACGAAGTGTTCGCCGGTAAAGAAATTTGACCTCACTTTTGGCTTACGATCGGTTGCAAGTGGATTTGTTGTGCTGTTTAGAAGGATGATGGTGATGATTTGGTGGTGTCTGGGGTAGTGGTGAAGAAGTCTGAGGATCCTTCATATCAATAATGATTTCATGTCTGGGGGCGATTCCTGTGGTGGTGGTGATGAGGATGATTGTGATGATGTCTTGAGGGTCTTTCAGATAATGGTGATAATGATGATGACGATTATGATGTGCCGATAGGGGACTTTTAAGTTTATGACGATGACGATTTTTGTTGTTGTTATTATTAATATTACTATTATTATTGTAGGTATTATTATTATCTTATGATTATGTTTCTAGATTATCATTCTTGTTGTAATATCCGTGACTTGAATTTTCATGTGGTACATTCCTCTACATTCTTTGCCCCTGTATGTGGTTTATGATGAATAGTTATGCGTGTGCGTGTGTGTGTGTGTGTGTATGCGCGTATATATATATATATATATATATATATATATATATAAAGAGTAGTAACATGTTGTTTGATCACATATAATTGGTCTTGTCTGTGTGTTTTGTATACATATATATATAGATAGATAGATAGGTAGGTAGATGGAAATATATAGATAAATATAGATAGATATTCAAGTAGATTTAGATCAATTACAACACTGGTCTGGAAAGTGGCCAATGAAATATAACGCAAGTACATGTAAGATCCCGATAGAGCGACAATAAAAGGAACAATAAGTACGATTACAAATTATTTGGAAATTCATTAACAAAAGTGGATAATGAAAAGGATCTCGGCGTAAACTTCAGTAATGATTTCAAATCATCAAACCAGCGTATTTCCTCCTCAGAGAAAGCAAATAAGATTCAAGGACTGATTGCGCGATCTTTTGATTTTATAAACCCATCTGTTATTAACAAGCTATATAAATCATTAGTTCCTCCACATTTGGAATATGTTGTACCCGTATGGCTACCAGATATCATTAAAGATATTGATAGATTGGAAAAAGTAAAACGGTGAGCCACAAAACTGATTTCAATTGTCAGAAATAGATCATGCGAAAATCGACTAATACATATGAATTTATTTTCCCTAAAAAGCGTAGACTCAGAGGTGATTTGACACAGGTCTTTAAGATTCTAAAGGGAATTGACAACATCAAAAGTGACGAAATTTTTACATTGAATGCGACTCGGACAAGAAATAATGGTCTCAAACTTCCGGGAAGTAGATTTAATCTTCAAGTGAGTAGAAACAACTTCACCAACCAGTGTAGTCAATGAATGGAATAAACTTCCTGCAGTTCGAAGTTTTAAGATTCATTTAGATAAATACCTAAGCAATATGCTGTAATGCCTGCCATTTATTTTATTTTGATTTTTCATTTATTATTATTTATCTTTTTACAAATCATTGTTATTTATCTGTTTGTTTATTGTTTATCATTGTCTATTATTTTATGTACGTATATATTATTATTGTTATTTATTTTATTTATTTATTTTGCATCCGACCTAGTGCCTACTGTCGGCATGCTCTTCCTTTGTAATCCTTTGTAATATCTCGAGATCTCGTTTTTACTTTAATTTGCCTCCCCTACCACCACCACAATAAACTCGTATAAACCAGAATAAAGTATGTGTGGAGTTCTGCACGTCATCGAAGGAAAGTGTGTATGTGCGTGTGTGCGTGTGTGTGTGTGTGTGTGTGTGTGTGTGTGTGTGTGTGTGTGTGTACATATTAGTACATGGGGCGTTGTTCCGTGCCCGGCCTGGGACATACATTTGTTCATGACCGGTTTCAGGTTTCAGAATCTTGTTTATCCCGCTCGGTTTCAGTTTCAGGTGGGATGACAGTTGCGTTGGCATGCGGGGCACGCACGTGTGTGTGCGTGCGTGCGTGCGTGTGTGTGTGTGTGTGTGTGTGTGTGTGTGTGTGTGTGTGTGTGTGCATGTACATGTGTGTGCGTGTGTGAATGTGTATGTGAGGTCACAGCATTGCCTAGAGATCGGTCTGTATATAAGGTTTGAGCTCTTATCCGGAAGGGTGGTGGCTGTAGATCACGAGTCCAACTTGTGATCCAAGAGATAGAACTGTGTGTGCAAGAACATGGTGGCATAGTTGGTAGAGCGCTGAACTGGGAAGCAGAAATGCTCCCAGCACCCAGTTCGAATCCTGCCCAGGGCCGAAATTATTTCGGTATCGCTGTGCCTCGGGTCGTTACTCTGACTCGTGGGCGGGGAGTTGGGTGTGTGTGTGTGTGCAAGGTCATAACATTACACATAGATCGGACCTACGAGCTCTGAGCTCTCTTCCGGGAGGGAAATAGCTGTCGATCACGAGTCCAACACGTGATCCAAAGACCAAGTGAATACACACACACACACACAAACACACACACACACACACACACACACACACACACACACACACACACACACACACACATGTACAATCTACAGTTGACGTCTTCTCAACAGAGAGGGTACATAGGATGTGAATAAAATCACCCGGCGGCAGATAGAATGCAAAGGAAAGTGCCGTCTGATACAGAAGGGAATCTGTTTCTCTCTCTATTTCTCTCCCTCTCTCTCTCTCTCTCTCTCTCTCTCTCTCTCTCTCTCTCTCTCAGACGGGGTTTCTCTCTTCTTAATAACATCGGTAATGAAAACAAATTCTTTAAAATATTTTATTTACTTATTTATTTATTAATTTATTTGTTGAAATATAGTGTACAGTTAGTATTTGTTAGTATTGGAGAAACTTTAAGTTCTCATTTTTTTTTTCTTTCTTTTGCAGGTGCGTGTGGTGTTGTTGTGCAGGTGTGGTGTGTGCAGGTGTACAGGTGAGTTCCTAAGGTGGGGAAATGTTGATTGTTGAATTTGTACCTGGTGGAATATTATTTAGTTATTTATTCATTTATATGTATTTGTCCTTCATAAATGTAAAAAATTATTGGCAAAATATATTCTCCATGATAGGGTAGATGTGGTCCTGGGTTGAAAGTAAAATTGTGACCAATTAGTTTGTTAAGTATACAGAAAGAGTCTTTCGATGATGCTCACATGTAAAGTAAGTTTTAGATAAAAATTAGACAAGAGAACAGACAGGCTTTAAATGTGGATTTTCCACGATGCACAAACAATGAATAGCTGACCAAGGAAGCCACAAAACACAAAAAGCCTTCGTGGATTTTTTTGTCTTGCTGTAGTGTTCATTGAGTTTTGTATAGTGGTATTTGGCTAAATATAAGACGAGAATCCCGCCAGTCACTTGTGAAAAATACGCCATCTTCTGTCAGTGTCTCCATTTATGTAGCGGGATTTTGAAGAATTCCAGCCAATATTTGGCGATATTTGTCCTATTCTAACCCTGAACTAACCTACCATTGTTATGGTAGAGGTGGTGGCGGTGGAATTGGTGGCATTTGTGATCAGTGGCGGATCCAGGGGGGCTGAGGGGGCTGAAGCCACCCACCCCAAATTTGCTCTTTCATTATCTCATTGCAGAGGTCGAGAAGCCTGCCTCGTGTACATTGGCACGTGGCAGAAAGCAGGATTACAGCGGTAGAATTTTTCCACAGCATTTAATAAAACCCTTCAGTGAGAATAACTGGAAGGATATTCAACATATTATTGGGTGTTAAGTCCTTAAAAATGTAAGATTAAGTATTACTTTTGCCCAATATTTTGAAAGAAACTAAGTCAAGTGAGAACGTATACTTCAGTTTATATTCAAAATCATCGTATTTGTGCTACAATGTACATCTGTTTAAAAGCGTCATCTATATTTACAAAATGCAGGTAAGCTCCTCCCAAAGCGTCATCAATATTTCCAAATTTGAGGTTAACACCCCTCAAAAAAAAAAAAAAAAAAAAAAAAAATCTTGGATCCGCCACTGGTGGTGATGGATATGGTGATGGTGGCAGTGATGGTGATGATGCGTGATACAGGCAGTGTTGGTGGTGATAGAGACTTTGATGGTGATGGTGGTGGTAGTGATGGTGGTGGTGGGTTGTAGTAGTGGTGGTGTAGGTGATGGTGATATGGTGATGGCCGGGATGATAGTGACAGTAGTTGACAGAGACGGTAGTGATGGTGACGGTGATAGTGGTGGTGGTGGTAGTGGAGGTGATCTGGTGATAAATGGTGACAGAATCGGTGGTCGTGGTAATGATAGTGGTGGTGGTAGTTGTGTTATTGATGGTGTTGGGCCCAATATTCTCTTGTTTATTTGCATGGGTTGGATGGATGTCCAGCTCTGTTTATTTACTCTTTGATCTTTTATCATCCCCGCCCTTTTCCTCTCCTGCCCCGCCCCTTCGTGGGCCACTGTGACTCAGCAAGGGAGGGAGGGTCAACAACACTGGTTGACCCATCCATGGGAATTCAACGAACATGACTAGTTAAGTGACATCGTACATATGCCACCGCGTGCGGCAAGTTGTAGCTAGGGTTGACATAATTGTTCATATATTTATTCATTTGTTTATTTCATTTGGGCGATAGGGAGATGGCTTCTCATAGACCTCTGTCACGCAGGACCACTGTTTTTGGGTCCCCTACATGCAATGTGTGTGTATATATATATATATATATATATATATATATGTATATATATATATATATATATATATATGTATATATATGTGTATATGTATATATATGTGTATATATATATATATATATACATATATATATATATATATATATATATACATGTGTGTGTATGTATGTATGTAATTAGCAGCAAACGCTGTATCTGTATAATAAAAACTATTGGGTGGGTCAGGATATTTGACCCCGAATTTACCATGGCAGCGTATGCCCGACGGGGTGCCTACTACTGGTCGCTCACTTCTGGCAGACTTTTTTTTCTGCTCTTTTTCAGCTCTCTTCCTGTACAGATCCCAAGTTCATTACTCTTTTCTCTCTCTCTCTCTCTCTCTCTCTCTCTCTCTCTCTCTCTCTCTCTCTGTTCAGAGCTCTCTCTCTCTCTCTCTCTGTTCAGAGCTCTCTCTCTCTATCTCTCTCTCTCTCTGTCTCTCTCTCGTCTTTTTCTTCATTTCTTGGTACTCTTCATTACCACTTGACCTTCCCGCTACCGAAAATTGAGTACCAGTTATAAATAAAATCACCTGACGACAGGCAGATGAAGAGAGAAAGGTACCACCCCGTACTGAAGGGATCATATGAATGATAAACTTCAGCAACAGAGGATCCGCTGTATCTGTGGTGGAAACCCACGAAAGTGCTTCAAGACTTCTGAGCACGACTGTACCCAGCATCTGTAAGGCTCCTCTCGGATCCTAGACCGGGAGGAATCGATTGGCTCGGATCTCGGGTAACCGGATCTCGGGTAACCGAAGGTCGGGTAACCCTGAGGTATCCGGACACGATCCTTGTATTGCCTTGGTCAATTGGAAGATATTAGAAAAAAAAATTGAATTTGATAAATACAAAGAATAAAAGTTTATTAAATTTAATGAAAGTAGAATAAGTAACTCAGTGAATAAATAAATAAATAAATAAGTTAAATGAATTATATAACACATAAGTTGAAAAATAGTAACATGAAAAATATCAAGAACAATGACAGCAAACAAAAGAAAGAAGAATAAAGGAGAAGGAAACGGGATAAAGAAAAGTAAAAATAGGAAAATAGGATAAGAAACTGTTCAGAGAAAACGGAAAGGGAGAAGGAAAAGAAAATGGAATGCAGCAAGAAAAGACTTGCCCTACTAAAGGTAAGGAATGCGGGGAGGGGGGAGGGTGGGTGGGGGAAGGAGTGATTTCAACATGAGACATTGGGAAAAAGTTTTAGAGAGTGAGAGAGGGAGAGAGAGACGAAGAAAAGCACTGAGCCGAGACTTTGGATCCAAAACAAGACGTTGGCGAGTAAAGTGGCGGAACGCTGCGATTCGTTCAAAGCGCGAAGAGGAGGAGGAGGAGGAGGACAGAAAAGGAAAGAGAAGGAAAAGGGAAGGGAGGAGGGGAGGGAGAGGGAAGAGAGGAGAGAGGGGGAATGAGAGGAGAGGAGAGAAGGGAATGAGAGGGGAGAGGTGAAGAGAGAAGAGGGTAGGGGATGAGAGGAGAGTGGAAAGGGAAGAGAGGAAAGGGGAAAGGGAGGGGAAGAGAGGAGAAAGGGAATAGATGAGAGGGAAAGGGGAAGAGAGAAGAGGGGAAAGGGAAGGGGGGATAGGTGAAAGGGAATATAGGAGAGGGTAGAGGAAAAAAGGAGAGAAGGGGAAGAGAGAAGAGAAGGGGAAGGGAAGAAAGGAGAGGAGAGAAGGAAAAGGGAAGAGGAGAGCGGAGGAAAAGGGAAGAGAGGGGAGGGGGAAGGAAAAAGAGAGTGGAAGGGAAAGAAAGAGAGGAGAGGAAGGGAAAAGAGAGAAGAGGAGGGGAAGGGAAGACAGGAGAAGAGAGGAGAGGAGGAAAAGGGAAGAGAGGGGAGGGGGAAGGAAAAAGAGGAGATTGGAGGGGAAAGAAAGAGAGGAGAGGAAGGGAAAAGAGAGAAGGGATTGGGAAGAGAGGGGAGGAGAGGAGAGGGGGTAGGAAAGAGGATAAGAGAGCATTTCTGAAACCTCTGAAGTGTTGACTTCATGTATCTTATGTGGCCCATACATTTTTTCTAAGGCAGGTCTAAAGACAAATACCGACGTCCTTGACTCCCCCCCCCCGTTTAAAAAAAAAAAAAAAAAAAAAAAAGAGTGGAGGGCGACGTAAGAATTCCATCAAACAGATCAACACCGACTTCAAACAGACAAAAACAAACGCTGCAAAGACAAACAGACACAAGTGACAAAAATACATACGGGAGTGGGTGACAAGCACAGACTGAGACTTTTCACAACAGACCCAACTCTCAAATGCACCTAAACTAAATCAGAAGCCATTTTTAAAAAAACAGGTTTCAAATAGGTACAGTTGCCAGCAATTATAGCGGACACAGTGCTAGAATAATAATGCTGCATGGAGGCGAGTTTTGTGTGTATGTGTGCGATTCATCACGATCTTGGATCACGTCCTGGACCCGTGATCAACAACTAAATTATCCTTCCGCATGAGAGCTCAGAGCTCATAATAGTATGGGTTGATCTACGAGTAATGCTCTCTCTCTCTCTCTCTCTCTCTCTCTCTCTCTCTCTCTCTCTCTCTCTCTCTCCAGTTATTTTCTAACCACTTTCGTACCTGTTGGCCCTCTTATTTCTATCCTGGCTGCTGCCAGTCGATTCTATTTTGTTCCGTGGCACGCCCTCGATACTGAAAAGGTTGTAGACCATCACCATTAACACCTACTTTGGCAACTGCGCTCCTCCTCTTCCTCCTCCTCTTCCTCCTCCTCTTCTTCCTCCTCCCCCTCTTCCTCCTCCTCCTCCCCCTCTTCCTCCTCCTCCTCCTCTTTCTCCTCCTATCATCTGCTGACGTAGAGACCGTCCCACATTCACACAACACAGGCAACATTCCAAAGTTTCTTCCCGGAGACATCTACGGGAGGGCCCGAGGATCGTTGCCAGTCACAGTGGGGTCGCGGGTGTCCAGTGCATGACACGTGAAGGACTAGTTATCAATCATGTAACCCCTTCCGTACCGGGTAGTACTTTCCCTCCGCTTACCGCCTGTCGCCAGGAGATTTTATTAATTCCTTACTGACCCCTGACCCCCGCCCCGGTTATTGACGGGGTGCCAGCCACTGAGGGCAGTGAAATCAGCTGAAGACAGGTCGAGTAAAGTGGAGAGTGCCACCATCGCGGTACGGAAGGAGAGGGGACCGGGGAAGGATACGCAGCTTACCACTGTAGCAGATTATTTATGGAGATTTCGGGATCTTATGAGGTGTAAGCGGAAGAGGAGGAGGAAGAGATGAACGAAGAGGAATAGGGGAAGTAGAAGGAAGAGGAGAAAGAGGGGGAAAGGGGAAAGAGGCAGAGGAGGAGTAGGAGGAAGAAGCGGAGGAAGAAGAAGGAAGAAGAGTGAAAATAAACGTCGTGAGGAGTTGGACGTGTGGAAGTGATAAAAGTCGACAGCTGTTATTGAGCCTCTTGAGGGCCGGGAGTGGGGGGCGGGGGGTGCAGGAGACGAGACGGGACGAGTTAGCAGCTGCGGACGAGCAGCTCCGCAGGGGAAGGAGATGGGGAACGATTTTTCGTATTACTAATTATTTTATCTTTTTTGTTTTTATACTATTACTATTTTGTTTATTTATCTTATTATTTGTTGCTATTGAAAAACAAATTCGGCAACCGACTCCCACGCAGTGGGAAGTGAGAAATCCCTTGCAGAGCAAAGCCCTGTCAGTTGTGGCAAGCCAATGGGCTTCTTCCTAGGCCGACGTTGGGTCGTATCCCCGCCTGGCCAGGACTGTCGGGAACCAACGCGACATAGCCCGTAGTGGGTCCTGGGAATCAAACTCACGACCACCTACTCGTAAGTTCGACATGGTGTCCCCTGGGTCCTTTATCCACGTGGTTCTGTTCCTACTATTATTTAATTTGTTCATTTATTGGTTGATTGATTTTATTATATATATATATATATATATATATATATATATATATATTATTGTTATTATTATTATTATTATTATTATTATTATTATTATTTTTTTTTTTTTTTTTTTTTTTTTAACTTGGGTGCGATGACACCTACGTAGGCGTTCATGAGCCGCGAGTGAGTACACGATGCCGGCGTCGGCGTCTTGATTATATATATTTTTTGTACTCGCACGTGAGTTACCCCCAGATTCTGTGACCTGGTTTATTATTACTTGAGTAAAAGAGAATGAGTAATAGAGCAGTGATTTTATATTTTATTCTGCGAGTAGTATGATGCAAATTACATATGGCAGCCGATGCTGCGCGCGAGAATTTGAGTTGTATTGAAGTGATTAATGGTTTATTTGTATATGTATATATATTATGTATATATATATATATATGTATATATATATATACGGTATATATATATGTATATAATATATAAATATGTATATAATATATAATATATATATAATATATATATATATATATATATATATATATATATATATATATATATATACCCTACCATGTACTGATAGGTATGGATCAGAGTGCCTTTGGGATTGAAACATGGGGACAGGTAGAATAGATACTCGACCCTAAAGTGAAACCGTGTATATTTATATCAGACTACTTCAATAGTTCTGAATTAATATAAAATATATATGCATGCACACATACACACACACGTGTGTGTGTATGACGTAAGCGGAGTAGCCTTACTCCACCTACGTCAATCTGTCAGAATGTCTCAACATATATATATATATATATATATGTATATATATATATATATATATATATATATATTTATATATATATATAAAACATGTGTAAATATGTATACTCACTCAATTTTAAATAACACTAAACTACTTTTAAGTGAGCGTATGGGATGTATATACGTGCATGCACGTGCGTGTGTGCCTGTGCTTCCTCTTGGGAGGAAATGACAAGATATCGTTATCATACGCTGGGGGGGAGGAGGAGAGAAGAGGGGGCGATGTGGGGTCAGTATTTCCGGGTCTCTCTCTCTCTCTCTCTCTCTCTCTCTCTCTCTCTCTCTCTCACACACACACACACACACACACACACACACATACACGTGTGGGCGGGATAGTGGTTATCGGTAACAAGAGATAGTAATACAATGATTGTACGATAACGGAAATGTCATTGATTGTAAAGCTCGGAAGATAAGGTGGAGACGTTGTTGCAAGGACTTGTGATTGACAGCTATTACCCTTCTGGATGAGAGCTCAGAGCTCATATATGGCCCGAACTCTTAGATATGTTTGTGATAGTGGAAGAGCAGATGGTGATGGTGGAGAAGCAGGTGCTTGTGGTGGTGGAGGAGCAGTTGGTGGTAGCGAACCAGGTGGTGGCGTTAGTGATTATGTGGTGGTATAGGAGCAATAGTGGTGGAGCAGGTGGTGGTGGAAGAGCAGGTAATAATAGTGGTGGTAGAGCAGATGGTGGTGGAAGAGCAGATAATGGTAGTGGTGATAGAGCAGGTGGTGGTGGAGGAAGAGCAGGTGACGGTGATGGTGGAAGAGCAGGTGTTGGTGGTGGAGGAGCAGGTGATAATGGTGGTGGAAGAGCAGGTGATGGTGGAGCAGGTGGTGATAGTTGAGAATGTTACAGTGTTGATCATGTGGATGGAAAAAAGTCAATAAAGAAAGACTGGCTGCATCCTTCGGGGCAAAGAACATGGATGAGGAGGTGGAGGGTTGGAGGAGGGAGAAGGGGGAGGTGGAGGATGGAGGAGGGGGAAGGGGGAGGTGGAGGGTTGGGGGAAGGAGGAAGGAGAAGGGGGAGGTGAGAGGGTCAAAGACCACAGGAAGTCGGATAAGGCGGAAATTAAATTTAGCACTTTAATTTGTTTTATTTTATTTATTCATATATTTATTTGTTTGTTTATTTATTGCTACAGTTGTTAGCATGATTTATTTTTGTCGTGCGGCAATCAGTTTTATTTATTTTTCTTTATATTTCTTTATTATTTTCTTTTATGTACTTGCTTATATCTACTATGGATTACTTAATTCATTTTTATATCTTTATATATTTATTTGTCTCTTTATTTATTTAATCTTATTTATTTATTATTTATTGTTATTAGCATTATTGTTATTTTATTTTATTTATTTTATTTAAATATATATATATATATATATATATATATATATATATATATATTTATTTATTTATATATTTATTTATTTATTTATTTATTTTTGCTGAGACTAGGAAATTGTTCGTCGTAAGGAAACTCAGAGTGATGATGGAGAGGCGGAAGACACAGACGGCGATAAAATACAGAAAACCGCAACAAGTGGTCGCGAAATTTAAGCCCAGCCGAAACATTAAATTCGCACAACATATTTTCCGTGAACATTTCCGTCGCGATTTTATTTTTGTGAGTGTGTGAATGTGTTTGTGTGTATGTGTGTGTGTGTGTGTGTGTATGTGTGCGCGCGTGTGGGGGGGGAAAGCGTAGTCAATTATATTCATAGACAGGTTTTGATATAATTTCTGTCGTATGGTATATAGATAGATTTTTTTAAGAAATACATTTCCTGTAATTCTGTATAGAAACATAACACACAACTTGGGTGAGGGACGTGGGAGAGGGGAGGGCCACCGCAGGTATCCCAGTCTCTTTGCTGCTCCCAATCCATCACCTTTGCCCTATGTGACAAACAGTCGCCAGTACCCGTTAGGGATCGAACATGCATTAAAGGGACGAGTTCTGAACTCAGCGCGCTTTGGCGGCACACAGCTGTATGCGTTGTATGCTAAGTATACATTATGTGTATATTCTGCCTATGTTGATGACGGGCTTAATTGGCTTGTATGTATCTTGCCGCAGCTGCGTCCGGCCGCTTGCGGTGATTCTGTCCCTCTCCATCCCCTTCCTCCTCCCCCTCCCCCCTCCCCCTCCCCCTCTTCCCACCCTCACTCTCTCGCCCATTGACCTCTCAGACTCTTTTCCTTTATTATTTTTCTCTCTCTTTTTACTCTTTTCCTTTATATATATATTTTTTTCTCTTTTTACACTTCTCCCAGTGGTTGTAATCGTGTCACTCCCCTTCCGGTTCGACCACACCCAAGCTCTGCCCCCTTCCTTGGATCCACCCACGCTCCACCCCTGGCTCCACCTACGCTCCTCCCCTTCTCTGAATCCACCCACGCTCCTCTCCAGGCTCCACTTACCCCCTCCCCCTTTTCTGGTTCCATATCACGCTTAACCACCTCCCCTGGCTTCCCCTACGCATCTCAACCCTCACCTGGATTCACCTCCGCCCCTCCTCCTCCCCTTGCTTCACCTATGCCCCTCCTCCTCCAGTGGAGTCACCTACACACTTCCCCTTTCTCTGGCTCCACCTCCGCCCCTCCCACTTCTCTCTCTCCACCCACGCCCCTCCTATGACTCCTCCCACTCTTCTCCCCTGGTCTCCACCTGTGCCCCTCCCCTTGCTTTGTATTCGCACACGCTCCTCCCCTGACCCACCTAAATCCCTCCCTTTTCCTTGGGTCCACCCACATTTTCCCCTTCACCCACACCCCTCCCCACTTCGTCTGCCCCTACACCCCTTCCCTTTCTTCGGGTGTGCCCCTTCCTTGTCTCCACCTACACCTACCCCGATCCTACGCCCCTCCTCTGTCGACATCTGTACCCCTCCCCTGTCTTCTCCCTTTCTTCATCTTCTATGCCCTCCCCTTTTCTTCATGTAACCTCCTTTTCGTGTCTCCACCTACGTCCTTCTTCATAGTGAGCCCCTAAGTTCCTCCTTTATGCTAAGGATATTGGACAATTCCTTGAACATTGTAATCCCAAACCTGATCCTTGTAAGGTCCTCCTCCTTCTCCTCCTCCTCCTCCTCCTCCTCCTCCTCCTCCAAGAAGGAATCTAATCCACGAAGAGAAGGACGCTGAGCGAGCACTTTAAACACCAGACCATCAACGCGTGGTGCTTGGTTTCGTCGTTTGCAGGTAGAGAGCTGTCTGGCTGGCTGGCTCGAGGAGTAGGTCGAGTTTATGGACTTGTAGAGGGACAGGGCTGACAAGGCCCACTTGAGGTCCTTGTAGTACATCTCAGTGGAAATTGGGGGGGGGGATGCAATGGCTCCCAAGTACTCTATTCTTTCTCTCTCTTTCTCTCTCTCTCTCTCTCTCTCTCTCTCTCTCTCTCTCTCTCTCTCTCTCTCTCTCTCTCTCTCTCTCTCTTTTTCTCTTTCTCCAAAATCCAGCTTTCCAACAAGCTCATGACTACATTATTTCTTCGTTATTTTTAAGTTAATATGTAGAAAATATACTCGTAACTTTAATAAATTAGAATTAAATAAACGGTAGCGTAACAAACACAGTAATTAGAAGTACTCTTTCTGTTGGAAATCAATTAATTGTAAATTTCAGGGATTATAATGACTGTCCCTACCTGCCGGTGAATGTTTAGTGAGCTTTTGTGGTAATTAGTTTCCCTTTGGAGTAATAAGTTACCATTTGGAATAGTTAGTTACCATTTGGGGTAATTAGTTACCCTTTTGGGGTAATTAGTTACCATTTGGGGTAATTAGTTACATTTTGGGGGAATTAGTTACTCTTTGGGGTAATAAGGTACCCTTTTGCCGTAATAAGTTACCATTTGTGGTAATTAGTTACCCTTTGGGGTAAGTAGTTAACCTTGAGGGGAATTAGTTATCCTTTGGAGTAATAAGTTACTCTTTGGGGTAATTAGTTACCCTTTGGGGTAATAAATTACCCTTTGGGGTAATAAGTTATCCTTTTGGGGAATTAGTTACCCTTTGGGGTAATAAGTTACCTTTTGTCGTAATTAGTTAACCTTCAAAGCAAGAAAATAAAATCACCTGACGGCAGCCAAGAAAATGTTGAGAATCTTTTTTATTTCTTGGTTTCTGAGAAATGTTAGGATTGCTTGATGGCAACAGCTGATTGTCGGGAGGTGTTACCATATAACGAGTCTTGCTTTTCTCAGGATCGCTGAAGCAGAGTATAGACATATTGTAAACATTTCATAGAATCAGTTTGAGAGTCGTAATAAATGAACAAGGTTGTGTGTATGCGTGTGTGTGTGTATGTGTGTGTGTGTGTGTGTGTATTTAGATGTTACATTTATTGGTTTGGTGTTATTATTATAATGTATTACAAAAACTTCCATCATCAACACATACCATCATGGTCTTCATCACCACCACCACCACCACTGCTGCCATCACCACCACAAACACCACCACCACCACCACCATCAACAACATCAACAACAGTAATAACGACGAAATCAAAATAGCTACAATACTGCTACAACCATTTCCATCGTTGATATTACTACCAGTGATAATAATGATAATGATGATTTGATTTGGTTTGTCACAAACTCCTCCCTATCGGGATAATAATAATAAAAGTGATAATAATAATAATAATAATAATAATTATAATAATAATAAAAATAATAATAATAATAATAATAATAATAATAATAATAATAATAATAATGGTAATATAGCTATTTTTGTATAGCATTGGTAACCAGAGCGACTGCCCTAAATTGTTTTAGAAAAATAAAATATTATTTTCTAATCAATCAGGTGGCCCTCCGTGGGGGGGGGGAACCTCGACTCCGAGACGGTGTTGGTGTGGGCACGGCGTCAAGATGGTATCAAGTGTTTTAAAGTATAGCCACTGATGTTCAGACTCTTCCTCCTTGGCCCTGAAATACGGCATTCGGTTTCAAATGTTTCATTGCGTTGTTGATATATCGGTGTTGATAGTTCTGAGATATGGCTGTTGTTGTTGTTGCTGCTGTTGCTGTTGTTGTTGTTGTTGTTGCTCCAGGAACCTCTCGGTGGGGAGAGAAATATGGCTGCCGCTTTGAGGCATTGCGTCGAGAGAAGGTCCGTGATTGAGTATCCCAAGCCCTTGGGGCTATCTACCCTGGGGGCTTTCTACTTTGGCCAACAGGGCAGAAGGGTAGATTTAGTATTTCGTTGTCAATTACTACCGCTTCTACCCTTAAGCTATCTACCCTGGATCTCTCTTTTTGAGGCTGCAGGGTAGATTTTTTTTCAGTAATACATCATCTACCCTTGCGTTATCGATTACCTTGGGGCTTTCTTCTTTGGGTTACAGAGAAGAAGAGTAATTCTAGTATCGCGACCACAATCACCATTTTATCAGCTAATAATTAATTAATCAATACGCGTCAGGTAGGCCTAGCGTCTAGGTACTAATTATTTCTAGATAGTTGACTGTGTTGAATGGAGGTTACCTGGACCTGAAGAGGGTTTAAAAGAATCGAAATGGTCACACTACTGAATCAAATCTTCGGGTCTTATTGGGTGTATGTTATATCAAATCAGCTAACTTGTTCTAAACCTGTCGCACTTCGTCTGTTTTGTCATGTGACAGCCACGATTAACCCGTGTTCTTAGGATTTGTTTCTTGTATATTCGTTTATTTATTTTTTGTCTATTTTGTGTACCTGTTTATTGATTTATCTATATAAAATGTTATTTTTTTTTATTCTATTTAATTTGATTAAATTATACTATATATATGTATATATATATATATATATATATATATATTCATTTATTTTCTTATTTGTTTACCTATTTATTTTTAATGGGGATAGACATGAAGACCACATATAGACAATGTTATACAAGCCTATTTATTACTGCGGGGGAAAAATATCGTTCCAGAGTGGACTACTAATTGGTGCTGGACGGTTCATTAGCAAAAACCCAACTTTGCATAATACAGCGTTATGCTTTTGTTGATACGTTGGTATAACGTTTGTATAAGGTATCCCAGTTCGTGACCAAAGTGCCTTTGTTTTTGAGGCTCAGACCGCAGACGTATATAATATATATATATATATATATATATATATATATATATATATATATATATATGTATATGATATATATATATATATATATATGTATATACATATGTAAATATATGTATGTATATATATGTATATATATATAATATATATATATATATATATATATATAATACACAAACACACACACACACACACACACACACACACACACACACACACACACACACACACACACAGAGGGTTCTGTTGAATGGGGAACGATGATGGTATCACCTCACGGAGACCTCTCTGAAGTAGAGAATTTAAATGTAGTAATTATGCCCTCACTAGGAACTCGTTTTCTTCCTGTAGGACTCGATCCGCCTCTACTCCGAACTCACGCCTAAGTGCCGACGCTCAAAACCGCTTGTTCAGTGAGCATATATATATATATATATACATATATATGTATTTATATATATACATATATATATATATATATGTATTTATATATGTATATATATATATGTATTTATATATATATATATATACATATATATATATATATATATATATATTATATATATATATATATAAATTCACCTCGGCAATTGGCCCAGGACACAAACCACCACCAATTCCCGAAGTGAGTTTATGTTCTGAGTCCAAACGTCCGCATAAGTGGCGGTTGGCGATTGTTGGATTAAGATACCTAGATGTATATATATAATATATATCTATATCTATATATATATATATACATATATATATATATATATATATATGTGTGTGTGTGTGTGTGTGTGTGTGTGTGTGTGTGTGTGTGTGTGTGTGTGTGTGTGTGTGTGCATGTGTGTGTGTGTGTACACACACACAGAAGGAGAAAGAGAGACTTGTCATACCACAGCTTATACCATTTAATCTGAATGTCTCATCCTCCTATTCTTCCTCTCTTCCGCCTCCTCCTGCAGCCCCCCGTCGTTGCTTCCTTTAGAAGGAGCACAGGAAGAGCCTTCCCTGCCGAGTAAGCAGAATGTCATCGCTGCTGCCAAAGAGAGACCTCTCGTCATCTACTTGGTCATCGTCGTCATCATCATCATCATCATCATCATCATCATCATCATCATCATCACCATCATCACCATCATCATCATCATCACTACATCATCATCATCATCATCATCATCATCATCACTACATCATCATCATCATCATCACTATCATCATCATCACTATCATCATCATCATCATCATCAATCATAGAGCCTTAGGACTGGACGACATAAGACGAGGGTGAATAAGGAGAGGAGAGGATGAGAGAGAAAGAGAGGAAAGGGCGAGGGAGAGGGGAGTAGAGGAAGGGATGGAAAGGAAGGAGAAGACGAATAGGAGCGGAGGAGAGGATGAAGTAAATAGGATGAGGTAACGATTAGGAGGGAAGAAGATGAGTGAGAAGGTAGGGGAGGGGGGAGGAGAGGATGAGTAGGAGGGAGGGAAAGGGTGAGTGAGAGGGAAAGGGAGTGCAAGGGAAGGGGGCGAGTGAGAGCAATGAAAAGGAAGAGGAGGGGAGAGGAGAGGAGAGGACGAGAGAGTGAGATAGATGACGCGGAAGAGAGAAGACGCAGAAGAGGAGAAGAGAGGAGGGAAAGAGAGCATGTGGGTGCCTGGTGTATCAGTGCTTCTTGTAGAGGGCGCGGGAGCATTAAACAAGGCAGTATTTATGGTTTTCGGCCCGGGGTGGGGTGTGTGTGGGGGGGGATGGGGTGTTTATATATTGTTTGGGAATCGAGGGGGGGAAGGGGGGGAGAGCACAAGGAAGGAGTGGAAAATGAATAGGAGGTACTTTTTATTTGCATATTTGCGGGAGATTGTCCACGAGGATAGAAACGCTGGAAAGACAGTCCATCTTCATATTTCGAAGAGCAACAAAGGCTGAAAAGAGAGAGAGAGAGAGAGAGACGTCCCAGAAAGAACCGAACAAAGAACGGATTCTTGAAATAAGGTCAGAGGTCCAGATGCTGGGATATAAAGATCAGAACCCCAGATGCTGGGATATAAAGATCAGAACCCCAGGTGCTGGGGTATAAAGGTCAGAACCTCAGATGCTGGGATATAAAGGTCAGACCCACCCACCCCCAGATATTGTTGAAAAGGTCAGAACCCCAGATATTGATGGGGGGAAAAGGTCAGGGGCCCAGATGCTGGGGAAAAAGATGAAGAAAAAAAATCCAGATGCTTGAAATGTGGTCAGAAGCTCAAAATATTGGGGGGAAAGGTCAGAATCTACTCATAAAGGTCACCAAATCGTATATTTTTGAAGAAAAAAAAATGTCACCGACAAGGGAGAGGTGTCATAAAGGCGCTCAGAAGTCTTTGAACGAAGGGACTTAGTATTCAACAACAAATGGCGGGAGACGCTAGTAAAGTCAAAAGGAATATTTCGTGTTTACACTCAACTTCGACCAACTCGTCAACCTTTGCCCTTTGTGCTCGGAGAGCCAGGGCCGTTGCCGGTAGTTCTAGAATTTGAACTCGGGTCCAAGGTATTGAAATTGCGTGTTTGTGTGTGTGTGTGTGTGTGTGTGTGTGTGTGTGTGTGTGTGTGTGTGTGTGTGTGTGTGTGTGTGTGTGTGTGTGTGTGTGTGTGTGAAGGAGGTAAGAAGAAAGAAAGCGGGACGGAGAAAAAGAGAGAGATGGAGAGAGGTGGGAGAGGGAAGGAGAGTGAAAGAGAGAGAGAGAGAGAGAGAGGCCTTGCATCAACACAAAGGGAGGTTTAGAGAGAGAGAGATGTGCTGCTTTGTCCCAAGATTAGTGGGGGCACGGGGGGCGGGGGGGAGGGGTGGCTGTCGTCAGTGACAACAATACTGTGAGTGCCACGCGGAGCCTTAGCTTTGCCGACACGAGCGTGCCATCAATCACTGTTGGCAACTCTTTCGCTACCGGTCTTGTTTCAATTTTGTTTTATTTTGTTTCAATTTTGTTATTTGATGATGATATGGTTTAACGTCACTTTGGGAGGCTAGGCTGGTGCCCCTTACAGAAGACGGTGCCCCGTACAGAGGACTTTGTAGCGTGGAATTTAATGAACCACGCCATTGGTTCAACTTCGCCGGTGGCAGGGTTCGAACCACCATCCCCTCAACCTTTGCCACAAGTAACGACACCCTAACCCGCTCACCCAGCGAGCTTCCCAGATTTTGTTCTTTACTGTGTTTTATTATTATTTATTTTTATTTATTTATTTATTTATTTCATGGTATTGCACTTTATTTTCTTTTTTGTGTATTTCTATTCCATTGAGATCTCGTTTCAACCAAGGTTCACTTGGAGATTTTATTCATTTCGACAGCAAAGGGGTTAAGATGACTGGAAACGTTTTAGATGAGGCCCTGGCCGGAACTGAATGGAATCGTTTGACGTTAACCAGAATAAAATCCGGGAAGAGCCGGAGCGAGGTCCGAGATAAGCTGGTCCGGAAGAGGGTCTTCCGGGCGGACCAACCAACCGGACCATGGCCTGATAGTGGGGAAGGGGGAGGGGGTCCGGGTGCTGGACCGGATCGAGAGCCGAAGTCCAGAGACCCCCAAAAGGCTTTTGGCTTTTGGCTCGTGGACTGCAGATTTTTTTTTTTTTTTTTTTTTTTTTTTCATTTTTGCCTCTATCTTCTTCTTTGTTGTCGTTTTGTTTTTCATCCTTTTTGTCTTTTACTCCTTTTCATCTTCTCCTCTGCCTCATCTCCTTCTTTCTGTTCTTCCTGATGCCAGCCAGTTTTATTAATTCAAGAGGTAGAGAATGCGAAAGAGAAAATAAAGATATACGTGAGATTAAGGAAGGAAGAAAGGAGTGGGAGGTAAAATTAATGAAGTAATAGATGATTGAAAGAAGGGAGAGAGGGAGGAACGAAGGAAGGGAGAAAGTAAGGAAGATAGAAAGGGATGGAGAGTAAAATGAAGGAAGAGAGAGAGGGAGGAATGAAGGAAGAGGAAAATCTGGGAAGGAAAGAAGGAAGAGAGGTTAGGAAGGAAGGAAAAAAGAGGAAAAGAGGAAGAGACAAAGGAAGGAAAAAAGAAAGAGAGAAAGGAAGGAAAAGTGAAAAAAGATGGAAAAGAGGAAAAGAAAAAGGGAGGGAAAGAGGAAGAGACAAAGGAAGTAAAAGAGGAAAAGAGAAAGGAGAGATTTGAGAGAGGGAAAGAGGAGGGAAATAACCAAACGTATTAACACGACAATCTACCATAACTCTTTCCTCGACCACCTCCATAACTCGACCTCTTGTACCCCCAGGATAGAAGCGGTAGTAATTCCTGACGAAATACCAACACCTAAGTGGGAAAAGGGTTTACTAGGAGGTCGCCGTGAAGGAGTAGATGTAAATTATTACCTGCAGGAGGAGGAGGAGGAGGAGAAGGAAAGGGAGGAGGAGGAAGGCATTGGGTGCAACTTTGTCAGTTTTCAGACTTCTTTGATTCTTTCAGCAGACGGGGCAGAGGTCCTGCCTTCCTATTTTTTTTTTCTTTTTTAAGGTATTAGAAGGGGTTGGATTAAACTGGGTTAGGTTGGGATAGGTTAGGCTGAATTAGCTTGAGCTGGGTAAGGTTATTCTAGGTTAGGTTGAATTAGATTGGGTTAGGCTTGGTTGAATTGGGTTGGATTAGGCTGAGTTAGGTTACGTTGAACTAAGTTGGGATAGGTTATGTTTGGTCAGGTTAGACAAGGTCAAAATTTTAAAAATACGAGACTGCGTTTAAGGCCGGTTTTATGATCGGTTAAAATAAATTGTTTTAGTAAAAAAAAAAAAAAAAAAACATGTACGTGTCACATTTTCCCTCCAAAGCTTCAGAATAGTAAAAGTAGCAAGATTTATAATAGTTAATATTTATACAATAAAAAGAAATTGCGTCTCAGCAGCTACCCCTCGATTGGCCGCGTGTAAGCGCGAACCAACACGGTGTTGACTCTTCGCTCGCTCTAATGTTGGTCCTTCGCATACACACACACACACACAGACACACACGCACAGACACGCACACAAATACACACGCACACACACAAACACACACACACACACACACACACACACACACACACACACACACACAGAGTTGAGCATACGTGAACATGCGTAACTAAGCAAGCCTTGTGAGTAAACGTCGGCGTATTGTAACAAGGAAAGGCAAAGAACGCGGCGCGCGGATGCCGTGCCCGCCCGTCCGCTTCGCGTGCGACCGCGTCTACCCGCGGCCACCCGCGCCCAACCGCATCCGCCCGCCTCAAACCGCGCTCGCTCCCACCTAAAGAAAAATCTAATAAAAATAGAAACAATACAAAAAGCAGTCAACAAAATTATTCCAAATTTAAATGATAAGACATATGAGGAAAGGTTAAGAAATAGATAAATGAAAAAGGATTTCCCACATTGGGAGAGCCAAGGGAGAGAGGCGACGTGATGATATTTAGATCATAAAAAAAAAAACTGAGAAAATTTGGACTGAAAGGATTTGCTGGGATGAGGTGAAAAATCATCAAGAGGTCATTCATAGAAAAAATATACTAGGAAGTGAAGCTTTTCACCTAGACACAATTGTGGGACAAGTTAGATAAAAAAATAACCCAAGCCAACACCATAAACGATTCTAAGGCAAAGATTGATGAGTGAAGGCAAAGAAATGGGACCCCATGAGCACAACTACAGCCTTGTGGGTTACAACTAAGTAAATACAACAAGGTATATATACCCACGCCCACTCGCTACCATGCACGGTTACCCGCGGTTGCCTGCGATTACCCGCGTTTAGCCTTACCCGCCAACCGCTACATGCGCGTGGATCGAATAAACTGAGGATCACGTTTTCTTCCGTTGACAGGGATGTATGTATGTGTGTATGTACGTACATATGTATGTGTGTATGTACGTACATATGTATGTATGAATGTGCGTACGTATGTATATGTACGTACCTGTGTATGTATATATGTATGTACGAACGTATGTATGTGTATGTACGTACGTATGTATGTGAGTGCGTACGTATGTATGTGTGAACATACGTATGCATGTATGTGTGTATGTACGTACATATGTATGTGTGTATGTACGTACATATGTATATGTGTATGTGCGTACGTATGTATATGTATGTACCTGTGTATGTATATATGTATGTACGAACGTATGTATGTGTATGTACGTACGTATGTATGTATGTGTGTGCGTACGTATGTATGTGTGAACATACGTATGCATGTATGTGTGTATGTACGTACGTATGTATGTGTGTATGGACGTACGTATGTATATATGTGTGTATGTTCGTGTGTGTGTACGTACATATGTATGTGTATATGTACATATGCATGTATGTATGCAAAAACTCTCACTCTACCGTAAGGTATGGATGCGACAAAACCACAGGAGAATTGATAAAGAAATATTATTAAGATCTTTCGTATATTACATCTTCATAAAAGATACTGTCACTTCGTTATATTTCCTCCTGTGGTTTTGTCGCGTATGTATACATGTATGTATGTATGTATGTATGTCGTGTGCGGATCTGGTTGAAGCAAGACCGGAGTGCCTCCTTCTCCCCACCCTGTCAGTGGGTGCCAACTTATGTCGAGTGACGGTGCCATTTGCGTACGCGTCACCTCGTCGTCACGCTGATTTCCTCCCGGGGTATTGGTGTCGTCACCTCGTGATGAAGTGCCCGTGACGAACACGTGACTGCATGCCACACGTCACCCGCCCCGTCTCGTCTCGCCCCGCCCCGTTCCATGAAGAGAGAGAGAAAGAGAGAGGGAGAGAGAGAGAGAGAGAGCCGGGGTTCACTAAATGTAAGAATTGGTGACTGACCGAGTCGAACGAGGTCAAGTAAGGTTTGAGTAAAGACACTGATGAACTATCAAAAGTCATTTACGTAAAGATACTGAATATTCTCGTTTACTCGTTGATCATATATGGACACCCATGTCCTGCATGACCTTGGATGACCTCACATGACCTCACATGATCATTAATGGCAACGCCTCTCCTCGTCCGAATTCGTATACATGTCTTTAACCTTGACTTCGCTTCTCTTCTCTTCGCTTCGTCTCGCAGAGCCAAACCGAGCTAGAGTACCCCAAGTCACGCCACGCCACGCCACGCCGCGTCACGCAACTGCACGTCTCTCCGCGTCATATCACACACCTATCTTTTCCTCTCCCTTCTTTGTACCCCGTGATCCCCGATCCTGTGCCTGCCTCTCTCTCTCTCTGCCTCTCCATCCTTCTCTCTCTCCTTCACTGTCTCTGCCTCTCCCTCTCTTTCCCTCCCTCCCTTCTTTCTTTCCTCCCTCTCTCTTTCTCTCTCTCTCCTTCCCTCCCTCCCTCTATCTACTCTCCCTCCCTTTCCCTCCTTCCCTCCCTCCCTCTCTCTACCTCTCCCTCCCTTTCCCTCCTCCATCCCTTCTTTCCTTCTTCTCCTTCCCACCCTCCCTCCTCCCTTCCCTCTCTTCTCTCCTCCCTCTCTCCTTCCCCCCTCTATTCTTCCCTCCCTCTCCCATCTTCCCTCTCCTTTCCTCCCACTCCCTTCCTCCTTCCTCCTCCTTCTCTCTTCCTCCTCCCTCTCTCTTCCTTTCCCTCCCTCTCCCTCCCTTTCCCTCCTCCCTCGCTTCTTTCCTCCTTCTCTCCTTTCCTCCCTCCCTCCTTCCCTCCCCCTCTCTCTCCTCCCCTCCCTCTCTCCTACCCTCCCTCTCTCCTCTCCTCCTCCCTCTCTCCTTCCTTCCCTCTATCCTTCCCTCCCTCTATCTCTACTTCTCCCTCCTTATCCCTCTCTCTTTCCCTTCTTCCCTCCCTCCCTCTCCCTTCCTCCCTCTCTCTCCCTTTCCCTCCCTTCCTCCCTCTCTCTCCCTTTCCTTCCCTCTCTCTCCCTTCCTTCCTCTCCCTCCCTCCCTCCCTCTCGCACCCTCTCCCTCCGACCAAGGAGCCCATCAAAGGTTGGTTTGTAAGCAGTTCAGCAAGTTGGCATCTTGTCGCTTCTGACATCTTCGTCTAAAAACCCGAAGCGCCTTGTGTGTGTGTGTGTGTGTGTGTGTGTGTGTGTGTGTGTGTGTGTGTGTGTGTGTGTGTGCGTGTGTATGTTTTAACACCTCGTAGTCACTGACACCATCTGTGCCAACAGGGCCCTTTGTCGTAGTGTCGTCGAGCCGCTTAGCCTGCCAGCACCTCTGGCGACACTGACGCCAACACGGCTCTCGTCCCAACAGCCAACAAGAGCTAAGACCTTTCTCTCCGTATGGGGTATTGACTGCACAAGATTTATGTGGTCATTATTTCATGGACTTTAGTGTCATCTCTACGGACCAGAGTCGCGTTTTTTTCTGTGTGTGTGCGTGTGTGTGTGTGTGTGTGTGTGTGTGTGTGTGTGTGTAGTTGTAGACTCGTTTCCACGCAAAGAAGAATGATGGTCATTTATAGCTCCTGCTGTCCTTTCGTTCTGCTGCCTTAAATTTTTCCTTGACCTCCTCCGTGACTCTACCTCATCGGTATAATAATGCCCCTAAGGAAAGAAGCTCTGGTTACTGTTGACAAGATACTAGTACTTAACCCTTTCATTGCGATGATGCTTTTTTAACAGAGTCGCCTGGCGTTAGCCAGAATAAAATTAGAAGCTGGTCACTCTCCCCCGAGTCATCGCTCCCTTGGGGGTCTCTCTCAAATAAATAAAATCGTCTGGCGACAAGAAGGGTTCTTGGGGTGCCCTCGTCGTCTAGTTTCTGGCGCCGACACTTTGTCGTCACCGGCATCTGTTCGTCTCAACCCTCTTCGTCAGCGCCCGCGTTAGAGACATGGAAATAAAGGATGATCCTGCCTTAGTAGCTGAGGCATCCGACCTTTATCGATTGATTTATTTATTATTTAATTTGTACATCTATCTATTATTTCTTCATTCTGTGTGTTTATTATGTACTTATATTTATTTATCTATTATAAGTACATTTATTATTATCATTATTGTTGTTATTTTGTTTTAAATCCGAAGAGACATTTAAACCTTCCTCTCCTGTTAACGACTAAAGCAAGACGAGTGTGGTTTAACTGTTAAGTTAATCGAGATCAACTTAACCTCCCCACTACGATGACATTCCTAAATCGTGAGGCATTTAACCAAAATAAGATGATGTAGCGCGTCATATATGTGGGTATTATTCTTAGTAAAAATCGCCTAGCGACAACCAGAATAGAATAAACAGGATGTTTGTGATCATGAAAGGATTAAGTCCATCGTCCTTACGTACCCTGTGACACTTTTCCTGTTATTCCTTGTTGCCGTCGCGCGATTTAAATCAGCTGGATGATGACCCCTAAGGTCACCAACTGGCCAGATCGGAGTGTGTTCCTCTTCAGCTGAATAAAATCGTCTGTAAACAAATATGATGAAATACTCTGCGATACAAAACTCCAGGATCACGCAAACATGGATATTTAGCATGAAACTTACGTTCTCCAGTTGCTCCTAACTTAATGTAATCTAACCTAACCTAAACTAACCTAATCTAATAATTTCATAAAAAACAGATCTCTCAAATGCCAAAAAGAAAGAAGTGAACAAATTGCGTGATACTGGAATAGAGCCTATATTGTATTACACAGTAAAAGGACCGAGGTAATGTATTATGATTTCTCTTCATCTAGATAAAGTCGCCTGTAGACAGATATGATGAAATATATTGCATACAGTGAAAGTACCGAGGTTTCCCTCTCAGTTGAATGAAATTGAGTGTTGTCAACCATGATAGAATGTACAAGGTGAAGTATCAGTGAGGAGGCCGGACACGCCCTGAAGTGGCACTCATTGCTCCTGGTGCCAACACCCTCAGTGCCATCCCTTCCTTTGGCACCGTCATGTGACAGCCCAAAACAGGCAGTTTGTCAGTGCCCACCCCCCCACACACACACCTTTTTTTTTTTTGGAAGGGGAAGTGTTCTTAAGCAAATTATATTTTTGGCACAGTCGTCACTGACAAAAACGGTCAGTCTGTCTGGATCTTCCTGCGACAGTTTTTTTGTTTTTATTATTATTATTATTATTATTATTATTATTACTATTATTGTAGCTGTTGTTATTGTTTTTATTATCATTATTATTATCTATTTAGGTTTCTGTGCAAATTATATTTCATGTAAAGTTCACCTTTAATTAGAATAAATTCTAAACTGCAGGTGGTAAAGGTTAAACAATTCTTGGTTAACGTTTTTACTAAGGATAGGATTTTTCTTCAGCTGAATAAAATCGCCTGGCCGTAGCTAGAATAGATAATAGATGGTTAGTAATTAGTATGTGTTCTTGGTTAAATATTTATGGAAGAACTAGTAGCTTGTACTAGTAGCATCATCATCACCAACACCACTTAATTATTAATCATCACTACCACCATCACCAACATTACTATTGATATTGTCACTATCACCACTATCTCTATCACCACCACCACTAACACTAATAGCCTCCCAACAGCATCATAACTGTATACCAGCAGTAATAGCCTACCATTACTATTATTACTGCCACCACTGCCACCACTACCGCCACTGCCACCACTACCACCACTACTACCACTACCACCACTACTACCACTATCACAGCCACTACCACCACTACCACCACCACTACCATCACTACCACTACCATCACCACTACCACCACCAACACCACCACCACCGTACATCGATTGCCCAGTCCCTGCCATAGCTCTCTATCAGGCCCATCGCTAACACCAAAACCACCACCTCCACCTCCACCTCCACTACCACCACATTCCTGACTACAAATCCCCTCTTTGGCGCCAGGGTCTCCTCACGTGGACGCCAGATGCCAGTAGGGGGGGGGGAGAGGGGGGACAGGGGGTGATAAAAGTGAAATGAAGCGGGGAGATGAAGAGGCGGGGGGGAGGAAGGAGGTGAAGTACGTAGCATTTCCACAATTTGGTTATTTTTATTCATTTTTCCTCATTTCCCTCCCGCTTCCTATTCCTCCACTCTTACTTTTCCCCTCTCTCCCTTTTCCCCCTCTCCTTTTTGCCTCCTCCCTTTCCCCCCTCCCTTTTCCCCTCTCCCTCTCCCCTCTCCCTTTCCCCCCCTCTCCTTTTTGCCTCCTCCCTTTCCCCCTCTCCCTTTTGCCTCCTCCCTTTCCCCCTCTCCCTTTTGCCTCCTCCCTTTCCCCCTCTCCCTTTTGCCTCCTCCCTTTCCCCCCTCCCTTTTCCCCTCTCCCTCTCCCTCTCTCCCTTTTCCCCCCTCTCCTTTTTGCCTCCTCCCTTTTGCCTCCTCCCTTTTCCCCCTCCCTTTTCCCCTCTCCCTCTCCCCCTCTCCCTTTTCCCTCTCTCCCTTTCCCCCTCTTCCTTTTCCCTCTCTCCCTTTTCCCTCTCTCCTTTTCCCCCTCTTCCTTTTCCCTCTCTCCCTTTCCCCCTCCCTCTCCCCCTCTCCCTTTTCCCTCTCTCCCTTTCCCCCTCCCTCTCCCCTTTCCCTCTTCCACTCTCTCCCTCTACCCCTCTCCCTTTTTCCTCTCTCCCTTTCCCCCTCCCTTCCCCCTCTCCCTTTTTCCCTTCATTTTCCCCCTCCCTTTTCTCCTCTCTCCCAATCCATTTTCCTCCTCCCCCTTTTCCCTCTCCCCCTTTTTATTTTTATTTACTTATTTATTTTTATATATTTTTTAGCATTGGGAAACCTTAGGGAGGCTTCATAGACAAGATAAATAAAATAAAATAAAATAAAGTAAAATAAAGTAAAGAATAAAATAAAAAGAACACGACTAGAATTGACTAGAATTGTCTAGCTTTGGCCATTACCAAAATCAACACGAAGAACAGAAATGGTTCTGTTTTAACCATAAGAAATTATCTCAAGTCAACCGAGGAGAGAGAACTGCGTTATCATTGAACCATTATCTCTCGTTATCATTATCTCGTTATCTCTTCTTTACGGAGCGGTAGTTAGCGGGCCATTTGTTTTGTCTCTTGGTATCTCTTTTAAGACTTTGCTCTTTAACACACTAGTCAACCAGGCCCCCTTTCCATCACCCTTTTTCCCCTTCTTCCCCCTTTCCCCCCTTCTTCCCCCTTTCCCCCCTCCACCCCTTCCCCTTTTTCCACCTGTACCCCCTTTACCCCCTCTCCACCCCTTCTCCCTTTTCCCTCTTTCCCCTTCTCCCCCTTTCCCCCCTCTCCACCCCCTTTACCCCTTTTCCCATTCTCCACCCCTCCCCCATCTCCACCCCTTCCCCCTTTTCCTCTTCTCCCCCTTCCCCGCTCTCCACCCCTTCCCCCTTTCCCCCCTCTCCACACCCTTTGC
Source organism: Oratosquilla oratoria (assembly GCF_046742065.1). NCBI lineage: Eukaryota > Metazoa > Arthropoda > Malacostraca > Stomatopoda > Squillidae > Oratosquilla > Oratosquilla oratoria. The sequence continues at coordinate 103,550,327 of NC_134777.1, read as the reverse complement.
CCCTTTTCCCCTTCTCCACCCCTCCTCCATCTCCACCCCTTCCCCCTTTTCCTCTTCTCCCCCCTTCCCCGCTCTCCACCCCTTCCCCCTTTTCCCCTCTCCTCCCTGTCCCCCTTCTCCACCCCTTCCCCCTTCTCCACCCCTTCTCCCTTTCCCCCTATCCACCCCCTTCCCCCCTTTTGCACCTGTACCCCCCCTTTACCCCCTTTCCAACCCACCCGTCCTCATCTCCCTCACGGCCCTGCCATCCTCGCCTCAACCCCCCCCCCCCCAACAGAAAAAAAAATCTGCTGTTTTGGAGCGAGATTAGATGCATTTCAGTCGACAAGACATCATGGACAGCAGCAAAATGGGAATTTAAGAAATGCCAACCTCCTTCCCTTTTCTCTCTCTCTTTTTATTCTCCTTTTTTTTCACGGTTTTTGCTTATTTTTTCGCACGTGACATGCTCTCCTTTTTTGTTTTGTCTTATTTCATCTTTTATTGATCTATTTTTTTTTCTATTTCTATTTATTTATATTGATCTATTTATTTGTTTTATTTCATTTCTATTTATTTATTTATTATCTTTTATTTATTTTATTTTATTATTATTTATCTTGTATTCATTTATTCATTTTTATTCATTTATTTTTCTTTTACATGTAGATGTATATATAAAGAGTGTCTATGGTCAAGAAGTTACGAGGAGGGCGGAGTTTATTTCGCTTGAGACTGCGGGCGGCGGTAACTCTAGTGATCACTCCTCCCCCTCTCCCTGTCTCTCTTTCTCTCTCTCTCTCTCTCTCTCTCTCTCTCTCTCTCTCTCTCTCTCTCTCTCTCTCTCACACACACACACACACACACACACACACACACACACACACACACACAGAAACACACACACACATACACACACACACATCCAGGCTCCGGATAGTGTTTGTTGATTACCAGAACTCCTCCGCTTTATTTCTCTTGCTCTCTCTTTCTCTCTCTCTCTCTCTCTCTCTCCCTCTCTCTCTCTCTCTATCTCTCTCTCTCTCTCTCTTTCTTTCTTTCTCTTTCTCTCATATCCAGATTCCGGATAGTGTTTGTTGATTACCAGAACTCTTCCGCTTGACTCCCCGGAACCGTCTGGCGTCCGGTCTGGTCCGGTGGGAAGAGGCGCGCGCGCATTTGATATGACCCAGATTATGTGGCATGGAATTTCATTAGGTGACGTATCCTTCTACCGTGGCATCCATTACATCTAGTCCTTGAATGCCAACAGCTGGAGAGGAGGAGGAGGAGAAGGAGAAGGAGGAGGAAGGGAGAGAGGTGGAGAAGGACAGAGAGGTGGGGGAGCAGTAGGAGAGGGAGGAGGAGGAAGGTGGAGTAGGAGGAGAAGAAAGAGAGGGAGGAGGAGGAGACGGAAGGGCGAGAGGTGGAGTAGGAGAAGGAGGTAGAGGAGCAGTAGAAGAGGGGGGAGGAGGAAGGTGGAGTAGGAGAAGAAAGAGAGGGAGGAGGAGGAGGAGGAAGGGCGAGAAGTGGAGTAGGAGAAGGAGGTGGAGGAGCAGTTAGAGAGGAAGGAGGATGAGAAGGAGGAAGGGCAAGAGTTGGCGTAGGTTAGGAAGGTGAAGGAGTAGGAGAGGGAGGAGGAAGGTGTAGGAGGTGAGGGAGGAGAAGGAGTAGGAGAGGTAGGAGGAGGAGGAGGAGGAAGAGCGGAGGAGGAGCAGGGGTAGGAAGAGCGGTGGGAGGAGGACGATGAGAAAGCGGAGGAAGAGGGGGAGGAGCAGGAGGAGCATCGTCAAGAGGCACTTGAAGGAAGTAAAAGGAAATTGAGGAACTAAAAGGAAGAGACAAAGATGAGGAGATAGAGGAGGAAGAGGAGTAGGAAGGTGAGGAATGGGGAGGGGAAGAGGAAGAAAGGCGAGGAATTTGACGCGGGGGAGGGGGGAGAGGGAGAGGAGGGAGAGCTGGGATTCCGTAGGAAGAGAAAAGTACAGGTTGGGAGGGAGGGAAGTGAGAGGAGGAGGAGGGAAGAGACGAGGAATTTGACGCGGGAGGGAGGGAAAGAGGAAAGAGGAGCTGGGTTTCAGTGGGAGGAGGAGGAGGAGGAGAAAAGTGCAAGTTGGGATGGGCGGAGCGTCGAAAGCAAAATTTGAAACGAAAGTGTAAAAAAAAAAAAACTGATATTGTTCATCTTCTAAATGATTACAATTTACCCACCTTCCCGTGGCTCTGTCCTCCTCCACTGCCTTCCTCCACCCCCCCCTACTTACTCCCTATGTTTTCCTTTCCCCCCTATTGGCTTACCCAAGTGCCCCCCTTACCTGTATTTCTTTATCTATGAATTTATTAATATATCTATTTATTATTTTTTCTTTTTATGTATTTATTTATTTATCTATTTACTTATTTTTGTCGTTCACAGGGCACGTTCCTCCCCATGTCCCCCCTTCCCCCCAATCGTTCATTTCAACCCCTCCCCTGCGTTCCCATTGTCCCCCATCCTATCACCCCCACACACCCCTCTCTCCTCCCCCTCCCCCCCTACTCCCTATCACTTCATCACTGTTTCCTTAGCCTTCGTTTCCACTGGGCTAGAGAGGAGAAAGAGGGGTCGCCCCCCCCCCCCGGACGACATCCGGCCGAGGGCGCTTGGCGGAAGGCCCCGGATGGCAGTTCCGTATCCGGGCCTGTAAAACTCCGGTCTGGATGGATGGATGGATGGATGGATGGATGGGGCGCTCAGTTCGAATAAGGATAGGGTCTGCCGAAGAGTGCTTACTTCGTGTGGCCTGTCTTGTCGTTTTTGTTCAGAGAGAGAGAGAGAGAGAGAGAAATGGCAATTGATTTCGACTTGATCAATATAATCTTCCTTTGTGTATTTCATGGTTTAATCGTTATTGGTACAATTATTATTATGGTAGTAAATTATCTAACCAATCAAAAGCCAGCAGACGAGATTATTCTTATCTATTTAGTTATTTATTTTATTTTATAATAATAAAATATATATATGTATATATACACATATATGTATATTACATGCACACACACACACACACACACACACACACACACACACACACACACACACACACACACACACACACGTCATTCCTATGGCTAAATCATCATCGTCATCATCATCATCATCATCATCATCATCATCATCATTTTTTTCCATGTTTGCCTGCTGTGGTGGACAATCATACACACACACATAAACACACACACGCAGACACCATACACGTACCAAACACACACCACTCATACACACTCACCACACTTACACACACACACACACCACACTTACACACACACACACACACACACACACACACACACACACACACACACACACACACACACACACACACACACACACACACACACACCACAAACACACACCACACGCGCACACCACACACACACACATACACACACACGCGCGCGCGCGTCCCAGCCGTGGCACTAGATGGCGCTTTTAATAAGTATTTAGTTAATTAGACGAGAGATCAAAGATGACTTGTGGCTCGTGGGAAGCCATGTTCATCTTTGAGTTCACCAATGTTCAGTTCAGGGGAGCATCTAATTAAATTGCTTCCTCTTCCTGTTCAGTTTGGTCCTTCCTAGGTTCTCATCTTTGAATAATATTTTAGAAATTTCACCCTTGTGGTTTTTATACTTATTTTACACACATACACACACACATACATACATACGTATATATATATATATATATATATATATATATATATTATATGTATATATATATATATATTATATGTATATATATATATATATATATATATATATATACATATATATAAATATATATAAATTTTTTGTGTGTGTGTCAGTTACTCATTCTCTTCCTCGTTGTTTCACCCATACTCATGTTCCCAGTCTTATTGGCTCACTCACCCACTGAGTCAATGACTCACTCAGTGACTCACCCAACTGACTCACCTGACTCAACCGCTGACTCATCTGACTCACCCAGTTCCGGAGTCGTCTCTAGAACTGTAGAAATGGCAGAGAGTCCGGAGTGAGGAAAAAAAATTGCCGGAAAGGACTTCAGCCGGGCAGAAGAGGAGATAAGACGAAGCTTCTCCAGATTAAGGAGATAACACAACATCGCTGCGCATTTGGGAGATACAGATCTTTCTCTTATTGGGAATCTCTCTCTAGAATTCGGAAGTCTTCTCCAATATTCGGAAGTCTTCTCCAATATTCGGAAGATCCAGATAACACAACATTGCTACGGATTTTGGAGATACAGATTGATAAGAAATAACAAATAAATAGATGTTGGTAATAATGATAATAAACTCACCAACCCACTTCCACGTAGTGGGAAGTGAGAAACCCCTGGTAGAGTAAAGTTGGGTTTTTTAGGCCGATGTTGGGTCGCCTCTACCTGGCCAGGGCTGTCGAGAACCAACGCGACGTAGACCGCAGCGGGTCCCGGGAATCGAATTCACGACCACCTATTCATCAGTTCGACACGGTATCCACTAGGCCCAATAATGATGATGATGATAATAATAATGATAATAATAATGATAATAATAATAATAATAATGATATTTAATTTGTCACTATTGAAAGAGGAATGTTCTCTCCCTTCTCCTCCCCCCACTAATGGGAGACAAGATCTTAGCCTCCCCCACCCCCTGTAACAGGGTCCTGGGAATCCCCCCATCTGTGTCCATACTTCGTCGGGTCACATTGTTGACGGGTCCCAGAAATTAGAGCCTTGTCCAATTGGGCCTATGGGAAGGGGGGGAAGGGCCTGGGGGTTGGTGGGGGGAGGTGAATCACCCCACCCCCCGAAGAAATGTAGGGAAGATTATCTGTATTTACTTCCTTCCAGAAAGAGAAACGTGGGTATCAATCCAACCAAGAGTTGAATACCAACAACCACAGGGAGAAGCCGGGCTCAATGAAAGCTTTCAGGAAGACCAAGAGGAAAGACTCGAATTTTCTTAAAGAACAAATATAATTTTCGACCCAGCATAGATGCTTCCCCCGCTATCTTTCTCTTTCTCGAGGTTCACCTGACACCTTGTGTCTACCTATTCGTATGCAGGTGTAGGCTATGCTCGTGGGGTCCCATATCCGTGAAATCACAAATCACATTCCAATCCCCTTCTCCTCCTTCCTCTCCTTAATTTTCATTCTCCTCCTTCCTCTCCTTACTTTTCATTCTCCTCCTTCCTTTTTCCCCGACTCTTCCATACCTTTCTTCATCTCCATTCTTCCTTTCCCATCTTCTCTTCCTTCTTGTGTCTTTCCTCCTCCTCCTCCTCCTCCTCCTCCTCCTCCTCCAAGCTACTCCGTAATACGATAGTCTGAGCAGATGTTGAGGGAAGGAAGAGGAAAGGAAAGGGAAAAAAAAACACGAAAAAAAAGGGAAACGGATTATGATCTTTTCTTGCCGCCGCCGCCGCCGCCGGGGCTCGCTGGCTCCCTCCCCGGTCCTGGTTTGGAGCTTTGGCCTCTGCCTCGGGCCTTTTTATTTATTTGTTTGTTTCTTTATTGATTTAGTTTTTTTTTTTTTTATTCGATTTTATTTGTTTGAATTTATTTAATTATTTGAGACTCCTTTGTATTTTTTATTATTTATTTATCTATTCATTTATTTATTTGTTTGTTTGTTTTTAAGTTATTAAATTTGTTTGAGTATATTCTATTATTTGTGAGTTCTCTGTAGTTTTTTATTAATTGATTAATTCATTATCTAATTTATTTGTTTCATAAGTCCTAGGTATTGATTTCAATATCTATTTGTTTATATGTGTATTTTTTTCCGTTTATTTGTTTCATTGTTCATTACTCCTCAGTATTGCGAGGAAAGCGACCTTATATTTCGTTCGCGATTGAGTGATTTATCTAATCATATTTTATTTCATGTTTGGTTTGGTTTTAGTATTTACTTCTTAGTATTACTGAGAAAGTGAGCTTCAATTAATTTTTTTTTTTTTTTTTTTTTTTTTTTTAGATTATTATACTTACTCATGGGGCTGAAAAAATAAAGATTTGTAATCGTTTGTATGGTTGAAAGGTGATTAGGACGCCGGAGATGATGGAAGAGTGGAAGGGATGTGGTCAGGGGGGAGTTTCTGCTCCCATGCCACCATGTCTAACCACCTCGCTCTGCGGGTAACACACACACACACACACACACACACACACACACACACACACCGGTATGTGTGTATATATATATATATATATATATACATATATATATATATACATATACATATATATATATATATACATATATATATACATATATATATAAGATTGAAGGTGAAAGAAGTTGAGGAGAAATGGGAGAATTTTACGTCTTAACTTTTCGACCCGCAGGGTCTTGATCACAAAGCTAACAACTCAAACGTAACCGGATATTTTATACACGGACGGGTCATCTTATTTGTCATAATATAGTCAATATACACATATACATATACATATACATATATAATATATATATATATCATGTGTGTGTGTGTGTGTGCGCGCATGTATGTATGTGTTCGTGTTTATATGTGTAATATATATATATAATATATATATATATATATATATATACATATTATATCTATATATATAATTAACATTGTCACTGCCGTTAGGCGAATTTTGTTCAATTGAAGATGTTAAGACTGCCTTTGTGAACCTGGATGACAGACATTTCTTTGAGGACTTTAATTTGGTCGTCGGTTGGCCATTTTATTTAGCTAAGGGACTGTTACTTTACCAAAGGGGTTGGAGACTGTGCAGTTGAACATTGGAGAGACATGTGAACAGAAAGGTCCGAGGTACGTGATATTGAGAAAGCATTGTTCAGTGTCTGGTTTGAATAGCCATAACGAGGCGTTTTTAACGTAGGTTTGAATAGAGTGAACACGTTTACGTCCACACACACACGCGCGCGCGCACATACACACACACACACACACACACACACACACACACACACACACACACACCACACGCACACACACGCACACACACAATGTGAAGTCTATTGATAGAACAATTTAGGTCAGATTTTACCATTGTGAAGGTAGAGACGAGACCCTACGAGTATAGAATTTTTCCTGAATACTAAAATTAAGTAAAACCACAAACGCACATACACGCGCAAGCACACTCATGCAAGTATACACACATACACAAGCATGCACAACACGAAAGCATACACGCATACACACAAAGTCTACAAAACTTAAATACATACAAAACCAAAATACACGAACGCCTGAACACAATAGCTTTCCTCTACCGCCGTGTACTTTCATTTAAAAAATAGAAAACGATTGATTGTTATTCTTTCTATTCGAGACAGAAAGAGAGAAAGAGAGCGACTATTGCTCTTTATTTGAGAGTAAAGAAAAAGAGCCGAAATGTGTGTGCATTTTTTTTTTTTTTTTTTTTTTTTTTTTTTTTTTTGTCACCCTGTACTGACTCGACCGGTAGTCAGTTCTTCAAAACAATCTATATTGAATACTGGGAGGTTGTCTAAAGCTCCCCCTCTCCCCCTCCCCCTCTCCCACTCCCCCTCTCCCTCCCCCACTCCTTCCTTTATTATTTTATTTTTTATTTTTTTATTTACTCGTTTCGTTTGTATTGTTTTATTTATTGTATTCTATTTTAAACCGCCCTCCCCTCTTCCCCCTTTTTTTGTATATTTCACTCACTTGCTTGGTTCGTTGTATTTTATTTATTGTATTCTATTTTATTCATCTTCCCGCCCCCTTCCTCTTTTTGTTTTTATTCTTTTACGTTTTTTGGTATATTTTGTTTTTGCTGTGTTTTGTTTCGCTAACCTTCCCCATCCTTTTTTTAATAATTTTTATTTTCTCTCTGTCTCTTTTTCTCTCTTTCTCTCTCTCTCTCTCTCTCTCTCTCTTTCTCTCTTTCTCTTCTTTCTTTTTTTTACGTTTTTGGTATATTTTGTTTTGTTGTATTTTGTTTTGTTAACCCTCCCTTTTTTCTAGTAATTTTTCTTTCTCTCTCTCTCTCGCTCTCTCTCTCTCTCTCTCTCTCTCTCTCTCTCTCTCTCTCTCTCTCTCTCTCTTTTCCTTTTTTTATTTCATTTGGTTATTTGGTGTAATTTATTTTATTCTTCGTTCCCCCTTTTTTATTATATTTAGATGCTTGATCTATTTTTATTTATTTGATTGTATTCTATTCTCTCTCCCATTTTAAGTATTTTCTTGTTTGATTTATTTCTATTCTAGTGTATTTTCTCTCTCCCTCTCCCATATTTTGTTAATTTTATTTATTTTATTTATGTATTTTTTCTATTGTGTTCTATTTTTTCTGTCTCCCATTTTTTTGTTTATCTTATGTTTTTCTTTGTCCATTTTGTTTTATTTTATTGCACTTTATTCTCTCCCTCTCTCGCTCTCTACGTTTTTATTTATTTATCATGTGGATTTGTCTGGCTTATCCTGTGCTATTTATCAAATTTTATTCTCTCTCTCTCTCTCCCTCTCACTCTCTTTCCTTCTGTGTTTCTATCGCTTCTTCTCCTCTGTCTGTCTCTCTCTCTCTCTCTCTCTCTCTCTCATCATATATATATATATATATATATATATATATATATATATATATATATATATATATATATATATATATATATGGTTAAAAATACAGCAACTTCTGTATTTATGATCTTCTTGTTGATACTCTCTACTTGGCGAACTGCAAAAATGTACAAAGTGTACGAAACGTCGTGAATATATTAAGAACACTCCACTGTGTTTTACTATGCCTTTTAGTAATAGTATTTCTGTGCTCAACTCTACGCATAAATCTGCAGTTCGCAAAGTAGAGAGTATCAACAAGAAGATCATAAATACAGAAGTTGCTGTATTTTTTAACCAAATATGCTTACAGGAGAACCTGCTGCCTAAATATTCAAATATATATATATATACATATAAGAATGGATTAGGGCGTCGTTACTTGTGGCGAAGGTTGTGGGGTGGCGGTTCGAACCCTGCCACCGACGAAGTTCAACCAAGTGGTATGGTTAATTAAATTCCATGCTAGAAAATACTCTGTAAGGGGCGCCGTCCAAGCCTCCCGGTAGGGGGGAGTTTATGACGTTAAACCATATCATACAGGTGGATGGTGGACTGGCTGGTGAGATTATTTAATGTTTGCTGGAGAGAGGATACAGTACCGGAGGACTGGAGGAGTGCCTGTATAGTTGCACTTTACAAGGGAAAAGGGGACAAGTGTGAATGTAGTAGTTTCAGAGGGATTAGCTTTTTAAGTGTAGTTGGGAAGGCTTATGGGAGGATCTTGATGGAGAGGATTAGGAGAGGAACAGAGGGAGTAATTGGTGAGGAACAGTGTGGATTTAGGACGGGTAGAGGTTGTGTAGATCAGATCTTTGTGGTAAGACAGATATGTGAGAAAGCTATAGGAAAGGGGAAGGATGTTTTTTGGGCTTTTATGGATCTGGAAAAGGCTTACGATAGGGTAGACAGAAAGGCACTGTGGGAGGTTATGCAGATATACGTGATAGGAAGAAAGCATCTAGGAGCTGTCAAGAGATTTTATGAGAGTAGTAGAGCTTGTGTCAGGATTGGAAATGGAGAGAGTGAGTGGTTCGAGGTAAAGGTGGGACTTCGTCAGGGATGCGTTATGTCGCCCTGGCTGTTCAACTTATACATGGATGGGGTAGTGCGAGAGGTAAATGCAAGGGTGGTGGGTCAGGGATTGGAAATGGTTAAAGAAAGTGGAGAAAAGTGGGAGGTGAGCCAGCTGTTGTTTGCGGACGACACTGCGCTTGTGGCAGGATCGGAGGAGGGATTGAGGAAGTTGGTGACAGAGTTTGGGAGAGTATGTGATAGAAGAAAGCTAAAGATAAATGTGGTTAAAAGTAAGGTGATGAGATGTACAAGAGGTGAAAGTGGCAGTAGACTGGAAGTGAGCATTAAGGGAAAGCGACTGGAGGAAGTGGATAGTTTTAGATACTTGGGTGCAAATGTGGCAGGAAAAGGTGGAGTGAAGGTGGAGGTAGAATGTAGATGGAGAGAAGCGAGTAAATGCCTTGGTGGATTAAAAAGTGTAATGAGGAATAGACATTTGGGAATGGATGCTAAGAGGAGACTATATGAAGGAGTGATTGTGCCAACAGCACTGTATGGGGCAGAAACATGGAACATAAGAGAGGAAGAGAGGAGTTTGAATGTGTTTGAGATGAGGTGTCTGAGAAGTATGATGGGGGTTACTAGGCTAGATAGAGTGAGAAATGAGGAGGTGAGGATGAGAACAGGGGTGGAAAGGGAGTTGGGAGATAGGGTTGATGAAAGAGTATTAGGATGGTTTGGACACATGGAAAGAATGAGTGAAGAAAGACTAGTAAAAGAGGTATGGAAGGCAGATGTGGAGGAAGTACACATGAGGGGACGTCCTAGGATGATGTGGATGGATGAAGGGTGAAGGGGGCTTTGAGGAAGAGGGGAATGTCTGTTGAGGAAGGACGGGAGAGGACAGAAGACAGGGGTGAATGGAGAATGGTTGTATATGGATGATGTTGTGATGCATGATGTTGTGATGCATGAGGTGGAATGGGCGGGGGGATGGGGGGTGAGGTAGTATGTGTGAGCAAAATTTGACGCAACCCGAAGGGATTTCTCCCCGTCTTCTCCTTTTATGCGTAGGGGGACGGAGAGGGGGGCTCGCCGATTTAATGAAGCGGCTTTGCTGTGGATGTGCTGTGTCTTGCGACACTGCTTCTGACCCAGGGCAATGGACAAGGTGTAGGGATAACCCGTCATCCAGGAGGTGCTGAGATAAGAGGGAGGGTGGAGGGGTGTGGAGTGTATTCAGGGATGGAATGGGTGGGAATGATTTTATGCCTTTTCCTTTTTGACTACCTCCCTTGTAAGGGGGGAAAAGCCGTATGTATATATATATATATATATATATATATATATATATATATAAAATGGAGGGTCGTCTTCAGGGTATAGATGTTAAGGGTTTATACAATAGGACACATGATTGCGTTTTAGTGCTGTATAATACATCCCTCAAAACTAATTACGGTGTACTCTGCGTTGTATAATTGATGAGAATGGAATTCATTGCCCTGCTCAGCGAACTGAACGTTCGTTTTTTTTTTTTTTTTTTTTTTTTATGTTGTGCTCACGGTGTTTGTACGTGTACCTGTGTGCAAGCGTGTTTTGTTTTACGAATTTCATTATTCACCTCCGTTAATTACCAGCGCTTCTGTCCATGAGGGGACAGTATGGCGCCAATATAGTGGAGTCGTAGAGGTAGACAGGGAGAGATTTTATGAGGGAAGGAGAAAGGAGAGATAATAGGATTTTTTTTCAAGTGCAAATGATTTTGGTCCTTAGGGAGTGACACTGAAGCCCATATAATATTGACTGCTCTAAATACTTTGTGTGTGTGTGTGTGTGTATGTGTGTGTGTGTGTGTGTGTGTGTGTGTGTGTGTGTGTCGGTCTGTGTGTGTGTGTGTCGGTGTATGTGTGCGTGCGTCGGTGTGTGTGCATGTGTCGGTGTGTGTATGTGTGTGCGTGTGTGTGTGCGTTTGTGCGCGCACGAGAGAGAGAGAGAGAGAGAGAGATAACTTGCAGTAATATGGATTCTACGGGACACACAAATAAATAGATGCATATATAAATACATGAATGAAAATTATAACAGAAGGAAAGGAAATCAAGAAGACCTTGGGGAATAATTCACACGCCCACTCAACCACACGCCCACTCGCCCGCAAGTCCACTCAACCACATGTCCGCGCGCCCACTCGTCCATTCACCCGCACACACACTCGCTCGGACGCCCACTCGCCCGCACATCCACGTGCCCCCACGTTCACTCGCCCGCACGCCCACGTGCCCACTCGCCCGCTCTCTCGCCCGTGCACCCACTCGCCTTCCTTAGCGAGAAAAACCTCAGGCGGAGGTGATGTAGAATGTCCTACCGCCCAGGCTGGGCGAACTCCCGTTTCGCCAAATTACATTTCGCCAAATCGCCGTAGGTACGTCGCCAAACCCTCTTTGGTTATTTTAGGTTTGCTCAGGGTGTTTAGCGAAATTGGAATTTGGCGAGATTGGAACTTTGCCTAAATAATTTGGCGAAATGGGAACTTGCCAAAAATAATTTGAAATGGAAATTTGGCCAAACAATTTGCCGAGATGGAAACTTGACCATAGTTATTTGGCGAAATAGGAACTTGGCCAAAATTATTTCACAAGGTAGGAAATTGGTCAAACAATTTAGCGGGATTTTTTTTTTTTTTTTTTTTTTTTTTTTTTTTTTTTTTTTTTTTTTTTTTTTTTTTTTTTTTTTTTTTTTTTTTTTTTTTTTTTTTTTTTTTTTTTTTGCGGAATGGGAACTTGGTCAAAGACAAAATGAAAATTATTCTTCAAGAGCGGAGGTCCGGATACCGTAGTGACTCCGGTACCGTCTTTCCCTTCTGGGATGGCAAAGAAGAGAGCCACTCCAGAAAATATAATTTTTTTCTTTTTCCACAGCTCCATCAATTATGGAGGAGGAGGAGGAGGAGGGAAGGGAACATATTGTATACCTGGTTACATCCTCTTCCTTCTACTCTTCCTCCTAACCCTCCTCCTCCTCTTCCTCCTCCTCCTCCTCCTCCTCCTCCTCCTCTTTCTCCTCCTCCTCTTCCTCCTCCTCTTCTTCTTCGTCTCCCTTCCTCATCCTCATCCTCTTCTAGGTTCCTCCTTCTCCTCTTCCTCCTGTGGTTCTGCTGTTGTGTCATTGTATTTATCCTCCTCGCCTTTTTCGTCTCCGGTTTCTTCCTCCTCTACCTCGATCTCTTCCTCCTTCTCCTCCTCCTCCTCTTCTTCCTCCTCCTCTTCCTCCTCCTCTTCTTCCTCCTTTTCCTCCATTTCTTCTCCAACCACTGTATTTTCCTTGCCACCTCCTTTCCTCTACCACCACCTTTCCCCACCTTCCCCCACTGTCCTCCACCACCTCTCCCCCACCTCCTGTCCCCCGACCTCCCCCCACCACCTCTCTTCCACTGTTTCTCTTCCCACCTCCTTCTCTCCGTCACCACCTTTCTCCCCACCACCTTCTCTCCTCCACCACCTCTCCCCCACCACCTCTCCTCCACACCTCCCCACTACCTCCTCTGCTCCACCTTCTCTCCCCCACCACCTCCTCCCCCACACCTTCTCCCTCACCACCTTCTCTCCCTCACCACCTTCTCTCCTCCACCACCTTCTCTCCCTCACCACCTTCTCTTCCCCACCACCTCTTTCACACCACCTTCTCTTCCCCACCACCTTCTCTCCCCCACCACCTTCTCTCCCTCACCACCTTCTCCCCCACTACCTTCTCTCTCCCACCACCTTCTCTCCCTCACCACCTTCTCTCCCCACCACCTCTTTCACACCACCTTCTTTCCTCCGCCACCTTCTCTCCCCACCAACTTCTCTCCCCCACCACCTCCTCCCCACCACCTTCTCTCCCCCACCACCTTCTCTCCCCCACCACCTCCTCCCCCACCACCTTCTCTCCCCCACCACCTCTCCCCCACCACTACCTCTCCCCCACCACCTTCTCTCCCCCACCATCATCTCATCCCTACCACCTTCTCTCCCCCACCACCTTCTCTCCCCTACCACCTTCTATCCCTCACCACCTTCTCTCTCCCACCACCTTATCTCCCCCACCACCTTCTCTACCCACCACCTTCTCTCCCCACCACCATCTCTCCCCACCACCTTCTCTCTTCCACCACCACCTTTTCTCCTCCACCACGTTCTCTCTCCCACCACCGTCTCTCCTCACCACTTTCTCTCCCCACCACCATCTTTCCTCCCACCATATTTTTCCCCACCATCTTCTCTCCCCACCATTTTCTCCGCCACCTCCCCGCCTTCGTATCTATAACAACACAGCCCCTTCTCTATCCCCCCATTTCCCACCCCACCATCTCTACGATCACCACTCCCCCTCCCCCTCCCCCTCCCCTCCTCCCATTCCCGTCCCGCATCGTATCACCAGAGCTCATCTCTTCCCTACAGCGTGTACTCCCTTAAGGGCCCGTCCTCCCTAATCCCAAAAAGCCCCCCCTCGAGCCGAAACCCCCCAGCCCCCTCCCCCCATCGTCTCCCTATATCTGTTCCTCCCCTTTATGCCCGGCGTAAGGCCTCTCGTATCATTTATGTCTTTGCCTCCCTCCTTCTCCTGCTCCTCCTCCTCCTCCTCCTCCTCCTCCTCCTCCTCCTCCTCCTCCTCCTCTTCCTCCTCCTCTTCCTCCTCCTACTCCTCCACCTCTGCCTCCTCCTCCTCCTCCTCCTCTCCCTTCTTATCGTTCTCCTCTTCATTCTTCTCTTTCTCTTTGTCTTTCTCCTCCTCCTCTTTCTCTTCCTTCTGCTTATCTTTTTTTTTTTACTCTTATTGCTCTTTCCTTTTTCCTCCTCTTTTTCTCTTCCTCTCAATACTCTCTTTTCCTCTACTTCCTCTTTCTCTCTTCGACTTGTTAATCTTTCTCCGCCTCTTTCTCTTCCTTCTGATCCTCTTCTCCCTCTTTCTCTTTTCTTCTCGTTGCTCTTTCTCATTTCCTCCACTTCCTCTCGTTGGTATTTTCCTCTTTCTTTCGTTGCTCTCTTCTTCCTCCTCCTCTTCAACCCCTCTTATTCCTCTTCCTTACCCCGTTGTCTCCCTTTGTATATTTTCCTCTGTTCCCTCTTCACCCTTTCTCTCTATGCTTCCTTCACCTCCTCGTCTTCATACCCCATTCTCCTCTTTCCCTCTCCCTCTCCGTCTCCCCCATTCTCCTCTTTCCCTCTCCCTCTCCGTCTCCCCCATTCTCCTCTTTCCCTCTCCTCTCCCTCTCCGTCTCCCCCATTCTCCTCTTTCCCTCTCCTCTCCCTCTCCGTCTCCCCCATTCTCCTCTTTCCCTCTTCTTTCCCTCTCCGTCTCCCCCATTCTCCTCTTTCCCTCTCCTCTCCCTCTCCGTCTCCCCCATTCTCCTCTTTCCCTCTCCTCTCCCTCTCCATCTCCCCCATTCTCCTCTTTCCCTCTCCTCTCCCTCTCCCCCCTTCTCCTTCTCACGTCCCCCTCCCCATCATAATACCCAACTGTCCCCATCTCTCCTGCCCATTCAAAAGACTCTATTATGGAGGTAACAGGTTTAAGCCTCAGTGAACTCGAGGAGAAATCGATGTAATTAAATATTTCTTTTCATATGAGGTCTTAAGCGAGTTCGGCTCCCTGGCCATTCAGGCTTGAGATTGGATAGGATAAACACTATCCACAGAATCCATGAGGAAGACGGGCATATCAGTGTTTTCATTTATTTAGAGAATCATACGTAGGACTAACAGCCTGTAAAAGAAGGACGTTTTGAAAAGTCTGGTAGATATTTAGGTGACTGGAGTTTCTGATCTCCTCCCATCAGTCCTACCCTCGATTCTCTTCCTCGCTGTCTTTCCTCTGATACGTTCCTCGTTCTTCATGCGGTCCCGCACTTCCTCAACATAGTCTTTCCATCCGCCTAAACCCA
>NC_134777.1:103494811-103529811 GCF_046742065.1 Oratosquilla oratoria | reverse complement strand
GCTCTCTTCTCTTCACCACATCGTACTCTCTCTTCCCCACTCCATCCTCTCAGCTCCCTGCTCTCCCTCTCCCCCACTCTCCACTCCTGCCTTCTAACTCCCTGCTCTCCCTTCTCCCCACTCCCCACTCTCTCTCTTTCCAGCTCCCTACTCCCCCACTTCCCGACTCCCCATTTTTCCTCTTTCCCACTCCCCACTCTTCCTCTTCCAAACTCCCTACCCTACCCACCCAGTCCCCACTCTCCACTCCTTATTCACCCACTCCCTCCACTCCTTTCTCCCCACCCCTCCTCCCTCCTCCCCACGCACTCCCTCCTTCCGACCCTCCATCAACTCTTAAGGTAAAAGAGCTTACGCCAGGATACGCTTAGCTGCTCGAATAGTAGCCAGGGCCAGTGATAATCACCGGTGGCTGTAGGAATCGAACCTTGGCCCACGGGGTGTGAAGCGAGGTCGAAAACAGTGCTCCACAGCGCCACCGAAGATTTTTATCTTATTCTATTTTTAATTTTTAATTATTATTTCTTTTTATCCCTTTTTTCGTCTGGGAATGTCAATCGGGTATTATTAGTTCACCATTGAACAAAGGCCTCTCCCAACGTCTTCCACATTGATAATGATAAAATCACCTGGCACCAGCAGGAACAAACGGAAAAGTGCCACCTGGAAGGGAAGGGGCTAGCAAGCTAGACTATAACCGAAGGAGTTCAATATATGTGAATAAAATCACCTGGCGGCAGCAAAAATATAGGGCTAAGTACAGCCCGGTACGGGTAAATAGGAAGAGGCGAAAAGAGAAGGGGGAGGAGGAAGAAGAAGAAGAAGAAGGAGAAGAAAGGAAATATAAATAATGAGAGGAGAAAGGAAAGGAAGAGGAGGAGGAGGCAGAAGACCACGGCTGGTGGGAGAGTGGAGGAGTGGAGGTGGAGGAGGAAGGGGGTGAGGAGGAGGAGGAGGGGAGGGAGCGAACCAAGCATGTGATGATCACGTCACTCCTCATCACGCTGGTTATCACCAATTAAGCCGTGTTATCACCAGCACGGCTTGCCACCGTGACGACTACAGCTACTACTCCATTCACTCCTCCTCCTCCTCCTCCTCCTCCTCCTCCACCTCCACTTCCTTCCTCCCCTATTCACTCCTTGTCCTCCTTCCCTCCTCTCTTTTTTCCGTAATTCCTTCTCTCGCTAATTATTCACCCCACTTCCACCTTCCTTACGAGATTCCCTATTTTCTCCCCCCTCTCCCTCCCCTTTTCTCCTTCCTCTCTCCACTCTCTTTCCTCCCTTCTCTCTTTTTCTTCCCCCACTTCTCTCTCTCTCTCCCCCTCTCGCTCTCCCCTCTCTCCCTTCTCTCTATCCTTTTCTGTACTTCTGTACCTTCACTCACCCTCTCCTCTTCCTCCTCTCTCCCCCCATTCCCTACTCCTACATTTCCTCTCCTCCTCCTCCTCCTCCTCCTTTCTCCCCTGTCCCCACCTTGTCCTCTTTTCTCCCCTCCCGTCTTCCTTCCCCTTTCCATCTTCCTTCCCATTCCCCTCTTCCTTTCCTTTCCCCTCTTCCTTCCCCTTCCCCTCTTCCTTCCTCTTCCCCTCTTCTTTCCTCTTCCCGTCATATTTTTGCCCCCTTCCTTACCCTTCCCCTCTTTCTTCTCCTTTCCCACATCCTTCCCCTTCCCCTCCTCTCCCTTCTCCTCCTCAACTTTCCCTTCTCACTTTCCTTTCCCCTTACTCTCCTTCTCCCCTTCCCCTCCTTCTCCTCTTCCCTTCTTTCTCCGCACTTCCCCTTTCCCTCCTCCTCCCCCTTCTCCTCCTTATTCCCCTCCCCCCGTCTTCCCTTTCCCCTTCTCCTAACCCCTTCCATCCTTCCCATTCCCCTTCTCCCCTTCCCCTCCTCCTTTCTCCCCCTTCCACTCATCCCTCTTCTCACTTCCTCTCCTCCCCTCCCCCGTCTCCCCTTCCTCTCCTCCATTATCCTCCTTCCCCTTCGCCCTTCCTCCTTCCCCTTCGCCCTTCCTCCTCCCCCTCCCCTTTCCCCTTCTGCCCAGGCGGACCTCGCTAAATGTAGCCGAACTCCGTTACTACGTTGACTCGCTCGTTCAGCTTTCTGCCTCGGCCAGTGCCGGGCCAAGCCATTCTATTCAGCTGTTGGGCGGATTTGGACCAAGTGGAGGTCTCCTTCGGGCTTGGGATGTGTCCTACTTGAGTTTGTCTGTTGATCCCCCCTCCCCCCCTCCAATCATCATTATTATTATTTTCATTATAATTATTATTATTTTTATTATTATTATTGTTGTTGTTGTTGTTGTTATCCTTGCTATTATCATTATTATCATGTGTTTTTATTATTTATTATCATTTATTATTTATTTTATCTTTTATTGTCAGTATTCAATATTGTTCATATTATTATTATTACCATTACTATTATTGTTACTATTATTATTATTATTATTATCATTATCATTTATAATTACTATTATTCATTGTTAGTATTTATTATTAATAATATTATTGTCTTTATTATCATTATTATTTAAGTCTGTCCCTCAGTAAGAAGTAGTTATCCAAGTTGAGTCTAAAGTAGTTCACTTTTGTAAATGTTTGTACATTATGTATTAAAAGTCCCTTTTTTCTCTTTGCAGGTAAAGACATACACGTGCCAGGGACATAGGCCCTTCTTGCTCTGGGAGGCACGGTAGGACTTGTTCGTATGCGTCCACTCTGACATCGACTTCGTCTTCGTTATCTACCAAATCCGGATGTTTCTTTGTTAATGGGTAAAGATAATCTGGTGATAGTAAAACGTCCGTAAAATTAACATCTAGTTAACATCTTGGGTATTGTGATAGATTTTGTTAAAACCACGTATACACACACACACACACACACACACACACACACACACACACACACACACACACACACACACACACACACACACACGTACTTGTATAAATTTCACACAATGTTTCCAGTCAATACTCCTTCCCCTTCTCTTGCCCCCCTTTCTTTATCTCCCCTCTCCCCTCATCTTCTGTCCCCTCTTTTCCCACCCTCCTCTATCCTCCATCTCCCTTCTTCCCTTCTCCCTCCCCTCCTTGTCTTCCTTCTTCCTTTTCCACCTCCTCCTCCTCCCTCCCTCTCCCCTTCACCCTCTTCAGCCCCTCCCCTTCCCTTCCTCCTCCTGTCTCCACTTCCTTGTCCCTTTCCTTCCTTCCCCTCCTCCCTTCCCCCTTCCCTTCCCCTTTCCTCCCCATTTCCTACCCCTCCCCTTTCCTTTCCCCTTCCCTTCCCCCTCCCCTCCCCTTCCCCTCCTCCTTCCATCTTTCCTCCCTCCTCCCCCTCTTTCCCCCCTCCTCCCTTCCCTCTTCCCTTCCCCTTTCCTTCCCATTTCATACCCCTCCCCTTCCCTTTCCCTCTCCGTTCCCCCTCCCCTCCCATTTCCCTCCTCCTCCCCTCTTTCCTCCCTCCTCCCCCTCTTCCCCCTTCCTCCCCCTCCCTCCACCCATCCAGCCATCCATCTCGCCCACTTTTCCACCTTTCGCACTTTCACCTTTGCGTCATTTTTCAAAAGCGCCAATCTATCGGTCCAGCCGTTCCGTCCTTCTCGCCAGACGGACTTCTCCTCTTCCTCCTCCTCCTCCTCCTCCTTCTCCTTCTCCTTCTCCCACTCTTCCTCCTCCTTCTTCTCCTCCTCCTCTTCCTCATCTTCCTCTTCCTCTTCCTCATCTTCCTCGTTTCTTGACTCAAGGGAAATTCTTGTCCTTGTGCATCCTTGACAGCCCTGTTATACACACCTACAGACGCACACACACGCACACACACACACACACACACACACACACACACACACACACACACACACGCACGCACGCACACACGCACGCACATACACACACCTACACACACAAATACAAGGACGCCCACGCCCACACACATGCACCCATATACACACAGACTAACATTTCTCACCCAGCCACCTATCTACCTATCTACATATCTACCTACCTTCCTATTTGTCTATCTCCCTTCTTGTCTTCCTTCATATCTACTTCCCTGCCTATCAGCAACACACCTAAATAGCTTCTTCCCACCAACAGCTATATCTTGTACTTCTTTCTCCTGCTCCTCTTCCTCCTCTTCCTCTTCCTTCTCCTCATCCTCCTCGTCATCGTCTTCGTCTCCTTCCTCCTCTACCTCATCGTCCTTCTCTTTCTTTTCTTCTTCGTCTTTCTCTTCCACGTCCTCTTCCTCCTCCTTCTCCTCCTCCTCCTCCACCTCTTCCTCCCCCTTCTACTCTTCGACCTCCTCTTACTCCTGTTTCTCCACATCCTGTTCTTCCTCTTCCTTGTCCACGTGTTCTCCTCCACTTCCTCTTCCTCCCCTCCTCCCCTCTTCCAGTAGAGATTGATGGTGTGGAGTTGACAGCCAGGTCCACCCGAAATCCTCCTCGGGTACCTGTAACCCCCCACCCCCTCCCACCCTTCCTCTCAATCCTCCTCCTCCTTCTCATTCCTCATTCCTCTCTCTCGATTCCTTGTTCGGTACTTCTTTCTCCCTCTTCCTCTTCCCTCCCTCCTTCCTCCTCCCCCTTCTAACTCCTCTCTTCATCCCCCTCCCTCCTTCCTCCCTCCTTCTTCCTCTTTCCTCCCTCCTTCCTCCCTCCTTCCTTCCTTCCTCCCTCCTCCCTTCTAACTCCTCTCTTCATCCCCCTCCTCCCTTCTAACTCCTCTCCTCCTCCCCCCTTCCTTCCTTCCTTCCTTCCTTCCTTCCCTCCTCTTTCTTCCTCCTTCCTCCCTCCTCCCTTCCTTTCTCCCTTCTCCCTCCTTCCTCCCTCCTCCCTCCTCCTACTTTCTAACTCCTCTCTTCCTCCCCCTCCATTCTTCCTCCCTCCTTCCTCCCTCCTTCTCCCTCCTTTCTCCCTCCTTCCTCCTCTCTCCATCCTCCTCCCTCCATCCTCCTTTCTTCCTCCTCCCTCCTCTCCATGATGAAAGTATTAATCAGCCCCCCTCCTCTCTCTCTCTCTCTCTCTCTCTCTCTCTCTCTTTCCTTCTCTCTCTCTCTTTCCTTTCTCTCTCTCTTTCTCTGTCTCTCTCCCTCCCACCCTCCCTCTCCCTCTCTCTCTCTCTTTCTCTCTCTCCCTCTCTCTCTGCATGTGTGTGTGTAGAACGTGTATATGTACATGCACAATATAAAGCGTCCTTGAACCATCCGTTCTCCCGTTTTCTTTACCCTTTGGATTCCCAATTCGTGCAAGAATAACTCTCTTATTAAACTTCGAATTGTTCTTTTCCTCGCTCTCGTTTAATGTTTTCTTCACCAACGCTTCTTTACTCTCAATAGTGTCCCCTCGTTCCCCTCTTTACTCCCCTTTTACGCTATCATTTCCCCTTTCTTCATATCTCGCCCTCTCTCCCCTCTCTCTCCCCCCTCTCTCCCCTCTCCCCTCTCTCCCTTGCCCCATATCCCTTTTCTCTTTCCCCATCCCCTCACTCCTCTCCTCTCTCCCCTCTCTCCCCTCTTTCTTCCCCTCGCTGCGTCGTACCCATCTGCTGTTGTGCTTGTCCATGGTTTCCCAATATCTCTTGTTGTCTCCTCGCTAGTGGGTTTCTCTTATCTCTCCTTTTTTCTCTATTCCCTTCATTTATCCTTTCGTCCTTCTCTTATTTATTTATTTATTTATTTTGTATTTTATTTTATTTTATTTTTATTTTATCTTATTTATTTTACTTATTTATTTATTTATTTATTTTTCGTGTTACTCCTTTTTATCTCTACCGTGCCGATGGACCAAGTCTTATTATATTTTGTTCATTTTATCATATCGACTGAAGCTGTGTCCAAAAGTTTTTAACCACCCTAGTTTTTGTTGTGTGGGTGTAGAGTTTGTTGCCGAGTATCCGATCAATTCACAAAAAAAAAAAAAAAAAAAAAAAAAAAAAAAAAAAAAAAAAAAAAAAAAAAAAAAAAAAAAAAAAAAAAAAAAAAAAAAAAAAAAAAATTGAGGTGAACATTGGGTAGAAAAATGTACAAAATAATCAGGAATGAAAGCTACACTTGAAAAACAAAATCCTTGTGAAGTATCGAGACTTTTGTCCACCAATGTAGCGAAGAGGGGGATATGTCCCTTGTTTACAGTTGCCCCCTGTAACTTTTTTTTTAACCTTATCTCTTTTTCATTCTGTCTTCCTTTTATACCCTCCCCTTCTTTCCCCCTTTCTCCCGTTCCGCCCCCCCTCTCTCTCTCTCTCTCTCTCGCGCGCGCACACACACACACACACACACACACACACACACACACACACACACACACACACACACACAAACACATTACCCATAGCTCGGTCATATGAGCTCTGAGCTATCTTCCGGGAGGGAAAGGGCTGTCGATCACGAATCCAACACGTGATCCAAGACCATGAAGAATCACACACACACGACTCTATGTTCGCGGCCGCCACTACGGCTGTCCGGGTTCGAATCCCGCCCAGGGCTGAAATAATTTCAGTATCGCTGCGCTGTGGGTCGTTACTCCAACTCTCATGGGCGGGTAGTTGGGGTGCGTGTAAGGTGACAGCATTACCCATAGATCTGTCATATATGAGCTCTGAGCTCTTTTCCGGGAGGGTAATAACTGTCCATCACGACTCCAACACGTGATCCAAGATAATGGTGAATCACATACAAACACACACACACACACACACACACACACTTCTGGTCCTTATTCTTTTTTTTTTTTTTTTTTTTTTTTTACCTCAACTTCTCCCTCATCACCTTCCTCACCCTCACCCTCTCCCTCTCCTCCACCCTCACCCTCTCCCTCTTTACTCTCAATTACCCTCTCACTCTCTCACATTATTCTCACTCTCGTTCTTCATCTGCCGCTTGTTCTCCCCCTTATCATCATCTCCCTTCCCCTCTCCCCGCTCCACGTCCCCCTCACCCGTTCATCCTCCCCCTCCCCCTCCCCCTCTCCTCTCGCCTTCTCTTCTCGTTTCCTCTTTTTCTCTTCTTGTTTATCTGTCATTACTCCAATTCTTCTTTTTTCTTTTTTCTTTTTGTCTCTCTCCCTCGCTGTCCCCCTCTCTCTGTCCCTCTCCTTCTCCCTCTCGCTTCACCCCTCTCTCTCTCTCTCTCTCTTCCTCTCTCTTCTCCCTCTCTCTCCCCCTCTCCCTCTCTTCCTCTCTCTCTCCCTCTCTTTCTCTCTTTCTCCTTCGTTCCAGTATTCCGTTTCCTTCCCCTCTGCATTCTCCCCCTCTATTTCTCCCTCACCATCCCTCATTCCTATCTTCACTTCCTCTCTTAACCTCCCTCCTCCCTCCCTTTCCCTTTCTCCATTTCTCCCTCCCTCCCTCCCTCCCTCCCTCCCTCTCTCCCTTTCTCCCTTCCTCGCTCCCTTTCTTCCTTTCTCTGTTCCTTCTTCCCTCCCTTCCTCCCTCCCTTCCCTTCTCCCTCTCTTCCTTCCTCCCTCCCTTCTTCCTTCCTTCTTCCTTCCTTTCTCCCTCTCTCCCTCCCTTCCTCCTTCCTTTCTCCCTTCCCCCCTCCCTTCCTCCTTCAACCTTTCTCCTTCCCTCCCTCCCTCTCTCTTTGTTCCCCCCATGGGTTCTCCATCGCTTCGCCTCGCCCTGACCCGACGCGAAGCGACGCGAAGAGATTCTCTCGCTATTGGCTTCATAGTTCCACGTGATCGACCAAGTCCCGCGGTACGTGGGTCTGTGTGTGTGAAGGGCGCAATTAGTTTTGATGGGCACCGATTGGCATTATTCTGTGATAATTGACCACTTGGTGGTAAACACCAATAGGACGGTGGTGTTTCTTGCACCTATTTTTATTTTCCATTATATATATATATATATATATATATATATATATATATATATATATATATATATATATGTGTGTGTGTGTGTGTGTGTGTGTGTGTGTGTGTGTGTGTGTGTATGTGTGTGTGTGTGTTTCCCTCGGCTGAATAAAATCACCTGACGACATTCAGAATAAATGCATAACTCCTTGTGTATTAGAAGGACGTGGTGGATCATGACTCAAGTTACTGTCCTAATGACATGAGCTTAGAAACAAATACAAGGATAGTTAGCAACCATATGTGTGGGTTATCTTCTAAACAGGTTTTATGCTGATGATGTGCAAGACGCAACCATACCTTTAAGTATGTTAATATATAAAGCCTACGATTTATTATTATTGTTATACATTATTATATTATTATTTATGTTTATTTTATCACGGTCGGGAATATTTTTGTTCTTCAATTAACCAACGAATTAAATGACTATAGTTGTTGTTATTTATAACATCTAACTATAACTATTTCTGTTGTCTTTGTCTTTGTCTTTGTCGCGTCAACAGACAATAGTAACTGTTATTGATCACTTGCAATTAAATTTTTGCTTAGAGTGAAGTCTATAGTGGCTGTTATTGATTACAAGACAATAACGAGATTACCCTCCAGTGCTGTTTTTTTTTTATTTTTTTTTTTTTTTTTTTTTTGCTCGAATGTCTATTTTTTGAGAACATATAAGTGAATAAGAGACATTTTTTCGTGTGTGTACGTTCGTGTGTGCGTGCGTGCGCACGTTCAATATATGAGAGGTTAGAGACGGCACGATGAGCAAGAATGCATGTATTTCAGTCCCTCCTCTCTCTCTCTCTCTCTCTCTCTCTCTCTCTCTCTCTCTCTCTCTCTCTCTCTCTCTCTCTCTCTCTCTCTCTCTCTCTCTCTCTCTCTCTCTCTCTCTCTCTCTCTCTCTCTCTCTCTCTCTCTCTCTCTCTCTCTCTCTCTTTTCATCCTTTTCCCATTTCCTATCATTCACCCATTTCTTCATCAGGCTTCCCATCGTTCCCAATCCCCCTTCCCTTTTTACTCCTTCCCCTTCCCCTTCCCCTTCTATTCCCGTCTTCTTTCCCCTTTCCTTGTCTCGATTCCCCTCCCTCTCGCGCTTCCTCTCCCCCTCCCTTCCCCCTCCCTCTCCCTCTCCCTCCCACTCACCTGACCCCTTTGTCCTTGCCCTTCGCCTCCCCTTACCCCCAACTCCCCTTCCCCTCACGTATCCTCCCCTCCCCCTGACCTTCTCTGTACGTTAGATTCTCCCCTCCCCTAATCTCCTTCTCCCCTCCCGTTCCCCTCCTCCCCCTCCCCCTTCGTCACCTCCCCTCCTCCCCCTCCCTTCCCCCTTACCTCCTCTCCCTTCTCCCCTCCCTTCCCCCTTACTCCTCTCCCTTCTCCCTTCCCATCTCCCTCCCTTCCCCCACCCTTCCTACTTTCTTCCCCCCTCATCTACTCTTCCTCCCGTCCCCTCACTTCTTGACCCTCTTACCTTACCCCCTCACCCCCTCACCCTCCCCCGCCGCCAGCCAGACCTCGTGCTTAATTCAGCTGATCAAACTCTGCTCATTATCTTAATCAGCCATGAAATTTGCTGCAACCTCTCAGCCCCCCTTCTCCCCCTCCTCCCCCCCTGTCCTGCAGTGTTGAAGTAATTGGCTGCCGGACCCTGGGCGGGTCTTCTTGCTCAACGTGGAGGAGGTGGTGGAGGATGTCGCGCAAAGGAAGAGGAGGAGGAGGAGGAATAGTGAGGAGGGAAAAGATGTTTTTTTCCATTGCTGTGTTTCATGTATTCCGCTCCTCATCCCGCGACACTTTTATTATTACTATTGTAGTTGTTATTGTTATCATTAATATATAGTTATTATTATAATAATCATTATTATTATCATTATTGTTATTATTATCATTATTACTATTATTATTATTGTAATTATTGTCATTGTTATTATTATTATTATTATTATCATCATCATCATTATTATTATTATTTATCTATGTACCAGTGGCTTTTTCCTCCTCATAAAGGAGGTGGTCAAGTCAAAAAGCACGTACACACTCCACTCCCAACCACCACCCTTTCCTCCCACTTATCTTAGCTCCTCGTGGATGACGGGTCATCCCTGTATCCCACCCACTGCCCTGGTTCAGAAGCAATGCAGCAAGACACAGTACATCCACATCAAGGCCATTTCGGACTATTATTATTATTATTATTATTATTATTATTATCATTATTATTATTATTACTGTTACTATTAGTATTACTATTACTACTACTATTACTATTATTTGCCTTTTCTTGTTATTCTACGAACCCAATCAAAAGAAAAACGAAAAGACCATATCGGACGGGACTCCCTGAGGGCAAGGAAAACAATATGGCGGATGGGGGGGGGGAGAATGGGAATGACCACAAAGGGAGGAGAGATAATAGATGTTTTACCAACTGGAAACCCACTGCCCCACAGAGCCTGGCAACGGTTCTCAGGCCATCTTATCCGTCTCTCTTGAAATAAACTTCGCGTTGTTGGCTTTGTTGTGTTAATATGGGACACTTCCTTTGTCCTCTGCTATCAGGTGATCAGTCACCGGTTATCAGATCTCCCAGTGTGAATACAGGCATGGAGAAATAGTCAAATTTTATTGAGAGAGGTATTTGGTCCTCTATAGAGACCGAGTGACAGCCCTCGGGGTCGCATGTCCAGACGAAGGTGAGGGTGTCCATAGGATCTGAAGGTCGGTGGTGGGGAGATGTCCTTCTCCGACGTCCCTATGAAGAGGTAGAGAAAATAGAAAAAAGGTGTGGGGGAACAAAGTAATGTGACGCCAGGCGATTTTATTCAGCTTGCGAGCTCAGCGTCATCGGCAGGCGACATCCAGAATAAAATATATAAAGACACTGCTTGCCTGTGAGCTAACCAAAGACATTTAGCGTTAGATAGAACATCATAAAATGTGTCGTTACTTTAACTCAGTAGATAACCTCCTCTTCCGAGGGATAGTATGCCACGGAGATGAATAAAATCACCTGACGGCAGCCGCGATTAAAAAGAAACGTGCCACCCGGTACGGAAGGTGTTAGTATTGGAAAAGAGAAGGAAGAAGAGGAGGAGGAGGAGATGAGGACTACAGAGCGTCGTGTTGAAGAAAAGACTGAAGACGTCTCTTCCGGAGGAGAAGGAGGAGGAGGAGGAGGAGGAAGAAGAAACAAAGGAAGCAAGAACGGGGGGAGGAGATGTCAGGCGTGATAAAGCAATGTGTTTACTTTCGTTGTAGATCTGATTATGTCTCGGCCGGTCGGACATGATTGTCACCTGAATTGATGTGGAGGAGGGTGCAGGAGAGGTGGAGGAGGGGACCAGGGGCTGGAAGGACGGGAGGGGGGAAGGGTGTGTGTAATTTAGGTGTAACTCGAGTGACAGTGACCGGGGAAGGGAGGAGGTGGCTGAAGACGCTTGTGGCTCGAAGTTTCTGCAGACAAGAGTTCGAGATCCACAAGAGATTTGCAGAAGCTGAAGATTCCGTGCGTGGTCCTTCTTGGCCCTACTTGGCCCTCCTTGGCCTTCCTTGGCCCTTCCTTTCTCTTCTTTGGTCATTCTTTTGGCCCTCCGTGGCCTTCCTTGACCCTCCTTAGGTCTCTTTGGGCCTCCTTTGTCCTCCTTTGTCCTTCTTGGTCCTATTTGGCCCTCCTGGGTCTTTCTTGGTCCTCTTTAACCCTCCTTGGCCTTCCTTGGCCCTCCTTAGGCCTCTTTGGCACTCCATGGCCTTCTTTGGGTCTTTTTGGCCTTCCTTGGCCTTCCTTGGACCTCCTTAGTCCTCTTTGGCTCTCCTTGGCCTTCCTTGGCCATCCTTGGCCCTTTCAATCTTGTAACGCTCTTGACATTATTTCTTCAAGATGCGCCAGGCTATTTCACTCACCCGGGAACGCTTTGGGATCAAGACCGGGAACCATGGAGTCCCCCTTCCTCCCATAGGGTGAATAAAATCGGCCGGCGGCAGACCGAACTAAATATATACATTATTACAAGAATTAATTTACTGGGATGATAGTAGGAGTAGAAATAGTAGTACTCTACATGGTAATACTGTAATATTGATGATTATGAGTAGTTGTGACGTTATTGTTATTACACTATGACGTTAATGATGTCATTGTTATTGTTATTATTACGATAGCAGCTGTGGTTTCCTCACAGCCAGACATCCCAAAGGAAATATCAATAATGATAAGTTATTATTTTTATCTGCGAGTTATCTTAACCAGGAGGAAGACTTGAGGAAATGATTTTGTCAGATAAAGGGGTCAGAATTTAGTTTTTTGGTCAAGATGAAAATATATCAGGATCTCTCTCTCTCTCTCTCTCTCTCTCTCTCTCTCTCTCTCTCTCTCTCTCTCTCTCTCTCTCTCTCTCTCTCTCTCTCTCTCTCTGTTTATCTCTATTTCTCTCCCTCCCATACCTGCCTTTCCCCACCCTTCCCTCTTCATTCTCCCAGAGGACAGACAGTCGAGATTCGTTGATCGAACTTCCGGGGCCGGGCCAAGTCCATTCGAAACCACGGTGTTGGCAAACAAGCAATTAGGCAAAGTCTGCTGGCAAGGCCACTTGGATATCGATTACCCTATTGATTGGAGTGTTCGTAGATCATACATATATATAGATATATATATATTATCGTTATTATTATTATTATTATTATCATCATTATTATTATTATTATCATTATTATTATTATTATCATAATTATTTCTATTATTATTACTAATGTTATTAATATTATCATTATTATCATTATTATTATTATCATCATCGTTATTATTATCATTATTATTATCATCATAATTATTTGTATTATTATTAATAGTTATTATTATTACTATTATTATTATCATTATTATTTTATTATCATTATCATTATTATTTTTATTATTATTATCATTATTATTATTATTATTATTATTATTATTATTATTATTATTATTATTATCATTTTGTTTTATTTGTTCCCTCCCCTTGGTTTCTATATGTTCTTTCCACATCAGTCAGTCCTCCTTCCCCTCCCCACTATCCTTTTCCCATCACTCTCACCCTCCCTCTCACCCTCACCCTCCCCTTCACCCTCCTCTTCTTCCCGTTCCCATTGCCTTTCTTTCCTTCCTTACCCCACCTTTTCTCCTCTCTTCTCTTCTCTCCTGTCTCTCTTATATTCATGACCACTTGTAACTTCTACTATTCCCCAACCCCCTGCTCTATCCTCCCCCCCTTGCTCAGCTTCCCTTCCCCCGGCTCTATCCTCCCCCCCCCTTGCTCAACCCCCCTCCCCCGGCTCTATCCTCCCCCTTGCTCAACCCCCTTCCCCGGCTCTATCTTCCCCCTCCCCTTGCTCAACCCCCCTCCCCGGCTCTATCCTTCCCCCCTTGCTCAACCCCCCTTCCCCCGAACCTATCCTCCCCTTCCTTAGATCTCTCTCTTTGACCACCTTTTAGGCGCGAAATTGCCCCCCCCCCGATATAAACGGTGGTTATCGAGCACAATATACAAACATGAATATTCCCCTCCCTTCACGTCTCTCCCATTTCACACTTTCTTACGTCCTCTCACGCTTTTTGCCTTCTCACGTCATCTCACGTCTTCCATATTCACTTCTCCATCGAAAGTCACCCTGCCTCCCATTCACGTTTTAGCCCTCTCACGTGTTTGTGTTCTCACGTCTTTCACCTCTCAGGAATTCTCCATCTCACGTATTCTCCATCTCACGTACTCCTCTTGTCAGGTATTCCTCTTATCACGTATTCCCCATCTCACGTATTCCCCATCTCACGTCTTCCCCATCTCACGTTTTCCCCATCTCACGTATTCCCCATATCATGTATTCCTCATCTCACGTATTCGCCATCCAACGCATTCCACATCTCACGTATTCCCCATCTCACGTCTTCCCCTTCTCCGTTTCTTCCTCTCTCTCCCTCCTTTCCCCCTCTCCCCCTCTGCCCACCTTTTTCCCTTTAAACGTATTTCCTCGTGCTCTGTCTTCGTTTTCCCCTCTTTGCTCTTCTCGTAGACCTCTCCCCTCTCTCCCTCTCTCTCTCTCTCTCTCTCTCTCTCTCTCTCTCTCTCTCTCTCTCTCTCTCTTTCAATTTCTCTCACTATCGATTCCCCTCTCTCCGTCGTTTTCTCATGATCCACCGTGACCTTATCTCCCCTTGGATCACTCTCCCCTCTCCCCTCTCCCGTCGCTCCTTCTCCCCTCATTTTCGCATCCCCTCGTCCTCCCCTTGATGACACCCTTCTGTCTACACTAGACGAAAGGTGGAGTGAGAGAAGTTTGCAGGAGTGAGAAGGCAGAGGTTGGGACGGTCTTACAAAATGGTGCAGTCGGTCGTCGGGGGGCCTTTGTCTAGCAGTGGATTTAGAATGGCTTTTAGTTCAATGTCAGGCGATTTTCATTCAGATGAGAGGGGACCTTTGAGAAAATGCGCCCCCCCCCCCATACCTGTAAGGGGTAAACTTGAAAATTAAGAAAATTTTAGATCTCAGTAAATCCCTTCCTCCTCCTCCTCCACTTCCCTCCATCCCTCCCTTCTTCCATATCTGAGGAAAGGAGGGGGAAAGGGTACGTAAAAGATTGATAAAATAAAAGAAAAAAAGAAAATTAAAATAATAAAAAAAAATCCACCTTTGGAAGGTGAAGAAGGAAGGGGGAGGGGAGTGGGTTGGGTCAGTCTGCTTTTTTTTTTTTTTTGGGGGGGGGGAGGGAGTTCTGGGACTGGCACTGGTCCACTACCCTCTTGTTTATGGCAGCCATTGTTGTCGTTCCTGTCAGCGACGAAGTCGTCTTTTTCGTCATTCGCCGCCGTCATCGTCGTCGTCGTCTTCGTCGTTGTCGTCGTCAACGTGGGCATCACTTCCCATCGCCCTTGCATTCGATTTAGCCTTTCTCCGTGATTGCGTCATAACTCCGAGAAAGAGAAGAGAGAGAGAGAGAGAGAGAGAGAGAGGAAGAGCGGAGGAGAGAGAATCAAAGCGGGAGTGGATGGGCTGTGGAGTTAATACAACCAGATAAACTTTATCCCGTTTATTTTAACTTGACGGAAGCTTATAAGAGAACGCACATCTTACGAGCTATTGGAACAACACTCTTTGCCGAAGAAAAAAAAAGGAGGGGGGTCACTGTGACCAGTGACGTTAGTGAAGAAAATCTCCCGCAAGTTAAATTGGTCGGATTGCATGGGAGACTTGGAACTGAAGATGCGATTTAAGAAAGCGATGTTAATCTAAGGAGAAAGAGGGGAGGGCGAAGGGATGACACGAGCGAAGGAGGAGAAGATTGACGTAAGGGCTAGAGAGAGAGAGAGAGAGGGGGGGGAGAGAAAGACTCATAGACAGAAGAGTTCACAAGCTCTTGCTGAAGAATACGAAAGAGGTTTTTGGAAAAAGTGGACACAAGACGGGAATATAGGAATGAGAGGCGCGTAGTACCCCAGCGACCTCGAGGACGTGATCGTCAAATTTCGAGGACGTACCACTCTGGCCTCGAAGATTGGTCCTCCTAGCCTCGAGGACAAACCCCCAGTGGCCTCGAGGATGTGCCCCCATTGGCCTCGAGGACGAACCCCTAGTGGCCTCGAAAATGTGCCTCCATTGGCCTCGAGGACGAACCCCTACTGGCATCGAGGATGTGCCTCCATTGGCCTCGAGGACGTACCCCCCACTGGCCTCGAAGACGTACCACACTGGCCTCGAGGTTGTGCCCCACTAGCGTCGAGGCCTCGTCAAGTGTCCGTCACGAGTTAAATTTTCCGCTAATGAGCGGAATTCCGTTTTTTTGAGAGTCTGCGTCCGTTAATTTTCAAATTTGAGTTGGGGTTCCTCAAATTTGCTCGTTTTCACATATGATTCTACTTCCGGACACCCCCCCCCCAAAAAAAAAAAAAAAAAAAAATCTGGTGGACATTTGATTTCTCACTTTTGCTTCCCTAGGTGTCCAGCCTTTCATGACTTTATTCTGGCTAATTTTAGACAATTTTTATTCAGCTGAGGAACGATAGAGTGACTCAGCGTGGTCTCTGATCGACCAAGACCTAATCTAACCTAATCTAACCTAACATAACCTAACTTAACATAATATAACAACCTCACTATTCCAAACCTAACCTATTCTAACATAATATTTTCTAACCTAACATAGACCTAATCTAACCTAGCCTCACCTAATCTAATCTATCCTTTATTCCACCCCATCCCTCCTCCTCCCCTTCCCCCTGCTCTCCCCTCCCCCTCTCTCCCTCTTTTCCCCTCCAACCCTTCCCCTTTGCTCCCTCTTCTCCCTCACCTCCCACTTCTCTCCCCCTCCCCGTCTTCCCCAGCCAGCTCCTCCCCTTATTTCCTCCCCACCATCCCCTCTATCTCCCCTTTTTCGTAATTATTCATTCCATCTCTATTCTTCTCCCCTTTTCCTCTCTTCCCATATTCTTGTTCATGTATATATATACTTTTTTTTCTCTGTTTCATAATTAAATTTTCACGATCTCCTTCATTTCCATTTGGTTATTAATTTCTTTCCCCGAATTTAGCCCAAATTTCCCTTCCGTTTATTATATATAATTTTTTTTCGCCCAAGATTTGTTCCTGATTTTATTTCTTATCTATTAATTTATTTACTTATTTATTTATTTATTTATTTATTTTTGTACCCACATGACATTCATTTTCCTCTTTGGTATCGTGTGTGTGTGTAAATGTGTTTGTGTTCCACTATTGTCTTGGGTCACGTGCTGAACTCGTGATCGACATTTTTTACCCTCCCGGACGAGAGAGTAATTAGACAGATATATGGCCAATGTTCTGTGTGTGTGTGTGTATGTGTGTGTGTGTGTGTGTGTGTGTGTGTGTGTTTGTGTTTACGATTTCTATTATATATAATCTGTGCGCTCCTTAATTCTTTTCTTGTTCATCTTCTTCTGCTTCTTCTTCTTCTTAATGATAATGATAATAATTCACTTGTCTTCTTCTTCCATTTTATATCCCTTTTCCTTTAACCCATTTTTTCTGAACCTCCTAGCTAGTCTCCGTTATTGTAGACGTGGGGGTGGGTGTTAATGACACCCGAACGGACCAGAGTCCCGTGGTATTCTTTAATTATGAGAGACTCTTCTCCACTCACAAAACAAACAAACAAATAAATAAATAAATAAATAAAAGTAAGAAACTAAAAGAATAATAATAATTTTTAAATTCCGCCCTCCTCCTTCTTGTCCTTAAATCTCTCCTTGACCATCTCCTTGACTCCATCTTTTCGGTGCAGTATTGGTTCCAAGGATAGAAGCGCTGGTTATTGGGGAAAAAAAAAAGGGGAAATGCTCCTTATCGGGTCGCCTTTACTCCCACCGCCACTTCCACCCATTCTCTCTCCCTCTCTCTCTCTCCCTCTCTCCCTCTCTCTCCCTCTCTCTCTCTCTCTCTCTCTCTCTCTCTCTCTCTCTCTCTCTCTCTCTCTCTCTCTCTCTCTCTCTCTCTCCTTCTCTCTCTCTCTTGCTTCGTCTACCATGTATTCCTTCTGTTCCTCCTCCTTGTTTTCTACCTCCCTCTTCCTCCTCCTCCTTCTCTCTCCTTCCTCCTTCCTCTCATTTTCTTCTTTCCTACCCCATCTCCTCTTCCTCGTACTCCTCGTCCTTCACTACTCTTCATCCTCCTCCTCCTGCCTCCTCTTCCTTCTTCGTCTCCTCCGTCACCTATTTCTCCTCTTCCTCTTCCGTTCCTTTCCCTCATCCCCTCCTCTTTCTCGTATTCCTTCTCCCTTCCTCTTCCTCCTATTCCTCATTAATTTCTTCCTCTTTCTTCTCCATCGCTTCCTCTTCTCCCCTGCGGCTTTTCCTCCCTCACTTCCTCCTCCTCCCTCCCTCCCTACCTCCGCCCCTTCTTCCTCCTTGTCCTCCTTCTCCTCTCTTATCCCTCCTCTTCCTCCTCTTCTTCCCCCGCTAGCCACTCTTTATTGCTCAGTGCTTTGTTCTCTTTCCTCTCTCTATCTCCGTTTCTTCCTCTTTTCGCGATCGCTCAACACCTCCTCCTTCTCTTCTTCCTCCTCGTTCATCTTTTATTTGTTCTCCTCGTTCATCTCTTCCTTGTTCTCCTCGTTTATCTCTATCTCGTTCTCCCACTCCTTCTTCACTCCGGTCTTCTCTTCCCTCTCCCCCCCCCTTCGGTCGTATCCTTCTTCCCTCTCTCTACCCTCCCCATCCCCCTCAACCTCCTTCCTCCTTCCTCCTTCCTCAATCCTTTCTGTCTCCTCGATTCCTTTCTCCTCTCCCCTCTCCCCTCTCCTCCTTCTCCTCCTCCTCCTCTTTCCCCTCTCTCTCCTCCCTATTCTCCTCTTTCCTCTCCTCCCTTTTCTTCACTTACTCCTCCCTCTCCTTCTCCCCCTCCTCCTTCCCCCCTCCTCCTTCTCCCCCTCCTTCTCCCCCTCCTCCTTCTCTCTTTCCTCTTTCTCCCTCTCTCTCCCCTTCTCTCTCTTCTCCCTCTCTCTCCCCTTCTCTCTCTTCTCCCTCTCTCTCCCCTTCAGTCTCTTCTATTTCCATTCTCTCCCTTCTCTCTCCTCCGTCTCCCTATCCTCCTCCTTCTCCCTCTCCTCGTCCCTTCCTCCTTCCTTCTCCTCCTTTTCCACTCTCTCTATTTACTGGGTTTCTCCTCCATTTCATCATCTTCTCTTCCCCTTCCTCCCTTTCCTCATCATTTCTTCTCTTCCCTCATTCTCCTGTATTCATTTGCATCTTCCTTTCTATCCTTCCGACCCCCTACCCCTCCTCCCCGTCCTCCTCCTCCTCCTCCTCCTCCCCGTTCTCCTCCTCCTCCTCCTCCTCCCCGTTCTCCTCCTCCTCCTCCTTGTCCTCCTCCTCCTCCTCCTTGTCCTGCTCCTCCTTCTCCTCCTCTTCCTCCTCCTCCTTCTCCTCCTCCTCCTTGTCCTCCTCCTCCTCCTCCTCCTCCTCCTCCTCCTCCTCTAGCCTCCTGTCCCCCCATCAATCCTGCTGGAATCTCGCTGCCAAGAACGACAATGCCGGAAGGGACCGGGAAGACTGCCTAAACGTGGCTTGCCTAGAGTGAAACATTCGTTGTTGTGTAGAGGGAAAGGTGGGAGGGCT
This sequence comes from Oratosquilla oratoria, assembly GCF_046742065.1. Lineage (NCBI taxonomy): Eukaryota > Metazoa > Arthropoda > Malacostraca > Stomatopoda > Squillidae > Oratosquilla > Oratosquilla oratoria. The sequence goes on along the minus strand of NC_134777.1, from coordinate 103,510,827 downwards.
TCCGGGAGGGGGAGACGCCCCCTGCCCCCCCCCTGCTGGCTGAAGAAACTAGTAGGGGGAGGGGGGAAGGTGGGGGGAACGCTGGGAGATTATGTTGTTATTGTTGTTATGTTGTCCGGTGGTAGAGTTGTTGGTAAGGTGTCACGACTGAGGGAGGGAGGGGTGGTAGTAGGGGCCATGGAGGAGGGTGCCGGTGGGGTGGTGAGGGGAGGACGATATCTCCAGTGGTTTCTCTAGGACATTTGACCAAATGTATCTAGAAAGGAGAACGTGGAGAACGGACGGGTGGGGGAAATGGGACAGAGAAGTTTGCAGGAATGACGTGGTCGTCGTGGTTGGTAACTTGGTACCAATAATATGTTTACTTGTTTAGCTATTTATTACTATTATTGCTTCTGGTGTTATTTTACCTTTTTATTTTATTATCTATTTTTATTGTTATTGTTTTTATCATATATTTTTAGTGTATTTATTTTAATAATTTATTTATTTATTTATTTATTTTATTTTTTATTTTAATTGTTTATCTGTTTTTATTAAGTTGTTTATTCTATTGTCCGTTTATTGATTCTATTTCCTTCTCTTCGCCTCACTTCCCTTCTCCTCTTTCTTTTTCTCTTCCCTTCTTTTCCTTTCTCTCTCCCTCTCTTCCCTTCTCTTCTTTCCTCCTCTCTTCCTTTTTCTTGCCCTTTCTTCCCTTCTCTTATTTCCTCTTCTCTTCCCTTCTTTTCTCTTACCTTCTCGTCCCTTCTCTTCCCCTCTCTTCTTTCCTCTTCCCCTCTTTTCCCTTCTCTTCTTTCCTCTTCTCTTCCTTTCTCTTCCCTTCTCGTTTTTCTACTCTCCTGTTCTCATCCTTTCTCTTTCTTTCTCTTCCCTTCTCTTCCCCTCTCTTCTCATTTCTTCTCTCCTCATCTATTCTCTTTTCTTCCCTTCTCTTCCCTTATCCTCCCTTCTCTTTTCTTTTTCTTCCCCTCTCTTCCCTTCTCTTCTTTCCTCTTCTCCCTTCCCTTCTCTTCCTTTCTCTCCCCTTGTCTCACCCTCTCTTCCTTTCTCTTCTCTTCTCTTCCCTTCTCCTCCCCTCTCTCCCCTTCTCTTTCCTTTTCTTCCCTTCTCTTCCCCTCTCTTCTCATCTCTTCCCTCTTCATCTCTTCCCTACTCTTCTCTTCTCTTCTCTTCCCTTTCTCTTCCCTTCTCTTCCCATCTTTCCCCTTATCTTCCCCTGTCTTCCCCTCTCTTCTTTCCTTTTCTTTTTTCCTCCCTTCTCTTCCCTTCTCCTCCCCTCTCTTCGCTTCTCTTCCCTTCTTCTCCCCTCCCTTCCCTTTCCTTCTTTCCTCTTCTCTTCCCTTCTCTTCCCCTCTCTTCCCTTCTCTTCTCTCCTCTTTTCTTCCTCTCTCTTCTCTTCTCTCCTTTCCTCTCTATTTGGAAATGGAAAGCATTTTACGAGAGAGAGGAATTAGAGTATATTGGAGTATATAGGTGGGAGAGGACTCCGCGAGGAAATGGAGTAGGAAGGGGGAGTTTTCAAGCTGGAGGAGGAGGAGGTGGAAGGGAGGGGGTGGTGAAGGAGGTGGGAGGGAGGGGGTGGTGGTGGTGACGACGGCGCCGGTGCAAGTTTGGATGTTGAGGTTGGATGCAAACCTACACAACTTTGTGAGATTCTTGACACAACTTTAGAATACATTTGCCAAGGCGCACGAAGAATAGAAAGAGGAGGAAGGAGAAGAGGAAGAGGACGAGGAGGAGGAGAAAGAAGAGGAAGAGGACGAGGAAGAGGAGGAGGGAGAAGAGGAAGAGGACAAGGAGGAGGAGGGAGGAGAGGAAGAGGACGAGGAGGAGGGAGAAGAGGAAGAGGACGAGGAGGAGGGAGAAGAGGAAGAGGACGAGGAGGAGGGAGGAGAAGAGGAAGAGAACGAGGAGGAGGGAGAAGAGGAAGAGGACAAGGAAGAGAATGAAAAAAGGAAGAATAGCAAAAAAAGACTACAACGATTATGAAGACGACGACGAGGAGGAGGAGGAGGAGAAGAACGAAGAGAGAGAAGTGGAAAAGAACAAAAATAAGGTGAAAAAAATTATGACGATTTCGAAGATGAATGAAGGGCGAATGGGGAAACCCAAGACATGGAACGACGGAGCGTATGGTAAACTAGGGAGGAACGTGAGGTTTCCTAAAACGTCTCTAGCACCCGAGGTTCCCTTCATACATAACAGGTGTGGAAGAGCCTACGAAGGGAGGCGCTGAGCAGCCGTGGCCGAAGACGTCACCTGTGCCATATATATATGTATGTATATATATATGTATGTATATATATATATATATATATATATATATATATATATATATGTATATATATGTATATATATATATGTATATATATATATATATATATATATATATATATATATATATATATACACGCACCCTTTAGTAACAGTTAGGAGGGAACACAAAGGAAAAACAAACAACAGCAGGCTTACTGGCCCTGAGGAAGTGGAGGAGAAGGAGTAGGAGAAAGAGGTGGTGGTGGAGGAGGAGGGGGAAATGGTGGTGGTGAAGTAGGAGGAGGAGGAGGAGGAAGAAGTGGTGGTGGAGAAGGAGAAGGAGGTGGTGGTGGTGGCGTCACACTTGCAATAGTACACGTAGCCGTGACGCTGTATATGTTTGTGACGTCACGCTTGGTAGCGAAGTCACAAGTAGTATTGACGTAATAACGTGACGTAATACATGTGACGCAATGATGTCCCGCTGCGTCACGTATTGGTGTGATGTAACCTAACACTGGGAGTAACCTTTTAGTCGAAAATATCTGATCTGGAATTTTATATATTAATTAAGTAATATATTTATATATTCATTTTACACTGTAGGCTACTGGCTGGAGATTTCCTTAAACTTAATAAGATAATGTGGTACCAGTTGGTCATCAGAGAGAGAGAGAGAGAGACGAAAATAGGGAGATGAGTGATTTAAGACAAAGTGAAGAGCTGCAGATAAGAGAGAAAAAGAGAGACTCTGGAGACCCAAGACAAAGAGAGACTCGCTAAGACGATGTCTTCAAAAAGGTTGAAGAGGGAGAGAGGGAGTGAGGGAGGGAGGGAAAGAGGGGGCGATGGAGAAGATGAGTTTGACTGAGAGGTTGAGGGAATGTTGTTGAGGGACATAATGAGGACGATTGAGGCCAAGAGAAGTCTCAATGGCCTCATTAACACGGGGATGAGGGTGGCACGTTCCCTTGGACGAATAAAATCGTCTGGCGGCATCCAGAAGAAAATATGTGAGGTTCGCCATGCGGAAGGATTGAGAGGTTGGAAGTAATGGAAAGGTCGGAGGAGGAGGAGGAGGAGGAGGAGGAAGGCAAAGTTGATCAAGAGTTTGAGGAAAGTTGAGTCAACGTAAAAATGGAAGGAAACGCAGGTAACTGGAAGGTGGAGGAGGAGGGAAGAGGTGGTGGAGTAGGAAGAGGAGAAACGAGGAGGAGGTGATGGAGAGGGAGGGAGGACGTGGTTGACGAGAAAGGAGGAGGTGACGGAGTAGAAAGGAGGAGGGGATTGGAGGAGGAGGAGGGGGTTGGAGGAGATGGTGATTCAGTAGTGGAGAAACGTGAAGGAAACAGAGGAAAGGAGGAGAAGGAAGGTGTGTTGAATGAAAGTAGCTGATGTAAAGGGGAGGAAGAGGCGGAGAACGAAGGAGGGGAGAGAGGAGGAGGAGGGGGAATAGGAAGAGGAGCAGGCGGAAGGGAAAGAAGAGGAGGAAGGGGAATAGGAAGAGGAGCAGGCGGAAGGGAAAGAAGAAGAGGAGGAGGAGGAGGGAAGAGAAGAGAAGTAATCTTTTGAGTGGTTAAAGGAAAACAACAGAGATAAGAAGGAAGAGGAAGAGGTGAAGGAAGAGGAGCCGAAGTAAATGAAGAGGAACTTAGGTAAATCGGTCGCGAAGAATCGAGGGAGTAGAGAAAGGTGAGGGTGAGGGGGGAGAAGAAAATGGAGGAGTCATGGAGGCGGAAAAAGAAGACGAAGGGACCGACAAAGAAGAAGAAGAAGAAGATGGAGGACACGAACATGGAAGGACGAGGCGACGTCGACCACAAACCTTGACAGCTTCCAAATGATTTTTCCTCACAGCCCAGACTCCAACTTTGATCCCGGGCGCTGGTGGTGGTGGAGGTGGAGGTGGAGGTAGTCGTCGTCGTCGTGGCTGTGGCTGCGTCCTTATGGACGTATGGTGCTGATGGTTTGGCGTTCGTCGATGATGTGAAATTTGTCGGGGATGTTATGGGTTTGGTTCGTAGAACCATTGGGTGAAGAATAAGGTAACTATTAGTACATACATATACCAACGCCGTTTTCTCTCTTACAAGGGAGGTAGCAAAATTCAGAGGCATAAATCCACTCCTACCCATTTCATCCTCACATACTCCACTCACATTCACCATAACCTCCATCCCTTTTTTCTTGGCTCCTCCTGGATGACGGGTCATGCCTGCATCTCGCTCACTGCCCTAGTTCAGAAGCAATGTAGCAATTTATAATAATAATAATAATAATAATAATAATAATAATAATAATAATAATAATAAACAATAGTAATAACAACGATGTCATAACTATATTATTATTGATACTAAGAATAATGATAATAAATATAAATCATATTTTCACAACTTCTACAAAGTGGAGAGAAGGAGGTAACACCTCGCCACCTGATAAGGGGCAACCAGCGCCCTTCTTTGTATTCCACCTGCCATCTCTACTCCTCTCCGGGGATTCCTTGGGAACACAGATAACACCTAGTCACGAGTTCTCTACTCAGGCTCCCTTTAAAGTCAGAAAATAGTTTAGTAAGAAAGTTAGATGGGGTTCAGGCGGGACAGAGGCTGTTGAAATAAATGCAGGAGTGCTCTGTCCAGCATAAGTATATATATATATATATATATATATATATATATATATATATATATATATATATATATATATATATATATATATATATATATATATATATATATTAAAGTACGGAAGACAAATGAGTGGAAGGGCGGTGAGGTAAACACAGAGAACAGTTGGAGTTTTATTTACTGACGTTTCGTCCTTACCAGGACATTCTCAAAGTACATAAGTACTTTGAGAATCTCCTGGAAAGGACGAAACGTCAGTGAATAAAACTCCAACTGTTCTCTGTGTTTAGCTCACCGCCTTCCACTCTTATATATATGTATATATATATATATATATATATATATATATATATATATATATATATATATATATATATATATATATATATACTTACATATAAGGAGTAAGAGGAGGGGGAGAAGGCAAAGAAAGAAGAGGAGGTAGTTAAGAAGGCGGACGAAAAGGAGGGAGCAGAGGCAGAGGAAAAAGAGGAAATGGAGGAAAAGACGACTACGGAGGTGGAGGAGGAGAGAACGAAGGCGGAGGAGACAGAAGAAATGGAGGAAAAGACAAACAAGAAAAAGGCAGAGAAAGAAGTGAATGCGAAGGAGGAGAAGTGGGGATTGAAAAGGAGGCAAAGTAAGAAGAGGGGAGTGAGGGAAAAAAGAGGTGGAAAGATATGAGGAGATGGAAGTGGTGGAGGAGGCAAACAAAGAAGAGGCGGAAGAAGAGGGGTGAAGAAAGAAGAGGCGAAGGAGGAAAAAAGAGGAAGTAGAGGCGGAGGACAATGCAAACAAAGAGAGGCTGAGAAGGTAAAGGATGCGGGAGGGAGGGGGTGGAGGTGAAGGATGCTGACGGGGGGTGGAGGAGGAGGAGGAGGTAGATGGGAGAGGATCCTTGTTAACAGTCTGAGGTTAAAGATCGTGTGGGAGAGCTTCTCAGGTGGCGGAGTGACACGTCGCGTGTTTGTGCAGAGCGGAGATGGAGAAGGGGGAGGTGGGGAGGTGGAGTGGTTGGAGGGGTTAGGAGGAGTAAGGGTGGGGGGGGAAGTGGGTGGGACCCCAGGGAAGGGATGAAAGGAGTACAACGAAATACAGACTCCAAGGGTTCATGATTATGGTTCTTCGATTTTTTGTGTATATTCATTTGTGAAGTTTTCAATTTCTTTTATTTGCCCATTTATCTATTTGTTTGTCTATTAGCCCAATTTACTTGTACAATATTGACACTTAAGCCAGAATAGGCAGCCTGAAATGGAAACGGTGTGTAGGGGCCTGTCTGTGCTCTCATTTTCGTCGTTCATGCAGGACTGTCAGTTATAACTGTGCGTGTATTGGGTGTTCGTCAGTTGAAAATCTTGGCAGGGCTAAATTCGCTCATTATGAACAGCCCGAGTGATGGTTTGCATCAGTAAATATTGGTGAAGGAGGTAAAATGGGATTAAGAAGAGATGATAAAAAGCTGATATTCAGCGCCATCTAAGAATTATAAATAGGATTTTTCTTCCCCCCTCCTAGGTTGGCATCGTTGCTGTATTTATTTATCTATTCTTTTATTTATTTGTTCTTATTCGTCCTTTCGCTTTATACAGTGACAAAGCTAAATTCATCACTAATATAGTTATTTATATACCATACAGTATATTATTTACATGATCACTGATTATGAACTGTTACATGATAAGAGAAAATAAATCTAGGAATTACAAGAAAATGTAAAATCGGCCAAAGTTAACGCCCCATCTAGTAAATTGACAATTCTGGTTACGAAGTGGCTTAAATCCAGAACTCTTGTAATTGAGATACTGTTAGAAAAAATTGTGATATAAGAGATAGTGGTGCAGAGGGCATGGTACCCGCATTTCTCAAGAGGAGACGGGAACTGTAAGAACTTGTATTGGGTGGAGCGCGGAGTCGGTCAAGATGGTATATAGAGACGATGGAGGAACATGGAAGAGGCCGACTGGTCAGAAGTGTCAGATGATGAGGTGGAATAGGAAAAGTTAAATGGGCCCATCGAGCCGGCGGCACGGTGAGAGCAAAGGATGATAAACGATGTAAGGTGGAAGGAGAGTTTAAGAAGGAAAAATGGGCCGAGAAATTGGGGTCATATTTATGGTGAAGCACAAAGACGGCCTGAGGCGCGAGAGGTAAAGAGAAAGGAGAAGAGCGTCTTCTCGAGGCAAAAGGGTATCACGGGAATGAGAACAACACCAGGCGGCAGTGGAATGAGAGGAAAAGGACCACCTGGAAGGTGAAGGGGTGAGTTGAAAAGTGGGAACACCTTGGTCATTGAGATAAGGGTGCCATGGAGATGAATAGAATCGTATGGCGGCATGCAGAGTAAAAGGGAAACGTACCACCCGGTGCGGAAGGGGTTTCTTGTTTATAGAAGAGATGTTTAATGTAGGATAACGAAGTTGAATTCTGGGATTCATAAGGACGAAGAGGGAGGAGGAGGAGGAGGGGGAGAGGAAGAGGAAACTACGCCATGTGTTATTGTAGATGTGTAGGTGTTAAAATTTACAGGTGTTTATCTACTTTCATGCATTTGTCACAGTGATCGCTTGAAGATCAGACATTATTTACGGGTAAGTGGGTACCCACGCTATGTATCTGTGTGTGTGTGCGTGTGTGTGTGTGTGTGTGTGTGTGTGTGTGTGTGTGTGTGTGTGTGTGTGTAGAATAATAATAATAATGATAATAGTAATAATGATAATAATAATAATAATCAGTTTATTGAGTTAACTGTGGCACAGAGTTACACTGACAATGTACAATTTGTGCTAATTTTAGAACTAGTCTAATTTGAGTAAATAATGTGCAGAGGGTGGGGAGGTGTTACTAGATAATGGCGTCCACAGAAAGAGGATGATATATTTGCTGCGACCGAGAGGTGTGTGTGTGTGTGTGTGTGTGTGTGTGTGTCCGTGTGTGCGTATGCGCGCGTGTGCGCTCTATCTTATTTTCCCCCTCCTCCCTTCTTCGTCTCCACATTCCCCTCCCCCTCCGCCTCTCCCATTCGCCCCCACATTCCCCTCCCCTTCCTCCCCAATCTTTCCTCCCCACATCTTCCTCCTCATTCTCATCCTCCCCGTTCGTTCATCATTATCTTTTCATTTTTTCCTCTGTGTCCTTTTCATTCTTCTGTGAGACACACACACTCACCGCCGTCTGCAATTTCCTCCCAATTTCCATTCTTTCTCTCTCGCTCGCTCCGTCTCTCTCCCCCTCTCTCTCTCTCGCTTTATCTCTGTCCCCTCTCTCTCCCCCTCTCTTCCTCTCCCATTCGCTTTATTTCTGCCCCCCGCTCTCTCTCTCTCTCTCTCTCTCTCTCTCTCTCTCTCTCTCTCTCTCTCTCTCTCTCTCCCCATCCCTCCATCTATCTCTCTCTCTCTCTATCCCTCTCTCTCTCTCTCTGTCTCTCTCACTCTCTGCTAAAATTAGTGTACTAGTGGCGTCATCGATGCGTGCTGGTTTCGCATTCGTTTAGTTGTGGGTTCGAGTTCCGTGGCTGAATAAAGTCACGTGCCGCCGGCAGCCAAAACAAAATTGAAAAATTGTAAGGAACAGCAAAAAAGCTCACTGAAATGGGATTAGAAATTTCGCACAAATATACAAAGTGCAGATTAATAGTGAAAGCGTGTATTGAAATGGACTTGATATTAACGAATTGACAATTTATCAATAGTTACTAATTGATAACAAATGATATTCGATAACGATAATAATTAAATTGTAATTATAATAATCGATGAAATAAGAATTTATCAATAGATAGATAAGTAATAAATGATAAGAAGTAAAAATATTTGAATAGATAAATAATGAATACATGAATAATGAATAAAAAATAAATAAACTAAATGAATATTTAATCACTTAATGATTCTGAACTTGAAAAGGAATGGGGGGGGGGCGACGAGCCACGACGGAAGCTGTACAATGCGCCACTGCACTCGGGAGGCGCTTGTTATCTCTGATGACGTATGTGTTCCTCGCCTATCAATTATCTAGCCCCGTGACCTCTTGTTAACCTCGTTGAGTTCTTTGCGGGGTCGAGACTCCTCCTGCTCCCAGGCTACATGAAATCGACTGGCGACAACCAGGACGGAAATCGGAGGCTGAATAGAATATTTTGGCTTTGGCATGATTTATTTATTTATCAATTTATTTTATTTATTTATTTTATTATTTTTTTATCATTTTTTTTTTTTTTTTAGTTCCTTCCCCTCACACACACACACCCCGCGACCATCCACCCCTCACTCCACTCCTCCACTTTAACTCACCTAGACTCCCATTTTCTAGTCGCTCTAAGCAGTGATGTCAATGGCTATTAGTCCACCACTGGACAAAGGCCTCTCCCAAGGCGTTCTTTATTACTCTTGGTCTCTATTCACGATCTTCATGTTTGTTGTTAGTAGATCTTTTCCAAGACGCCTTTGGTGGGAGGGGAAGGGGAGGAGAAGGGGGCATATATTAGATTGCAGATAATTTCATGTTTTACGCCTCTCTCTCTCTCTCTCTCTCTCTCTCTCTCTCTCTCTCTCTCTCTCTCTCTCTCTCTCTTTTTTTTTTTTCCGGACTCCATGGGAGCATTTTTCTTTTCGTCAGATGAGGGGCTGGGCGGTGGTGGGGGATGGTTATCAGCTCGGCACCCTGCCCTGGCCCTCGTTCACAGGGAGAGTGATGCCGCCATCGCTCAAGCGGAGTAGTAGGTCTTGTCCATCCGCGTGAAAGACGAGTTGCTCCTCTGCTCACTAATTTCGCTTCATTTCAACTCGAGCGGCGTGGTGACGCTTTGTAATTTTCTTATGGCTGGCGACAGGCGATTTCTATCAGGCCATTCGTCTACTGGAGAGGCCCCCTCGGCGGGAAAGGTGCACGTATTCATTAGAATAGCCAAACTAACGCCCTCAGGCAAAGGGGAGAATTCAGCGTACAACTCTTTGCTTACATGGCGTATTCTGCATTATTATTATTATTATTATCATTATTATTAGTATTATTATTATTCAGTATTATTATCATTATTATTATTATCATTATTATTATTATTATTATTATTATTATTATTATTATTTTATCATTATTATCACTATTATTATAACCTGCTGGTCGAGCAGGTTAGACCGTCGCTAAATGCGGCGGAGGCCGAGCGGGTCGGCAGCTTGAACCTTGCCACCAGCGAGTTGGACCAAGGACATGGTTAATTAAAAACCACGCTACAAACTCCTCTGTAAAGGGCACTGTCCTATCCTCTTGATGGGAGGGGTTTGCGACGCGAAACCGAATTATCGTTGTCATTATTGGCTACCACCCGTGTAGGGGGAAAAAGCTTTTGGTATATGTATGTATTATTGTAATTGCTATTATTATTGTTATTATTGTCATTATTATTGTTATTATTATTGTCATTATTATTATTATTATTATTATCATTATTATTATTATTATCGTTGTTATTAACATTATTATTACTATTGTCATTATCATCATCATTATTATTATAATTATTATTATTATTATTATCATTATTATTATTATTATGGTTATTATAGTTCTCCTTTCCAGACGATTTCATTCATCTGAGAGGATGTACTTGGCCCAAGACGGGGTCTCGGTCGAACGAGGTCCCCTTTTGACCCGAGTCCGTCTCGTAGATGAATGAAATAGTTTGAGGGCATTGGCCAGAACATTAGTTGAGTACGGTTCCCTAATGAAGAAGCTGATACCATCACCCGTATTAGACCTATCATTATTTATGTGTTCCTGTTAATTATAGTACTCACACACACACACACACACACACACACACACACACACACACACATACACACACACATACACACACACACACACACAACACACACACACACACACACACACACACACACACACACACACACACACACACACACACACATGTATATATATATATATATATATATACACATACACACACACATACTATATATATATATATATATATATATACACGTACACACACACACACACACGTACACATTTACTGCCAATATAGTGTTCCCACCACCACAGCAATTTTTTTTTTTCTCTTGGTAGACGAAGTTGCATTGACATGATCGTGTTTGGACTAGAACAAAACAAACACTAAGAGGCAGAAACACGTATCCACTAAACAGTCTTTGATGTACACTGACACTTTCCTGAGTGGCAAGAAGTGAGAAGATGGTTTACATTTAAGGCTATTTAAGAATCCTTGTTTACAAAAAAAAAAAAATCCCGTAACACACACCAGGAATTTGTTTACAGACGTCTCGAATGTACACACTGATGTAAGACTAAAATTTTCAGATTTTTTTTTTTTTTTTTTTAAGTAGAAGCGTACAAGAGACTGTGGACCCTTTAGCTCAATAAGTCTTGCCCTTGAAGGAGAAGACTGGTGACTTTGTCTTCTCTAAGACTTCTCACCCTTGGAGAAGCAGAAGCTTGGAGACCATTTAGCCCAGCAAGTCTCTCTCTTGGAGGAACAGAACCTTGGAGACCTCCTCTTCTCCATGAAGTCTTTCACTTGGAGAAGACCTGTGTGGAGTATCAGAGTATATAGTGTAGTAAGAGACTATAGTTGTTTACTGTGGTAAGAAAATATATTTGTATCAAATCGTAATCTTGCATGAATGGCTGAAGGGGTGGGAGGGGTTGGGGGTGTTGGTTGCAGAGCAATTACCTAAACCCTGGAATTACATTACGTCGAAGCTAAAATTTGAAATGTTTTCATTGTAATTTCACCTTCAGGCTATTTGCTTCAATCAACACGGCTCTGATTCATGTTGAGTTGCAGTGTGTGTGTGTATGTGTGTGTGTGTGTGTGTGTGTGTGTGTGTGTGTGTATGCACGTTGACTGTGACGTGTGATTGTTTTCTTCATTACGGTTAGTTAACAGGCTTGAGGACGTGCATGACCGACACTGTTGGTTAGTTAAACTCCATATCGAGTTCGCTTAACCGTTGTCTTTGTGGTAGAGGACCTCTGTGTGTGGTTTGTCCTGCCCAGATCGTCAGCCAGTTCCCCCCCCCATCTCTCGTCCGTGGTTAGGATGCAAGGTTAGTTAACTGCCCATTGTTGCAAGAGAGTTGTTGCACATTGCCACACGGCTTGTTCTGTGTGTTGCAGGAGGCAGACGGATGAAATACACCAGTCTCACTCTGTGGCACTCTGGCACTATGTGGCACGGCTGGTTCCTGCCTGCCTGCGGGTTGGTGTCTGCATGATTGTATTTACTTAATTGTGATTTACCGTGTAAGAGCTACGACCGTGGGGTCCCGTCCCTCCCTCTGTTTGTGCGTGTGTGTGTATTTGTGTGTGTTTACATGTATTTACTTAATTGCAATGTACAGTATAAGAGCTATACCTCTTTCTCTCTCCCTCTCTGTCTCCCACACTCTGTCTCCCTCTCTGTCTCTCTCTCTCCCCCTTCCTGCCTCCCTCTCTCTCTCTCTCTCTCTCTCTCTCTCTCTCTCTCTCTCTCTCTCTCTCTCTCTCTCTCTCTCTCTCTTTCTCTCTCTCGGTGTGCCTTGTAATTATTATAGTCCAGATTACATTTGTCAGCGAAAGCGCTCTTATCACACTCAGAACGGAAGAGTTATGGAAGGGGAAAGTTTGAGATGAACATCTGAAATGAACGAAGTCATAAATTGAACGGAACCTGCCCATTCGTGGATTATTGAACTGTTCATGTCAGATCAAGTGAACATTCAAGTTCAAAAGTGCTTGCGGCCAGAAATAATGTGGTGGTGGTGGTAATAGTAATGGTAGTGGTGAGGGGGGTTGTCAGTGGTGACGGTGATAGTGATTGTGATGTGGTGATGTAGTAGTGATGGTAATAGTGGTGATGGTGAAGGCCTTGTCTGTGGTGATATGGTGGTGATAGTAGCCATGGTAATGATGGTGGTGAAGGCTGGGTTTGTGGTGGTGAGTCAACAAGGGCAATTGTAAAGATTAGGTTTGATGGTTTAAGGTGAGTAGGGGCTTCATAAATGGGTTTAGAATGGGTTAATTTGGGGCTATATCTAAACATAGGTTAGCGAATAGAGACATGAACTCTTATCATGTTGTTGTTGCATTGCATAGAGAGATCAACAGTTAGCGGTTGTCGAATGCATGCGCGCTAATAAAAAGTCTGATAAAAATTAGTTTCGCCTCCTATGTCAAAAGGCAAACAAACATATTTTGGTGGGTTTAATCTTTCGCGATATGTAAACCCCTCCCGTTTAGCAAGTTCTTCGCCACGTTCTTTGATTTATTTTACTCCTCAAAAGCCCTCAAAGACCCTCATTCAGGCCTCTGAAGGGATCTCATATAACAAGCAGGACCGAGCTGTATTCACTTTTTTTTTTCTTCTTCGTCTTCTGTGTGTGTGTGTGTGTGTGTGTGTGTGTGTGTGTGTATTCATCATTCACCATGGTCTTGGATCACGTGTTGGAGTCGTGATCGACAGTTATTAACCTCCCGGATGAGAGCTCAGAGCTCGTATGACCGATCTATGGGTAATACTGTGACCTTACACGCACACACACACCCAACTCCCCGCCCACGAGAGTTGGAGTAACACCCCGCAGTGCAGCGATACTGAAATTATTTCAGCCCTGGGCGGGAGTCGAACCCGGACCGCCGTAGTGGCAGGCGAGAACTCTAACCACAGCGCCACGAGTGTGTGTGTGTGTGTGTATGTGTGTGTGTGTGTGTGTGCGTGTATGTGTGATCCACCACCATAGTCTTGGATCACGTGGTGAACTCGTGATCGACTCCTGTTACCCTCTCGGATGAGAGCTCACATGGCTCGATCTATGGATAATGTTATGACTTCACACACACACACACACACACACGCACGCACGCACGCACGCACACACAACTCCTTGCCCAACAGAGTGGGGTGCCAGTTTGAAGTGCTCTGTGTGTGTGTGTATGTATGTGCGTGTGTGTGTGTTTGTGTGTGAGACCATTACTTACAAGTGGACGACCTTGATATGTGCTCTCACCTATCCATATTAAGTGGATCCACAAAATTTGTTGTTGCTGTTGTTGGATAAACCTCAGTCACCGTGAGTCAGGACACCAGAATTAGAAAGGAAACCTATCGCCCTCTTGACCGTGATTGTATGTGAATATGTGTTTGTATAGCCAAAGGGGTAATTGAAATAGTTTACCCCGTTAATACGACGACGATCTATCGGTAAAGGACATCACCGATGAAATGGGTTACTGTAACGGGGTTCACGCAATCTCTTCAATCCGGCGCCACCTTATAATGACTTTATTCTGGCTAACGCTGGATGAAAGGAGATTCACCGGCAGATTTTCAACAACTCTGGGAACTGGTCTTCAGTCACACTACCGTGACGCTAAACTGTTATGTGAAGGATTGTGTTACTTGGATGGTGACGTTATTGGCCGGGGTCGCCATGTTACCGGAGATAAGAGTATTGTGACAGATGTCCCCAGGATAGTTGCAGACGTGAATGGAAGCTCGCAAATATCCAGTATGTAAATGAAGAGATATGTGATGTTCCTCCACCTATCACCCGCCTCTTCCATCCTCTCTTTTTCCTTCCCTTTCTATTTCGCTTTCTCGTTTTTTTTTTTCACTGTCTCTCTCCCCCCTCTCTCTCTCTCTCTCTCTCTCTCTCTCTCTCTCTCTCTCTCTCTCTCTCTCTCTCTCTCTCTCTCTCTCTCTCTCTCTCTCTCTCTCTCTCTCTATCTTAGTCTCACAGCACTTTATATGAAGAGGCAATTGTCATTCGATTGAAGTTTGAAGAGGCAATTGTCATTCGATTGAAGTTGTTGGCATAACATTTCTCAGTTCTATACCCTCTTTAAAATAGAGAGGGAGAAAGAAAGAAAAAGAGAAAGGAGCATTTAGAACTAACGACCTCAAAATCGTTGGATAACAATTTTTGTGGTGGTTTATTTTCATATATATTTTAGCTATTCAGAGAATGATGGTACAATGTTCTGTTACTGTATTGTATGGGAATCATTTTCTAGACAAAATACCTACGATACTCTCATAAAGTACTGACTGCATATGTTTTATTGTCCGTATTCTAGGCAGCCCTATGAACCACACAGCTTTATTCTGTGACTGGAATATAGCGGAGGTTCGGGTCCTTGGCTGTACCACATTTCAATTTCTGCATGTATGCCTCCTCGAGCTTCTCGATGTTGATAGCTTAGAATTAAAGTGATTTGTGGTTGATGAATGTAAAGTACAGAGAAAGTGTGAGGAAATTAAGGCTCGTAAAATCTCTGCGTTTTTTCCCCTCAATTTGCGGTTCTGATTTCCCCTTAATATGCGGTGCTCTTTCTCCTCAACTTGCGGTTCTGTTCCCCCTCAATTTGCGGTAATATTTCTCCTCAATTTTCTGTACTCATTTCCCCTCAATTTGTGGTACTCATTTCCCCTCAATTTATGGTGTTTTTCCCCCCTCAATGAGGGACGTTATTCCTCTACAATTTGATCCTTTGTTTCCCCTCAATTGCGGTCTTGTTTTCATCCAAGTTACGGTCTTGTTTGCGCAACAAATGATTATGATGATGTGGCAACGTCGCATCGCGTACTGGAGCAGCAAAAAGTTGTAAGAGCATTCCTTGCACATGTTGGTATGCGGTGGTGGTAGTGGTGGTAGAGGTGGTAAGATTCTGATCACAGTGGATGTGTTTGTAACGATAGAGATCAAACTGATGTGGATAAGACTTTTGGTGATAGTGGTGTTGAGAGTTTCTGTGTTGGTGATAGTTGGGGTGGCTGATAAAGGATAGGGATGTATTAGTGGTAGTGGTGGTGGTGATAGTGGTAGTGGTATTGGAAGTGGTGTTAGTGGTGGTATTAGGGATGCAAGTGGTAGTGGTGGTGCCCGAAGTGCTGTTAGTAGTGGTATTAGTGGTTGTGGTGGTAGTATTAATGTAGTCATTTGTAGTACTAACAAGTGCATAATGTTGGAGATAATACCAACGGCAATAGGGTAACAGTATTGCAGTCTGTAATATTACTAATTACCCGGTGGAGGTACTGGGTATTCTGTTTTCATTACCGCGGTAATTGACGTAATGACGGGTTAATCTTGTGGGGAGAGAGAGAGA
>NC_134777.1:103482311-103489811 GCF_046742065.1 Oratosquilla oratoria | reverse complement strand
AATTAAACGAGAATTGAAAACTACAGTAACATCATTGAAGAAGACTTTCTACCAAGTTGCAGTGGAGTTGACTACAATGAATACATTGTTGAAGGAGAGAGGGAGGGAGTGTTGGAGAGGGAGGGGGAGGAAGTGAGGGAGATGGTGGGGACGGGTAAAAAATGACGAAGAAGCACAAATATTTATATAACCGAAAAGAAAAAAGAGAGAGAGAGACAGAGAAAAAATGGAAATACCAACACAGATAACACCGACTCTGGTAACCTTAGTATTACTATTACCATTACTTGCCCAGTAACATCCTCATCAACTTCTTCCTCACTGACGCGTCTTGCATCAGCGTCGTCGTCAGCTTCGTCAGTCTTGACCTTTGACCTTGACCTTCTCGTCAGCTGTTTGGTGGTGGTGATAGAGGGTGGTAGTGACCATAATGGTGGAAGTGGTAGTACAGTGGTATTGGCCATGGTGGTGGTAGTGATAGTGACAATAATAATAATGATAATTATGGCGATGGTGGTAGTAGTAGTAGTAATGGTGGTGATGGTTATGTTAATGGTGATAATGATAGTGATGACGTCTGTCGTGGTGGTGATATTGGTGGCTATGGGGACTGTTATGATGGTGATAATGATAAGTGATGATATTAACCTTGATGATAGTGTCACGGTGTTGGTATGGGCAGTGATAGTGGTGTTAATAATACTGATAACATTAGTGATGGTGATAGTGGTATTTGTAGCGATGGTGGTGATAATGATACTGATGGTGGTAGTCATGGTGGTGGTGATAGTGGTGATAATGATGTAGATTATATTAGTTGTGGTGGCAGCGATGTTGTGGTGATGGTGACAGTGGTGGTGATAACGATATAGATTATATTAGTCGTGGTGGTGGTAGTGGTGATAATGATATAGATTATATTAGTTGTGATGATGGTGGTAGTGGTGGTGATGGTGACAATGGTGGTGATAATGATGTAGATTGTATTAGTAGTGGTGGTGGTGATAATGATATAGATTATATTAGTTGTGGTAGCAGTGATGCTGTGGTGAAGGTGACCGTGGTAGTGATGGTGACAGTGGTGGTGATAATGATATAAATTGTATAAGTTGTGGTGGTGGTAGTGTTGATAATGTTATAGATTATATTAGCTGTGGTGGCAGTGATGTTGTGGTGATAGTGACAGTGGTGGGTGATAGTGACAGTGGTGGTGATAATGATATAGACTGTATTAGTCGTGGTGGTGGAGGTGGTGGTGGTGGTGGTGGTGGTGGTGGTGGTGATAATGATATAGATTATATTAGTTGTGGTAGCAGTGATGTTGTGATGGTGATCGTGGTAGTGATGGTGACAGTGGTGGTGATAATGATATAAATTGTATAAGTCGTGGTGGTGGTAGTGGTGATAATGATATAGATTATATTAATTGTGGTGGCAGTGATGTTGTGGTGATAGTGGCAGTGGTGGGTGATAGTGACAGTGGTGGTGATAATGATATAAATTGTATTAGTCGTGGTGGTGGTGGTAGTGGTGATAATGTTATAGATTATATTAGTTGCGGCAGTGATGTGGAGATAGTGACAGTGGTGGTGATAATGTTATAGATTATATTAGTTGCGGTGACAGTGATGTTGTGGAGATAGTGACAGTGGTGGTGATAATGATATAGACTGTATTAGTCCTGTTGGTGGTGGTGGAGGTGGAGGTGGTGGTGGCGTTGTTGTTGTTGGTGTTGGTTCCGAGGCGTGAGAGGCGGCCACGTCAGAGCTTCCCGTTTGACGATTATGTTTACCCCCGTGATTATGTTTGAGCGTGAGAGGAAGAGAGTCGTGTTTATAAACAAGGCGAGAGGCTTTCGGCCTGCAAATGAATGCTATCATGCAATTAGCTGGATTAATGTTGGTTGTTGCACACACACTCACCAAAAAAAAAAAAAAAAAAAAAAAACGAAGCTAGTGGCTGGATATGTGTATCGTCTAACCCTCATCATGTTGAGGCAACCCTCCTGGGATGTGGAAAAAACTTGCCATCCTTGTTTGGGTTTTCCGCGCGCGCGCACGCACACTCGTTCTCTCTCTCTCTCTCTCTCTCTCTCTCTCTCTCTCTCTCTCTCTCTCTCTCTCTCTCTCTTTCTGTTTGTGTGTGTGTGTGTGTGTGCGTATGTGTGATTTATCATAGTCTTTGATCCCGTGCAGGACTAGTGACTTTACGCACACAATCCCATCCCTTTGCTCAAAGGAAGCAGTAACGGCCTGCAGTGTTAGTGTAGAGAGAGAGAGAGAGAGAGAGAGAGAATATTATACTACCGAGACCGTGTGTGTGCAACGTGATGGGCGGTTACCCTTTCCGTGCAGCGGTTATAGGGGTCGCGACTCGGCAGGGTTGCCCCGTCATAGCCAATCTCTCGGGCATTGTCCACCAGAGCCGCTCCCGCGTTGGCGGATATGGTAGCTGGAAAGAGAGAGAGAGAACTGTATGTGTATATGTGAGGGTGGGTTTGTATATTTGGATATTCACATATTGAGAAAGTTTTGTGTGTGTGTGTGTGTGTGTGATTCGTCATAGTCTTAGATCACGTGCTGGACAGTTATTATTCTCCTGAATGAGAGCTCAGATCCCATATAATGCCCGATATAATGCTGGGATTACGCGCTCACACACGCACACACACACACACACACACACACACACACACACACACACACACACACACACACACACACACACACACACACACACACACACACACACACACACACACACACACACACATACACACCTTGTCCACCATAGCTGGGGTGCCGACATGCAGTACTATAATGCTTTTTAGCCCTGGGCGGGTACCGATCTCAACTAAATTGATGGTCGAGTGTGTGTGTGTGTGTGTGTGTGTGTGTGTGTGTGTGTGTGTGTATGTGTGTGTGTGTGTGTGTGTATGTGTGTGTTTGTGTGTGTGTGTGTGTGTGTGTGTGTGTGTGTATGTGTGTGTGTGTTCGCGTATTGAGAGAGAGAGAGAGAGAGAGAGAGACAGAGAGACCGGATAACGAATTAGTCCATTCTCTCTCTTGATTGGAAAATTGTGGGTTGTCTTGAGATGAAGAGAGGCAGAGTGAAGTGACTCAAGGGGGGGGGAAGCGAGCACCATTCACGTGACCACGTGCATTAACCCCTTCAATACGAACCCGACCCTCACGGATTTTATTTTGGTTGACGTCAGGCGATTTTATTCAGCTGAGTGGACAGAAGTGGAGTCGCGGTCTTCTAGTTCCTCGCCCTAATCCGAGCCCGTCCCCTTCTCCCTCCCTCCCTCACTCACCTGAATAAAATCGTCTGGCGTCAGCAATAATGAATTTCCAGAATCGAATATCCTATTCTAAGCTCTCCTCCTTTTCCTCCTCTTCCTCCTCCTTTCTCCCCTTCCTCCTTTCTCCTCTCTCCTCTCTCCTCTTTCCTCTTGCTCCTCCCCCTTCCTCTACCTCCTCCTCCCTCTCACCTCCTTCCTTCCTCTTCCTCCTCCTTCCTCTCACCTCCTCCCTTTCACCTCCTCCTCCCACATACTCTTCTTTCCCCATCATTCCCTCATACCCCTCCTGATCCTCATCCCTCCTCTTTCTCCTTCCTCCTCCTCCTCCCATCTTCTCCCTCGTCCCCCTTTTTCCTCCCCCCTCCCTCCCTCCCCCTCCGTCCAGTCCTGGATGGCCATGCATTTATTAAGTGTACACAGGATTTCTTGTTCTCGTCATTTTGTCTTTGTGCATATTTGGCTGTGTGGCCCTTTGGACCTCAGGCGAGGTGCCTTCCCCCCCCCCTTGTCCCCATCCTCCCCTCCTCTTCCCTCCTCCTTCCCCCTCCTCCCTCCCCTCTGCCCCCTATTGCCCCCCTCCAGCCCCTACCGACTTTATTGTCCTTTTATTGCCCCTTATGCTTTCCTTTCCACCTTTCTTCTTTCCCTTATCCTTCTTCTTACTCTACTCTTCCCTCTTCTTCCATTCTTCCCTCTTCTTCCCTCCTCTTCCTCCTCTTCCCTCTCTTGTTCTTGTTCGTTCTTCCATCCTTCTCACTATTCTTTCATCCTCGTCTCGTTCTGTGTCACTTCGTCGTATTTGACTTTCTACCTTTGTTAAGGTGGTCGTCTTCGGTCGTGTTTCTTTGTTAGGAAAATTACTCCAAAGGTGTGACCGTATTTCTATTTAGTTGTTATTGTTCATATACTTTGTTTATTATTTAATTGATTAACTATTTATTTATTTTGGGGGTGCTAGAGTTTAGCTTTAATAACACACCATTAGATTCGAGTGGCAATCCGGAGAGAAGCGCTGGTTATTACCTCTGCCATGTGACCCTGTGGATGCTACACATGACCCAAGCGTGGCTTCATGGACGTTGTACGTGACGCAAGTGTGACGTCATGGATGTTACACGAGACCAAGTGTGTCGTCATGGAACACGTAACGTAAGCGTGATGTTATAGACGATACACATTTTTTATTCGCCTGTGAAATTCATTCACAATTAAAGAAATATGTATATCTTACATGAACACACACACACACACACACACACACACACACACACAAACGCACGCACTCACGCGCGCACGGAAGGGTTAGTGGGCTTATTAGAGCAATATGTGGCACTTTCATGGTCCATCGCAGAACCATACTATCCTCTGGAGGCGATACATACTTTGTGAAGATAAACTTTATAACCCTTCACAGCTGATCACTGGCAACTCCAGAAACAATAACCTTCTTGATGACATAGGGCTCCTTCCCCCATGAGAAGGCGGGGAACGAACTCAGGACTGCTGAGATTGCAGGTGTGTACTGTAGGGTGGGAAGTGCATATGGAGTTCTTGAGCGTGTTTGTAAATGAACTCTGAAACCTGTGTAGGATCGGTTACCAACAGCTGATTAAAATCGTCTTAGTAAGGTAGATGTCACCTAGTGGATTTGTTCAGATTTGAATAAAATCACCTGGCGGCAGTTGGATGGAAGAGAAAAGTGTCACGGATGTGCCCAGGGTGTGGTTTATATCGTCCATCGGCCATTTTATGTCGTTTCTTCATCGTGACCGACGCTATCGATGTTCCCTTCGAACGGCATGACGTCATGTCGCCGCCAGTCCTAAGCCCCACCTCTTCCTAAGCCCCACCCCTTCCTTCACTTTTTCACAACTTTTTATGTCACAAAAAATATTTTCAAGATATTAAACATTGATATGAGATTGTGTCATATAGATTTGGTGATTTTTATATCAAAGACAACATAAAATAGCTGCAGCCAATCGGCGAGGTCTTTAGAAAAGGGGTGGAGCGTACTATATGACGTCATTGTATAGGCTGAGCATAATAGACGAACTGGGTGACGTCATCGTGGAGGCGTGGCTTAATAGACTAGTTGGGTGACGTCATCGTATGGAGGGCGTAGTTCTGGCCGCCAGGTTGTCGCGATGAGAACGATTATGTATACAAGGACAAACATTTGTCTACTTTCAAAGGGGACAACATTGGTGATACGGTCTATATTGCTTTATATCATGCAATCGTGTCGGCCAACAACATGTTTTGCTGCCATTTAGACGTGTTTTTCGTATGAGTTTTTCTCTTTTCTTATATGTTCTGCATTTGTACGAAACGCGTGTACTAATTATGTTGCATGTACAGTATACAAACATGCTTCATGGAGGAACCCGTGCCAAGCGTGTACTCTCCAAAGACTGTTTATTTTAAGCTGGCAGAATGAGTTAGAAGTCGAATTATATACTATTCTTTGAAGTAACAATCTGATATAACGAAAAGAAATATAGATTATGAAAAAAGTTAGTGAGTTTTGAGAATTATGGGTAATCTGAAATAACGACTGAAGAAAGATTACGAAAGAAATAGTGAATTTTGAGAATTATGGGTAGACACTAATAGTAATATATAACAAGGACATGCCAATTTCAAATAAACATGGCAGCGTGTACTAAGTAATAGTACACGTTTGTGTACATATATCTTCATCTTTATGTACATGAACGCACAATTTTGCATATACACATCTAAATATGTACATATTGAACAGAAAAGTTTGTATTTCTTGGGCGATAACAAGACTTTGTCGTTCGGATGTGTTGTGCATGGAACACACACACACACACACACACACACACACACACACACACACACACACACACACATACATACATACATACACACAGATACACAATATAAGAATTATCACCACAAATGAGTATTTGTTGATAATGGCAATATAATGCAAATAGATTAGTATATACTAGAATATGAGAGAGTAATACTGTATGAATACTAGAATATGTCTGAGAGTGATTTTAGGAGCGATAATTGTATATAAACGTATCACAGCTCTAAGCCAACATTTCTTAACCTTGTCCAATCCTAGCACCCTAGTAGTCAATACTAGGAGGCAGTCCAGCACCCCCTAACCCTGGTTAATATACTAGAAGAATAAAGGAAATTATTGCCATGTATTCAGCACTTCCCAACACCCCCATAAATTGATTTCTATACCCCAGGCTAAGAAATGCTGCTCTAAGCATAGTCATGTGTAGAGAATTTGTCTCACCATGCGGAAATGCGTAACACGTACGCAGGCGTACGCATATCATGCGTACATACGCGCATGTCTCCATCCATGGTCACGGGTATTTGGCTTCACTGTTAAGTACTACAGTGGTTTGCTGTGGCGCGTTTATTTATATCGCACATTTGCGGTACGAGTAAGTCAGGTTACTTGCTATTATTATTTTCTTTCTTGTATTTATTACTTGTGTACTATTTATTATTCATCTTATTCGTTTTTTCTCATCTGATTTCCTTTGTATTTTGTTTTATTGTGAATTTATTTTATCTTGATTTGTTTTGTATTTTGTATTTTATTTGTATTATTTGTATTTATTACCTGTTCATTATATGTTTATTATTTTTCATTGTGCTATTCATTTATTTTATTTCAATATGAATTAACTTAATTTCATTATATCTTCATTTTAATTTGCATATTATAATCGGTTTATTTTATTCTATTCTGTTTTTTATTTGTTTTGTTTTTAATTGATTTTACTTTATCTTATTATAATTTTTGTTTGTTTTATTTTGCTTTTATTTTATTTATAATAGGTTTTATTTTATTTTTTAATGTTATTATTTCTTTTTCTTTTTATTCGCTTTATTTCTTTTCTATTTTTTATTATTTTATCATATTTAGTATTTAGTATTTTCCCTACGTGACTCTAACATTGAAGGGGAACAGTGGCTAACCTCAATCACTGGGCGTTATTGTTGACCCGAGGTCTGTCATTCCACAGCGCCGCTGACAGCGGGCAGCAGCCACTCCCGGGGTCGAATTCAGTCAGCTATTTATAACCACTCCGTCAGAGGCTGACATATTCTACACATTTGGCGTTTGCTGCCGTCAGCTGATTTTATTAAGCTCGGGAGTAATTTGATCACTCTATTACGACTAAAATCGCCAG
>NC_134777.1:103477311-103479811 GCF_046742065.1 Oratosquilla oratoria | reverse complement strand
ATGCACTTTTCCATTTGTCTCTCTTCATGTTTGCCTTTTATGAGTTCTTTTTATTGCCCCTCTTACCCTTCCTTTTCATTATTTGCAACTAAAATCTGTATTTCACCTTCCTAGTCATTTCACTCTCCTAGTCATTTCACCCTTCTATTAATTTCACCCTCCTACTCATTTCACCCTCCTACTCATTTCACCCTCCTACTCATTTCGCCCTCCTGTTCATTTCACCCGTCTAGTAATTTCACCCTTCTATTCATTTCATCCCCCTAGTCATTTCATCCTTCTATTCATTTCACCCTCTACGTCATTCCACACTCCTATTCATTTCACCCTTCTAATAATTTCACCCTCCTATTAATTTCACCCTTCTAGTCATTTCACCCTCCTAGTCATTTCACCCTCCAAGTCATTTAATCCAAATCATTTCACTTCAGTCATTTCACCCTTCCTTTCCCTATTTCACCCTACTCTCGTCATTTCGAAATCTAGTAAGTTGTAGGGAAATATTCGAGGAGCCTTGATGGCTGCAGTAGGGCAGCGGGTTCCTAATTAGGAGAATTTAAGCTATAGTTATGGTAATTGTTATTATCAATTATTATTATTATTATTATCATTATTATCAATTATCATTATTATTATTATTATTATTATCAATGATATTATTACTATCATTATTATTATTATTATTATCATTATTATTAATATTATTATTAACAATTGTGTTATTATCAATATATTATCATTATTATTGTTATTATCATCATCATTATCATTGCCAGTGTTGTATTTTTGCATCTGTTGTTTTATGTACTGTTATTATTGTTACATTTTGTCGTTATCCTTGTTACTGTTATATCAATAGTATTATTTTCAGTACCATTGTTGTTCTACTATTGTTGTTACAATTTTATTCATTATCATTATATTGTTATAACAAGGAATATCATGCAAGTGTATTTGCCTCGCGTCGAACGTAATTATGGGCTCGGCATCTGTGTAGTTCCTGTATCCCTTGGGAAAGGATGGATTGAGTGGTCAGTTTGCGTTGTGCACGTACGCCCCGCCTAATGAGTTCCGTCGGTGGGCGTGGCTTGGCAATCGCGTGCTCTCATTGGTTCGTGCTGGGCGGCCGTTGCGGTCGCCCCCCCCCTCTCTCTCTCTTTCTTTCTCTCTCTCTCTCTCTCTCTCTCTCTCTCTCTCTCTCTCTCTCTCTCTCTCTCTCTCCTCTTTCCCTTCCTCACCCCCTCTCAATTCTCCTTCACTCTCACTCCCCCCCCCTCTCTCTCTCTCTCTCTCTCTCTCTCTCTCTCTCTCTCTCTCCTCTTTCTTTCCCTCCCTCACTCCCTCTCCCTCTCTCTCCTTCACTCTCACTCACTCCCCCGCCCCTCTCTCTCTCTCTCTCTCTCTCTCTCTCTCTCTCTCTCTCTCTCTCTCTCTCTCTCTCTCTCTCTCTCTCTCTCTCTCACTTTCTCTCTCTCTCTCAGTCTCTCTATTTCTGTCTGGTACATGTGGGGTAGGTGATAAATGGATTAGAGTTTCTTTGATATAAAAACTCTAATTGGTATTAGAGCCTTTACTCCTTCCTTTGCACGCAAGACACCTTATGTATGTTGTGGACTTGTCCCAGGATTTCGACCACAAGGAAAACATTATTTTACTGTTGAGAATTTAATACGTTCCTAAATACAGTAGTCTTTTTTTTTTTTTTGGCAATAAAATAATTTAAAAAATCCAATTGTGTGTGCGTAATCACCTAGTCATATTCTACGGGAAGGGGAGCTATGCTCGTGATGTCCCGTCTTTGTATCTCGCAGCATCTAGTTTCTGTGTGTATGTGCATAGGTATATTGTGGGACAGATTCGGATGTCCGCTAAATTCATTTTCATTATATGTTACATTTACATCCCGTATTTGTGTTATTTCTAATATGCCTTAATTAATTGCTCTGTTTACATTATTCGTCTATTTATATATTTAATAATTTTGTTATTATCCTAATTTATATAGCATCGTTTCGTATTTATTTGTTTATCTTATTTCTTACATCCCGTTTTCTTCCGCCATTCAATGACATTCCTTCCCGTACCCTCGCAGCGTTTTCTTCTTACATAAACTCATTACATTTTCTTTTCCTATAATCCCATTTTCTCTGGTTTCTCGGTACCCCTGTCGCGTTTTCTTTTCTTGTAACTAAACCACGTTTTCGTTTCCTACGTTTTCTTTTTATCGCCTCCCGTTTTCTGTCTTAGTAGTCATTTTCCCGTTCCTAATCTCCTCCCCTATTTTTTCTGTCTCATTTCTCCCCTCTCTCGTCACCCCGTCACCCTTCTCCTTTTCCTATCTTTCTCCCTTTGCCCTCTTCATCTCCTCTTCATTTCCTCCTCTTCCTATCCCTCTTTAACTTCCTTGTTCCCCTTTCTTCATTCCTCCTTCTCCCCACCCCCATTACCTCTCATTCCCCTCTTCCCCCCAGTTTGTCTCCTTTCCCTCTCCTGTTTTGCT
>NC_134777.1:103449811-103467311 GCF_046742065.1 Oratosquilla oratoria | reverse complement strand
TTACGCGCCCTTGTCTTGTCAGTCACTGGCAATTTGCCAACCCCCTTGGTGTGTCATTCTCTTATTTGCCGCTCTGTTATTACCCTTTCCCACCTCCCCACCCCTTTCTCCTCCCCCCACCACACACACACACACACACACACACACACACACACACACACACACACGCACGCACGCACACGCCCCTCCCCCTTTCCTTCCTCCCCCCCCCACATCCTGTTCCGATTACCCGCGGCTGCTCCCTCAATTAAATAGAATCCTCTGGTGTTAGCCAGGACAATTTATGAAAAGTACGCCACTTTCCCTTCCGTTCCCCCCTCCCCTTCCTCCCCCGTTTCCTCTTCATGTCCCTTTCCCCTTTTCTTCCCTTCCTTTCTTGAGTCTTCCACCCTTCCCGTTACCTTGCCCTCCCTTTCCATTCCCTTCGCCCCCCCCTTTCCATTCCCTCGCCCTCCCTTTCCATTACCTTGCCCTTTCTTCCCACCCCCTCGCCTTCCTTTTCGTTTATCTCGTCCTATCCAGTCATCTACTCATCACCTTTCCTCTCTCTCTTTCCTCTTCCCAGTCCTATTCATGTTCTCCCTCTTCTCCCCCCAGCCACCCTGTCTCCCCAGTCAAACTGTGTTCCTCGCCCTTCCACGGTCTACCCTCCCATGCCCGTTTCCACCTTTCAGTCACCCAAGTCGTCTGGTCACTCACCAGACACTTCTTGTCCCGCAAGTCTTCCCAGTCACTGTGCTTCCCTCTTCCGGTCACTCTCCCTCCCTCTCTCCCTCCCTCCCTCCCTCCCTCTCTCCCACCTTCCTCCTTCTCGTCCTTATTCCCTCGCTCACTCCCTTCTTCCCTTCCTACCACACTCCCTCCTTACCCTCCCTCCCTCCCCCTTCCTCCCTCTCTTCCTTATTCCTTCTCACTCCCTTCCTCCCTTCCTTCCACACTCCCTCCCTACCCTCCCTCCCTTCCTCCCCTTCCTTCTCTTCCTCCCCTTCCTCCTTCTTTTCCTTATTCCCTCTCACTCCCCCTTCCTTCCACACTCCCTCCCTACCCTTCCTCTTTTCCTCCCCTTCCTCCTTCTCTTCCTCACCCTCTCTCACTCCCTTCCTCCCTCCCTGGAAGTCTGTATTCGGGTTAAAGTTGCTGTTTCGAGACTTTTTGTTATGGTCCGGGCTGCTTTAAAGAAACGTTCAAGCCGTCAAAGGCTCTGCTACTCCTCTTGTAAAGGGGAAGAATCCCTTTTTGATGCATGTATTTATGTATGTATCCATAAGTCAATGAATAGCTGTGAAAATGTTAAAGATTGTGTGTGTGTGCGTGTGTGTGTGTGTGTGTGTGTGTGTGTGTGTGTGTGTGTGTTTACCCAGTTCTACTATATAGGATAAGAGCTATGCTCGTGGAGTTCTGTCTCTATGTTTCCATTGGCCAAGTGTGTGTGTGTGTGTGTGTGTGTGTGTGTGTGTTCACCCAGTTGTTCTATATAGGATAAGAGCTATGCTCGTGGAGTCCTGTCTCTATGTTTCCATTGGCCAAATGTGTGTGTGTGTGTGTGTATGTGCGTGCATGTGTACATGTTGAACATTAAATGTACTTTATCTTCGGAGTATCTTCGGAGTGTTTGATAGTGTGATCTGCATCATTTATTCATCTGTTTGATTGTTTATCCTTATAACGAAAACATTACATCTGTTCTTCGGAGATCTGCATTTGCTTTGTCATAATTTGTTTCCTCTTATATTATATTGTAATAGGAAAGATAAAAATAAATAAAAATATGAATAAATATACCCCCCCAAAATCCCTTTTCCCCCATATGAAGGGGGTGGCCAGCCAAGGCATGCACTCACCCATCCCAAAACAAACAAATAAATAAATATATGAATAAATAAACATACAAACAGACGGACATAAAAGGTGAATAATACAAAAGTTACATTACTGGGCACCAATGAATTATTACGAATTTTCTGTGTTTTCGAATTCATTGCACGCTGTCATGCAGGCCAGGAGTCATGCGATCCGGCGCTCTTTCGCACGCACATGTAAAAAGGTTCGTGTGTGTTTTTTGAGCGCAAATAGTGAGGCATGTGCTCGAAAAAAACTACGCACGCGCGAGCGCGCACGCACGCACGCAGACCTCCAAATGTTTATATAGAACGTCGAGGCTCTAAAATGGAATTGTGTGCGCGAACACGAGCGCACACACACACACACACACACACACACACACACACACACACACACACACACACACACACACACACACACACACCAGCTCGGTCATATATGAGCTCTGAGCTCTCTTCCGGGAGAGTAATAGCTGTCGCTCACGAGTCCAACACGTGATCCAAGACCATGGTGCGTGCTTGCAGGCATGCATGGGTAAGCACGCTCACACACACACACACACGCGCGTGCGCGCGCGCGCCATAAACCCTTCACTACCTTAGAGAGGGGATGTCACGCGAATGAATGAAATCGTCTAGTGTCATTTGGAGGAAAAAGCTGAGTACCACCCGAGACGGTAGTGGTCAAGTGAAATGCTTTGTTGCACGAGAGGGCTCCATTGTGGTTGCTGGTGTATGGCGCCTCTCTCTCTCTCTCTCTCTCTCTCTCTCTCTCTCTCTCTCTCTCTCTCTCTCTCTCTCTCTCTCTCTCTCTCTCTCTCTCTCTCTCTCTCTCTCTCTCTCTCTTTCTCTGTGTGTGTGTGTTTCTGTCCCTGCCTCGTCATGTCTGGCGTTTGCGAGCTCATCAAGGAAGCCATCTCCTTAATTTCCCTTTCATATCGTCTTTATGATCATCTTCAACACAGAACCGCATTGTACGACTACTGTACGGGGCATCAGACGATTTCACTCAGCCCAAGGATGGACCACGGTCTGAAGAGGGCCTCCGTCTGTCGCGACCCCAATCAAGGTCTCAGTCCCGATCTTCGTCTCAGTCGAAAAAATCGTATGGCGTCAGGTGGACAGTGCGGTACTGTGTTGAAGGTGTTCGTCTTTAATGCTGGGGCACATTTGGTCGGTCTCACTCGTAAGCCTGTTCACGGTTTCTCACGGGATTTCTCACATCTCACAAAAATGATCGCAGATCACTGCTTCTCACTAGAATTTTCGTATCTCACGGCTTCTTGAGTGAATTGTTACGGCTTCTCGCGAGATTTAACGTTTCCTACGTGATTTCATATTTCTCACGAGATTTCATATTTCTCACGATACTTCATATTTCTTACGAGACTTCATATTTCTCACGAAATTTCATGTTTCTCACTATATTTCATGTTTCTCACGAGAATTCATGCTTCTTAAGAAACTTCACGCTTCTCACGAAAAGCTCACGAGTCTCACGAAAAAATTACCACGGCTTCTCACGACTCTTCAACATCCTAAAAGTTCTCACTCTCCCACCCTCCTAGTAGTTCCCACACCCGCTTCTTACCCTTGTCACTCGCCCCTCGCCCTCCCGGGGCTTGTTCAAGGGTGACCTGATTTGAGGTCACCCTTGTGACTGGTGGGTTCCTCCTTGAAGCGTGGAGAATGGTACAGCCGTTGTGAGTCACCACAGCTATCTTGGATCACGTGTTGGACTCGTGATCGACAGCTATTACCTTCCCGAATGACAGCTCAGAGATCATATTTGGCCCGAGCTATGGGTAATGCGTGACCTTACACGCGCACGAACACACACACACACACACACTCATACACACACACACACACACACACAAACGCGCGTACACACACACACACACACACACACACGCACACACACACACACAAGCGCGCACACACACAACCACACACACATAAGCAAATACACAAGCACACACACACAAGCACACACACACACACACACACACACACACACATATATATATATATACATATATATATATATATATATATATATATATATATATATATATATATATAGATATACAGCCCCTTGTTCACCAGAATTGGAGTGGCGGCTTGCAATGTTGCGATGCTTTTCAGCCCAGGACGGGAACTCAAACTCAGATCATCGAATTTGAGGTCGCTTACAGCACCACTATACCAGCGGTGGTGGTTGAATGTAGTCTGAAACCAGTGTAACCAATCAACACGGCCACAACGATCGTGTGGTCTCGCTGGTATACTGGTATACTGGACCTCTGATATCTCAAAGGTCGCTAGAGCGAAAGCTGTCAGCGTTCTTTCTCCACTCTCGCCCCATATTTCCTTGCCCCCCCACCTATTCTTAACTATCTCCCCTTCCATTTTAAATAATGCCTTTTCCTCTTTTTTTTTCCATGTGGAGATATTTTATCTTTCATTTTTCCCGCCATCTACAGCTTATTTTCCGCCACGCTTCATTTTTCCACTATCTTGGCTTTTTTTTTTTTTTTTTTTTGGGGGGGGGGCGATTTTATCCTTTTCCGCCATCATCCAGTTTTTCCCCATCATTTTTAGCTTTTCCCCACCATCTTTAGTTTTTCCGCCAATTTTTACGCCAGCGTTTGGCATTTTCCCGCCATCTGTGGCTTTATTTCCGCCTTTTTTTCGCCAACTTCGGCTCTCTTCTCTTACTTTGGCCGCCACTTTCATCTCCATATCCTTTTCATCCTTCCCTTTCAGCTTTCTCCCCTTTCCTCATTTCTCTCCTCTATCCTTCCCTCTGTTACTCTCCTCCCGCTGTCTGCTCCTCCTCCACTTTTCCTCCTACCTTCCACTCCCATATCCACCTCCTCTTTCCCCGTTCCCCTTCCTCCTCCTCTTCCTCCACCTCCACCTCCTCTACCACTACGACCCATCCACCACCTCTTAACCTCCTCCTCTCTACTCCTTTATCATCATCATCCTTTTTCTCCTCTTTCCCTATTCTCCCTCCTTTCTCCCACCACCCTTTACTCCCTCTTCCTCCTCCTCCTCCTCTTCCTCCTCCTCCTCCTCCTCTCCCCCACCATCCGGACATAAAATTTATGGATATGCGCTGCTCGGGGATGGAATATGTTCTTATCTGGGCTCTGTGTCCTTCCTTGGCCTAATTCTTTGGCTTCTACGGGTCGGACTTACTTTGTATTGAAAATTCGGACTGTACATCTTGAGAAATTGGAGTAAAAGTGTTGCGAAATCGGGATAAATGTGTTCATGTTTTGAGAATTCGGACTTGATGTGTGTTGAGAATTCGGACTTAATGCTGTAAAAAATCGGACATAATACGTTGAGAAATCGGACTTGGTGCATTGAGAAATCGGACTAAGTGCATTGAGAAATAGGACTTAATGCATTGAGGCATCGGACTTGAGAATTTGGGCCTCTGTGATGAGAATTTGGACTTAATGTATTGAGAATTCGGACGTAATGGGTTGAGAATTCGGACTTAATGCTCTTCGGATTGTACATTTGAACAAAAACGGGGGAGTTGTACACTTGACTAGTTGTGGAGATGTTCTACATTACAACAATTACGGGGGATTTGTACATTTGAATCATTACAATGGAGTTGTACATTTGAATATTTATGGGAAGTCATTTAAACATTAATAACGGAGTTGTACATTTGAACTTTCATGGGAGCAAATGTACATTCGAGTATTTAAGGGGGCAATTGAACATTTGAACATTATGGGGGAATTGTATTTATGAACATTTATGGGGGCAATTGTACATTTGAACATTTATGGGGGGCAATTATACATTTGAACATTTACGGGGCAATTGTACTTTTGAATATTTGTGGGGGCAGTTATACATTTGAACATTTATGGAGGCTATTGTACATATGAACATTTATGGGGACAAGTATGCATTTGAACATTATGGGAGTTGAATTTTTGAACATTTATGGAGGCCATTGTACATTTGAACACTTATGGGGGCAATTGCACGTTTGAACATTTATGGGGACAATTATACATTTGAACATTTATGGGAGCAAGTATGCATTTGAACATTATGGGGAGTTGTATTTTTGAACATTTATGGAGGCCATTGTACTTTTGAACACTTATGGGGGCAGTTGCACGTTTGAACATTATTGGGACAATTATACATTTGAACATTTATGGGAGCAAGTATGCATTTGAACATTATGGGGAGTTGTATTTTTGAACATTTATGGAGGCCATTGTACTTTTGAACACTTATGGGGGCAGTTGCACGTTTGAACATTATTGGGACAATTATACATTTGAACATTTATGGGAGCAAGTATGCATTTGAACATTATGGGGAGTTGTATTTTTGAACATTTATGGAGGCCATTGTACTTTTGAACACTTATGGGGGCAGTTGCACGTTTGAACATTATTGGGACAATTATACATTTGAACATTTATGGGGGCTTGTTATGCAGTGGGCCCCGCACAAGGACTAATGTTATGGCTGGCCGCTGGGGGCGGAGGGACCTAGCAAGTGTGCATTTGCTTTTATCGAGTTTATGGTGGAATTTTGTATTCCAGAGAAGCTCCTCCTTTGAGCACGATCTGGGTTTAAGCTCGGGTTCTTATATTTGATGGTTTTATTACCGTAGGTGGTGCAGAGGGGGTATGTGTAGATGTGTATTGATACAAATATGCAAGGACGTGCATTTGTAAAAAAGATTTAAGTATATTCACACACACACACGCACACACGCTCACATATGCACACACGTTCACATATATACACACACGTTCACATACACACGCACACGTTCACATATACACACGCACAGGTACACACATACACACACACACACACACATAACATTATATCATGTTAATAACGGATGAATCACTAAAGGAATTTAAAATAGCGAATTGTTGTTTCCATTGTCGAAATCTTCGATGAATATTTATGTGAGGCTCGAAATAAATACGAAGTTACGTAAACATTATTTTTATCCATTACTAATAGGTCTTAAATTTCTCCATTTTCCCTTCGTGAAAATCGATAAAAAAAAAAAATAAAAAAAAAAGAGGTGGCAACATGGTCAGACTGCAACGAGGACAAAAGTAATTGTGGGGTTTCAACTCCTTCAAATCTTCAATTCTTCAACTCTTCAGCTCGTCCGATTGATCCAAAAGTGACCTCGAGCACTGAAGATAATTTGCCACAAAACATCCTGACTCTCTGTGACGAGTGGGCCTTTTTTACTCTGTGCCAAGATTAAAAGAAATCTAATTAAAATATTTATGTGCTATAGTCGATTTTTTATTCTTCTTAATCCCCCACACCCGTAGGCTTAAACCCAAACCCAATTAACCTTTTGCTGCGTTAGCTGAGTGACATTTTATACTCTGCATTGACTTTGCCCCGAAGGGTATGGCGGGAGACAGGGATGCTCCCTCATCCCCGAGATGTGACGAACGGGTATTGGATGAGAGATAGGGTGGGTGTTGATTCGACTACCCCTTTATAAGTGGGAAAAGACCTTTTCGTGTATATACAGCTTATGTATATACTCTACACTCATATACGCTTATTCCTATTGGAAGATCTAACCAGAATTCCGCTTAGTCATTCGCTTGTAAAATATTTCAAAGTTGTATGAAACTGCTGGCTCAATATCTGATATGTTGTGCTTTTTCATAGTTGACCTCGTTATCTGTTGACTGATCGGATTGCAATGCATTGACATTTATCCTAACCTGGCATCAATTGACTTCAGTATTACTGACGGAAGGATTTTCTATATTTCTCAGATTTCATTGAACTTAGAATTTCATCCTTTCCTAGTTTATATATGAACACTGATGGTGCAGTCGGAAGCGTGCGAGTCTTGTACCTCCCTATTCGTGGTTTCGAGTCCTCAACAATCCAAAAAGCGCATGATAGGGCAAAACTAGCTGTTTCGGCCGCAGATACTCAGCGCCTCCTGACGTATGCTCCTCACCAACTATCTAGGTTATATGTTAGGTACATGCTTCATATAGACTATCCTTTTGCAGTTGCAAAGCCTAGTTGTGGTGGATTGGTTAGTGAGATTGTTTAAGGCGTGTCTAAGGGAGGGAAGTGTTACAGAGGCCTAGAGGAGTGCATGTATAGTTCCATTGTACAACAGAAGAAGAAAGAGGTGAGCAGTCTACACCAGGAGGAGCGTAGCTGCGGCCGAAGCCGTTGTCTTTGCCTTATTGTGCGCTTGGACTGTTGGGACAGGTAACAATCACTTCTGGGAATCGGAAAGAAGTGCCTGTATACTGTTACATAATTGTAACAGCCCCGTATAGTAACACATTGTAGTGAGATTGCAGGCCAGCACGAAATCTATTAAAGTTAGAAGGTAGCAAAGCCTCTCTCACAGAGATATTGCTGAATTGCATGGCTGAGGTAATCGTAACAGGACATGACTCAACGGATGGCGTCATACCATCCACAACACAAGTCTACTTCGTCACAGGTGATATCATTCTGAACGGGACCCCCCAGGCATAACGGGTAGTTCCCGACTTGTGTTATGTGTAGTTTCTATTTTCTGTAAATATATTGCATTACTTCAATGATCCTTAATACATGTCCCCAACGGGACTGCATAGTGACCGCAAAAGAAAAACCCACACCCGTCACGAGAACGCTTCCGGCACGGACCTCCCCCGGGTGACGCGGGGTCTCCTCTTCTCACGACGTTTCTCACATCCCACGACGTTTCTCGCCTCTCACGACGGACGTGTCCCACGGCGGACTATGCCATATGTCACTCCCTCCCTCGCTATCTTTCTCTCTCTCTCTCTCTCTCTCTCTCTCTCTCTCTCTCTCTCTCTCTCTCTCTCTCTCTCTCTCTCTCTCTCTCTCTCTCTCTCTCTCTCTCTCTTTCTGTCTCCTGTCACACTTTGTCTTTCGGATCGTTCATATGTTCAACGGTGACCTCGATTTGGGCAGTCTTGCCGTGATATGAAGTCACTTGAACCCATTTGCAGCGTAGTGGGGGCTCCCCTCAGCTGAATAGAGTCCTCAGGTGGGTCTCTTCGCTAACCTTGGACACTTCTGCTCCTGGGGCCATCCACTATATCCCCCGCGGTTAGTGTCCTGAGGTAATGGGAGAGAGAGAGAGAGAGAGAGAGAGAGAGGATCGGTTTGTGCTTCAAAAGGCTCAAGGATCGAACCCAGCCTAGTTCATTTGTAGACCATCTTCCCTTGTGTGTATATAGTGTGCACCTTCTTGTTCTAGGACAAATATATAAAAGAGAGAGAGAGAGAGAGAGTGAATGAGTGAGTGAACTACTTCAATTGAGCAAAACCATTGTGGCAGTAGTTACCATTCACATGGATGACAAAGACATGCTTTACAATAAGTAGACTCAAAGAGAATAATTAATATTGAATAGATAGTCAAACGATGAAGTAAAGGAATAAATATATATATATATATATATATATATATATATATATATATATATATATATATATATATGTGTTGTATGTATCCCATTAGCCTCTCGACCCACTTGCCTTTTCCTCTCCCTCCTCCTCCCCCTCTCTTCTCTTCTCCCCTCCTATCCCTCTCCTTTCTGTCTCCTCTCCCTCCTCTCCCGCTTCTCTCCCTCTCCTCTCCCCTTCATTGGGCTCTCTTCTCCCTCCTCTCCCTCTCTTCTTCTTCTCCTCTCCCTCTTTTTTCCTCCTCTCCCCCTTCTCTCCATCTCTTCTCCCTCTCCTCTCTCTCTCTTCCCCCTCTTCTCTCCCTCTTCTCTCTTCTCCTCTCTTTTCCCTCTCCTCTTTCTCTTTTCCTCTCTCTCTTCCCCCTTTCTCACTCTCCTCTCTCTCTCTTCTCCCTTTCCTCTCTCTTCTCTCTCTCTCTCCTCACACTCTCCTCTTCTCTCTCTCCTCCCCCTTTACTCTCCCTCTCTTCTTCCCCTCCTCCTCTCCTATCTCTCTCCTCTTCCTCTCCTCTCCCTCTCCTCTCCCACATCCAATCACTACTCCGCTAGTCCATACTCTTTATTTCGTTGCCATCCTCGGTTGCACTCTCATCCCTCAGACTCCTTGCCCGACTCCCAGTGGACTCAAACCCCCATTGCTGCTCTCCTCTCCACTTACACTCCCACAGCTTCAGTGGGATTTCCTTCCTTGGATTCACACCCCACCCCACCCCACCCCTCCCCCATCCCACGGACACTCCCAAATACGGTAGATCCCCCCACCTCTCTCTCTCTCTCTCTCTCTCTCTCTCTCTCTCTCTCTCTCTCTCTCTCTCTCTCTCTCTTTCTTTCCTTTTGGACTCCCCTACTACCTCCCATTCCCACGTCCCTTTGCACATTCCACCTCAAGTGGACTCCCTATTCCACATATCCTCTTCGTCCCACTCCACATGAACTCTCCTTTCCACGTACCAACATACTTCCAATTTCCATGTGCATTCTCTACTCCTCCCCATATGAGTATGGAGCGCATAAGCATTATATCCCAATTATTTCAGAGTATATAGAGACACCCCAACGGACCCGAGTCCCGCAGTATTCTTTTATTGGTGGATAATCCTCATACAAATAAGAGTGATGATATTTTTTTTTTACTTTCTTCCGCTACCACACCGGTCTCTCCTTGACTCCATCTATGATTCCATCTCTGCGTGATATTATCCCGAAGGATAGAAGCGCTGGTCATTGCGGACGAGACCACTCCGGGTTGCACTCCCTTCTCCACTCCCTGACTCACTCCCACTCAGGAGTAGTCAGGTTCCAAGTTGTTAGGGACAAAGTTAGTTCCCCTGGGGTTGTGGCTTCATTGTGTACCTGTCAGGGATGTGGCGACCTAGGGGGGAGGGGGGGAATGGAGGGATGGTGGAGGGGATGGAGGGAGTGTTGGTGGTGGCGGGTGGAGAGAGAGGGATCTTGGTTGATGGTAGGAGTGTTTGTTAGGACTTGCGGAGAGGAAATACGGGGAGGTCAGATCAGGTCACTGGGAACAAGGTCAATCAGATCAGGTCACAGGGAACGGGGAGGTCAGGTCACTGGGAACGGGAAGGTCAGGTCACAGGGAACGGAGAGATGAAACCAGGTCAGGTCACAAGGTATGGGAAGATCAAGCCCTTTCAGGTCGCAGGGAACAGGAAGGTCAAACCAGGTCAGGTCATTGGGAACGGTGAAGTCAGGCTAGGTCATGTCATCGGGAACGGTGAGGCAAGGTCACTGGGAACGGGAAAGGGGGGGGTTAGATTTGCTAAGATAGGGAATGAAGGTGAAATGAACAATACGTACAGCAGAGAACTGAGGCGGATTTAAGACTTTTGGTGGAGTATAACATGAAATGTTGAGGAAAGGAAAAGAAATGAAGAAGTGAGATGTTGACGAAGATGAGACGTGAAGGGAGATGTTGGCAGAAAGAGAAATGAAGAATTGAGGTACTATGTTAAGAGTCAAAGAAAGAGTTTTTAGAAATGTGGTAAGTATGAGAGTTGGAAAGGTATAGGAGTGTCGTATGAGGTGGTGGAAAAGGTAAAGGAGTGGAGTATGAGGTGGTGGAAAAGGTGAAGATGGGAGTATGAGGTGGTGGAAAATGTAAAGGAGTGGAGTATGAGGTGGTGGAAAAGGTGAAGAAGGGAGTATGAGGTGATGGAAAATGTAAAGGAGTGGAGTATGAGGTAGTGGAAAAGGTAGAGACGTGGAGCATGAGGTGGTAAAAAAGGTAAAGGAGCAGAGTATGAGATGGTGGAAAAGTGAAAGGAGTGGAGTATGAGGTGGTGGAAAAGGTGGAGAAGTGGAGTATGAGGTGGTGAAAAAGGCAGAGAAGTGGAGCATGAGGTGATAAAAAAGTTAAAGAAGCGGAGTATGTGGTGGTGAGAAAGTTATAGGAGTGGAGTATGAGGTGGTGGAAAAGGTGAAGAAGGGAGTATGAGGTGGTGGAAAAGGGAAAGGAGTGGAGTATGAGGTGGTGGAAAAGGTGGAGAAGAGGAGCATGAGGTGGTAAAAAAGTATAGGAGTGGAGTATGAGGTGGTGGGAAAGGTGGAAAAGAGGAGCATGAGGTGGTAAAAAGTATAGGAGTGGAGTATGAGGTGGTGGGAAAAGTGGAGAAGTGGGATATGTACTGTAAATAACGGTAGAGTGGAGTACAAAGTGGTAGGTAAGTGGAGTAATGGAATAGATGTTATGAAGTGAAATAAAATGAGATATTAGTTTATTCTGTCCGCCGCCAGGCGATTTTATTCAACTAATGGAAATCCGTCAAAGCGACAAAAGGGTGGCGGGGCCCTTCTTGCCCCTTCTTGCCCCTTCTTGCCCCTTCTTGCCCCTACATTTATTGCCCTTTTGTCCTCTTCCTTGCTTTCTTTGCCCTCCTTCCTAAGTCCCTTTCACATACACGCGCGACTCGAGTGAGTTTGTTTGAGGTAGAAACGACTTAAGTTACAATCTTCTATTTTTCAATTCTCCAAATGTCAAATCACTTCTGCGTCACATATTGAGGAGCTGAACGACGAACTAAGAGAAAGTTAAACCTGTACGAATATTAGACACATTGTCGAATTGTAGACTTAGGGAAGATCTAGAATACCGTCAACGAAGTCGTCTATCCAGATTTTCGAATTCACAACATTTGACGAAATTCTTGAATGTGTGACCCTCTCGGGAGTGTCGCCGTTACCGTCCTCAGTTTCTTCCATTTCTCCATTTTCATCCACTTCCTCTCCCCTCCTCCTCCTCCTCCTCCTCGTCCTCCTCCTCCTCCTCCTCCTCCTCCTCCTCTTTTCCCCATCCTCTATGACAACCCTTCCTCTTTAGAAGGAGCTTCCCTCGGCTCAATAATATCATCTGGCGTCAGTCAGGACTAATACGCAAGTGAATAACAGTGAAGGAGTGATTCTATCTCTACTACAGTATTCTTTTTTTTAAGCTCCATTTCTGTCGTTTTAACTCTCACTAATTCTCTCTATCTCTCTCTCTTTCTCTCTCTCTCTCTTTCCCCTCTCCCGCTTCTCTATTCTTTCTCCCCTTATATGCCTATCTTCCTTATTTCTCTCTCTCTCTCTCTCTCTCTCTCTCTCTCTCTCTCTCTCTCTCTCTCTCTCTCTCCCCCCTCTCTCTCTCTCTCCCCTCTCTCTCTCTCTCCCCCCCTCTCTCTCTCTCTCTCTCTCTCTCTCTCTCTCTCTCTCTCTCCTCTCTCTCTCTCTCTCACAATCTCGCAACCTCTCAGTCTCTTTCTCTCTCTCTTTCTCTCAAAACTCAATTCTCTCTCTCTCTCTCAACTCAATTCTCTTCATCGTTTACTTTATACACACTTTTTCATTTTCGTTCGTACTTCTCCCCCTTTTCTTTGTTCTCTAGTCTCCCCTCTTCCCCCCACCCCGCTGTCTCCCCACCTTTCTCTCCCACACCACTTCGTTCTAATCCTTCTCCTCTCCTCCCCCTAACTCTACTGCTCCTCCATTTCTCTCTCCTCCTCCTCCTCCTCCTCCTTATTCTTCTTCCTCCTTGTCCTCTGCTCCTCCTCTCCCCCTCTCCCCCCTCTTCCCACTCTTTCCCCCTGTCAGTTTTCAATGTTTACGCCTTTTCCTTCCCTTCTTACTTTGCCCTCTTTCTCCCCTCTTACCCCCATGGCCCATTGCTCCCCTCCCCTTCTGTCTCTTCTTCGCCCCCTTCTCCCCTCCCCCTTCTCCCCCTCCCCCCTTCTCCCCCTCCCCCCTTCTCCCCCTCCCCCGTATCTCCTCCTTGAGCCCCCATTATCATGTAAGACCTGTTTTGGATTCAGTTATACCTCTTCTTTGGCAGTCAATCATATTGTCATATCCCTCCTCCCCCCCCCAACTTTCACCAAAGTTTCCCCCCTCAGTTTCTCCCCCTTCTTCCTTGCGTCTTCCCTCCCACTCAAACTCCCCATTCTTATTTCTTCCTTCCTCTACTCCTCCTCCTCCTTCTCCTCCTCCTCCTCTATCCCTTTCTCCTTGTTGCCTCTTCTCCTTCTCCTCTTCCACTCCTCCTCCTCCTCTCTTTCTCCTTCCTGCTGCTGCTTCTCCTCCTCCTCCTCCTCCTCCTCTTCCTTCTCCTCCTCCTCCTTCTCGTCCTCCCCTCCCCCTTCAACTCCATTTTCAACGACACTTTTGTTATACCATATCCTCTCTCCTCCACTTCGTTTTCCTCTTCTTTCTTTCATTCTTTTTTTTTCTCTTTTTTTTCATACATTTTTTTCTCTTTTCTTTCTTTCTCCCCTCCTTCCCAAACCTCCAATGCTTCTATCGTTTCACATCCTTGTTTTATGATCTGGATTCTGTTTCACGATGACTCTCGCAGGTAGATTTGTATTATTTATGTGTTTATTTTAT
This sequence comes from Oratosquilla oratoria, assembly GCF_046742065.1. NCBI lineage: Eukaryota > Metazoa > Arthropoda > Malacostraca > Stomatopoda > Squillidae > Oratosquilla > Oratosquilla oratoria. The sequence continues at coordinate 103,453,105 of NC_134777.1, read as the reverse complement.
TTTATTTTATTTTTCATTTATCTATTTTTTAATTACCACAACAAAAACTTGTCATCACCACAGCCACCACCCTCGTATGTTTGTGCCCTTAGTCTTCTTCGTTTATTTATTTATTTTTTAATTCTTATTCAATTTATTTATTTGTTTATTTATTTATTCTCCAGCACCTCTGAGCCATCTGTCAAGACTCCAAGACTCCTTTACTCCTCCTCATCTTCTTCATACTCCTTGCCACTTGATTCCAAATCCTTTTTGGCTCTCCAACAATCCATCCCTCTTTTTATTTTTTATTTTCTTATTTTTTTCTTCTTCCTCTTTCAGACCCATTCTTTGTCTCTCCACCTCTCTGAAAATTCATAGATATTATTCTTCCCATCTCTTTCGGTATTCCATATATTTACTTATTTCTATTATTATCTCCACGTTTCACAGTTCCCCTCTAGCTTTCTCAAAGTCCTCGCCGTTTTTCCATAAAGAAGTGAGGAGCGTACACCATGAGACGTTTAGCTTCTGGCGAAGTCATCACCTTTACCCTATGTGCTAGGGCATAGTATTTCTTATTCTTTGTACAGCTCTTTGTACCTCTTACAGCTCGGTCCACCTCTTACAGCCCTCTTTACCTCTCTCCTAGCCTTCCTTACCTCTTTGATATCCATCTCTACCTCTCACACCTCTTTGTACCTCTTTGAAAGTCCTTTAAACCTTCTTATAATCATCTCTACTTCGGTCACATACCTCGCTACCTCTCAGAGCCCTCTCTACCTCTTTTGTCGCTTCTCGCGTTTCATAATTCGCAAACCCTCTCCCATCTTCCCCTCTTCTCTTCCCCATCTCCTCCTTCTCGTCTCCTCCTCCCCCTTTTCTTCTTCCTCCCCTCTCTTTACCCCCTTCTTCCCCTCCACTCCCCTCCCCTTCTCCCCCTCCCCTTCCCCCTCTCCTTCTCCCCTTCCCTTCCCTTTCTCTCCCTCCCTCCTCCCCCTCCCTTACTTATCTCTCCCTCTCTCCCCCTTCTTTCACTCCCCCTTCCTTCACTACCCCCTTTCCTTTCCCCCCTTCCCTCTCTCACCCTCTCCCCCCTCTCCCCAATTCTTGGTCCTGTCCTCTCATAGCCACGTCCTCTACGTCTTCTTTCTCAATCGTTTATTCATAACTAACAATCCATAATCCTTTTTTTTTTTTCAATCTCTCTTTTCGTAATTTTTAAATCGCCCCCACACACATATCTATTCAGTACAGTTGTCTCACTGTTCATTGCAATTTGTCTTGTTCGGTTTGAGCAACCCCCCTTCCCCTCCCCCTCTCCCCCCCTCCCTGACAGATTCCCCCCCTACCTCCCTTCTCTATTCATAATCCCCTCTTTTCCCCTCTCCCCCTTCCCCTCTCCCCTCCTCCCCTCCCCCCTCCTCCCCTCCCCCAGGTCTTCGCAATATAGTTTTCATGCCAGTTTCGTAGTTGATTTGCAACTATGGCGTCCTTTACATATGTTATTATGGCTAAGGACAGACGATGTTATTCGATTTAGGCGAGGACACCTCCCCCACCCCGTGGTCCTCAGGTTCAGGTTACCGGACTTCATAGATTTTATTCTGGTTAAAGTATGACAGCTGAAAGCAGGACACCGTATGGAAGGTTCTCTCTTTTTTTCTCTCTCTCTCTGTCTCTCTCTCCTCTCTTTCTCTCTCGCTCTCTCCCTCTTAGCTTTTTCGTTGTTTCTTTTCCAATGTCTTTTATTCGTGGTACTCTTTCTCAGTATTCTTATTTCTTTTTCTCCTCCCTGACAGTTGACTGTTTTCCTCAATATACTGTTTCTCTTCAACAGATGATTTTCGTATCTCCATCTCTCCAACAGTCGACCGTATCTCCACCACTCCAACAGTGGACCGTTTCTCAATCATGTCAACATGTGACCGTTACTCCAACACTCCAACACTTGATCAAGTCTCCTTCTTCCCCAACACTCTAACAATTAACCACATATCCCTCAACACTCCAACAGTCGACCTATCTCCTCCCCCAATACTTCCCCGCTAACGAAGATCCACTTAAAATGGGAGGTTTCTGCCAAAGTGGCGCCACTGTGGTGCTACTGTGGCGCCACAAAGTCACACGCACGGGTCTCCCGGTTCCACGCCGGACGGTGGTGGTCCATGGAATGCCGACGACGGATTCCAAGTCCTGGACAGTAGGCCGACTCAGAATCTCTCCATACAGCCTCCTCGACCCTTTTCACTTTCATGTACCTCTGTACCTCTCACAACACCTCTTGAAGAGCCTGTCTGCCTCCTCATCGACCTCTCACTACTCCATGTCCTTCTCACAGGCTCTTTGTAGTTCCCCTTACCTCTCTCACAACTTCCTCTACCTCTCATAACTCTGACTCTTTGAGAGCCTTTGTATTTCTTCATCAGCCTGTATTCCATACAGACCTATTTGCCTTTTTGTCAGCTCTCTATCTCTCCTAGACCCTCCTTTACCTCTCCTAGACCCTCCTCTACCTCTCGTACAACCTCATCTACCTCTCCTAAATCCTTCTCTACCTCTCCTAAAGCTTTCTCTACCTCTCCTAGACCCACCTCTAACTCTAATAGACCCTTCTCTACCTCTCTTACAGCCTCCTCTACCTCTCTTACAGCCTCCTCCACCTCTCCTAGACCCTCCTCTACCTCTCAGCCTCCTCTTACTTCTCCTAGACCCTCCTCTACCTCTATTAGAGCCTTCTCTACCTCTCCTACAGCCTTCCCTCTCTACCTCTACTACAGCCTCCTACCTCTTTGACACCCCTTTCTGCCTCTCATTCCTCTTTGAAGGCCTCCTTTACCCCCACCACATAACCTTCGGACGAGTACACATCTTTCTCTATCTGCCAGAAGCCTCTCTACCTCTTACGTTGCCTTTCCTGCCTCGTAATTCTTACCTCATGAAGTCGTGTTACCTTTGTTATGTTCCCTTAATATAGGGAAGGAAGCGGGTATGGGATGGAGTCGTTCATAAGCATATGAATGGGTAATTGTGTGTTAAGCAGTGAAGAATCTACAACTTATTTGGGTTAGTGTGGTGAGTGAATGCTAGTACTACTACTACTACTACAACTCTTACTTCTACAACTACTGCTGCTGCTGCTACTACTATTACTACTATCCCCACTGCTAGTAGTACTACTGCTATTGCTACTGCTGTGCTAATACTACTACTACTACCACTACAACTACTACTTCTACTACTACTGCTGCTGCTTCTGCTACTACTACTATTGCTACTGCTGTGCTAATACTACTGCCACTACAACTGCTACTT
>NC_134777.1:103422311-103439811 GCF_046742065.1 Oratosquilla oratoria | reverse complement strand
ACCCCGCACGCATAAAAAGGATAATAAAGCAGAATGTTCTATATATTCATCCTGGGCCCTCTTTGGTCGACTCCTTTTTTAAATTTAGGAATTACCACAGTGACAAGAACATTTGTGCATGGACTTGGAGAAAGTGCATGAATGTGGAGCAAGAAGAGAAAGAGGAGGAATAGAAGAAATTTGGGAATTACCTCCACATTTTTGACATGGACATGGAAAAGGCAAATAAATGTTGAAAAAGAGGAAGAGGAGGAGCTTGAGAAGGAGGAGGAAGAGCAGGAGTAGGAAGAAGAGGAGGAGGAAGAAAAAGAGAAGGAATACAAGAGCTCTAGCCCCCAATCGAAGTAGTGTGACTGGTTGTATTGATTCACAAGTATAATGGTACATGGGGGAGTCTTAAGTTCGAGGAAGGAGAGAGCGAGAGAGAGAGAGAAAGAGAGAGAGAGAGAGAGTGGAAGTAGGTGGAGGACTAGATGGGGCTTCCAGGTGGAGAGTTCAGCCAGCGCCACCTAAGTGGATGTCTAGGTGGCGCTGATTCAGAGCAAGGGAGGGAAGGGGTAGGAGGGGACGAGGGGGGTTGAGTGAGTAATAGTAAACCCCTTTGGAAGGGCACAAAAAATTGAGGATGAAATTAAAAGAATTTGTACGGGGGAAGCAGGGAGCAAAAAATTAATAAATAATTAGATAAAAAGATGGATAAGATAAAATAGAAAATAAAGTCAATGGATAAAGAGGCCAAAAGAGAGACGGGATGTAAGAAGCAATTAGAAAAATAAAAACACGAGAAAGAACGAAATTTTGTTGAAAAATACTGAGTGTGCGGAAGAGGTGGAAGAAGTGGACGTGATGGTGGAAGAGGATTTTATCTCGTGCCCGCCAATTTACCGGCGCTTCTGTCCTTGTAGTCATCGTCTTTTTTTTTTTTTTTTTTTTTTCTTCTTTTTTTTTTTTGAAAAGTAGGAAAAAGGCCTATGGTATTCACACTTAGGTTTTCAGGAATAAGTTAGGCCTATAGAATTAACATTCAGGTTTTCAAGAGTTGTCATTAGGCCTATCTATGGAGTAAGGTTTATTATTTGTTATGTATTTGTTTGTTTATTTACTAATTTATTTCTAAATAACTTAGGTCTCTTAAGTCGAATCTACTTCACTGAAGAAGGCCATAGGGCTCCGAAAAGGACGTTTGGTCCTCGGTTGTGGCGCTGGAGGTGGTGGTATTGGTGGTGATAAGAGTTCAAGGTGCATCAGTTTCGTGTCTAACACCATGCCACCATCTTTCCCTCTCTCTCTCTGTCTCTCTCTTTATATATATATATATGCCTCTGTCTCACACTCTCGAATGATTTTTAATGCAAATTTCCCCGTTTTTCCCTTACAGGAAAACATTCCAATTGTTCTTGCCGTCAGTTGGACAGCTGTGATTTCATATAATAAACTTGTTATGGTGTGTGAGAACATTTTCTTTTCATCTCGATATTGTCCTCATCGCTCAGAACCGTATTGTTTCTATTGCTGCCAGATATCTAAATTGTAATAATTGTACCCAAGTACCTCTTTTCCCAACTGTACTCCCAGGAAATCCACAAGAGAATGTGGCCCAAATCCAGGATAACAGAGAGAAAAAATAGAAATCGATAAAATGAGAAAAGTTTGCAGGAGTAGCGTGACAAGCTGCACAGTTGCTCAGCTCTTGAGCGAAAAAAGTTTGCAGGAGTAGCGTGGCAGAGGCAGACATAGCCGTGCATTTCGTGAGAATTGTGTTGCGAGATGTTTTTGTCTAACAATGGACTCCGAATGTCCAATGATTACGTTCCTTCACTCCCTCTTCAAGAACTTATCACACAAAGAGTGAGGTCCAAGTATACTTGAATATCGCCTCTTCTTTCGAAAACGCACCATATATGGTCATACGGATCCACCCTTGATGGTAAGAGGTTTCCAAGAGGCGCCGCTCTAGAATGGAAGGTTAAGAATCTAGTGACTTTCTTGTTCTTTCTAGTTTCGGTTGTCATGTTCTAGAGCTGTCAATGAGAGGCCGTGAGTGCCATTATAATCATAGAACTAATTATTAGATTAGATCACTGTTACGTGCCCGTGTTATATCGACAGCCATGCTCTCCCTCCCCTTCCCATATCGTGGAGGGTGGGGCAGGTAATTCCCAAAAACGGGACAGTTTCGTCAGCGCATCTGCGCATGCACCTACATGCTATTAGATTAAATTGTATGTTCCATTTCTTCTTGGTTACTTTAGGTTAATTTTCTCTTTGTATTAACACTAATTTTCTATCAATGTTACCATGTTAAATTGTATAACAAATTTAATGTACATTTCGTCAAATAAACGTTAATTGGTAACTGTGTCGAGTTTGGACAAGCTAGTGTCCTCTGCTCGTCCTGTCTCTCTCCTACCCTCACTCTCTAACTTTTTCGCACTCGTCGTATAAAGACGTACCCAGTACCCAGTCCCCTTCCAATACCCTTGGGGGTATACAGTATACCGTATTGTATAATTGTAAGGCAGGTAAAAACCTAGGGCGAACTAAAGTGTTACCGATAATTCCAATTAAATGTGAAATCTCTTATTTGTTCAATTATAATAAGTCTTTATCTGTTATGTTGTCTTGTTAATATAGTTAATGTTAAGTATAACAAATCTAATATATCCTAACTTAAGACATCCTTAGTCATTCTTTCCACATCTATATACTCGTAATTGAATTCAGAGAAATCTTTCAAGATAGGGAAACATAACCAAATTACTAAGTATCTTCATTGACACCGGAATCGTCGACCACACACATATTTAAAAAGATGTGGCGACATTTATATTGTCGTCTTCCCTTTTTTTTTTTTTTTTGTCTCGTAATTATTAAATCGAGGTAGGTTTCACTCCTCGAGTATAAGATAGATGGGAACGCGACAATCGCAACAACCCAATGTCAACAATCGTGTGTGTGTGATTCACCTTGGTCTTTGGAACACGTGTTTGACTCGTGATCGACAGCTATTTCCCTCCCGGAAGAGAGCTCAGAGCTCGTATGACCGATCTATGAGTAATGCCATGACCTTGCACGCACACACACGCCCAACTTCCCGCCCACGAGAGTTGGAGTAACGACTTGAAACGCAGCGATACTGAAATTATTTCCGCCCTGGGCAGGATTCAAACCCGGACCGCCGTAGTGACAGTCGGGGACTCTACCAACCGCTCCACCGAGTCGTGTGTGTTCGTTTGTGTGTGTGTTCGTTTGTGTGTGTGTGTGTGTGTGTGTGTGTGTGTGTGTGTTCGTGTGTGTGTGTGTGTCCGTGCGTATCTACCTATTTAGTATACAGGAAAGGAGTAACACTCGTGGGGTCCTGTCTTTTACTCTCCAATTATCATACCTGGCTTCAAATTCACATAAGGTTCCAGCTTGGCCGGTATCTCCACTCCTTCCCCTCATCCTTCCTCACCTGTTATCTCTTCCTCTCTCCCCTCCCTTCTCCCTATCCCCCTACCTCCCCTTCTCCCCCTCCCTCCCCCTTCTCCCCCTCACCTTCTTTGTCCCATCCGTGGCTAAAAAATCATACGGTTCCAACTTGGGCTATATCTCCACTCCACCTTATCCATCCTCTTACTCTCCTTGTCCCCCTCTCCTCCCCCTCTCCCCCTCTCCCCCTCCCCCTTTGTCCCTTCAATGTCCCGCTCGACTACACAGATTACCTCGAGTGTGACGTGGAGGCGTCGGACACCTGTGTACTAACGTAGGCCGCCGTCATATCGGTACCTGAATCTTAATTGCATTACTCCAGAGGTCGCGGTTACGGGGCTGGAGGAGGAGGGTGGGAGCTGGTGGTGGTGGGTTGGTGGTAGTGGTAGTGATGGTGGTGGTGGCAAGATTTTTTGAGTGCAAAGACACGTTAGAATAATGGTTCAAACCCCAACGGCTCCCGATGACTGCCACAGGTCCTGGCCGTCCAGACACATTGGGTAACTATTCACTTCTTTTTTTTTTCTAATGCCATTTTCATTATTCACTTATTGCTTGTGTGTGTGTGTGTGTGTGTGTGTGTGTGTGTGTGTGTGTGTGTGTGTGTGTGTGTGTGTGTTTGTGTAAGAGAGAGAGATTGGAAGCGAACGAGCGTCCCGTTTTCACACGTGTACGTGTGTTTATATACTCGCGAGTGCTGATGTATGTTCAAGCTGTCGTGTGTATGTGCGCGCGCGCGCGTGTGTGTGTGTGTGTGTGTGTGTGTGCGTGTTTGTTATGCTTGGGCTTAGAACATAAACGCCTATTTCTTGAATGTGGAAGAGGAAAAGTAAGCAAAATTATTTGGTGAGAGAGGATCGACAAGAGGAGGAGGTGGAGGAGGAGGAGGAGGAGTGAGGTAGGATGAGTTTGGAGGAAAGGGTTCAGGTAAAGGGTTGGTGAAGATAATTATCTCAGGTTAAACCGGTTCGACTGCAGCTTGGAGACAGCTGGTTTAGCCTAGGCTACGTTTGTTCCTTCACAACCGAAGGAGCGACGCTGGTCTGCATGAAATCGCCTGGCTTCATCCACAAGAGAATAATCGTACTTTTTAGTACGGAAGAGACGAATATGTGTGTGTTTTGTTTAATGATTTTTATTATATATGTATTAATTTATTGATTTGTCTACTTAGTTCTTGTTATTATATTATCGTTATTTTCATTTTTGTTATTGGTAGTTATTTTTTATTAATTTTTATTTCGTTTATTTTTTTATTATTGTTATTATTATTTTTTTTAATCATTACGCGTGCTGTGGAAAGAAAAGGGGGTAATTGTTGTAGGGGAGGGTGAAGGTGGGAGTGGCACGGGGGAGGGAGGGGGAGGGGAGGTGGGTGTCATTAGGTTCACAAATGACAGTGTTTATTTGATCACAGTAATGGCCGGGTGTCGCCCGTGGGGATTGCGTGCCCGTCATTTTTTTTTTTTTTTTTTTTTTTTCTGTGGCGAGAACGGAGTTGCCATGTCTGTGGTGTTGTTGTCATGGACTAGTTTACCAGCGCTTCTATCCTCGTGGACAATCTCGCACCGCCGTTGTTGTGCGTTCTAAAAAGAGCCCTGGAGGTGATTACTGTGACCTGTTCTTGTTTTGTTGAATGGAATCGTCTGGCTTTGGTCAGAATGAAATATGTAAGTTGCGCCATCGTAATTACAAAATTCCACTTCTTTTTCTTCTTTTCCTTTTTCTTCTTCTTTTTCTACATCTATCTTCTTCCTAGTCTTCTTTTTCTACATCTATCTCTTCTTACTCTTCTTCTTCCTCTTATTATTCCTCTTTTTCCTTTTCTTCCTCTTCTTCCTTTTCCTCTTCTTCCTCTTCCTCTTCTTCATATACTCCTGCCTCCCCTTCTTTCTCTCCACCCTCTTCTTCCTTTTCCTCTTCTTCTTCCTCTTCTTAATCTACTTCTTCTTCCTCTTCTTCATCTCCTCCCTCTTCTTCCTCTTCTTCCTCTTCATCTACTTCTTCCTCCTCTTCCTCCTCTTCTCCCTCTTCTTTTTCCTCTTCTTACTCTTCTTCATATACTCCTTCTGCCTCCTTTTCTTCCTCTCCACCATTTTCTTCCTCTTCCTCTTCTTCTTTCTCTTCTTCATCCACTGCCTCCTTCATCTCCTCCCTCTTATTCCTCTTCTTCCTTTTTTCCTCTACTTCTTCCTCTTCTTCATCTCCACCCTCTTTTTCTTTCCCTTCCTCCTCGTTGTCCTCTCCAGCTTCATTTTCTTTATATTCATCTTCCGCTACCTCTTCTTTTTCTTCCTCCTTTTTCACTTTCTCCTTCTTCCTCTTCCTCCTCCCCCTCTTCTTTCCCAAAGTATTATAGGCGTCTGTTCCGACAAGATGGACGTCGTAGAGGATCGTTCCTCCATCCATTAGGAACTTTCTAATTTTTTAAACTTTTCGTTCTTGATATTGGAAAGTTGCTAATTTCGGAAACTCCCAATATCAGAGAGAATTATATGGCAGTGTAACACTGGTTTCAGGAGCTTCATAATTTTCTAGATTTTTTTCCGGATATTGGAAGTTTCTGAATTTCAGCATTTCCCACTGGGAAACTCCCCATTCGGCAGTGACTGACAGTACCAACCCTGTGGTACCCCGTGGGTTTCCTGAGGCGGAGTACTGGAATGACCTCCAGAAGAACTGAGAAGGCTCGGGGGTGGAGCCCAAGAAGTAACCGAAGGTTCCTGAGGGAGGACTTGGAGGATGACCCCAACGTCCCCCTAATGTTCGCAAGGGAAGTTACCGAAGACGTGGTTTCTACAGACTCTACCAGGACCCGGGAGAGTAGTAGGAGGTATGGGCGAATTTAGGGCAGGATGTATGGTGAGGGGACTGGAGCTGGTAATGCTGTAGGGTACGGTGAAACAGGGAGGGGTTCTCATGCATTCCAGCCAGTAGGATTCTTGGGCGGAGAGATACGGTCTGATGGGATGTGGGAGTAGGTGAGAACTGTGAATCTGCAAACTCACCCGTAGGTGGATTCCAGTGGATACCCATCCTCACAGTCGCAGTCCTACCCGCAGGGACAACCCGTATATCCGCATTACTCGCAGGGAGACGCCTACGTGTCACGGACAAGCCCCGGGAAGCCTGGCAATGTCGGAAAGCCCGTTGACGTGTCACATACGTCACAGAGGCAAACGCCCGCTGACGTGTCACAGATGACACGCAGGCAGGTGACACGTCCAAGCGAACCCAGAACCGGGACGGAAGCGGAGTTCACGAGGGGGAGGCCGGGAACATTCTCCCGGACCAGAACGGAAACCGGAACCGCCCGAAGGCGAATGGGAGGTTCGATTGGCACGTGGGACTCCGCCGGAGGTGGTGGCAAGGGGGAAGACGTGGTGGTTCCTGATCCCTCTGCAGCCGGTCGAAGGACGCGATCAACTACAGAACGTCTGAGCGTCCATCCCCCCGGAGGATTTGCAGCGGAGGAGGGCGCGAGTGGGACATCATCGGCCCAACGAAGTCGCGCTAAAACTTCGACGTCGTTAGAAACGTCTTTGGGAAATGCCCCAGCAGTAGAAATGCGGGGGACACTCCCCGGACCACCAGAGGGAACAAAGCGACCAAGAACGAGGCCAGAAACCACAGCAGGGGAAAATCAACCAACGAAGACTTCGCGAGTGCTGCCGAAGTCCACGAACTCGGCCCTCAAGCATCCACATGGGGAAGGTCTCGTCCCAGAACGAACGCAGACTTTCGCATAGTCGGGCCTGAGAGCTGAACGTCTAGAGACCCAACACCCGCCCTTCAGAGCGCCTGAGGTCGTCCCTGGACGGTCTCACCTGAAGCCACCTGAAACGATCCAGCAGCAACGGGGGACGGTAACAAAACCTGGAGTCAGTTCGTAGGGTACAAGACGTCTCGACCCTCCACGAGGTCCCCAAGCCCCCAGTGGAGGGGTTCCAGGTCACAGAGAACCTCCCCACGAGCGCCCACCCCCATCCCAATAGCAGCTGTACCACCTACGCCCACATCGGAGGTCGTCACCGGTGCCCCCATAGACGCACGCCCATTGCCACCACCACGCCCACCACCGCCACCTACCTCGATCTCCCGAAGTCCATCACCGACATCGAACCGGAGAACCCTCCTCGGGGGATACCGTCGTATACTACCAAGACAACCGGGACGTGTACGTCGTATGCATACACGAGGACCCCCGTCCGCCTCCGCCGCCTCCTCTCCAGGGTCCTCCTGTCATTGCCAATTAGGATGTCGCGGGGTCTAATTTAGGGTCTCGTAACATCCGACCCGGGGGCCCTCCGCAGTGTTGTGGGTCCAATAGACCCTGCAGGGGTCCACGTGGCCCGAACATGGGCCTCCAATGAACACACATTGAACACAGAGGACACGGGTCATTGGAGAGAACGAACTGAACACATAATGAGGAATGAAGCCTAAGAAAATTGTGAGTGGTCTTCCCTCCCTCCTTAGCTGAATAAAATCTGGTGGGAGAAGACGCACACATGTCGAGTAAAGTACTTAAGAGAATTTATGATAATAATTTATCCTTTTTAATTACAAGGGCTCCCCTTCAGCTGTATAAAATCGCCTGACGACACAGAGTAAGCATACAAAGTAATCTCATTCTCTTACGAGAGGGGTGCCACGGAGATGAACTGGATGGCCTGGCGACAGCCAGAATAAAGGTACAAGTGTGCCACCCGGTACGGAAGTGCAAGGCTGACCTCTGAGGGAGGAGGAGGAGGAGTGGATGGGGATGGTATTTTCACCTGTCACATGATAAATAAAGAAAATGGGGTGAGGTGAGCTCGCTCAACGGCCGTTGGGTATGTGGGCAAACCTCACAGTAGCTTTTACTTAATATCGCACACGAGCCTTGGTAAGCATTCCAAGGGACTAAAGGGTTCCCTCTCTGGTTATTCATAGGAATGTTACCTTCCCGGATGAGAGCTCAAAACTCGTATATGGCACGACCTATGGGTTATGTGACCACATACACACATGCACACACACACACACACACACACACACACACACACACACACACACACACACACTTTGCCCAATAGAGTGGGATGTCAATTTGCAGTGCTGTGATGCTTTTCAGCCCTGGGTGAGGACTGAACTCAGAACCCCCCCCCTTTTTATTTTTAAAGAGAGAGAGAGAGAGAGGAATTTTGTCAGCATTAAGCAGTGCTTCTACCCATGGGGACACCGAAGAGGTGAAGTCGTGGTAGAGACGAGGGCAGCACAACGGATGGATAGTAGAAGCTGTAAGTGACCAATATTCTCTTTAGAGTGGAGATTGGTCTCTGGTCGTAAAAGAATGCTGTGTGTCTCTGGTCCGTAGGGACACATGTCTCCTAAACTCGTTTGAGTCGCACGATTCCGCCAACTTCTGTCACGTCACTCCTGAAAACTTCTCTATATTGTCTCTCCACCTTTTGTCTGATCTCCCTCTCGTGGAGTCCAGTTAGTAACACATTTCCCCATCGCCCTTTTTTTTTTTTTTTTTTTTCTCCTGTCCTGCTCAATTCTATTTTCACCTCTTTGACTCCCCTCATAATATCTTTCACTCCTATTAGGGTGATCAACGAATGGAGTATACTTAGTAACCATGTAGTGACCGCTGAATGTATGGGTGCTTTAAGAAACGGTTAGACAACTTTATGGATGGGGATGACAGGCGGTAATAGACACTGAACTGCCTAGTGTAGGCCTTATGGTCTCATGCAGTCTCCTTCATTCTTATGTCTGTTCTTTCACCCCAACTTACCTACTTCCTGCCCTTCAGTATCATTCCCAACACCGATTTCTATTCCTCCTCGTCTTCTCATTACCTTTGTCTCCATCGCCTTCGTCAGGTTCGACGTTCAACTTCCGTAGATTTTAACTGGAATTGTACACTGATTTCTGTATGAAAGTTACAGTTGCCGACAAGTCTGACCCTCCCCCAGTTCCCCCCGTTCCTCTTATTTAATCTCAGTCATGTGTATTACGACCATGGGTAGATGTTTAGAAGTGCACACCTACGTGATATAGCAATAGATAATTGAATTATAAATTTGTAAATTATAATACATCAACGTAATATACGCTATTCTTGGCGGAAATCGGTAACAGGAAAAATTGCTAAAAGCTATAAACAAACAAACGTAGCCACTTCGACTGCTTGAGATGCCATCTTTGTTTTGGTAGATGCGGAGGTCGAAGAAATTCAAGTATGATAAATTCGTCTATCTAACCTAACCTACCCACCTAACCTACCTACCTGACCTAACCTGCATATAGTAATGTTGTGGTACCTCTAATTCTAGAGGTCATCAGGGTCGTCGTCGTCGTCGTCTTCAACCTCCGAATCTATCAAAACAAAGATAGCGTCTAAAGGAGTCGACGCGACTTCGTTCGTTTCTGCATAGCTTTCAGCAACGCTTTTATATTGATTTCCGCCTAGAAAATATTCATTACATTGATGTATTATGATCTACAAAATTAATATTTAGTCGAACGCGGTTCGACAGACACGTGTTTAAAGTGATGTGTGAACGTGTGAACGGGATATTTGGGGTTTAACCAACGTGTTCGACAACCAAATACCCCGTTCACACATCACTTTAAACACGTGTCTGTCGAACCGCGTTCGACGAACCGTTAGACCGTGTAAACCCCCTCTAAAGGAGTCGACGCGACTTCGTTCGTTTCAGCATAGCTTTCAGCAACGCTTTTATATTGATTTCCGCCAAGAAAAATATTCATTACACTGATGTGTTATAATTTACAAAATTAACATTTAATTTTCTAATGCTATATCGCGAAGGTGTGCACTTCTATAAAATACCCGACTATGTAACAAACGAAACGTCGTACCCACAATTCTCCGTCTTCATTTGTGGTGTTTATTCCGATAGACTGTACATTCTATGTTCATATTCTTACCAAACCTTTTTCAATTAATTATGTCGCGCCTATTCATTTCATTTTGATTGCCTTTAGTGATTGATATGTTCCCCACCAATATTCTAAATATTTTCTTGTTAACTTATTAACTTGTTAACTTTGAAAATGCTTTCAAGACAAGATGTAAATTATCTGGGGGGAATTTTTTATCGCTTTGCCGAACTCTTTCTCGGTTAATTATTATTATTATTGATATTATTATAATTATCATTATTCTATCTATATATACTGAGAGCTTTTTCCCCCTTATAAGGGAGGTAGCCAAGTCAGAGGCACGTGTATATTCCCACCCATTTCATTCCCACCTCAACCCCTCCCATCTCAGCTCCTCATGGATGAAAGGTCATCCCAGCATCCTCCAGCTGCCCTGCGTCAAACGCAATGAAGCAAGACACAGTACATCCACATCAAGGCCGTTTCACTTAATCGGCGACCCCCACTCTCCGTCCTGTCATGCAGAAAAAGAGAAGACTGGGAGAAACCCCTTCGGGCTGCGTCAAAATATCATTCAAACATAAGCACGCCCTCCCTTCCTCGCATAATAGTATCATCCCTACACAGCAGTTCTCCACTCAACCCTATCTCCTACCTTCTCCCCTATTTGCTCAACAGGCATTCCCCTTTTGTTCGACGCCCCCTTCACCCCATCCATCCATCTCATCTTCGGTCGTCCCCTCAAGTTCACTCCCTTCACCTCTGCATTCCACACCTCTTTTACTAATCTTTCATCACTCATTCTTTCCATGTGTCTGAACCATCCCAATAATCTTTCATCAACTATCTGCCATCTCCTTTTCCACTCCCGCTTTCCTCCTCACCTCCTCGTTTCTCACTCTATCCAACCTAGTAACCCCTACCATACTTCTCAGCCTTTTCATCCTAAACACATTTAAACTTTTCTTATCTGTCTCTCTTAAATCCCAAGTCTCTGCTCCATACAATGCCGTCGGCACAATCACCCCTTCAAACAACTTCCTCTTTGTTTCCATTCCTAGTTGCCTATTTCTCATAAAAAAAAAAATTAATCCCCTAAGGCATTTACTTGCTTCTCTCAATCTACAATTTACCTCCACCTCTATTCCTCCCTTTCCTACCACATGTGACCCCAAATACCTAAAACTATCCACTTCCAGCCTCTCTCCTTTTAGACTTCCAACTCACTGCCACCCTCTACCCTAGTACATCTCATTACCTTTACATTCAATTTTCTCCCATCGCGTACCTTCCCAAATCCCGTTACTAACTCCCTTAACCCTTCCCCTGGTCCTGCCACAAGCGCAGTGTCGTCAGGAAACAACAACTGGCTCATTTCCCACTTTTCTTTACCCTCTTTAACCATCTCCAGTCCCCTACCCATTACCCTCGCCTTTACCTCCCGCACCACCCCATCCATGTACACATTGAACAGCCATGGCGACATGACACATCCCTGACGCAGTCCCACCTTTACCTCAAACCACTCGCTCTCTCCATTTTCCATTCTAACACAGGCTCTACTACTCTCGTAAAAACTCTTGACTGCCCTTAACAGCTTTCCCCTAATCCCATATATCTGGGATTATTTAGTCGAATTAAAACAGTACCTGGTAGGTTTCATGGGAATTTAATATACATCTATCTATATATATAAGGATTACAAAGGCGGAGCATACCGACAGGAGACCTTTTGATCCATATCTAGGTCGGATGCGAAAAAAAAATCATATTAATAATAAAATAATAAATAAAAACTATAATAATGTAAATAACAAATAAAATACATAAATAAATGCATAGGTATAGTTAAATAATAAACAAACTGTTAAATAGTAAATAATAATAAATTGACATATAACTAATAATAAATGAAAATCAGACAGACAAAAGATAACAAAACAAAAACAAATAATATAAGATAAATTATAATCATTACAGCATCTTACTTAGGTATTTATCTAAATGATTCTTAAAGCTTCGAACTGAACTACATTGCACTACCTGTGCAGGAAGTTTATTCCATTCATTAACTACACGGTTGGCAAAGTTGTTTTTTGTATTCCTTTGTCATAGTATCTCTATCTGTTTTGCTAATCCTTGTTTAACCTAATTACCATTGAGAACTATCGTTATTCTGACAGAGGCTGAGAGCGTTAATAGCATTCCTTCCTTCCTTCCTCCCTTCCTTCCTTCGACAAACAGGCGTTCGGCCGCACCTCGGCATTGGGCAGTGTTTGACTACAAATCGCTCGAGTACACAGTGTTTGCTTTGCATCGTAGAGTAGAGAGGTGCTTACGAGTAACAGCGCCTTCAGGTAGAGTTAGAGTAACGCTCCAGCCGCTGGGAAACGAGGGCGTCAGGTAGCGAAGGTGTCCGCGGGCGGCGGGGAATAGGTGTTCCCCCTTGCAGGTGTCACTGGGTGCTTCGTGGACCAGAAGAAGGTGAGGCTTCTTCAGGGGGCACTAAGGTGCCACTGAAGATGTCACCTTTGCCCCTTCTGTTGGGAGAGCCAGGTGGGGCGACCATATGGTGGCGTTGTTGTTTATTAAGGGTTGTAGGCTTGTTTGGCACCAAGCGAAGATGGCGATGACGCTCGGCGGGGCGCCAGAACCCCGTGGCACCACGTCATGCAGAAGTTAGAGGCTTTTGGCACGGGCTGGGTCTGTCGCGGGGATCATTGAGGCCAGCGTGGTGATGGCGGGGTTCGTGTTAATAGAAAGGAAAGTGGAATATTTTTTCAGTGGAAAACGCTTTTATGAATATGAGTATTTAATGCAGAGGATCTTAGTGTGTTTGTGTAAAGCTACGTATATGCTACTGGGTGCATACGTTTTAGACTCAGTTGAACCTAGTTGAAAAGGATCCCAACATACCCTCTATTGGTTCTATATGTCTCTTTGTTATTGTAAAAAAAAAAAAAAAAAAAATGTAACGTCCGATCGCCTTAGTAGGAATGATGTCCCATTTCGTAATGACACGCCTGGCAGCATCCGATATATATTACTTTTTCCAGTTTTTGATCGCTGGAAAATGTTTTTCGTTCCAGTGTAACGCGTTCTTTTCAGTACCTCGGAAAAATGTGTTTTCTCTATTCTTACCCGACATAAATCCTGTGTGTGTGTGTGTGTGTGTGTGCGTGTGTGTGTGTGTGTGTGTGTGTGTGTGTGTGTGTGTGTGTGTGTGATTCACCAACATAGTCTTGGAGCACACTCTGGACTTGTGATCGACAGCTATTACTCTCCTGGATGAGAGCTCAGAGCTCATATATGGCCCGATCTATAAGTAATGCTGTGAGCTTACACGAACGCGCACTCACATACACACGCACTCACACACACACATACACACACACACACACACACACACATACACACAAAGGGACCAGTAATGGCTCTATCTCGGACCTGCTGAGTGAAGGATCAAGACGCTAACCACTACGGCAGTAACTTTTGTATATTTGTATGCGTGTGTATCCATATGCTTCATGAATGGGTATTGACGTATAACATGCTTTGTGTTGTTCTTATGTGTGTGTAGGGTGGGGCAAGTGTATGCATAAATGGACATATGTGCGTATATTTGTGTATTGCAGGTCTTCATGTAATATTTCTTTTCGATAGTTCACATAAAATATCAAAATGTTTAATCTTGTGGCCCCAGGTGCAGAGCAGAGGGCCCAATCCCGTGGGACCTATTCGTGTTTTCAAATGCAATGTCGAAAACCCATCATGCTCTGCGCTTTCGAGAAGAAAAAAAAAACAAGTTGTATGGTTGTGTTTTGTGTGTGTGAACGCAAATGTCTACGAATTCTCTAAGAGTTTGTCGAGGATGTCCCCAGATGCGATACGACTTCATGTCGCTTTCAGACTCTGATTTAGGGTTGGATCAAGACGATATGACATCACTTAAACTCCGCCTCCTTACACGTTGACGGGCGATATGACGTCACTCGTAAATTCCGACCCATGCACACACACAGACGATATGACGTCACTCTTAAGCTCCGCCTCCTTGCACGGTGACAGGCGATATGATATCACTTACGTTCCACCCTATTGCACTTTGACAGGAGATATGACGTCACTTTTAAGCTCCGCTCCCATGCACGTAGACAGTCTATGTGACACCACTCTTAAGCTTCGCCCTCTCGCACGTTAATAGACGATGACGTCACTCTTAAGCTCCTCCTCCTTGCACATTGACAGGCGATATGACATCATTCCAATGCCCCGCCCCCTTTCACGTTGACAGGCGACATGACGTCACTCTAAAACTCCGCCCTTTTCACGTTAACAGACGATATTACGCCACTCTTAAGCTCCTTCCCCATTTCACGTTGACAGGCGACATGACATCACATATGCTCCGCCCCTTTGCACGTTGACAGGCGATATGACGCCACTCTTAAGCTCCGCCCCCTTGCACGTTGAGAGGTGATGTGACGTCACTCTTAATCTCCGCCCCCTTTCACGTTGACAGACGATATGACACCAATCTAACCTCCGCTCCCTTCCACGTTGACAGACGATATGACGTCATTCTTAAGCTCCGCCCCTTCCACGTTAGCAGATGAAATGACGTCACTCTTAACCTCCGCCCCCTTGCATGTTGACAGACGATATGACGTCATTCTTAAGCTCCGTCCCCTTGCACGTAGATAAACTATGGTGAGTGTGTGTGTTTGTATGTATGTATAAACGAATCACTGTTCACTAAGCATTCTCGTTCAATCCCATTGTTTTTATCTTTTATCGGACGCTTCTGGGTCTTCCAGATGCACAGCTGGGCAGTGACGTCATCACCCCGGGAGTGGACAAAGGGAGTTTCTGTCCTGATTTTTTACGGTTTCCTCCACTGTTCTGAGGCGCTCGACCGCCCGTCGTGGTCGCCCTCGTCGTTGTCTCCCTCGTCCCTTACCGGCTAATTGTCTTCCTCTTACCTCTGCCCACTATACTCCCACTGCCTCCTACTCCTCCTCCTCCTCCTTCTCCTCTTTTCTTCTTCTCCTCTTCCTCCTGATCCTTTTCCTCTTTCTCCTCCTCTCGTCTTCCCCTTCTTTCTTCTCTTCCTCCTCCCCTCCTCTTCCTCCTCCCCTCCTCTTCCTCCTCCCTCCTCTTTCTCCTCTTCTCCTCTTCCTCATCTTTCACCTCTTCCTCCTCCTATTACTATTACACTTCATCCTCCTCCTTCTCTTCTTCCTCTTCCTCTTCGTTCTCCTCGACTTCTCCATCTCCTCCATAACCTCCTCCTACTTCTCATCTTCCTACTCCTCCTCGTCCTACTCCTCCTCTTCCTTCTCCTCCTCCTCCTCCTCCTCCTCCTCCTCCTCCTCCTCCTATTCCTCCTCTTCCTTCTCTTCTCTCCTTGATCTTCGCGCCGGGTCTTAATAGTTCTTGGCGTCCGCATACAAGGTACCCCGGGGCTCTTCTTCTGAGACCCAGTGTAACCAGTCTTTGGTGCTTGTTTGTCCGGCAATACCCCCGCAGTCCATGGGACCCTGTGACCCCTTCAACATCGCGATACACTATACTAGCCAAACCCGCCGGGCGATTTTATCAACCGAATAAATACCGGGTTGTACAAGTACCTGAACGGGGTCCCGGTCGCTCCAGACACCGCCCACGCCAGTGGTCGACTCTCAATACGGTCATAAAATCATTTGCCGCCTGTTGTGTAACAATGTATCAAGGGCAGCATGGTATAGATGGAGCTGCTCTTCTAAAGAGCCGTGCTCCGAATATTTTACTTTTGCAAACGGTTTGTTGACCACAACAGGGCACATCATCGTCAGCACAATGACAGTCTTTCGCATAGATGCCGTCAGACGATTTTATTCATTGTATGTCGGGACGCCGAGCCGTGGTCTAAAGGATCTGCAGGGGTACATGGTCCTTTCGTCCACTTCGTCTTCTATTCACTTTTTTTTTTTCGTCTTCGTTTCTTCTCTATCGTCTTCTTTTCTTTTTCTCCTTCACCTTCTTTATCTTACACGTCTTCTCCCCTCCTCCTTTTTTCTTCTCTTCTTCTTTTCTTCGTCTTTACTTTTTTCATCTTCGCCTTCTCCTTCTCCACCTCTGTTTCCTTCTCTTTGTCTTCAACTTCTTCATCTGCTACACTTTTTCCTTATTCTTCTCTCTATTACTTTTCCTCCTCCTTCCTCCTTCCTCCTTCTCCTCCTTCCTCCTTCTCCTCCTCCTCCTGCCCGGGACCAGCGACAGTCTCCTTGTTTACATGAAAATCCAGCGCCAGTCCTTTGGCATGTTCGACCGACCAGGGGTCTTTCATTGTGAAGACCTTTCCCCCCTTCCCCCTACCCCCTCGCCTTTCCACCGAAGGGGGTGGGAGTGGAACTGGGAGCTTATATTCTCCCATATACCTCCACAGACCCACCCCACCACCCTACAGCTGAAATAAATCGTCCAGCGTCAGCCAGAATAAAATTAATAGAGTGTAACACTCCACCTTGAGTTATCCCCTATTTCCCTCAGCTGAATAAAATCGTCTTATGTTAACCAGAGTAAGATTGATCAAGTTTACCATGGATTTCGTTGCCTTTAAAGCAAGCCACCTTTCCCCCATCCATCCCTTCATCCATCCAGCCCTCCCCTCTATCCCTCCTTCCACTCTATCCATCCATCCATCCATCTTAAACCCGTGTGACGTTAGCCAGAGTAAGATTACTAAAGTTTACCACGGGTTTAACTAGCTTAAACCAAACCTCCATTGCTCCATCCCTCCTTCCCCTTCATCCCTTCATCCCTTCATCCATTCATCCATCTTAAATCCTTCTATTCATGCACCCGATCGACCGCCATTCATCCTCTCCTCCTCCGCTGCCAATCCTTTACATGCCCATTAGTCTCAAAAACTTAGTCTTACGAATTCTCTTCCAGTTCGGCAGCGTGTATAACCTTAAGACCCACCCCACAGGTTTCCGCGGCTCTTTCACTCCCCCCCCCTCTTGCCCACCTCTTCCCGTCTTCCCCCGTGGAAGTCCTTAGAAGACCTTCCCTGCCCAAGCACTAAGGCCCCTTTTCACGACCGATGTCTTGACGTTTTTAGTGGTCTTCCTTTTTCCAAAAATCT
>NC_134777.1:103367311-103417311 GCF_046742065.1 Oratosquilla oratoria | reverse complement strand
ATGCCGACAAGGCCGAGGAAGAAGTTGACGTAAGGGGAGCCAAGAAGACTCCGGACTTTTTTTTTTTTTTTTTTTTTTTTTTTAGGGGGGGTACAGTGAGAGCATTTCCATGTTAAGCCCAACGAAGACACAACCAAGCACACACATAACTTTAATTGCAAAACCGCTAATTTTTTTTATTCAGTGAGTTGTATTTCACGTCTCTGGATAAGTTACACAGACTGTGTTGACAGTAGTCCATAAGTTGATGTCATACGACCACATTTCAAATGAAACGAGGCTTGTGTGGTTCGGCTCTCTTAGTGGTCTAACTTAGCGGCACAATTATAACTACGCTCCAAGTTTGCTAAAAACGTGTTTGATGTTCTAATTAGTGATTAGAAGGATTTAGAGTAGAATAGTGTAATTACTAGAAACTGGATCAATCAGTTAGTCCTTTAGAGTCCTCTACTGGACACAAACCTCCTCCACTCACTTCCATGACATGACCAACATGTGTTCTCTGTACTTCTGTAACTGAATTAAATAATCTAGCTGTAGCTGGATTTTATTTATTTATTTCGTTAATCAATTTATTTGTTTATTCATTTGTTCATGTATTTACAAGTAGAGAAATGGATCAAGACTGGTTTGGTATTTCATCAAAGGTGAATATGGTCATTGGAGTTGATGGTGGAAGGCAACTTCATGACGTCATTCATTCTTCGCATACCACCATCACCACTTCTATCACCACTACTATTACTACTACCACAATCATTGCCACCACTACCACGACCGCCTCTATCACCATCACTTCCACCACCCCTTCCACCACCACCTTCACCACCATCATCTCCATCCCCATCACCTCCACCACACCACTACCACCATCACCACCACCATCACCTCCTCCATACCACCACCATCACCACCATCATAACCTCCACCACCTTTACGATCTTCACCAACACCATCACCTCTACCACCAACACCACTTATACTATAGTCACAGCTACCATAACCACCACCACTACCACCAGTTTTACCACCACTACTTCTACCACAAATACCACTACCACAATCACTGCTACCACCACAACGACCCCCCCCCCTTTCCCTTGCGCCCTACTGCACAACTTCCTCGAGAGTTTAGACTTTAGACTGAGCAGCCGAAGTAATCCTCGGGCTTAGCGTCGAGAGCCGACCACCCGAGTCGCACTTGTCACTTTTCGCAGAACTGGAGACGTGAAAGGTTGCTGCTGCCCCTCCACCCCTCCACCCTCCCATCTCCCCCTCCCTCATCCCATCTCCCCCTCCAAACTCCCCTCTTCCCCTCCACCCTCCCCTCTCCCCCTCCACCCTCTCCTCTCCCCCTCCACCCTTCCCTCTTCCCCTTCATCCTCTTCCGTCCCTCTCCTCTCCCCATCCCCTCTTCCCCTTCCTACCCTTCCGTCCCTCCCCTCTCCCCCTCCCCCTCCCTACCCTTCCATCCATCCCTTCTCCCCCTCCCTCCTTCACCTCTCCCCCTCCCTTCCTCCCTCCCTCCCTCCACACTTCGGCGAGACTTCGGGAGTTAGCAATCCGTCCTACCGGCCTAATCTATTTAATTCATCTCTCCTCCTCCTCCTCCTCCTCCTCCTCCCCACCTCCTACTCGACTCCCTCCTCCTCCCCACCTCCTACTCCACTCCATCGTCCTTCACCTCCTCCTCCACATCCTCCTCCTATTACTATTACTCCTGTTCTTCTTGTTTCTCCTCCTCTTCCTGTTCGTTCCCTTTCTTGTTCCTCTTGCCTCTTCTTCGTTTCTCTCCTTCCCCTCCCTCCTCCTCCACTTCTTCCTCTCGTTCCTCTTCTTCCTGCATCACCGCCACCCCTTCCTCCTCCTCCTCCTCCTTCTCCTCCTCCTCCTCCTCCTCCTACTCTTCTTTTTTCACGTTCTCCTCCATTTCCTCTTCCTCTACTCGTTCCTCCTTCTATTCATCCACCTTCCCTTCCCTCTATTTTTCTTCATCTCCTTCCTCTTCTTCCTACACCACCACAATCACAACACACCGCCACCACTAACATGTCCTCCTCCTCCTCCTCCTTCTTTTCCTCTTCCTTCCCCTTCTCGTTCCTCCTTACTCTTCCTTTTCCTCTCCTTCATCTCTCTCTTCCTCCTCCTCTTCCTCCTCCACCTCGTTCTTCCTCTTCCTGTCCTTCACCTTTTTCTCTCCTCCTCCTCCTCTTCCTCTCCTTCCCCTCTTCCTCTCCTTCCCCTATTCCCCTCTTTTCTCTCTCTCCCCTCTTCCCCTCCTTCCCCTCTTCCTCTCCTTTGCCTTTTCCCTTCCTTCTCCTCTTCCTTTTCTTCGCCTTTTCCCTTCCTTCCCTTCTTCTCCCTCCTTCCCCTCTTCCTCTCCTTCCCCTTTCCCCCTTCTTCCCCTTTTCCTCGTCTTCGCCTTTTCCTTTCCTTCACCTTCTCCCCTCCTTTCCCACCTCCTCTCCTTCTTCCTCGTGCTCCTCTTGATGCGTCTTTCAGTCCCTGAGGTCCCTCTGAAGCTTTGTTCAACATTTGCAGAATAGAATCACCTGGCGACAGTAAGAACAAATACTAAGACCTCAAAAGGGAGAGGACCCGAGAATTCATCGAGGCGGGCCCAAGGTGGGGTTTAGCACTGAAAACCATTTGCTGCTGCTGCGGAAGAAGGGGAGAGGGGGGGGAGAGTAAGGGGTTTTCCATCAGGGGGGAGCTCTCTCTCTCTCTGCCACTCCCTGTCCCTCTCTCTGGCCCTCCCTCTCTTTCTCTCTTTCTCTCTCCCTTTCTCTCTCACTACCTCCCTCCCTCTCTCTGTCTCAGCCGAATAAAATCGCTTGGCGACAGCTACGGTCAACGAACGAAGTCATAAAACGGGAGGAAGGGAATGGGGGCAGAATGCTTTTCGGGGGTTTATGACCCTCGCCGCCGCCGCCGCAGCTGGAGGGCTCTTGTCCCTCGCTCGCTCTTGTTCCCCAATTACACTAATTCGGTTATATTGTAACCCGGGACGACAAACCCGGTCTCAGACCCGCTGTGGTGGGTTGTCGGCCTGCGCAGTTTCGCAGAGTGGGGATTGGTACTTGTGCGCAGAGCGGGGATTAGCGTAGTTGCGCAGAGTGGGGATTGGTACCTGTGCGCAGGTTGGGGATTATTGTAGCTGCGAAGAGTGGGGATTGGGGGATTCGACATTGACTAAGATACAGAATAGCCAAACATTTCGTTTCAGAGAGATCTGTAGGAGGGTCTGAAGCCGTCGCCATATGTCATCGGGGTCGAGGGGTAGGTCAGAGGTCTTGGTGGATTGATTAATTGATTAGGAAGGAGAGTTGAATAGTGAAATTGTTTAGTGTTAATGACATGTAAATAGTTTATCAATTGTTAAAGAAATATATATCCAGAAAGAATCAAAGACTGGCCGGTCCACACGCCCTCCCCCTCCCCCCCACGCCCGGACGGTAAACGGTGGGTTGGGACGGTTAATAGGTGGGCGTGTGTCCTCAGAAAGGTGGGCGGCGACCCGTAATCGGTGGGTGTGGGTGGGCGGGGCGGAACTTTGGGCGACACTTAAGGGTGTAGAAGTGAAAAGGGCTTAGAGGGGAGGGAGTCATTGAGGTGAGGACGCCAAGAGGCGCTTCCTAGCCGCTCAGCCGAAGCAGGAACCTTTGCCGTGTTCGTGGACAGCCAGGCCAGGACACCTTTTTTTTTGGGGGGGGGGGGAGGGCATTGAGTGTAACTGTGTGTGTGTGTGATTCACCGTGGTCTTTCATCACGTGTTAGACTCGTGATCGACAGCTATTTCCCTCCCGGAAGAGAGCTCATTGCGTATGTGTATATATATATATATATATATATATATATATATATATATATATATGTGTGTGTGTGTGTGTGTGTGTGTGTGTGTGTGTGTGTGTGCGCGTCCGTGCTTAGTAATGAGAACACACGTCTTTCTGGGTGTTGGTCTGTCCACAGTTATGAGTTGATTCTTTCCTCGTTTGCATATTTAATAGGCTGTTGCATTAATGGAGTTTGGGCGTAATTGTGAAAGTGTCAGAGCATGAATACACATAATAATGCCTAATTGAATTGCAAAGTTGATCATTTATCGATAATTACAGGCATTGATGAGTTACGTTGCGCTGATGTGGGGTGAGATCTTTTTCAAAACAGCTGAGGGGAGCCCACTTCTCTCTCTTTCTCTCTCTCTCTTTCTCTGTCTATCTCTCTTTCTCTTTCTCTCGGCCCCACGTTAGCCGGCAACTGTCCTTAAGCCATCGTAAAGATCTCTCAGGATAGAAAGGGTGGGTTGCTCTCTTCTGTGTGTGTGTGTGTGTGTGTGTGTGTGTGTGTGTGCGCGTGTGTGAAGATTGTGTTTCTGGTCGACTTTGATTATTCTGCGTCTGTGAATGAAATTATGTAAATGTTATGTTGTGTTTGCATAATGGATAGGTAATCATAGGTTTGGTATTTGCTATTAGTATCAACGAGATTTTCGTGAATATCGAGTATAGTGGATGACAGAAAAAATAAATTTTTGTGGTTGATGACTTAAACTTGACATGTTATGTTCAATCAATCAATTATCTTCCATTTCGTGTCCACTGCTGAACAAAGGGCTCTCTCCATCGAATGAATTTGATAACGTCTGTCTTGTTACTCCTGCAAACTTCTCCATTTCGTGTAAGGGTCGTATTATGACATTTATTCTAATTTGGCGTTAATGTTCATCTTTATTTAAGCTGAATAACTTGTTTATGGTCTTTTTGTAACAGTTATTCATATATTTGTTTATTATTGTTATTATTTATTAGTTTCATTTTTCAGTAGAATTGTTATATCAGTCACTCATGCCATATTTGCTTTCTAATAAACTTTTGTCGAGTTAAGAAAAAATAAACAATATAATATTTTTTCACGTTAAACACACATTTCAGTGGATGTCATTAGTTCAGTGACGAAAATTATAATTCTGAGAATTCTGATAATGAAAATTATGAGTTATGATAAGTATGATGTATTATGATAATCATTATAATGATAATTACATTATAATCATGATAATTATAAGAATTACGATAATAAGAATAGTGAAAGTTCTGCCAAATTAATTAAACAATACAGAACTGATGGCGTGTAGGGTAGCTGTACACTAAACCACGTTCTCTTAAGGGTAATCTTAGGGACTATTTTACCAGCGCTTCTGTCCGTCCTCAGGGAAACAAGTGAATGTATGAAACGTGAGTTTGTTGATATGTCATTAGGATAACTGTAAAAGTAATTGAGATGAGAGATGTTGCACATTGTTTGCAACCTCCCCACCGCAGAATAAAATCGACATCCGGGGCGAAGTGTTCCGGTGAGTGAGGAACCACAGGACCCCGCTGCCAGGCTATTTTAGTCACTTCTTGGCACCCCAGTGGCACATCTCGACGCCCTTTGTCACTTCGTTGCACCCTATGGCACGACGTGGCACCCTCTGGGACCCTTTGGCACATCTCGACGCCCTTACCACTTCGTGGCACCCTTAGACACATCGTGGCACCCTCTGAGGCCCTTTGGTACATCTCGATGCCCTTTGACACGTCACGGCATCATTTGGCACGTCGTATTACCCTTTGGCACATCTCGGGATCCTTTGGTACGTTGTCGGACTCTTTGGCACATCGTGGCACTCCTCGATTTAATTGGATGCATAGATATGCACAGCAGTGCGCCGAGGGGGAAATGTGTTAAGAATGAGTGTGAGGTCGGAATTAGACATTTCCAGCTCTCGGCACACAGCAGCAACGAGACAGCTGGACGTGGGACCTGGCAGATGGACAGGGCGCTCCCGACAGATGGACAACGGGCTTCCACAGATGGACAAGGGGACCGACAGACGCGGAGTCCCGAAGACTGACAGGAAACCCGACAGAGTCCTAAGGGGAGTTTGAGAAAGTGATGGACGGGATCCGACATCGGGATATGGAGGTCTTAGGGCAAGACCATAGACCGGCCGTGCGAGTCTGGCGAGACACCTAGAGAGACCATCTTCAAGAAGACAGAAAAGAGACTCTGTACTAGGCAGAGGCCTAGGAAGACCTTGAAGAAGACGGGAAGAAGGTGAGGAAAGGCTGGAAGACTTTCTTGAAGAGGACAGAAAAGAGACTGAACGAGGCAGAGACCCAGGGAGACCTTCTTGAAGAAGACAAAAGAAAGACTAGGTTAGACTAGAAGACCCTCTTCAAGAAGACAGTAAAAAGTCTTGGTAAGACTGGAAGACCTTCTTGAAGAAGACGGAGCCTGGAACACGTGTTACCAGAACAGAAAATAAAGAGACCTTGGCAAGACTTTCCAGTGTACAGGAAGGCAGCGGCGTACCAAGGCCCAGTAAAAACAACTAAAATAAGACACAGAATATTAATGTAGTAATAAAGACGATGATAGTAATGATTATAATTATAAATATAAGAAATTATGATAATTAAATAATATATTAAATATGATAAACTAAACTAAACAAATAAATCTTATAATTAAATATAATAAGTTGTAATTAAACAATTGATTAAATATACTAAGCTAGATTAAATAAGATATGTAAATAAATACAATAAATTGTAATGATTAATTATATATGATAATAATAAAGACATTAGAAAAGTTAGTAACGTCTAAACGGTGCCGCGTTCCTCAGCTGAATAAAATCGTCAGGCGGCAATAAGAGAGAAATAGGTAAAGGACTTCACCATAGGCAAGGGATTGACGGAGACAATCCCGCCTCCCACAATGTCAGTATAATAATGGTCAACTCCTACAGCCCCCGCTCTACTCCCATCTACTTGGTATTATATAAAAATTGGTATTGTAATAAAACCAATTAAGATTACCACGGCAGCGAATGGATTAATGACACAATAGGACACAGAAGTCTATTGTAGGACACAGTAGGACCTGGCTCCTAAGGCACAATAGGACCCCAGCAGGATGTAAAAGGCCACCTTAAGCTAGTTGCAAAAAAACTGGTTGCTGCCAGTGTTGGAATCCTGTAGGATCTTGTAGGGCACCTCAGGGCACAGGAGAACCCGACGCACCACGGTAGGACACACAATCCCATCTGGAAGTACGGGTTAGGACGTCGTAGGACCTGACAAGACGGGGCAGGGCACAGTAGGATCTCAGACAGGAAGCTGTTGGTCCCGATAGGGGGAGACGTCGACTCGACAATGGAGGTGTTGAACCGTGACCCTGCGAGGAGGAGGAGGAGGAAGAAGACGAGGGTAGAAGAAGGAAGAGGAGGAGATGTGTTGACCCGTGATCGGGAGAGGCTACGTAATTCTATCTCGAAGTTATAGGATGAGGAGGAGGAGGAGGATGGTGGTGGTGATGGTAGATGTGGTTTAAGAGGCTTAATAAAATCAGTTGACCAAAATATTTTATTATGAAATACTAATGTGCTTATATATACGTATATACGATATATATATGTATATATATATGTATATTATATATATATAATATATATATATATATATATATATATATATATATATATATATATATATATATTTGATGAGTGATCCGGTTTTACGTCGCGAAATCCCCTTATCAGGACGCTAGGATGGTGACTTTTACAAAGGACTTTGTAGGGTGGAATTTAATGAACCATGCCCGTGGTCCAACTCGCTGGCGGCAGTTCAAATTGCCGTCACCTCGACCTCCGCCGCAAGTAGCGACGCTCTTACTCGCTTGATCTTTAGCAACTTCTTATCGGTAACACAGTGATCAAATGTTTGTTCTAGTTTACTTTAGACGATTTTATTCAGCTGGGAAGGCGTGGGGGTTAGGTGGAAGTAGGAATGTGTTCATTAACACACATTAGTGTAAGAGTTAGAGAGTGAGGCCTGGAGCGAGTAGCGGGGAGTAGAAACGCGAGTGAGACTAGGATTGTGTATTCTTAGAAATCCTATTGAGGACAAGGGGAGCAAATGGGAAATGTGCCTCTTTGGGGACACAAGGTAGGTCAGGACGGGTGCCAGCCCCGCAAACCTTAGAGAAAGAATATATATATATATATATATATATATATATATATATATATATATATATATATATATATATATATATATATATATATATAATAACAATAATGGTGATAACCATCACAATCACTACAATCACCGCCACCTCATGCCGGTCAGCTTCTATTCTGAAGATGGATTTCACAGTCGTTTGCACGCTTACCAAAGTCGGGCCCGCGTGTAGGAGACCGAAACAGAAAGAGATTGGTACTCCTGGTCACCGCGAGTCCTCCAGCCCTGTGTTTTTGTGTTTTGGCAAAATGCCGTATTATATATTATTTCGTTATTTCTTTGCGTATCTATACATTGATTATTTGGGTATTTGTTCTCCATTAATTTACATAATCCATGCAATACATATTTAATTAGATTTTTTTCTTTGTTTAGGTATTGTATTTATTTATTTATTTGTTTATTTGTCTATTTTTACATCCGACTGAATCGTCTTTCTCCTGTCATCGCAACTCATTCAAAATTAACTTGAACAGTGGCATTGGAAACTACCAAAAAACTTTTATTTGTTATTCATTTACCAATATATATATTCATTCATGCTTCTGTTCATATATGATTTTGCTTATTCGGTCCTCCGTTTCAACGCAGAAGAAGCGTCTCGCCGGCTCGTAGCGAATGAGCATGCGCAGTGGCCCTTGTTGTCCTGGGAGGGTCTCTGCCTCGGGTTAAGCCATAAGTTAGGCTAGGCACTAGGATAGACTAGGTTAGGCTAATATAGTTTAAGCTAGACTAGGTGCTAGGCTAGGCCTTAGGCAAAGATTGGTTAGGCTAGGGTAGGTAGGCTAAAATAGGTTAGGTTTGGATGAATGTAGGTAGGCTAGGCTAGGATAGGTTAAGCTAGGCTAGAATAGGTTAGGCTAGGCTATAATAGGTTAGATTTGGATAAATTAGAGTAGGTTAGGTTAGTCTAGGATCAACTAGGCTAAGATATTTTAAACTAAGCTAGAATAGGTTAGATTAGACAAGGCTAAGCTACACTAGGAAAGGCAAGCCTAGGCTAAGCGACACTTCCTATGGGATTCGAACCCGAGGCCCAGTATTACGAAACAGGCTAGGACGCTGCCAACTACGCTAACAACGGATGTACAAAAGCCGCCGCTTGGAACTGATCCTGCACCTCCCCGACATCAACTCGCGGAGCATATGCGTCACAGTCTCTGAATCTTTTACTCGTGATGCACAGCCTAGGGTTTGAATCCCTCAGGAAGACTCGTTTCATCAAATTGTCGAAATGAATATACAAACCTAACGCCAGGTTTGGTTTGGTCTGGTTTGATTTGATTCTGTACGATTTAGCATCAACTCCTTTCCTCCAGTGACACATCATGGTATAGTATTCCAGCTAATGCGGATTTTGTATATCTGAGGGGAGGGGGAGGGGATGGTAGATTCTCCAACCCCTTCCTACCACCACCATTTGCATCAGTGAAGCTGTTGAGGACAAATTATCGCGTATAGCTGATGTATGGGTGCTGGCTGAAATGTTAATTATATTACATTAATACTGTTACTGTTAGTATTGTTGTTGCTATTATTATAATTGTTGCTGATATTATTATTATTATTATTATTGTTATTATCATTATTATTATTATTATTATTATTATTATTATTATTATCATTATTATCATTATTGTTATTATTATCATCATCATTATCATCATTATATTTATTTTATTTTTTATTTATTCTATTTTATTTTATTCTATTTTTATCTTTTTTTTTTGGGGGGGGGGAAACGCAAACGGAGCGCGCTAAATCCTGGGCCACCACGACCCTGCAAAATGTGGATGTGAAAGAAATCTTTTGAAGGAGGGAATTGAATTAGGTCACCGGCGGAAGAAAGAATACTTTGGCCAGTCTTGGCCGTCTTTGCGGGTTGACCAAGTTTTCAGAAGGGTCCTGGAGAGAGAGAGAGAGAGAAAGAGAAAGAGAGGAAGGAAGGAAGGAATGTTTTTGGTGAAAGGATGGACAGTTGTTGTTGTTGTTGTTGTTGTTGTTGTTGTTGTTGTTGTTGTTGAGAGAAGTTGGGAGGGATGTTCTTGATGAAGGGAAGTGTAATTGTTGTTGTTCTTGTCGTTGTTGTTGTCAGTGGAGTAGGAGAGACTAGCAGAATGACTTCTAGATATATGAAGTGTATGCGTCGCTAGAGGGAAGGTGGTGGGAACCAAGGAGGACTCTGATAAGTTTAGGAAGAGAAATGAAGGACTCAAAGAGAGAGAGAGAGAGGAGGACTCTGATAAGTTTAGGAAGAGAAATGAAGGACTCAAAGAGAGAGAGAGAGAGAGGTAAGACTAAGACTGGAATTCCAGAGTTCTTGGTTATAGAAACGCTGGAATACATGAAGGGTCTTTTGGTCTTCAGAGACCGACCGACGGGACGGCAGCAGCAACCAGATATCTGAAATCCTGGAAGAGCAACTACTTCAGTGGTTGAGGTTATCCTTCATCTGAATGAAATTGTCTGTCGTTGGTCATAAGAGATGATGTGCTGAGAACTGATATAGCAGCAAGCAAGGCCCTTGAGACTCTTCTGACCTGTATATAGGCGCCTGACGTTAACCAGAAGAAAGACTCTGGAAGATACATAGTTTCTTTTCTCTGTTGCTATTTCTTTGTCTTCCATTTTTAGTGTTTTATGTTTGTCTTCCTTTTATGTCTCTACTTCTTTCTTCTATGTCTACTACTGGCTTCTTTTTCTTTTTCCATGTCGCAAAAAAGAAAAAAAAATTGGGGTTCCAGTACATATTGGAATGTAAATATGGATTTTTTTTTCATCTTTTTAGTGTTGCCAAAAAAAAAAGGACAGGCAGGAGTTCCAGTACATATTTGAGTTTAAATATGGATGTCATGTCATGATTGATGTGAGCAAATTTGATTTTCTAGGAAGCTGTTTCCCGAAACGGGAATGTGGTTGAGAGCTGTCCAGAGGAATCTCTTTAATTATTCAAACCGCTTGACCGTTGGAAATCCGTTCATTTTCAAATCAAATCGGAATATATTGACCGTTAAATGTTCGTTACTCGCCTCTTGGCTCCTCGGGAGTCGGAAGAGCAGAGCAAACGCAGACCTGGACTTGGTCGAACATAAGGTTGTAGTTGTTGTTGTTGTTGTTTGTTGTTTTTGTTTTGTTGTTGTTGGTGGTGGTGACATTGTTGTTGTTGTTGACGTTGTTGTTGTTGTTGTTTTGTTGTTGGCGTTCTAAGGGGTATTGGTTACATAAGAACGTGAGAATGAAGGAGACTGCAAGAGACCATATGGTTTACACTAAGAAGCTTCATGTCCATTACCACCTATCATCCGCATCCATAAAGTTGTCTAACCTTTTCTTAAAGCAACCGATAGTTTCAGCGCTCACTACATGGTTACTAAGTCTATTTCATTTATTGACCACTCTATTGGTACACCAGTTCTTGCCTATTTCCTTCTTAAATCTAAAATTGCTCAGTTTAAATCCATTATTGCGCGTCCTGTCCTGTTGTCTTAATTTAATGACCTTGTCTGCATCCCCCTTGTTAAAGCCTTTGATCCACTTGAACACCTCTATTAGATCACCTCGCATTCTGCGTCTTTCTAGAGAGTTCTTGTTATTGTTGCTACTATTGTTATTATTATTGTTATTATTATTATTATTAAATTATCATTATTAATATTATCAATGTTGTTATTATTATTATTATTATTATTATTATTATTATTATTATTATTATTATTATTATTATTCATTACTATTATGATTCTCCTTCGTATTTTTCTTCTTCCTCTTCTTCCTCTCTCTCTTCTCGTCTATCTCCTTATCCTTCATTTCCTCCTTCACCTTTTCCAACTCCTTCTTTGCTCCTCCTTTTCTTCGCTTCTTTCGCCTTCCCATCCTCTTTCCCCTCATTTATCCTCTTCTTTATCTTCCTCTTGGTCTTGTTGATGTGCTTGTGGTGGATATATATATATATATATATAAATATATATATATATATATATATATATATATATATATTATGACGTCCGAGTTAATATATCCTGTATTATGCTGAGTCCACATGCATGAACGGGCTTCTATGAAAACAATTCATTACTGTCATATTTCAAATGTGCCATGAGAAACCCAGTCGCCAGTTGGAATTGAACCCTTTTTGACGCAGTCGTTGTTGTTGTTGCTGCTGTTTAAATCCGCCGCTGTGATTAATTACTCTTTTTTCCGGGGGGGGGGGTTGGAGGGCCTTTTCATAGTCCGTTTAGTTGCGGACGTTAGTGTATAGTGTAGGTAAATTTAGTAGTGGGTGATTAGTGACTTTTCGGCCGCGCAATTGACCACTGAATCACGACGGTGCTTGCACGGTGACGCTGGCCAGAATAAAGATGTAAAAGGGTGTACCCTACCCAAAGGGAGAGAGAGAGAGAGATAGAGAGAGAGAAGGGTTGGGGAAGGTGAGGGAAAGAAAGATTGAAAGATAGAGGGGAGAGAGGGATGGAGGAGAGACGGGGATAGAATGGAAAGAGAGAAGAGAAAGACGGGAGAAAGAGAGGGGGAGAGAGAGGAATGGGGAAGGGAAGAGAGAGAAGGATTGAAAGATAGAGGGGAGAGAGATAGAGGAGAGAGAGAGAGAAGAGGAAGACGGGAGAAAGAGAGAGAGAGAGAGAGATTAATATACGTTAAAAGCACCTTTCACAAGAACGGCAACGTAACTATTGTCACAGGAAAATTATGAAATGTTAAAAAAGAAAAAAAATAGTATCACATACTGTAGGCATACTTCGTAAAAACGGAATCGTTGTTCTGATTGAAAATGTGAAGCGAAAGAAAGAGGAAAGGAAAAGAGCGTAAATGTATGAAATGAAAACGGAAAGGGGGAGAAGAGAGAGAGAAGAGCAAGAGTGATAAAAATAAGAGAAGAGGAAGTGGAGAAAGAGGGCAATAAAGATGAGAGAGAGAGAGAGTAGTAACGATGAGAATTATAACAGGAAGGAAAGGAGAAGAACAATAAAGATGAGAGGAAGAGAGAGGAGAGAGGGAGAATAGCAAGAGTAATAAAGACGAGGGGAACAGGAGAAGAAAGAGAGCAGTTGAGAGGGAGAGAGAGAGAGAGGAGAGTAAAAATTATAAAGATGAGAACTATAGGAGGAGGAGAAGAGGAACAATAAAGGCGAGAGAGAGAGAGAGAAGAGAAAAGAGCAAGAGTAATAAAGATGAGAGGAATAAAAGAACAACAGAGATGAGAGAGAGAGAGAGAGAGAGAGAGAGGAAGAAGAAAGAAGAGCAAATGTGGTAAAGATGAGAGGAACAGGAGAAGAAAGAGAGCAATAAAGATGAAAGAGAGAGTGAGAGAGAGGGGGGGGGTCGTGGGATATTTTGGAAAAGTACGAAGAAGGAACATTGACGGTAACCCTTTCTCAGTGAGTGGAGTGTGTGTCTGTCTCCTCGACATATGAATAAAATCGCCTAGCGACAGGCAGCTGGACACAAGGGAAGGGATATCATAGAGGAAATTGTGTGTATTTGAAGTCGCTCGTACCATTCGCAATTTCTTCAGTCTCCCTCCAGCCGGGAGGAATTACTATACCCGACTTTTCTATATTCACTTCCCCAATCTCTTCCCTATTCTCTTCCCCATTCTCTTCCCCAATTTCTTCCCTATTCACTTCCCCACTTTCTCTTCCCTATTCTCTTCCCCAATTCCCTAATCTCTACCCCACTCTCTTCCCTATTCTCTTCCCCAATCTCTTCCCTATTCTCTTCCCCACTTTCTCTTCCCTATTCTCTTCCCTATTCTCTTCCCCACTTTCTCTTCCCTATTCTCTTCCCCACTTTCTCTTCCCTATTCTCTTCCCCACTTTCTCTTCCCTATTCTCTTCCCCAATCTCTTCCCCAATCTCTTCCCTATTCTCTTCCCTGTTCTCTTCCCCAATCTCTTCCCAATTCTCTTCCCCACTTTCTCTTCCCTATTCTCTTCCCCACTTTCTCTTTCCTATTCTCTTCCCCAATCTCTTCCCTATTCTCTTCCCCACTTTCTCTTCCCTGTTCTCTTCCCCAGTCTCTTCCCTATTCTCTTCCCCACTTTCTCTTCCTTATTCTCTTCCCCAATCTCTTCCCTATTCTCTTCCCCACTTTCTCTTCCCTACTTTCTTCCCCAATCTCTTCCCTATTCTCTTCCCCAATTTCACTTCCCTATTCTCTTCCCCAATCTCCTCCCTGTTCTCTTCCCCAATATCTTTCCTATTCTCTTCCCCAATATCTTCCCCAATCTTTCCCTGTTCTATTCCCCAATATTTTCCCTACTCTCTTCCCCACTTTCTCTTCCCCAATCTTTTCCCTACTTTCTTCCCCACTTTCTCTTCCCCATTCCTTTTTCCCACTCACTTCCCAACACTCTTCCCCACTCTCATCCCCACTCTCGCCCCGACCGGGGCATGAGCTGCATAAGTTTCATGCAGTCAGTATTTTAGGGAATTTTTGACACCCCTACCGACCAGAGCCACACAGTATTGTATTATGATTGGGAACTCACCTCCATAATAGTATTAAAAATAAAGATAATAATGATAATAATAATAATAATAATGACGATGATGACGATGATGGCAATGATGATGATGATGATAATAATAGCGATAAGAATAGTAATGATAGTAATAATAATAATAGTAATGATAATAGTAATGACAATGATAATAATGACAATAATAACAATAGTAATAATAATATAATCATAATGATAATGAATTAATAAAGATAAAACCGCTGATGACTTCTATTTTCTATTGTCCCTCCATTGTGCTACCCACCTTCTGAAACATCTCTCGTAGCATCTCTTGGACCCCACCTCCCCCAGGGATAGAAGCTCATGTTCTTGCTGACAAAATCCCATGGACTATGATTATGGGTAGTGGTGGTAATGGGGGAGGACGGAAGGGGCTGCAGAATAAGTTCTAGTTAGTATTCTAGTTTCCAAGTCCCATCGTTTATGTCTCCCCTTGATGCTGCTGTCAGGCTTGTTTTCTTTATGCCCAAGTCGCGGTGATATTTCAGCGTGGAGGAGTCCCTCTCTTTCTCTCTCTCTCTCTCTCTCTCTCTCTCTCTCTCTCTCTCTCTCGGTTTGTGCGTGTCATTCACCATGATCTTAGACCACGTGCTGGGCTCGTGATCGTTAAATATTACCCACCTGGATGAGATCTCTGAGCTTATATATGGCCTAATCTATGATAATGCTATGTACTTGTGTTAATAAGAGTCCGGGATACATTTGCTCAGAGTTTGAATTTTGCCAGTCGGTCTGTGCCTAGAGTCGTGCGTACTTATGCCAACCCATCCTCTTCCTCCTCCTTCCTCTCCTCCTCCTCCTCCTCCTTCCTCTCCTCCTCCTCCTCCTTCCTCTCCTCCTCCTCCTCGTTCCTCTCCTCCTCCTCCTCCTCCTCCTCCGCGGCACCTGGGGGAGAAGTGCCTCCAATAATGCCACTGAGGTCCGAGTCCTCGAAATGTGTAAAATAAATCGTCGAACGAGTTCGGTCTGTAGATCCCCCCGAACTCGACTGAATGCGTACCTTTGTAGTGTCCCCATGAAAAGGGGTCCGAGGAAGAAGAGGTGGGGGGAGGAGGAGGAGGACGAGGAGGAGGAGGAGAACGAGGAGGAGGAGGAGAAGAAGAAGAAGAAGAGCAGAGAGCGAAAGAAGGAAGGAAGGAAAGGATACACGTACAAGCGTTAGATGATTATGGTGATGGTTTTCGAATGAGGTAGTTCTTGTTTAAGGTTGTTCTTGGAGGTGGTTAGCGAACGAGGAGGTGAAATGGGCTCGTAATTCACGAGAGGTCGAGGCGGGACGAGGGTGTCCTGTTGAAGGGACGGGGACTCTTTATGGAGATGAGGGAGTGAGGGGGTTTCGAAGATGAGGAATACTGGGTAGCCAGGAGGATGGGTTTACGGGCCAGAAAGTGAGGGTCTCTCTCTCTCTCTCTCTCTCTCTCTCTCTCTCTCTCTCTCTCTCTCTCTCTCTCTCTCTCTCTCTCTCTCTCTCTCTCTCTCTCTCTCTCTCTCTCTCTCTCTCTCTCTCTCTCTCTCTCTCTCTCTCTCTCTCTCTCTCTCTCTCTCTCTCTCTCTCTCTCTCTCTCTCTCTCTCTCTCTCTCTCTCTCTCTCTCTCTCTCTCTCTCTCTCTCTCTCTCTCTCTCTCACACACACACACACACACACACACACACACACACACACACACACACCATACACTGGTTCGACGGTGCAACGTTACCGTTCTTGACTGTTGATGCAGCGATCAGAGCTCGAGTCCGGCCCAGGACTGAAAATTTCGGCATCGTTGCACTGCGAGTCGGCATTTCAACTCTGGTAGGCAAGGTGTATGTGTGTGTGTGTGTGTGTGTGTGTGTGTGTGTGTGTGTGTGTGTGTGTGTGTGGTATATCAGAGCATTACCCAAAGATCAGGCCGCATATGAGCTCAGAACATTCATCTGGGAGGGTAATAGCCGCCGATCACGAGTCCAACACATGATCAAAGACCGTGATAAATTACTCAGGTTTACATCAAATAAGGGCCCTGTTTCTAGAGAAGGTCCGCCTCTAGGATTGAAGAAGTCCATTGGGCAGGAATCGAGCCGATGATTGGGGATTTTCGGTGGAACACGCTTACCAGTGGAAAGCGTATTTTGATTGCAAGGGATTTTATTCAGCTGAGGTGGCGGATTTTGACGTTTATGTACACACACACACACACACACACACACACACACACACACACACACACACACACACACGCACACACACATATATATATATATATATATATATATATATATATATATATTAGTTTCTTGTATTTGTCTATATATTTGTATATATTTTTTTTTACTTATTTCTTTATGTATCATCTTTTTTATATATTTATCGAAATATTATTCATTCATTTGCTTATTTATTATTTTATTTTTATTCATTTTTGAAAAGATAGGTCACTTAGATATAGAAGGTAAGGTGAAGAAGAATGTACATCCGAGTCGGGACAATATTTGAGTTGTGAACCGTGGCGGGGAGGGGCGGGGGAGGAGCTGTTGAGGGCACGGAGGGGGAGGAGAAAGGGGAGAAAGAGCTCGGCCGGGGACAGATGAATGAGACCGGATGATATATACTTGTACAACCTCCTCTTCTACCTCCTCCTCTTCTTCTTCCTCCTCCTCCTCCTCCTCCTCCTCCTCCTCCTCTTCTTCTTCCTCCTCCTCCTCCTCCTCCTCCTCTTGTTCCTCCTCCTCCTCCTCCTCTTCTTTCTCCTCCTCCTCTTCTTCCTCCTCCTCCTCTTCTTCCTCCTCCTCTTCTTCTTCCTCCTCCTCTTCTTCCTCTTCCTCCTCTTCTTCCTCCTCCTCCTCTTCTTACTCCTCTTCTTCCTCCTCGTCTTCTTCCTCCTCGTCTTCCTCCTCCTCCTCTTCCTCCTCCTCCTCTTCCTCCTCCTCTTCTTCCTCTTCATCCTCCTCCTCCTCTTCCTCCTCCTCCTCTTCTTCCTCTTCCTCCCCCTCCTCATTCTTCTCCTTCACTTCTTCACAAGATTTTTTTTATATATACTTTTATCTCTACTTGGGGGAGGTGGGGAGGGAGGGAAGGATGGAGGAGGAGGGGGCAGAGAGGAAATAGAGCTTTCTAAATGCCGTTTTATTGATTAAATTTATCTTTTATTACGACGATTATTATTATAATTTATTTTATTCTATTTTATTTTATTTTACTTTATCTTCATGTTACTTTTATTTACATATATATATATATATATATATATATATATATATTTTTTCATCTTCAGTCATTTATATATGTTTTTATTTCATACATTTTTTCAAAAGTAAACGCTGCCGGCAGTGACAAAAGAGGAGCGATAAATGCTGGAAAATATATCATGTTTTGTAAGTCCGAGATAATGAACTTGCAAGTTGGAGATAATGAATTAGTAAAGCCGAGACAATGAATTGGCAAATCTGAGATAATTATTGTGTAAACCCGAAATGATGAGTTTGTAAATCTGATATAATGGATTTGTGATGATGATGATGATGATGATAATTTGCATGCTCGAAACGATGCCTTCATAATTCCTCGCAAAGCGGAGGTAGTGGATGTGTGAAGTCTAGAAGTTCATGAAAGGTAAAGACAAGAGTTTTTATTAACTCTAAGTTAGATAATACATAGGAAAATATGTCCCTGACATATATATATATATATATATATATATATATATATATATATATATATATACATGTATATATATACATATATATATATATATATATATATATATATATATATATATATATATATATTGACGTTGTGAGGATTATCATGGGTCAGAACTTTTGTTCGCGACTGTACATATATCTATAAAGATGTTTGTCATCATGATGTTGGGATGAGTGGAAGCCGGCACCATTCTCTCGTTGTGTCGAATCGTTCATAAAATATGAAAGCTGACTGCAGACCTTTTGGCCCATAACGAGGTTGGATGAAGATGGGCTGGATGATGAAGGGCTGAACCAAGGCTTTAATAAGTAAACAAACGTCAAGAGAATATAGGAGGGAGGAAGGGAATGAAGAACATAAGAACATAAGAATAAAGGAGACTGCAAGAGACCATAAGGCCTACACTAGGCAGCTCCATATCCATCACCACCTGTCATCCCCATCCATAAAGTTGTCTAATCGTTTTTTAAAACAACTGATAGTTTCAGCGCTTACTACATGGTTACTAAGTTTATTCCATTCATCGACCACCCTATTAGTAAACCAATTCTTGCCTACTTCCTTCTTAAATCTAAGGGAGTGAGGGAACATGGGAGGAGTCATAGAAGATACTGGAAGGAGTCAGTAAAACCCATATTGAGATTTTTTTTTTTTTTTTTTTTTTTTTTACTCAGATTTCCCTGGATCATTTTCGAAAAAATATTAATAGAAATTTTTGGATCATTTTTAGGTCTTTTATAGACATTTCTTATGGAAAAAGTGTACATTTGGCCAAGACCATTATTCCATCGAATGACGTAACTTGTCTTTGCTGCCAAGACTGAAGAGACCCGAAAAGGGTCGTGTGCCCATTGGCAGGTCTGTTTCGACCGCGCTTCGCACGACGCGGACCTGCGTTCGAGTCGTACAGCCCCCGGTGACCGCCACTTGCCCTGGAAGTCCTAATAAACAGGGCAGAGATGACGACCTTAGTCACATCTAAGAATCACCCGGCGTATGTTCCTCATTAGATCTATTACAGTATACATCACGAGAGAGAAGTTTGCAGGAGTGCCGTGGCAGCTTTTGGCGCAGTCGCGTGACTCGTAGAAGTTGGGAGAGGCCTTTGTTCAGTAGTGGACTCGGGATGGCTGGCTTGACTCGGGCGGTGAGCGCCTTGGGAGATATGAAATATGGATGGAGGGCAATAGAGGAACCGTCTGATGGAGACGAGAGAGCCCCGAAGCCAAGGAGGGCCGTCCCATCATCCCCACATGACCTCTTCGGCTCCTACAGCTCTGATGAGGAGTCGTAACTTCCGTGAGAGATTCCTCCCCACGGAAGAGGGGGGGGGGAAGAGGGATTCCTCAGCCCCTCAAGTGAATAAAATCGCCAAGCGGTAGCTAGGGAGTTAATGGTTAAATTTTTCGATTGCAGGGAAAAGGTTAAATCGACATAGGCTTTTCGATGTGGTAGGTGGTTCCACTGTCCTCAGCACGGTGGCCAGCCGTGTGTGTGTGGGATTCACTATGGTCTTGTATCACGTGCTGTACCTGTGATTGACAGCTATTACCCTCCCGGATGAGAGCTCAGAGCTCATATATGACTGATCTATGGGTAATGTTGTGACCTTACACACACACACACACACCCAACTCCCCGCCCACGGGAGTTGGAGTAACGGCTCGCAGCACAGCAATACTGAAATTATTTCAGCCCTGGGCAGGATTTGAACTCGGACCGCTGGAGTAGTTGAAATGCAGTTTTCCATACAGAAATTATTGATTCATGAAATAGTTTGACTGAAGGGAGAGTAAACTACATGGGACAATTTAAGGTCGGACTTGTCCATTGGGAACACAGAGACGGGACCCTGTGGACATAGATTCTTATTCTGTATGCTACAAATAGGTAATCATACACACACACACACACACACACATGCACGCATACACACACACACACACACACACACACACACACGGCTCGACGGCGCAGTGGTTGCGAACGCTACCACTGTGCCGTCGAGCCGTCTGTGTGTGTGTGTGTGTGTGTATGTGTGTTTGCGTGTCTCTGTGTTCCCAATGGTCAAGTCCGACCTTAAATTGTCCCATGTTAACTTGACTTTACTCTTCATTCAAACTATTTCATGAATCAATCATTTCTGTATGGAAAACTGTATTTCAATGTTCTTCAAATATATATATATATATATATATATATATATATATAATGTGTGTGTGTGTGTGTGTGTGTGTATGTGTGTGTGTGTGTGTGTGTGTGTGTGTGTGCGTGCGTGTGCGCACGCGCTGTTGCAAGCAGCCTTTTACATAGTCCTCAACCGTAATTCATTTTTCCTCCATATAACGAGCAACCCCACTCCACGATCCCTTCCACATCCACCAAACTTTTTCTCCTCCATCCTCCACCTTTTCCAGCGTTTACCCTCACATCTTCCTCCACATAGGCATTCAGACTCCACTTTGCTTCTAGACATTCCTCCACTTGTTTGCTAACATCCATCTTGCTCCACACGACCCATGTCCACCGTCGTCCTTGTATCCAGGCCCTCCATCCACTACATAAGTGGATTCTCAGACTGCATACTCCACTTGTGGAATACATTTTCTTTAATCCCCTGGACTTTATCCCACCACTGAATAGAATCCCCCGACATCCACTCACCACTTCTGGCTTCCAGTCCTCGGACCCTTTTGGAAGCTTCCGGGGACCTCGAGGGACCCCAGGACCCCCGGCGGAAGGGACCACTGGTTCACGCAGCACTCAGCCTTCTTCTGTGATGTCGGCGAGTCCTTGACTGCTCCGTCGTTCAACGAGCCTCTTAGTCGTGTTTGCTCCCGCTCTTTCATCCTTTCGCCCCCCACCCTACTCCCCCCACCCCCACCCTTCTCCTTACCTCTCCCATCCACCAGTACTCGGCGAGCCTTCTCTACTCCTACGCCAGGTCTACGGCACCCCCCCCCCGTTCTCCTCTCCCCACCTCTCCCATCCCCCAGGTCTCGGCAGGTCTCTCTACCTCCGTCCTCCTCTCCTCTCCCCCCGTCCTCCTCTCGTCTCCCCCCATCCTCCTGTCCTCTCCCCATTTCGTCCCCTCATCCCATGCCCCCTTCCCTCCCCCCCATCCCTCACTGTCTCGTCCTCTTCGTCCCGTCTTGTCCCCATCCCCTCGTCTCTCACCCTCGCCCTGTCTTGTCCACCTGCCCCCCCAACCACCTCCACCTCGTATCATCCCCGCCCCCATAATCCCCCTCCCCCTATTACGACCCATCCCCCCCTTATTTCTTCCCGCCCTTCTACTTCGCCTCCCCTTTTCCCCCTACTCCGCCTCCCCTCTCACCCCAACTTCCCATTATTCTCACCCTCACCCTCAGTTCCTCTTTTCTCCACTCTCTTTTTCCCTCTCTACTTTCTCTCCCCCGCTCTTCTTCCCCTTTCCTCTCCCCTCTTTTCCCGTACCTTCCCCTCGTCTCCTTTCCTGCCACTCATTTTAGTTCCTCTCCCTTACTTTTCCATCCCTTCTCCTTTCTTTCATCTTCCCTTTCCTTCCCTTTCCCATCCTTCTCCCTCCCGTTCCTCTACCCATTATCACGCACCTTATTTCCCTTCCCTTCCCTTCCCTTCCTCTCCTTCCTCTTGTCCCCTTCCTCACTCCTTCTTCCCCTTCCCTTTTCCTTCCCCTTCCTTCCCCCAAATGCAAGATAGAGAAGTTTGCAGGAGTGACGTGGCAGAGTTTAAGGTAGCCTTGCACCCCACGGGAGTTGTTGGGAGAGGCCTTTGTCCAGCAGTAGACTTTGTTTAATTCTTAAGTGACATGTTCCTATACATTGCCACTTTGTTAACTTATATTACAAAATAGAGAAGTTTGCAGGAGTGAAGTGTTTGGATCTTAGTAGAAGTTGAGGGAGACCTTTGTTCAGTAGTGGACTATAAAGGAGTAAGGACTATAGTAAGGTTGAAGTGAAAAAAATTACTTAATTAAGAACTGAGAAATTATTTAGTTAAATGACTCTACTGGAAGATGAGAGGAGAGGATACTTAATGAGAAGAGGCTGACTTCTGAGGCCCATTAGTCCCGCGAATAACAAACTTTGGGAGACATTATTGACTAAACATCACCAACTTGGGTCGCCATTAGCTTGGGGGCAGCGGGGTGGGGGGGAGGGTCTCGTCTAAATGTCACGAACCTCGCAACTCCTCGCCGAAACCATAAACGTCAAACCCTCACCAACTTGGAGTCCAACACTCGAAATATTGGACTCAGAGTTATGGAGGGAAGTGGGGGGCTGTGGAGTGGGGGGGGGCGACTTGAAACTGTTTATCTAAGCGAGTAATGAGAGTGTACATCTTGGGCAACAACGACAAGTTTTCCTATTCCTCTCCTCTCGGCCCAATCAGTCTGGAAGCTCGTGTTGTTTGTAGCTCTGCTTCATTGGCCCACTTGGTGTTACACACACACACACACACACACACACACACACACACACACACACACACACACACACACACACACACACACACACACACACACACACACACACACACACACACACACACACACACACACACACACACACACACACACACACACACACGTAAGTAAATGAAATAATAACAAAATAAAAATTTAGAATTAAATAAAAAATAAAATAGTAAAATAACTAGTAAACATACAAATATAAGTTAATAAATATAAAAGCAAAATAATAAAAACAATGACAGAAGACCAAACTCTCTCACTCTCTCTCTCTCCTCTCTCTCCTCTCTCTCTCTCTCTCTCTCTCTCTCTCTCTCTCTCTCTCTCTCTCTCTCTCTCTCTCTCTCTCTCTCTCTCATGGTTG
Source organism: Oratosquilla oratoria (assembly GCF_046742065.1). Classification (NCBI taxonomy): domain Eukaryota; kingdom Metazoa; phylum Arthropoda; class Malacostraca; order Stomatopoda; family Squillidae; genus Oratosquilla; species Oratosquilla oratoria. The sequence goes on along the minus strand of NC_134777.1, from coordinate 103,394,178 downwards.
TTCGTACACGTGTGTGTATGTGTATGTAGGCGTGTATGCATTTACAAGGTAGGAGCTGTGATTATGGGCTTCCATTTCTTTACTTCCACTTATCAAACGTTGCCTTAAGTCCGTTTATATTGTTGTCCTGGATTGTATTTTCATTCAAAATGTTCCATAAGTGTGTGAGTATGTATGTATCCGCGTGTGCGCATTAAACATGTATATAGACATTGCCTCTAGTGTGTATTTTGAATATATTGACATTTGTGCCTGTCTGTACCCGTATGTTTGTGTACACGTGTATACTAAACAGTGGGGGGAGGATGGGGGAGTTGGGGGGATGTGTTTGTTGGAGGGGGGGAAGCGCTTTATTTATTTTTTATTATTATTTTTTTTTTTATCCACCCCATTTTGAGTGGGATTCATCTTTTACCGTGAGGGATGGAGGAGGGGGAGGGGCGGAATTTTTCGTTCTTGGAGTCTAAAAATAACCGTAGTTGGAGTTCGGTGGAGTACTGAAAGATGGCCGGGCTCCGGGGGGAGTGGGTGAGTGTACAGATTCAGGAAGGTGATGAGGTGTTATGAACGGGGGAAGGGGGAAGGGGGGAAAGGTGAAGGGGTGTAGGAGGTGGGGGAGTGGGGGAAGGAAATTAGGGGGCTCACGAAGGATTATAACAAAAGTGGTGCCCTCTCGCTCTCTCTCTCTCTCTCTCTCTCTCTCTCTCTCTCTCTCTCTCTCTCTCTCTCTCTTCTTTCTCTTTTCTCTCTCTTCTTTCTCTTTTCTCTCTCCTCTCTTTCTCTTCTCTCTCCTCTCTCTTTCTCTTCTCTCTCTTCTCTCTCCCTCTCTCTCTCTCTCTCTCTCTCTCTCTCTCTCTCTCTCTCTTTCTCTCTCTCTCCTTTGCCCTCTGTGTTTGGAGTGCGATGTGAGTTCACAACCACCGTGCCACAGTTTCTTTTTCTCAGCTGATTAAAAATAGATAGATAAGTAAAGAAAGTATAATATATAGAATAATATTCAAAAATGCTCTGCGTTATTAATAAGAGCTGAATTGAGCCGAGTGAGATGTCAGGTATTCATTTGATACCTCAGTAATTAATTATGGGAAATTAACACTTAATGAACAGCTACTATGTTCCTATATCCACTTGCATATGGGGGTGGAGGAGGGGTTGTAGATGTTGTCGCCTGAATAAAATCACCTGACAACAGACAAGCTTCTATGGTCTACTCTTAAACGGTATGGGGGGAAATTTTCCCCTTCAGCTGAATAAAATCGCCTGACGGCATTCAGAATAGATGTCAGAGATCGACATGTTGAGCTTCGCACTCGCCTCAGACTGTGTGTACCTGGGGTCTATTCCCACTGGTCTCTCGTGAGGGTAAACTTCTATGGAACTCCGAGTATAAAGGGCAAAGGTTACAACTTTACAGTATGTAGCAACCCAGGTCCGCGTGTTTCGCCTCCTTCCAGTTCTCCTTCTCTTCCTCCTCCTCTCCCTCCTCTTCCTCCTATTCGTCCTTTGCCTCCCTTTCTCCTCTTTCTCCTCATTCCCTTTCTGTTCTTCCCCCTTCTTCTTCCCCTATTCATACTCATCACCGCTTCCTACTCTTCCTCCTTCTTCCCTCCTTTTCTTTCTCATCTTCGTCTTCCTCCTCCTTCACGTCTCCTACTTCTCTCCCTCCCATTCATCATTATCCCCGTTCTCCTCCCTTTCCTCCCCCCTCTTCTTTCTCCTCCCCTCACCCCTTTCCCCCTCCTTTCCACTCCCGGCAGACTTCCCCCGTTCCCCCTTAGCCCCTGCCCCCCCCCCTCTCCTATCCCCGCTGCACCGCCAGTCACATTCGGTTCCCACGGAGCGAAAAATTTTCCCACGCCCTGCCCGGGATGAAAGATGATGATTTGGATGCGAAGGATGCGTCTCGCATTTAATAGCTTCCATCCGTAGTTATGCAGAGTAAAGGAGGAAGGGAGGAGGGGAATGAAGGGAGGGATGGAAAAATTGTGAGAGAGGAAGGAGGAAGGGAGGGAGGAAGAAAAGGAAGGAGGGAAATGAAGGAAGGGAGGGAGGGAGGGAGATATGGTGGGAAAGGAAGGGAGAGAGGAAGTAAAGGAGAAAAGGAGAGGAAGGGAGGTAGGAAGGAAAGAAGTGAGGGAGGGGGGTGTAGAAAGTGAAAGAGGAAAAGAGATAGGAAGAGGAGGAGGAGGAGAGAGTAAGAGAAAGAGGAGAACATGTCTGGAGTACATGTGGGAGAGGAAAAATCATTGTGTAAAGATGAAACGAGGGAGGAAGAGGCAGCGAACTGTAGTAATAAGGAAGGAGAGAGATTAAGATAAGAAGGGGGAATGAAGAGTTAGATAAAAGGAAAGATAGGAGGGGGAAAGTACAGAGGAAAAAACAGCGCAGGGATGATGAAAAAGGAGAAAAGAGAAGGGGACGCAAGGAGGACATAGACGAAGGAGAAAAGAAAGCAAAATTGGATGAAAAAAGCTTTTGATAAGTTGAGAAAAGATAAATAGAAAAGATGGAGTGAAGAGGAGAGAGATAACTGAAGTAGGAAGAGGAGGAGGAGGAGGGAAGACGTTGCATAGAAAACGCAGTGACGAGAGAGAAAACGGAGGTACAGTTGCCTCCACTTGTAAGTACAACAGGGGTTGATGTCAGGGAGCTCTCGTAAGTCACTGGGTCGTAGATTTACGACCTGGACGAGTCTTTTTTGATATCGTGGACTTACGTGTATCATAAACATACATGAAAGAATACATTTGTTCTAGCTTCGTATATATTGCCAGTTACTGTAGTACTTGAGTTGTACATAGGAATGAGAGGAAAGTAAATTCTTCACTACGAGACTCCACTTCCTCAGCACGAGACTCAGCCCCTCAAGACGAGGCCCCGCCTACTCAGCACGAGGCTCCGCCCACTATGCATAAAGCCCCCACCTCATCAGCATAAGACTCCGCCCCATCCATACGAAACTCCGCCCCCCCATAAATCGAGGACTTGCCCCCCCTCAGTGCGAGAGGCCCCGCCTCACAACACGAGACTCCGCCCCCTCAACACAAGACTCCGCCCCACTCAACACAAGACTCCGCCCCCCTCAACATAAGACTCCTCCCCCTCAACACAAGACTCCGCCCCCTCAACACAAGACTCCGCCCCCTCAATACGAGACTCCGCTCCCTCAATACGAGACTCCGCTCCCTCAGTATGAGGCCCACTTTACTACCACCACCTCTTGAACCATCCAAATTCACAACCACTTTCACCCCAGCTTTCATCACCACCACTTTCTCCACTTTTACTACATGTTCCACCACTACCATCCCACTCCCACCACACCATTATCGCCCTCATTTCCACCATCGCTATCACCAGAAGCGAGGTCACGGGTTACTTCATTTTCTTCCCTCAAGTCTTGCACGTGTAACGCAGGAGGATGAAGAGGAACAAGAGGAGAGGGAGAGGGGCAGAGGAGGAAGAGGAGGAGGGGGAGGAAGAGGACGAGGAGGAGCCCGCACCGCGTCCTCCTATGGAGCTCCTTTGATGTGCATTCGTTCCGTGGAGGAAATTTTTCGTTCTGCCGATGATGAAGTGGAGAGAGATTTTCTGTTCTCTCTCTCACTCTCTTTTTCTCTCGTTCGAGAAAGGGAATTGCACATTGACACTGTAACATCTGCAGTCCGTGAAAAGAGATAAGGGGTAAAAGGGGAGAGAGAGAGAGAGAGAGAGAAAGAGAGAGAGAGGATAAGAAAGACACGAGTTCATAAAAGCAACGTTGAGGTAGGTAGACTAGCCTGAAGACTACAGAATGGAAGTTGATGATGTACACCACTGCATCGCTATATCTTCGCTATCGCCATTTTCCCGGTCACTGTTCGAGTTGAGTAAGTGCGCTCCCGTCCCCTCCTCCCCCCCCGCCACCCGCCACGGGGCCACTAAATTTCCAAAATGTCTGGCTCCTTTTATGAGTAAATATCTCTTGCAAGAGCTAACTCGATACACTAGGCTCTTATTTTTCTAACTGGGAGGCTGTGGAAGTCTCCTATTCTAACTTCTACAAGAGTTGGTCCAGGAGAGTAGTCTCCTGGGTTTTCTGACCGTGAGGCTCTGGAACTGCCCTATTTCAGGAACCTATCCAGTGCAGTACGCTTTTTTTTCTTTTTTTTGTTTGTATTTGTTTTATTTTTATTTTGTTTTGTTTGTTTTGTATATTTATCATTGTTATTAATGTTTTTTCTCTTATGTATGCTATTATTATTACCATCGTTATTATTTTTTGTAAATGTTCTGAAACTACTATACACCTCCACCCCACCCCCCATGCCGACTAGATTTTTTTTTTTTTTTTTTTTTTTTTTTTTTTTTTTTTCATTTGTCTATGGTTTGGGCTTTTTCGAAAAGGTGACCTCGAAAGACATTGCCAACCCCTCTTGGCTTCGATGCGGATCTGTTCTTCGTTCCGTTCTTTCCAAAGCGGTCTTGATTTTTGGTCTTTATTTCTCGCTCGTTTATGAATTTAAAAGTGAATGGACTCATCTTTGAATGTCTAATCCAGGACCACCTGTCTATCCCTAGGGAGACGATACAGTCCTTGTCTCAACATGGTGCGAAGTGCGTAGTACAATGTATATATATGTGTGTGTGTATATATATATATATATATATATATATATATATATATATATATATAATATATGTGTGTGTGTGTGCGTGTGTGCGTGTATGTGTATATATATATATATATATATATATATAATCTATGTGTGTGTGTGTGAGTGTGTGCGTGTATGTGTATATATATATATATATGTATGTATGTATGTATATATATATAATGAATTGCTCTGGTGGCGTAATCGGAAGCATTCTTGTCTCGCATTCGCATAGAGTTCGAATCCCGCACCACTCATCGATTCCCAGCAGTGGTTGTTACCTGCCCCAACAGTCCAAGAAGCGCATGAATAGGACAAAGGTGACGGCTCCGGCCGTAGCTACTAAGCCCCTCCTGGCGTAAATTCACCTATGATAATGAAGCTAATAATTATGAAAATGATGATAGTAATAATAATGATAATAATGATGATGATAATAATAATTATGAAAATTATGATAGTAATAATAATGTTAAAAGATTCTGTAGGTCTGGGTTATGGAGCAAGTATCGCAAAAACCTTAAAATGAAAAATATATATACAATAGAGTTGCAAAATGAAGTAAAATCAAAACTGACAATTCGTGGGAACTGCGGGAAGTGGAGAAATTGAAAAAGATACGAAACATCAAGGGAAATTGAAAGAATTTTTGAAATTTGGATTTGAGAGATAGCGAGGCTTGAGAGCAGAAGCGCAGGAAAGAGAGAAAGAGAGGCGGAGTAGAAAGACCAGAGTGAGAAAACACCAAATAAGTTTCTCGATAGGAATAAGGAAGGTAAAGAAGGAATTAGAAAAAATAAGAAAAGAAAAACGAATGAATAGAAGGAAGATCACAAGATCACAAAAGTAAAGGAAATATATGTAGGTAGAATTATGTTATTTATTATTATTATTATTATTATTGTTATTATTATCATTATTATTATTATTGTTATTATTATTATTATTATTATTATTATTACTAGTAGTAGTAGTAGTAGTAGTAGTAGTAGTAGTAGTAGTAAAAGAGGTATGGAAGGCAGAGGTGGAAGGAGTGAACATGAAGGGGCGACCAAGGATGAGAAGGACGGAAGCAGTAAAAGGGGCATTGGGAAAGAGGAGAATGTCTGTTGAGGAAGGACAGGAGAAGACAGAAGATAGGGTGAATAGAAAATGGTTGTGTATGGATGATGCTGTGATGCATGAAAGGGAGTGGGTGGAGGTCAGGGAGTATGTGTGAAAAATAAACTGACGTTGCTCGAAGGGATTTCTCCCCGTCTTCTCCATTTCTGCATGAGGGGGCGGAGAGGAAGGGGGTCGCCGATTTAATGAAGCGGCCTTGCTGTGGATGCGCTGTGTCTAGTGGCACTGCTTCTGACCCAGGGCAGTGGGCGAAATGCAGGAATGATCCGTCCTCCAGGAGGAGGCAAAATAAGAGAGAGGGAGGGGAGTGGAGTATATGGAAATGGAATTGGTGGGAGTGAATTTTATGCCTTTGTTTTTTTGCTACCTCCCTTCTAAGGGGGGAAAGACGTTGGTGTATATATATATATATATATATATATATATATATATATATATATATATATATATATATATTGCTATTTCAAACACACACACACACACACACACACACACACACACACACACACACACACACACACACACACACACTCCTCGCGCCGAAAAAAAAATGTTTTGGTAACACGGATCTATTTTTCGAATGTTGAGTTTTAGGTAACTCTTCGTGCGGGTTGAGGACAGACACAGAGAGCGGGCGGAAGAGAGAAACGAGGTCTGTGGTGGTGGTGGTGATACCCCGCCGGACCGTGTATGAGCACAGATAAGACCGGATACTTCTGCGTCAGACTTTTGCAAACACACACATATATATGAGGCTCTGAGCTCTCTTTCGGGAGGGAAATAGCTGTCGATCACGAGTCCAACACATGATCCAAGACCATGGTGAATCACGCACACACATACTCACACACACACACACACACACACACACACACACACACACACACACACACACACACACACACACACACACACACACACGCACACACACACACGCACACACACACATACACGCACACACACACATACACGCACATACACTTACACACATCACTTCAGTATAACTAATTATAATTATTTATGGCGTTTATTCATTTCCCAAGCTGTACATTGATAGATAAACAAACAAGTAAACGAATAGATCAATGAATATTTGAATACATGAAATACAATGAAGTTGTATTCTGTGTATGCAATTTTTAACCGTCATAAAAAAAGATAAAGAAAACAATAGATAAGCATGTACGTCCCACAATGAAACCGTCTGTCGTTAGTCAAAATAAATTGTATAAAGTCGACCTACTCGTAATTTGCCGTCTGTGTTCGTGCACGCGACTGTAGCGTTTCATAACCCTCAAACCCCCCCCCCCGGTTGACAGTGTGATGCTCCTTATTGATTCATTGGTCTGACGTCACACGATTCCATTCAGCGAGACCAACACCCCCCCACCGACACAGAGCCCCACACACCGCACAGATGAATAAAATCGTCTGGCGTCACATGAGAAGAAATCTCGAAAAACTGTCCCGTGTTGAAGAGGAATATTCAACATTTGCCTGAGCCTATGAAATGGGGAAAGATTCCCCCTTCCCCCTTGCCTCCCTTGGTTGAATAAAATCGCCTGGCGGCAGCAAGACTAGACCCTGAAGAGGAGACAAATCCCGACACAGCTAATCCAAGTATCCTCTCCCGACACACCGTGATATAACACGCGATATGTGACACGCTTGGGGTGCTGTACTGTATGTATACCCCGTGTCATGTGGTGCCAGTTGAGCAGTGGCACTCTGGTCGGGGTGCCAGCTCCGTGCGGCACCTGTCCCAAGCAATTAGGCCCTGTCTCACCTGTCTGTCACACCGCCCGCCCGCTGCTTGTCGTCCTGTCTCCCCGTCACCTCGGCCTGTCTCCCTCTGTCCACCAAGGTGTCCATTCCACCTGTTTAGGCCGTCAGCGCTAACCAAACCTTCCCCTACTCTTCCTCCTCCTCCTCTTACTCCTCTTCCTCCTCCTCCTCCTCCTCCTCCCTTTCCTCCTTTCCCTCCTCTTCTTCCTCCTCTTCCTCCTCTTCCTTATTTCCTCCTCTTCCTCCTTCTCTTCTTCTCTTGAATCTCTTCTACTTTCATACCCTTAACTGATCAGATTTCCTCTTAACATCTTCTTTCCTCACCTCACCTTTTCTAATTTTCCCTTCTATTCTCACCCCTTTCTCCCCTCGTCTTCCTCACCCCCTACTCCTCCGCCTCCTCCTCACCCTTCCTCCTCTGCGTCCTCCTCCGCCTCTCCCTCCTCCTCCTCCTCCTCCTCCTCCTCCTCCTCCTCCTCCTCCTCATACCCTCTCTCCTTTCCTCGCCTTTCCTTCTTTCCCTCCACCCTTATTAACTTCTGCGAGGTTATAGTAAACGTTTGCATCGTACATTTACGATTCTCGTAAGTCTGCGAGGTCGTAAAAGACTCTCGTTGTGAATCTACGACCCGGAGACATACGGCTCTCCCAAAATCCGTAGGAGACGTTGGGGGGGGTCTGTAGTACGTAGAAGTGTAGCCAACTGTACCACTTGTACATTGAAATATATTGAATGGCCATACGACGATTCTGTTCATGTGCTTAAATCCTTTTGGGGGACAGGAGTATCTCTCTCTCTCTCTCTCTCTCTCTCTCTCTTTCTCGCTCTTTCTCTTTCTTTCTCTCTCCCTCCCCCCTCTCTCGCTCGTGACCTCCCCAGGGTATTAGTTGGGAGAGGAAGAGTGATTTGTATCTTCATTGTGGTATTTCTGGAAATCGTATGTATATATTTTCTTAAAACAGTGTAACAGTTCGACTTGAATGCGTCTAAGAAGATGAAATTGGATTTTGTTTATTTATTTTCGTGTCTTTTTATAAGTGTGATTTTGTCTCTGGTTGCTAAAAGGTGAAATGGAAAGGCCTTTTTTTGCCTACTTCTTTTTTATACAATATTATCTGAAAATTTAAAAAGAGTTCTCTTTTTGCCGTGCTTGTCATCATCAAGTGATGCAATGTGTTTGTGTGCGTGTGTACATATGTATATATATATATATATATATATATATATATATATATATATATTATACATATATTATGGATATATATACATACATGTATATACATATATATATATGTATATATATATATACATATATGTATACATGCATATATTTACTTGATTGTAGTATACAGCTGGAGCAACCTCGATGGGTCTTGTCTCATACTCTCATTTTATCATACCTAGCTTCAAGCTCATGTGTTTTGTGTGTGTGTGTGTGTGTGTGTGTGTGTGTGTGTGCGTGCGTGTGTGTGTTCCTTTGTACGTGTGTGTTCCTTGTACGTGTGTGTGACTACCAGATCATAATGCCCTGTACTAATGTGTTAATGACAATTTAATGTCATAGTTGATCATTATTTGGCTCTAGCAGTAACTATTTGGATGGGTACTGATGTGTGTGTCTAAATAGACGTGGAACGATGGCTAATGTGTGTTTCTTTCGCCTTCCAGGTACGTGGACGGACTTGACCGGTACTGTTGTTGATGCCCCCGGTCCCTCTCCCGGTCCCTCTCCCGGTCTCCCTCCGGTACCGGACCTCTTCGGGCTTGGGCAGCCTCAGCCGGGCTTTGTCGGGCCTCAGCAGGGTTTGTTGGGCTTCTTCGGGCCATGTCGCGCTTTCTCGGGCTTTGTGGGGCCTACTAAGTATTTCAGCGGCTTTGACCCATCGTTTTTCGCTCATATTTCCGAAATAACCATTCACATCAGTATAATATATTAGCACAGCCTAATTCACACCCTGCCATAAGTTTTGACGTTATAGTCCATTCACAAGTGTATTTGATTACGGCGTTTACTCTTGATATTAAGTGTGTCGTAGCCGACACCCGTGAAGTAAATCGAACAGGTGAAGTCGTGACGTCATCACAAACTACCTCGTGTATCCCAACTTCACTTGTTCGATTTACTTCACGGGTGTCGGCTACGACATACTTAATATCAAGAGTAAACACCGTAATTAAATACACTTGTGAATGCACTATAACGTAAAAAATTAGGGCAGGGTGTGAATTAGGCTGTGCTAATATATCATGCTGATGTGAATGATTATTTCGGAAATATGAGCGAAAAACGATGGGTCAAAGCCGCTGAAATACTTAGTAGTTGGTATTTGCTGGGCTTTTTTTGGCCTCGTCGGGCGTTGTTGGGCTTCTGTGGGTCTCAGTAGCCCTCCTGGGAGTGTCTGAAGAAATTATTCTGTAAAATAGATAAATGAAATAAATTTATCTGTCGTATGAGGTAATTACATGCTGCACATGGACGCACACCCGCCCGTCACTGGCGGAAATAATGTGTTTGTTAATTTGTTAACTAGAAAAGAAGAAATAGTCCAATTTTTTTAACAACGAATTGGGACTGAAACGAGATTAGAGAGCGGGTAATCAGGTTGACAGAGTTAAACGTGCTGTCTACTGGGAGTAAAAGAGTTTAGTCTCTTCACGGTTCCCCAGCTGAATAAAATCGCCTGCCGACAGCCAGAAAAGAGAGGGCTCAATTAATATTTACTTCAGCCCCTCGTCGTATTCCCCAGTGCCCTTCAACTGAATAGAATCGTCTGGCATTAGACAAAACAGAAGTTGTAAAGTCCGTCACTGTGTGGATGAGAGACTCCTATGGTCGCCTCTGACACCAATATTGGCACCGTTGCTGCTGCTGGTGCCAAATTCGTTGCTGCTCCTGGCTGTTGTTGCCCCCTTGCCCACACCAAAACCACAGGCCATTTCCTGGTCGTAATAGCTGTCACACAAGTGACCACCCCGTCACGTGGATCTTCCTCCTCCTCCTCCCCTCCTCCCCCTCCCTCCATGTCCCAGGTGGAGAGCAGAATCCGATGAAGGACGCTCGCAGAGGTCCTCGACGGCTGCAGGGGCTTCGAGCAGGAGAGGTGGTGGCGATGGGAGGTACAAGGGGAAGGAGGAAGAGGAGGAGGAGGGTGGAGAGGAGGAAGAGGAGGAGGAGGGGAAGTAAGGTGAAGACATATACGAAGGGGAGAAGGAAGAGGACAGGTACAAGGAGGAGAAGAAAGAAGAGCAGAAGAAGGAGAAAGAAGACATGTACGAGGGGGAGAAGGAAGAGGAGAAGGAGGGAAAGTAGAATTAAAACATGTACGAGAAGGAGAAGGAAGATGAGGATTAGAGAAGAAGGAGTAGGAACAAGAAGACGTGTACGAGAGGGAGAAGAAAGAGGACACGTACGAGGGGAAGAAGGAAGAGGAGGAAGAACTGGGAGAACAATGTGTAGGAAGAAAACAGGTATGAGGGGGAAAAAGGAAGGGGAGGAGGAGTAGGATGAGGATAGGAAAGACGGGGAAATGGAAGAGGAGGAGGAAAAGGAGGAGGACGAGAAGAAAGAAGAATGGGAGGACGGGAAAAAGGACTAGGATGAGGACAGGTAGGAAGTGGAGGAGGAAGAAGGGGAGGACAGGGATGAGTGGAGGAGGAAGAAGAAGAGGAATAGGAATAGGATGAGGTCAGGTACGAAGAGGAGAAAGGAAAAAGACCAAAATAATTCCTAAGGACTTTTAAGAGAAGAGACGCATGAAGCAGGAGGCATATTAATTTTACACTAAAAATGCATACTTGCACGTGTGCGTGTGTGTGTACGTGTGTATATATGTGTGTACTTGTGTAAATGTGTGTGTATGTGTGAGTGTGTGTACGTATATATATATATATATATATATATATATATATATATATATATATGTGTGTGTGTGTGTGTGTGTGTGTGTGTGTGTGTGTGTGTGTGTGTGTGTGTAAAATAAAAATAATAATAATAGAAGGTTTATTTCAATTGCAGTAGTACACTGACAATAATACATTGCAAAAGCTGATTAAGAATATAGGACTTAGAGTATATACACTGTACAAGTTCACATAGAGTTGATAATGTGCACAATGGATGGGATGGCACTGTTTTTGTAGCGTTCAGTCCTTGTGTGTGTGTGTGTGCGTGTGTGTGTGTGTGTGTAAGTGTGACTGTGTGTGGGGGTTATATCTGTGCATGTATGTACATGTACTCACGTACACGCAAGACCCAGACGTACACGTTCACATATCCTTATAATGATGTTTACATGAAACACTTGTTTGCATGCACATGAATGCCTGTGTGTGCATATAAGTATGCACCTGTGACCATGTGCACACAAACCACACACGTACACGCCATTTATTATGGTAGTGTTTACATGAAACGCTCTTGTTTGTGTGGGTGTGTGCGTGTGTGTGCGTGTGTGTGTGTGTGTGTGTGTGTGTGTATGTGTGTGTGTGATTCACCTTGGTCTTGGATCACGTGTTGGACTCATGATCAACAGCTATTTGCCTCCCGAAATAGAGCTCAGAGCTCGTATATGACCGATCTGTGGGTAATGCTGTGACCTTACACGCACACACACACACCCAACTCCCCGCCATCGGGAGTTGGAGTAACAACCCGCAGCGCAGCGATACTGAAATTATTTCAGCATTGGGCGGGATTCGAACCCGGACCACCGTAGTAGCAACCGGGAACTCTACCAATTGCGCCACGAGTTGTGTACACGTGTGTGTGTGTGTGTGTGTGTGTGTGTGTGTGTGTGTGTGTGTGTGTGTGTGTGTGTGTGTGTGTACGTGCGCGTCTGTATGTGCGTGGAAAGACTGAGTGTGTACAAAGGGACAGAAATAACTGGCCCACATGCAAAATGGCGGACACCTGAATCAAACCCGTTCTATAATCAAAACTATTCAAATACATATTCTATCAATGAATGTTTTTAATTTTCTTTTCTATACATCGACTCAGTTTCACGTCTTCGACTACCTTCGCATGGGTCATGAGTAAGGTGCCTGGCGAAAGGATAGTTACCTTATATTTTTGAGTTTGTGAAAAAAGAGAAATAAGATAACAAAAAAGTAAATATATTTTTTATTGGTTGCGATAACTCACGGGTCAGTTTTTATGACCTCAGTAATACATATTTCAATACAATTAGAACGAAAGGGAACATGTACATATATATATATATATATATATATATATATATATATATATATATATATATATGTTGATAAATTGTTTAAGACAAATGAGAGAGTGATAGGTGGGGAAGGGTAAACGAAGATGGGCTAAGAATACATTTATTGTTCTTACGTTTCGGTTATTATAACCTTCCTCAGAGAACTTGTTACAGAACATCTTGGTCACAACATTTATACCCGTAGTGGGGGAACTTGTGAAGCTTCGAGTGTCAGGTTTTTTCTAGCGCATTTATTATTAAGAGACTGGCTGCTTTAGATAGGCATATAAATCCTTCTCTGTCGTTATTATTTTCTTTGACATTTATATGTGCAGCTTCAACTGTCTTTCTCATCTTCTTTTTTAATCCTTTGTGTAAAATTTCAACTTTACTCCATTCGGGAAGGTTGTTGCATATTTCGAGGTGGCGGACCAGGGAGTTGGACGTTCTGTGTGCTTTTAAATCATTCCTATGTTCGTTTATCCTCTTCTCGATTCCTCGACCTGACTCACAGAAAGCCTACTAATAAAGACGACTTTGTTCACTTTTTCTCAGCCCACAGTAAAAGAACTAAAACTGGTGTCCTTATAGGCTTCTTTCTTCGAGCCTACCGTATATGCAGCAGTGAACTCCTTGAAAACGAGTTGTCTTTTATCAGAAAAACTTTTAAAGAATTAAAATATCCAGGGGGCCTGATAACCAAAACAGAAGGCAAAGCTAGAAAAATCCACGATAAATCGAACGCCCAAACCAGCGGACCAAACGACCAAGCGTCCGGATCAAATGACCGTACAGCAACAAAAAACCTAGTCACACCGCATTTCATTACTGTACCTAATTCTGATAAAACCGAAATTATTGATAGATATTTACTGAAAGGTGGCATAAACATCGCCAAGGTATCATGTAATAAAATAGGTGAAATGTGGGGGGACCACACTAATGACAACAACGACCTCAGTGTGATCTACCGCATTCCATGTAGTGGCTGCCCCTCGGCTTATATAGGTGAGTCAGGTCGAGGAATCGAGAAGAGGATAAACGAACATAGGAATGATTTAAAAGCACACAGAACGTCCAACTCCCTGGTCCGCCACCTCGAAATATGCAACAACCTTCCCGAATGGAGTAAAGTTGAAATTTTACACAAAGGATTAAAAAAGAAGATGAGAAAGACAGTTGAAGCTGCACATATAAATGTCAAAGAAAATAATAACGACAGAGAAGGATTTATATGCCTATCTAAAGCAGCCAGTCTCTTAATAATAAATGCGCTAGAAAAAACCTGACACTCGAAGCTTCACAAGTTCCCCCACTACGGGTATAAATGTTGTGACCAAGATGTTCTGTAACAAGTTCTCTGAGGAAGGTTATAATAACCGAAACGTAAGAACAATAAATGTATTCTTAGCCCATCTTCGTTTACCCTTCCCCACCTATCACTCTCTCATATATATATATATATATGTATATATATATATATATATATATATATATATATATATATATATGTGTGTGTGTGTGTGTGTGTGTGTGTGTGTTTTACGGTCAGGAGGTAGTTTGTAGTTAGTGTTAATAACCCATCGCCTTTGTGTTCATTATTAGTACAGTAAATGTAACCAGGAACCTCTTTGTCCAATTGAACAGATTTGTTCTCGTGGCGCACCACAGCCATTGAACAGATCTGCGTGTTTTATGTGGAACACATATCGTGGCACAGTGGTTAAATGGTAATCGTATATCAATAGTTCATTATCGACACTTACAAGATAACTTGGAAGATTCATTGGTGGAACCTAATAACTGTGAATCACAAGATTTCCTTCCCCTGTCGTCGCTCTCTTTATCTCTCTCTCTATCTATCTCTCTTCCTCTTTCTGTGTGTGTGTGTGTGTGTGTGTGTGTGTGATGTGTTTGTTTTTCTCTGCCTTCGTGTGTCTCTTTTTCGTTCCTTTCGACTCTCTCTTTCATCTTTCTTTCTCTGTCTCCCTCTCTCTCTCTTTCTCTCTCTTTTTCTCTCTTTTCCTCTGTTTATCTCTCTCTTTCTCTGTCTCTCTTTCTCTCTTCCACTGTATCTCTTCTCTTCTTGAAGACTGCTTTGTTTCATGCATTCCTTCAATCTTCATAACAAGGGCCTTTGTCATTACGCCATACCAGAGCTGAGGAGGAGGAACAAGAGAAGGAGGAAGAGAAGAAGGAGGTAGAGGAAGAAGTGGAGGAAGATGGAGCTGACTGTCTCCCCCCCCTCTCTCCCCCAGTTGAATAGAGAGAAGGGGGGGAGGGGGAGGAGATCAGATGATACTGTTGTTAACCAAGTCAAGTCACCAAGTTTGACTCACATTATGAGACTCATGCCTCCACACCTCCCCTCTCTCCCCTCTCCCCCTCTCCCCCTCTTTCCTCTCCCCTTTTCCTCCCTCTCCCGCTTCCCACTCTCCCCTTCTGGCCCTCTTCCCTTCTTCCCCCCTCTCCCTTTCTTCCCCCTTTCCCCTCTCCCCCTCTATCTTCTCCCTCTCTCTCCCCCTTTTCTCCTTCTCTCCTTTCCCACTCTCCCCTTCTGGCCCTCTTCTCTTCTCCCCCTCTCCCTTTCTTCCCCCTCTCCCCTCTCCCCCTCTATCCTCTCCCTCTCTCCCCCTTCCAACTCTCCTCTTCTTTCCCTCTCCCATTTTCACCCTCTCCCCTTCTTCCCCCTCTCCCCCTCTCCCTCTCTCCCCCTCTCCAACCCCCTTAGGGGGAACGGAAATCGAATTAGTATCACAGAGGGTTTGAATGATAAGAACAGGGAGAGATAAGAGGCTCGTGTACGCGTTTGCAGGACCCTGACTCTGACGCACAGAGTATTTCGAAAGGGAAGTATTTTCAGAGCAAAGTATTTCAGAATAATTTAGAGTATTTGAAGGTGAGTGTATTACAAGACCAACATATTTCAGGACGAGGATATTTCAAGATCAAAGTAGTTTAAGAGAGTATTTCAAAGTCCAAAGTATTTTAAGACCAGATAATTTCAAGGCGGGAGAGTATTTGAAGGTGGGGGTATTACAAGACCAAAGTATTTCAGGGCGAGAATATTTCAAAGTCACAGTATTTTAGGGCAGTATTTTTAATATCAAAGTATTTTAAGACCAGAGTATTTCAAGGCGAGAGAGTATTTGAAGGTGGGGGTATTACAAGACCAAAGTATTTCAGGGCGAGAATATTTCAGTCACAGTATTTTAGGGCAGTATTTTCAATGTCCAAAGTATTTTAACACCAGAGTATTTCAAGGTGAAGATAATGTAAGGCTGAGGTATTTTTAGGGTCTAAGTGCTTTGAAGTATTTTTTGGCCAAATCATTTTGAGACCGAAGTATTTTTTGGCTGAAATATTTCCAGACCAACGTATTTCAAAATGGTTACAGTTGTTCACTTTAGCGCGCTGGCTTCGTCCTCGCCTCACACCATGGACTCGAGTTCATAGCCAACTATGAGTGAATGCCACTGACCCAGGCATACCGAACACACAGGGCAAAGGTGGTCGCTCGTGGCGGCTGTTAGAATAAATTCTGTTAATCAATGGTGGCAGAGAAAAGGACTGAGGAGTCAGAATTTATCAATGGATTTTTTTTTCTGTTTTACTTGTTTATTTCCATATTTTATTGCAATCTATTTTTATTCTATTTATTTATATTACTGTATTTATTGTGTCAGTTTTTATCCTATTTGTTTATTTATAAATTTCTTTAGTTAGATATTTATCTTTTTATATAATTTTAGTGTGTTTCTGTAAGCGTGGCCAAGCAAGTAGACACGACTTCTCATATCAAACATAAACTCTTTAAGAAGAAATTAATAAAATAAATAAGTGAACAAGAGACTGGAAATGGCCGCCCGTGAAGCTGAGGCTACAGCCTGGCAGACCTTAACAGACCCGCCCGGGCGCCCACGGGATCCTCATGGGCGTGCCTCGGGCGACCCTTAGTATGCCCGGTTGACTCCATTGTCCCCCAGTCCGCCCATCCATCCATCTATCCATCCATTCTTCCATCCAGCTGCCGATTCCGACCCTTTGGAGGATTCTTCTGTTGCTCCTCCTCCCCCTTCCTCCTCCTCCTCCTCCTCCTCCTCCTCCTCCTCCTCCCCTTCTCTCCTCCCCTTCTCTCCTCCCCTTCTCTCCTCCTCTTCTCTCCTCTTCTCCTCTCCTCTTCTCCTCTCCTCCTCTCTTCCTCCTCCCTTTCTTTCCTGATTCGTTATGACTGCTACTGCATTTCCTCCACCTCCACTTCCTCCTCTTCCATCTTATCCTCCTCCCCCTCCCGTCCCTCCTACTCTCCCCCAGTTCTCTCCCTTCCTTCCCCCCTTTCTCTTGTAGTACATTTTCCTCCCCACAAATAACACTTCCCCCCACCTCCCCTATCCCCCCAACAACCCAGCACGCAATTGTACACCTCGTAGTTCTTCCCATATCCCTCCCCCCCCAGCGACGGGGTGTAGGGGAGGGATATGGGGGAGCCAGAGTGAAACGGAATCACCCGGAATTGAAAGGGTCAACTCAAGGTCAACTCAAGGCCGGTGCTACACTTTACGAGTCAGTAGACTCGAAAGGTCAAGATAGTATTTAAACCAAGGGAAGGGGGTGGAGATAGTGGTCTTTATATAAAGTGCTGGCTGTCGCCAGGTGATTTTATTAAGGCAATTGAACTTGCAAATGTAATCTGGACACATCCGATACCGCCGCATAATGTGGCACCGGTACATGGCGAAAGTGCATCTAGAAAAAGGAGAAATAAATTCTGGAGTAAAAATGTCCGCCCGTTTTCATGGTGCCATTCCTGTCTTTGTAGCTCTTCAACAACTTGAGTCACGTGTTAATATATATATATAATATATATATATATATATATATATATATATATATATATATATATATATATATATATATATGCATACACACATAATGAAATTGAGAAACGAAACCAACTGTATGTTTATGTTCCTTGTCAATATATTAAATGTCTAGGTTCGCTGTGTTGAGAAATCAATAATTAGGTACTTCGGGGACTGAAGTTTGTTAATTATTAGGCACAGCCAGGACAAAACAAATTAATTATTAGGCATATACGTTGGTGTCGCTATTTATTTATCATAAGGCACCAGGGGATCTGAATCAATTAGGTGCAGAAGGATCGAAATTTATTATATAATATATATATATATATATATATATATATATATACATATATATATATACATATATATATATATGTGTGTGTGTGTGTGTATGTATGTGTGTGTGCCTCCGTTGTAGAAAGGCTGTATTGTTTTCAGAGGATAGGCCGGACCTGTAATGAACCAATAAGGTGTGTGTATGTGTAGTGTGTATGTGCATGTGTGTGTGCGTGTGTGGCACGCTTGTGTGGGCGTGTGTGCGCTTCTGTTTGTGATTCTGTTTCTTTTTTCGAGCAAACATTTAATTCGATGAAAATGTAGTTTCAGTCGAGTACGGTTTCGAACGGCCGTTGGCTCCACGCCTCATTAACTCTCTTCTCTCTCTCTCTCTTTTCTCTCTCTCTCTCTCTTTCTCTCTCTCTCTCTCTCTCTCTCTCTCTCTCTCTCTCTCATTCTGTGGGCGAATCTTTTCAGAGCTGCTAATTAATTAGAATGACTCTAGATGGTAGATTCCCGGCCCTATTCCCGTACCGGGCGTGGTGTACCGGATACGTCCCGCGGTACCCGACACCATCGTGTGAACGATGTCTTCGATCCTCCACTCGTTCCTCCTTTTCTTATTCAATAAATTCCATTGGGTACACTACGGCATTGTCCGTATCCCCCATATAGGTAGAAATTTCTACAAAGAAGGGATCACGATAGAGGCGCGAGATGGTCTACAAGGACAGAAGCGATGGTGAACTGTAGTTCATAATAATGACTCGAAGAAAGGATGTCGTTGTGCACCATCGTGTGCACGATGGTATTGGTCGCACGACGGGTTTCTGAACTAAGGGGGCTCCAGTCAGGGACGAACAGCTATGGAGATGACTGGATAAGAATACCGAGGAACGTGCAGAGAACCCTCCCCACCTCTCTTTCTCTCTCTCTCTCTCTCTCTCTCTCTCTCTCTCTCTCTCTCTCTCTCTCTCTCTCTCTCTCTCTCTCTCTCTCTCTCTCTCTCTCTCTCTCTCTGTCTCCCTCTCTCCCTCTCTATTTCTCTACCTTGTGTGTGTGTGGGCGTATACACCAAATTGCATTTACCTTTTTATGATAGAGAGAAAGGAGGTTCACGCAGAGTCCCGTCTTTGTTGTTTCCATCGGTCAGATTGTGTGTGTGAGTGCGTGCGTGCGTGTGTGTGCCATCTCCCCCTCACTTGAATAAAATCAGCTGATAGCACGAAAGGAAGAAGAAGAAAATATAAAACTACGTCTCCGCTTGACTTGTGTGTCTCTGTATAATGAAGGAGACGTTTCTTCGTGTTGCGTTCGTCACTGGACGCTCCTATGGCGTCCTACGGACAAATTTAGGTTTAGGAAGAAAATAGACAAGAACTGGTTAATCAAGAGAATGGTTAACGAATGGAATAGACTTAGTAACCGTCTAGTGAGCTTATGGTCTCTTGTAGTCTCCTCCATGTCTGATGTCTTATGTCTATGTCTCACTCTGAGTCTTATGTCTTGCATATTTATAATTATTATAATTTTTAATAGGATTGTTGCAACGTGCGTTTGTGGCGTCATAGGAAGCACATTGGTCTCGCATTCACTTATTGCTGGGTTCGAATCCCGCTCTCCTCTCTGATTCTCAGATGTGACTGTTGTTTCCTACCACAAGAGTCCCCAAGGCTCATAATTATTAGAGAAAAGGTGACGGCTTCGGCCGCAGCTATTCGGCGCCTCCTGTCGTACGCTCCTGACCTGTTAACGCAACAAGGTATATGTGCACGTGTGGTAGTTTGGGGTGTCCGCAGTAGTTCACGCAATTAGAAGTCTCTTAACCTTGTTGTTACAGAAAACAATTATCCCATTACTGAACTCGATTACCTGTCGGCTAGAGCGAGACCAGCATATGCTGCAGTCCTCCTGATGAGCATGGTCATGCTCTACCCTGTCGCGCCCTCACCACACTCGCCACCACTAATTATTTGGAATTCGATTTAACGCGAAATTCGATTTAGCGCGAAACTCGAATTTACGTGAGTATCTCTTCCCTTATCGCCTCTGTCATCGCGCCCACCTGTCGCTACCACTGACGGGATACCACGAGCGTAGCCGGAACGCCCATATATCGATAACGAGACTCATCTCGCCAAGCAGACACTTACACACACACACATACACACACACACACACACACACACACACACACACACACACACACACACACACACACACACACACACACACACATATGCCTCGACGGCGCAGTGGTAGCATTCGCAACCGCTACTACAGCAGTCCGAGTTTGAATCCCGCCCATGGCTTTAATAATTTCAGTATCGCTGCGCTGCGAGTCGTTACTCCAACTCTCGTGGGCGAGTAGTTGGGTGTGTGTGTGCGTGTAGGGTCACAGCATTAATCATAGGTCGGTCATATATGAGCTCTGATCTCTCATTCGGGAGGCTAATAGCTGTCGATCACGAGTCCAACACGTGATCCAAGACCATGGTAAATCACATACACTATTATTATCACCATTATTTACATTATATTTCAGAACAGTGAAGATGTGTCTTTCATTGTTATCGCTCGTATTAACAGAAAACTGTTGTATCTAGAAATGTATCAAATAATCAAAAGAGTCTACCCCAGGAGACGCTGAGTAACAGGTGTCAGAAGCCGTCACCTTTACCCAATGCGCGTGGACTCTTGGGATAGGTAACAACAGTCACTGCTGGGAATCGGAGAGGAGTGCTGGACTCGAACCCAGGAATCTGGAAATGCGAGACCAGCATGTTTCCGATTACGCCATCAGTCAACATCGAAGGGTATATTTGCGTAACCCTAATGATATCACTGGGTCAGATTTCTGTGTCCTCAGGGGCACAGCCTCCACCTCCCCCTCCTCCTCTACCTCCCCCTCCACCTGTACCTCCTCCTCCACCTGTACCTCCTCCTCCACCTCTACTTCCCCCTCCACCTATACCTCTTCCTCCACCTCTACTTCCCTCTCCACCTCTACCTCCCCCTTCACCTTTACCTCTCCTTCCACCTCTAGCTCCCCCTCCACCTCTACCTCCCCCTCCACCTCTAACTCCTCCTCCACCTGTGCCTCCTTCTCCAGCTCTACCTCCTCCTTCACCTCTACTTCCTTCTCCACCTCTACCTCTACCTCAACCTACCCCACTACCTCTACCTCCCCTCCCCCTCCACCTCTACCTCCACCTCTATCTCCCCCTCCACCTCTGCCTCCCCTCCACCTCTACCTCCCCCTCCACCTCTACCTCCCCCTCCACCTCTACCTCCACATCAACCTCCCCCTCCACCTCTACCTCCACATCAACCTCCCCCTCCACCTCTACCTCTCCTCCACCTCACCTCACTACCTTACTTCCCCGTCCACCTCATCTCAAGGCTCGATATTGTCCACAAAGGTAGAAGCATTGGTAGACTACAGTCCATAACACCAACATTCCACCTTATTTCACCTCCCCCTCCCTTCACCTCACGTCCCTCTCCCTCCATTCCACATACCCTTCCACCTCACCTCTCCTTCCACCTGTCTTTCCACTTCACTTCGCCCTCCACATCACCTCCCCGTTACCCCCCCCCCCCCATTTCCCTCCCATCCTCCTCCACCTCCGTTTTCTTAGCCATTACCTACCCACTTGGGGTTATCCCCATCGTGCTCTAGAAGGGGAGTGGGCCTTCCACATACCAATGCCCCCCCCCTCTCTCTCTCTCTCTCTCTCTGTCTATCTATCTATCTATCTACCTCTCTCTATCTCTATCTCTCTCATTCAGTCACGGCGCGGCTCGATTTTGTTTATCTAATTATTTATTAATTTATTTGTTTACAATTTTCGAATCAGGCGCACAGAGAGAGGGCCCACAGTCTGAATAGAATTGTCTGGCGCTTGAACGAAATCCGTAAAAGCACTTCTGTAGCGTCCATACACACACACACACACACACACACACACACACACACACACACACACACACACACATACACACACACACACATACATATATATGTATATATATATATATATATGTATATATATATATATGAATATATATAAATATACATTTAAATATATATATATATATATATGTGTGTGTGTGTGTGTGTGTGTTTGTGTGTGTGTGTGTGTGTGTGTGTGTGTGTGTGTGTGTGTGTTGTATGCGGAGTTGATAGAGATGGGTAGGGTTCCGCACTGTTAAAAAATGAGGTTGGGGTTGTGTGTACAGGATCGAAGAAGTAAATAAACATAACAAGTGAACAGATGAATGAATAAACAAATAAGTAATGTAAATTGACAACTGCTTGGAATAAAGTCGGGGTGAGAGATCTATAGGAGTAAGAAAAAGAGAGAGAGAGGAGAGACAGAGAGGAAGGAGAGAGATACATACACAAAAAATATATAAATAAATTCCGGGCGGCGTGAGAGGGACCTGGCGTTGTGGGGGGAATTGGGGGGAGGGAGTTTTCGGATGAAGAGGGGGGGCGTGTCCGGGGAGGGGTGTTAGGCCGCTACGGGCTTCGTGGTATGCGTAAAGATGAAGGCCGGGAAGGGGGGAAAGGGAAGTAGGGGCAGAGTAGGGGTGGGGGAGGCTATGGTTAGGGAAGGGGGGGGGGTCGCCGTGCCCTGTAACGATAGTTTTATTTGCGAATTCTCGTTGGCATTTTTCTTCTTCTTTTTATCGAGAGGGGAGATTAGTTCCCCTCATCAGTATGAGGGTGGAAGAGATTGTGGGTTAGGTGTATGAGGGGCGGGTATGTGGATGGCTTTGGTGGATGACTTTTTTTTTTTTTTTTTTTTTTTTTTAAAGAAATATCTGTAGGAGGGTCCGAGGACCTTTGCCGGACGCTGTGGGGTTGCGGGTTTCCAGTCAATGAAATTTTAGGTAATGATTATATTACTATCATTCTTACGCCACTCTTTTCACCTTGATTCCTCTCAGTCTTTCTCTCTCTCTCTCTCTCTCTCTCTCTCTCTCTCTCTCTCTCAGTACATCTACAAAAGATGCGTGTTTGGATATATATATATATATATATATATATATATATATATATATATTGTATTCTTCTCTTGAAGAAATGTGGGTAGTTTCTTGGTCACTAGAAATATTTCTGAGAGGAACAGAATAATGATCGGTTTAGAATGAGTGACATCACTGTCGTTAAGTAGAAAAAATTTGGACAGTTTTGAGAGGAACAGAATAATGTTCGGTTTAGAATTAGTGATATCACTGTCGTTAAGTAGAAGAAATTTTGGCAGTTTCTTGGTCACTAGAAAAATTTTGAGAGGAACAGAATAATGATCGGTTTAGAATGAGTGATATCACTGTCGTTAAGCAGAAATAAAGTTAATAGAAAAGAAATAAAAAAAACTAGAATTAGATTACCCGAAACCGGGGTGTATGGTGAGGGGGAAGGGGGGAGGAGGAGGAAGGGGGGGAGAAGGGGAAGGGGGAAGGAGAAGTGGGAGGGCTTCCCTCTGGTTGAAGGGGCTTTAACAGAACCATTTGCGACCTCTCGCATTTAATATGGAGGAGGCGAAGAAGGAGAAATGGAGGTGGAGAAGGATGAGAGGGCGAAGGAGGAGAAGGTGGAGGAGGAGGAGAAGGAGGAGGAGGCCTCCGAGGGCTTCGCGGATCCTCCGGAGGGGTTGAGGAGGATCAGCGGAGGAGATCTGGAGTTCCCCGCGGCCCATATAAACCTCGCCATCGTTTAGACCCTCGGCGAGAAGAAAAATGAAAACCATCATTTCTGTGGATTAGGGAGTATAATTGCGAAGAGCTCCCCCTCCCCTTCCTCGTCCCTGTAGGGGGGAGCGGTGGGCGGGGGGGGGGGCGCCCTCTGGGCGACACCTTTGACTTTAACTCCTCGATGTCAATTTCAGCTTCGAATCTCCTGTGGAGGACTTTGCTGTGAAGCGAGGCATAGTTTCCGAAATAGGTTTTATAGTTATCACTCGGCAAGAGGGGGACCAGACAGAAGGTGGAGGGACGAGATAGAGAAGTTTGCAAGAGTGATGTGGCAGAGATTAATGCTGTCGAGCGAGTCGTGGAATGGTATGGGAGAGGCCTTTGTTAAGCTGTGTACTCTGAATGGCTGATTGGTTGATTGGGCAACTATCACCATCACTACTATCACCATCATCACTACTATCACCACCACCATCATTATGACAATCATCACCATCATCACCACGATCAATATATTCTTAAACCTCAGATACCACCATCTTCACCCACCACCACCACCACTATCACCATCACCACCACTACCATCTCTGCCACCGCCGTTGCCAACACCTTCATCCAGCTATCAATACAAACACTATTAAACACCAGCACCACCACTGATAGTCACCAGCCCACTCCATGAGTGACCACCATCACCATCGTGACTAACACCCCAGCTTTCCACCCTCACTATCACCACTGCTATGTCTGTCATCTCACCAGCGTCGCTATCACCACATGCAATTGAGCACCACAGTCACAACCGATTGTATTAGCTCCATCTCCAACACATATCCTTCCCATAGCCTAAGCGCAAACTGAGACGCAGTAGACGCAGCCGACGCAGCACAGGGCAAAGGCAGACTTCCTGTTGTTGAATTGAAGTACACCTTGATCTTCTCTAGCACATGTTCCTAGATGCAGAAGAAATCACTTGAACGCGTGATTCTAATTATGCAGAAAAACCACTAGGAAAATAACAGAAAGAAGACCGAGCGCTTTCGTCTATTCAGACGTTTTCAATGTGTTATTAGATGTATTATCTCAGCGTTTCAAGAGAGAAGTTCAAACTGCCTTTGCTCTGTGCTGCGTCACCTGCGTCTCAATTTGCGTTTAGGTTAACCTCTTCTTATCCGTCATTCCGGTCCTTCAGCCCCCCACTTCCCACGAAGCCCCCACCAGTTAACCCCCAAAATTAACCTTCCCACCCCCCACATACACCTCTTGCATCTGTCCCCCCGTGTACTTTTCCCTTCCCCTTCCAACCTCACCCTTTACTTTATCTTTTTTTTTTTGCTTATTATTCATTTTTGTCTACATCTACTTTACTCCTGTTTACGTCTATTTTGATATCCTCTCCCTCCTCCATCTTCTCATCTTGTATTCTTTCTCTCACTCTCTACATTCTCCCTTTCTCCTCCTCCCCCTCTAACCCTCTCTTCTCCCCCTATCTTCTCCTCCCCTACCCTCCCCTCCCTACTCCTCCTCCCCCTCTACTCCTCCTCCTCCTCGTCCCTACCCTTTTTCTTCCCTCCCCTTTCCACCTTCTCCCTTCCCCCTTCCTCTTTTCCTTGATCCTCTCCCCCTCTCCATTCTGCTCTCTTCTTGTTGTACTCGAGACCGCTCCGTTCAGGGGGGGGAGGGGGGGAAGGAGGGGTCCTCCAGTTCACAGTCGCTTTGTGTAACAAAACAGGGGGCGACTCCCCCCTTTCTCTCTCTCTCTCTCTCTCTCTCTCTCTCTCTCTCTCTCTCTCTCTCTCTCTCTCTCTCTCTCTCTCTCTCTCTCTCTTTCTGTGTGTGTGTGTGTTATTGTGTGCGCATGTGATTGTAAGTGCACATGTGGCTGTGTGTGGACGCTTTTGTGTATACGTGTCCCCTTGTCTCCCTGTCTCTTTCGTTCTTTGTTTCTGTCTGTCCGTCTGTCTGTCTCTCTGTCTGTCTTTGCTTTTGACATTTGATATATTACACTGCTGAGTCTCTTTGATACCACGGGATTAATGGGGTTTATTGAGCAGTACTCTTTGCCCCACGAGAGTGGGGAGACGGGGGGGGGAGGCGTAGGGGGAGAGGGGGGTTAGGATCAGGGGGAAGGATACATGGAGAGTTTAAAAAAGTCTCAGGAAGGTGATTAGAGGAAGCCAGTTAGTAATAGATTTTATTTATTTTATTTTTATCGTATTTAAATAATTTCTATTGTATATTATTTGTATTTATTTATATTATTTGTTCATTTGTTTTTATTATGATGAGTATTATTTTTTATACTATAATCTTTCATTCCTCTCCTCCCCCCACTCCTCCCCACCCTTTGAACTATCTCTTGCACCGGTGTCACTGCCGAAGACATTTGACCACTATCACCACTACCATCATCACCATTGCCGTCACTACTACCGCAATCACCAACACCACTAATAAGATCACCCGTCACCACTATCACCACCATCGTACCGGTATACCAGTCCACCACCACCACAATGTTCACCACCAACAACACCACTACCATCATAAAGGATTACAAAGGAAAAGAATGCCGACAGAAGACCTTTTGGTCCATAACTAGTCGGATGCTAAAAAAGATGAAAATGAAAATATGAATAAATAAACAAATAGGTAAATGAATAAATAAATAGACAATAATAATAAACAAACAAATAAATAATATTAATTTATAATTAATGATAAATGAATGGATGACAAAAAATAAACAGGTGAATAATGAAGAAATAATATGGAATAGATGAATAAAGTAAAATGAAATAAATGGCAGGCATATTGGTCAGGTGTTTATCTAAATGAATCTTAAAACTTCGTCATCAGGAAGTTTATTCCATTCATTTACTACACAGTTGGCGAAGTTGTTTCGACCCACTTCCAAATTAAATCTACTTCCTGACAGTTTAAGACCATAATTATTTCTTGTCGGATTCGCATTGAGTGTGAAAATTTCGCCACTTTTGGTGCTGTCATTTCTCTTGAGGATCTTGAAGAACTGTATCAAATCACCCCTAAGTCTACCTATGATTTATTTCTGATATTTGGAATCAGTTTTGTGGCTCGCCGTTGTAGTTTTTTTTTCCAATCTGTCAAAAGTCTTTAATGAGATTCGATGACCACACGGAAACAGCATATTCCAAATGGGGATGAACTAACGTTTTATGTAGCTTATGAATGACAAATGGACTTTTAAAATCAAGAGATCGCGCAATCATTACTAGAATCTTAT
>NC_134777.1:103312311-103362311 GCF_046742065.1 Oratosquilla oratoria | reverse complement strand
TCATTTATTTGTTTCCAAGCTTACTTGGTCATTCATTCAAACGTTTATATATATTTAATAATTTATATATTTATTTGTCTTAATTTTTTATTTATACATATTTGATTGTCTATTAATTTTTTTATATATATATTTATTCACGTATTTGTTTGCTAATTTACGTATCCATTTATATATATATATATATATATATATATATATATATATATATATATAGATATATATATATATATATATATATTCATCTATATGTTTGTTTGCCTATTGATTAATTAATATTTCATGTCCTTACGTATCCATTCATTGATATATATTATATTCATTCATTTGAATAATTGCTTACGAGCATTTATACTCATTCATACATTTATATATATATATATATATATATATATATATATATATATATATATATATTCGTTTGTATATTTGTTTGTCTATTTATTTATTTATTTGTTTGTTCGTTTATGTATTTGTGTTATCTAGACTTAGTTTCTTTCGGAACCATATGACTTCGTTATTGTGGAACCATGCTAATATCAATCAATCAACCAATCAATCACTACATCAATCCTATTCTTCCTCCTTCCTCCTAGATCGCCACTTTCCTCCTGTGGCTCACATCCTCCCCTTTCACACCCCGTAACCCCTCCACTGTTGAAGGATGACTGTGGATCTGAATAAAATCGTCTGACGGCAGCCAGAATAAAATGAGTCTTGCCCCCAAGCATCAAGGAATTGATTCCGTTCTTCTGTCAAAGCGGAAACTGTTGGCTCTTTTCGTGACAGCCGTACACTGGAGTGTTAACCTTAACTAGAACACAATATGTATTATTGTTTATAATCAATCCATCAGTTGTTGCCTCGACTTTAAAAAAAAGGAAAACCCGCAACCCCACACTGGCTGGCAGTTGTCCTCGGAACCTCCAAAAGATCTGTCTGGGAGGACACTTTGGACTTTTTTTTTTTTTTTTTTTTTTTATCAGTGTGGAACTCTTCCCATGTCATCGGTTGAAAGTGGTAAGGGAGAGGAGAGCAGTCGCCAGTTGCCATCTCTCCATGCTTAAAAAAGTGTAAGAAATACAGTTGAAGTTGATAAAGAGAGGTCAGAGGCTCAGCCCGGAGACCAAATGTCAACCCCTCAAGGCTGAGAGAGGTGAGGAGGTTGAAGACGGGTTTTTGAAAATGGACAACCTCGAGGTCCATCTTGCAGGGCATCACGTGCAACTAAGAACCCACCTGCAATTGCTCCTTCATTTTATACAAAAATCTCAAAAGCCTCTCCAGTATTGACATTACCGTAGCCTCTGTAGTCTTTCGAAAGGGTGAGGAGAGGTAGGGGACAAACTGAAGCTTTGATGGATTCGTTTGAAAGTGGTCGGCTAAACAAGGCCATTGTGGGTGAATAGAAACCATTGGTCATCTAAGAGAAGCGGTAGCCTATAATTCCTTCAATAAAGAGACTCACAAAGAGGAAAGGACAAAGAGAGCGCGGAGGTGAGTAGAGTTAATACAAAGAGAGTCGTTGGTTAAGCCACGTATGGTCAAGGTATATACAGTATGTGTTTGTCTTTGGGTTTATATGCAACCCACACTGGAGGGATTACCAGTGACGGGGACATACTAGTGACGGACGTCCGAGAGGATCGTCTCCCTGTTGTCGATCTTCAGAAACACATCGGACACCCTTACCTCGCTCAGGAGGTGCAGCCCTTAGGGGCTGGCACTCGAATTATGGGACGATCCAAACATCTCTATCTACTTCGATATTTTTTTTCATACTTATTCACATGGCAAAAGGGACAACCACCGACTGCTCCCCTCCTCCTTCTCCTCCTCCTCCTCCTCCTCCTCCTCCTCCTCCTCCTCCTCCTCCTCCTCCTCCTCCTCCTCCTCCTCCACTTCCCCTCCTCCAATCACCCGCGTCCTCTATACCCCATCTCCCACATCCACTGCCACCCCATCCTCACACACAAAATTCACTCTTCTAAAATTAATCCTCATGTATCCATCTATATATATATATATATATATATATATATATATATATATATATATATATATACACACATTTTTTCATGGATATGATAAAAAAAAAGCACCAGGTAGCATGAGGAATAAAAGGAGGAAAGTGCCACCCGGCGAGGAAGGGCTCAATTTATGTAATTACTTATTTCGTCAAGGCAATCCCACCTGAACCAGCCCGGACACCATCTCCCGGATCATTTTCTCGTTTCACCCGGACTTTTACGACGTTTGTCTTCCTTCCTCCTTCCTCCTTCCTCCTCCTCCTCTTTCTATCTCTCTCTCTCTCACTCTCTCTATTTCTCACTTTTTCTTTCTCTTTATCTCGCTTTTCTCCCTATGTTTATATATATCTTTATTTTCTCTCTTTCTCTCTCTCTGTCTGTCTGTCTGTCTCTTCCTGTCTCTTTTTCTCTATATTTTCCTGTTTATCCTCTCTTTTCAATCTTTTCCGCGATGACCCTCGACCTATGATAATCTTTACTTATTGTCTTATGTTTGTTCCCCCCCCTAGACTCTCCTCCCCCGTGGCCAGTGCCCCCTCCCCCCCCCCCATGTCCTGATCATCCCCCACTGCCAACCCCCTTCCGGACTGTTCCAGAAGATCTGGTGTTCTCCCCCGGTGTCTACACTCCCATGTGGTCACAGTTGTTGTATTTATATTATTTCTCTCTTTTTTTCCAATTTCATCTAATTTTATCTATTAATTTTTTGTATTTTTGTTTATTCATTTGCGTATCTTATTTTATTTGTCTATATATCTTTATTTGTTTATTTTTTATCTATATATATTTGTGGGTAATGGTCGAGGCATGTTTCATCTTCATGGCTGAATTTAACAATAGAATGTATATGAACATCCATCGTATTAATCATAAAATGACTTCTATCATTCACTAATAGCTACTCTACATGATATTTTAATTAAAATGTAACTATTTCTTCACTTTATTTATTTATATTTTATTTATTTTTCTTGTTGGTCTATTTTTTTCCAAGTGAGAGTTCCTGATCGCGTTGTAGAGGAGGAGAAAGGAGAGGAAGAAGATGAGAAAGTGAAGGAGAAAGAAGAAGAGGAAAAAGAAGGGGAGGAAAAAGAAAAGGGGAAAGAGGAGGAGGAAGAAAAAGAAGAGGAGAAAGATGAGGAAAAAGAAAAAATTAGGAAGAAGTAAAGGAGGAGGAGGAGGAAAAGAAGAGGAAGAGGAATAGGAGGAAGAAGAGGAGGAGGGCGAGTAGGAAGAAGAAGAAGAAGAGGAGGAGGAGGAGGAAGAACAGGAGGAAAAGGAACAGCTTTTAAAATCGTTAGACGTTAGCTAGAACAAAAGCTCTGTTGTGCGTCACCATGTTAAAGAGGTTAGGTTACTACCCGTTTACCGAGGTATAGAGTCACGCTTGCTGGCTTATACAAACGAATGTGCAGATATATCATTTTCCCAACGGCACAGCGTCCTCCAATGCCTCAGACACGCAATCAACAGCACAACATTTTTTTTTTCACAAAAGTCTCCTGAGAGGAGACCTATAGGAGGCCCGGGAATTGTTGCCATCAACCTCGACTGGTAATGGTAATGGAGAAGTATTAGTAATACGGGGGTAACAGCTTCTGGTAACCCGGTCGTGGGGAAGGCAGTACTGCTGACGATGATGCGTGTTATGGTGATATTAATGGTGAATGGGACGATTGACAATAGTGAATCGACATCAAAGGCTACACGTGCGCCAATGTTGGCAACGATGATATGGACAATAATGTGAATATGATACGAAACCGCTCTCGGTTGGACGGATTGGAACTCCCCCGGCCCGTGAACAGGCTCTGATTTGATTATTCCAAGATCCGGCGACCGCCAAATGGAACACATTTCCTATTATCTGATGATGTATCCCGGGGTTGCATGTTGGACATCAAATGTGGTTATATGTATCTGATCCGGCGTATAACCATATATTGATTTTGCCCCTCGCGAAGCTCTGAACATAGCTCGAGGCTGCAACAACCCACCGTGACTGTAGTTTCTCACCTGTCCTATACTCTGAGGTGTGTTTTCACTTGCTCCCCATACCTATATCTCCCCCAGTTATATATATATATATATATATATATATATATATATATATATATATTTTTTTTTTTTTTTTTTAATCGATGTCACCCCGCCTTGGTTCTCTACTTTAACTGTTATGACCCCCCCTCAGTTCTTTTTTTTGTTCACGTAACGCTGTTGTTATTTTTTCCCGCGTCGTTTATTTTTGTGGTTTCGTCCAATCGCCTTCTGGTTATTTCCTTCCTTCGCTGCGTCCTTTGTTTTTGCTCCCGCTAATGAGGTTCCTCGGCTTTCTTTAAACTTTTCCTTCGTCGGTCATTTATTGTTTCCCTCCCACCCCCTTTTTTTTTTTTTCTTTCTTTCTTTTTTTTCTTTTCTTTATATTTTTCTTTTCTGTACTCTTTTCTTTTTCCTTTCTTTTTATTTTTAATTCTATTTCTATTTCCCTTTTTTCTTGTATGTGTATTTTTGTATTCGCCTATTTGGGGTTTGCGCGCGCGTGTAGGTATGTGAGCCCATGTGCTCATTTATTTATACATGTGTGTACGTGATCCATGTTCAAATATGTACATGAGAGCAAACCTAAATATGCAAATGCATTTGCCCATATATACAGGTTAGTATGTGCATGTTTAGACGCGTGAGTATATATATTATTAATCGTTATATACATAGGGCCTGTGTTTGTACGGATTTTTTATTTGTGCGCGCTTGTGTTTATATGCTTAAGATGTATATATGTGAGTGTGTGTGTGTGTGTGTGTGTTTATTTATTTTTTATATTACATGTGTGTTTCTGTTTTGTGTACGTTTTTGTATGTTTGTATGTGTGTTTTTAGGACGAAGAGAAAAGGAGCTGTCGCCGGTTGTCACTCTCCCTTTTTTTTTTTTTTTTTTTTTTTTTTGTTAAGAGAGAAATAAAAAAGAGTTGATAAAAGAAGATCTTGCACATGATCCGGAGACCGAATGCCAGCCCCTCGGGATTGAAATAAATTGGGTTTGGGGGGGGGCCTTTTCACTAGTGAGTGTGTTTCCTAGTCTCGGCGTGTTGGCGTATATCTTGTAACGTGTGCGTGTCTGAGTGTGTGGGTGCGTGCTCTTCCTTCTCTTCCTTCGTAGATTTTCAAGAAAGAAATTTTCCTCTTTTGTGGCGGCTGAGGACCTCCATTACTTGTCCTTTTCTTTGTTTATATTTTGCTGCTCCTGAAAGTGTTCGCCACCATGATGAGTTTGAGGGAGAGAGGTCTTCGTCACATTTCTCTTCTTCCTCTTCCTCCTCCTCCTTTCCCTTCTCCTCCTCCTCCTCCTTTTCCTCATTTTTCTCTTCCTTTTCCTCCTCCTCCTCTCCCTCCTTCTCCTCTTCCTCCTCCTTATTTTCCTTTTCCCTCTCTGTTTCCTCATCGCCATCCTCCTCTTCCTCCTTTTCCTCCTATTCCAATTTCTCCTCCACACTCTCCTCCGTGCCCTCCTCCACACCCTCCTCCTCCTCCTCGCTCTCTTCTTCACTCTCCTCCTCGCTGTCCCCCTCTTCCCACTACTCTTCCACCATCTCTTCTTCCACCCCCTTCTCCTCCTCCTCCTCCTCCTCCTCCTCCTCCTCCTCCTCCTCCATCATAACTGCTGCAGAGACGCAGTGAAAACGAGAACTGAAATAGTGGTGGAAGTGGTGATAGTGATAGTGATGGTGATTTTAGTGTTGGAGGTGGCGGCGGTAGTAGTAGTGATGGTGCTGGTGGTGTTAGTGATGGAAGTAATAGCGGCACCAATGGTTACGGTGGTGATAGTGATGGTGCTAGTGTGAATGGTGGTGGTGACAGTGGTGGTGGAGCTGTAGGTGGTGATGCTGGTGGTGCAAGGAATCTTGCGAGGCATTAAAGTTTGTGAGGTGGTGGTGGTAGGGACGAGGTGGTGGAAGTGATGAGGTTTTGAAGGGTGTGAGGGGAGTATTTGTGTTGGTGATATGGAAGCTGTGTTATGTTTTTTTTTTTACAAAACGCCCGCAAAGGACCGCTCCTGGGAGAATACGAACAACATAAACAAAGGGGGAATATAAGTGTTCCAATGGGTCGAATTGCTTCCTCCTCTCTTCTCATACTAAACACCTCATTGCTGTTTCTTCGCTTTCCCCATCCCCCCACAGACATCCCCCCGCTCCCCCTCTCCCTTCTCCCCCTCTCCCGTGTCCCCCTCTCCCCCTCCCCTCCCACTCTCCCCCTCCCCTCCCACTCACCCCCTCTCCTCCCACTCTCCCCCTCTCCTCCCCCTTCTCCCCCTCTCCCCATCTCCTCCCACTTCCCCCTTTCCCCTTCTCATTCCCTCCTCCTCTCCTCCTTCTTCTTCTTCCCGTTCCTCCATTACCTCTTCCACCCCTTCCTCCTCCCCTCCTTCTCCTCCTCCTCCTCCACCTCTTCTTCTTCCCCATCCTCCTTTCTCTTCCTCTTTCTCACTTCTTCTTTACCCTCCCTTTTTTCTCCCCCTCCCCTGCTCTTCTTCCTTTTCTACTCTTCCTCTTCCCTTCTGCTCCTTTCTCCTATTTCTCTCCTCTTCCTTCCCCATCCTCCCATCCTCTTCCTCTCCCCCTCCTTCACCTTCTTCTGCCTTCTCCTGCTCATTTTCCTCCACCTCCACCTCCATTTTTACATCCACATACAGTCTTTGCGCGGTGCGTAGCAGATCCTCTCCCTCCCACTCCACCCCGGTTCCTCCATCCTCCCACCTTCCTCCACCCTCCCGGCTTAGTCCGCCGCCACCACCTACGCCAGTACCTAATTAATGTCACGTAATCAATAAGGAACTCCGGCGAGCTTGGAGTGGCAGATGCTCCAGGAGGTGCCGAGAGGGTGCCATGACTCTGAGTACCGGACGTTGAGGAACTCCCGCATCGCTGAGTCTGGTGGCAGCCTTCCTTGTGTCCCCGCGATGTGCTAGCTGATGGCACCGTAGACGTTCTCTGCGTCTCCTCTCGCGGAGGTTTTGGGGAGTAAGCAAAAGGTTTAAATGTTAGGAAGAAAATGAGAGCGAGGAAACCTCTTACACTGACGTCCATTGCCATATAAGGATAACCGTAAGATTTGCGGCCAACTTTGGTACATTGTTGTACCTTTATATGGGAGGAGAGCAGGGTGGGGGGGGGATGCTGGGTGGACCGGGGCTACGTGAGGGGGGGCACTGATAGGGGAGATAATGTCACTCTGACATTAGAAATAAAAAAAAACATGAATAAATAAAAAAGTAAAAGAATAGAAGTCTAGCCACACAGAACACAGTGTGTTGGGTCTAGGTATGTGAGTGAGCTGGTAGCTAGATGTGTGTGTGTGTGTATGTGCGTGTGTGTGTATAAACATATCGTCCGCCTAGTGCCTAAAGGTAGCTAGGCACTTTTACCCAAGGAATTATAGAGCAAGAAATATGTGTAGCGTTTCTGTTAAAGAACATCAAAGGCGACTTTTTTTTTCCTTAGAGTCACATAATAATTCTTGATGTCTGATTAAATGGGACCAAAGGCTGTAGGCGACCGTAGGGCACTCAGAGCGAACATTGTAGAATACGAGATATGAAGATGTGTTATTACGATGGTGATAATGACGTATTTAGTGTTGGTGTTGGAGGCGGTGGTGATAGTGATGAAGATGATGATGATAGTGATGATAGTATTGAAGGTAACGATAGTGGTGACATCGGTTTTAATGGTAGTTGTTTTTTATTAAATGTAGTTTACTAGCGTTTCTATCCTTGAAGACAATCTTGAGTCGCTTTTAGTAGTGGTGACGGCTGTGGTAGTGGTGGTGATGATGGTGATAGTGGTGGAGAAGGCAGTAGTGGTGGTGACACTGATGGTAGTATTGGTGGTGATGGTCATAACAGTGGTATTGGTGGTGACGATGGTGGTGGTGATAGTAGTGGTGATGGTGACGGCAGTGGTAGTGGTGGTGATAACGGTGGTAGTGGTGCTAGTGATGACAGGGGTGTTGGTGGTACTAGTCTTAGAGGCAGTGGTGATAAGGAAAGAGCGCAGCTGTAGTTGTTTGTTGATCGACGGTATCAGACAGTTGTATTGAACAGTTGCGTCGAACGCCCGCACCAACCAACCAAACTGGTCGCCGAGTGAATAATAGACTTGTGGTTCAGATTTAATCAGAATGACCAGTTATTGTGTGCGTAATTCACCATGTTCTTGGATCACGTGTTAGACTCTTGATCGACAGCTACTACCCTCTCGTATGAGAGCTCAAAGCTCATATATGACCGATCTATAGGTAATGCTGTGACCTGACACACACAAACCCAACTTCCCGCCCATGAGAGTTGGAGTAACGGCTCTCAGCGCAGCGATACTGAAATATTTCAGCCCTGGGCGGGATTCGAATTCGGACCGCTAAATTAGCAGTTACGAACTCTACCACTGTGCCGTGTGTGTGTACACATATATCCAGTTGTTCTATTAAATATTCCATGATCATCGCTTCATATATTTTGTCCCTTTTTCCAATTCTGTCCGAGAATTGTTTTAAAGATAAAACATAACCTATTATATAACCAGACGCGGCTACAGAAAGAGCTTCATCTTTGTAATATGCACACGCATTTCACATAGTTTAACTTGATTTAGTTTAATTAAAGGGATACGTTACCAACTCAGGCATAATTACCTAAACCTCCACGTGGTCTTGTTTACCGTTTGATCCCAAAACTCGCCGCGAGGGGTAGATCCGTATTCCTACTACAAGGATGACGCCCTATCTGGAGCCGCACGTTTATGTACCGTACCTGTTGTGCGATACAATTCTTCCGCTTATGTTTTTCGAAGTATAAAAACGCAGTTGCGCGCGCGCACACACACACACACACACACACACACACACACACACACACACACACACACACACACACACACACACACACACACACACACACGCGGTGTTGTGGTACCCCGTTCGATTTCTAATTTAGTTATTCGAATTCGAACATCGCCCAAGGCTGAGAATTTCAGCAGCGCTCCACTACGAGCCGACACTCCAACCCTGGTGGGCAAGGAGTTGTGTGTGTGTGTGTGTGTGTGTGTGGTTGCTATAACATCACACCATTACCCACAGATCGTAATATGATATATATGAGCTCTGAGGTCTCATCCGGGAGGGCACAAGTCCAACACGTGATCCATTCCTTTGGTGTATCTCCCACACATACATAGCATTACTTTGCCCGTGTAAGGCCAACAGTTAGGTAGCTGTTGCCATTTCGTGTGTGCGTACACTTAAACATCCTTGAACGAGCCCGTTGGCCAATTGGACATGTACGCACTTCCATTGGCCTCAACGGGTCACAAGTGTGCAACTAGATTGTTGGCCAACTGGAAATTGCACCTGCTCTCCTAAACGGGGTGCCAGTGTGAGCGTAATAATATTTATTATCATTTTTACTGTTGTTTTTGTTATTAATACTGTTGTTATTATTATTATCTTTATTATTATTATTATCATTATTATTATTATTATTATTATTATTATTATTGTTATTATTTATTATTATTATTATTTAGGAATGGATGCGAAGAGGAGACTGTATGAAGGAGTGATTGTGCCAACAGCACTGTATGGGGCAGAAACGTGGAACATAAGAGAAGAAGAGAGAAGGAGTTTGAATGTGTTTGAGATGAGGTGTCTGAGAAGTATGGTGGGGTTACTAGGCTAGATAGAGTGAGAAATGAGGAGGTGAGGAGGAGAACAGGGGTGAAAAAGGATTTGGGAGAGAGGGTTGATGAAAGAATATTAGGATGGTTTGGACACATGGAAAGAATGAGTGAAGAAAGACTAGTAAAAGAGGTATGGAAGGCAGATGTGGAGGGAGTGAACATGAGGGGACGTCCTAGGATGAGGTGGATGGATGGGGTGAAGGGGGCTTTGGGGAAGAGGGGAATGTCTGTTGAGGAAGGAAGGGAGAGGACGGAAGACAGAGGTGAGTGGAGAATGGTTGTATATGGATGATGTTGTGACTGCATGAGGAGGAATGGGCGGGGGGTGGGGGGGGGGTAGTATGTGTGAGTAAATTTTGACGCAGCCCGAAGGGATTTCTCCCCGTCTTCTTTTCTGCATGAGAGGACGGAGAGGGGGGGTCGCCGATTAAATGAAGCGGCCTTGCTGTGGATGTACTGTGTCTTGCGACACTGCTTCTGACCCAGGGCGGTGGGCAGGGTTCAGGGATGACCCGTCATCCAGATGGTGCTCAGATGAGAGGAAGGGTGGGAGGGGTGTGGAGTGTATTTAGGGATGAAATGGGTGGGAGTGTTTTTATGCCTTTCCCTTTGTGGCTACCTCCCTTGGAAGGGGGAAAAAGCCTTGGTATATGTATGTATGTATTGTTATTTATTATTATTATTTATTATTATAATTCATTATTATTTTTTTTTCTATCATTATTTATTATTATTATTAGTAGTAGTAGTAGTAGTAGTAGTAATTTTTTTCTTTTTTCCTCCATTTTTATCGACCCTTCATTTGACAAAGAGCACTCTACAGGTGAATAAAATCGTTAGGTGACATCCGAAAGATATTTGAAGTCATTAGTGTCCCATTTAGTCACTTCCCTATGGTGACGAACTTTACTGAATTTGTTTTGGTTAAGGTCAGGCAATTTATATGCCTTTATGGGGATGACTGGACTGCAGGGGGTTTTAACAACCAGCTGCAGGCTAGAGTAGGTCTAACAGCTGCATGAAACCGTTTATTGTTAGCCAGAATAAAATTAAATTCGACACAGGAAAAAATATATAAAACACTAAGGATGGGTCAAAGTAATAATAGAACTAACATAAACGCTCACATACGTTCAGTTTGAGTGGCGAGACAGGAAATAAAGCAAAAGTAAATATTAGGAAACACGGAGAAGGTGGGTGGGGGGGAAGGGGCTTCAGGGAAGCCTGGGCAAGGAGCGGAGGTGTATATAAACCATGTAAACACTGAGAGAGCAAATTGTATGTTATTAGGATAAACAGTCTTAGGCAGGACAGCTGCGCTGAAGTGGAGCGCAGGAAGAACTCCACACTGAAGAAGCCGTGGGAGGGCCTAGGAACGAGACGAGATCGGTGAGAGCTTCTGCAGGAGAATTTAAGGTTCCCAGGGACTTCAAGGGTAGAGTCTTGGCTTTCTGTGTAAGGTCGGGGAGAGGGGGAGGGAGCTGGAAGACATAAACGTATTGTGTATACAAGGAAAGTAGGGGAAGGGAGGGCAAAGGCATAAGTGTTGGAGGTGGTGATAGAAGGAACCAAACAATCCATTTGTTGCCTCTGGTTTCTCTTGTAGGAGACCCCCGACCTCAGGGTACCCGCCAACGGCCACTGAGTTTACGCCTTAGGTCCCTCGAAAAGGAGGTATTCGCGATGCCTGTGTTTTGCAGATATAAAAGAACGTTGAATTATAGATTCACTCTTTGTATTTTATATATGTATTAAATATTGGAGGTAGAAGTGTTCATGTGGTGGGAAGAGAGAGGTAGAGAACCGAGACAAAGACTTGAGAAGACTAGAGACTACTGCAGGAGGAGGAGGTACTAGAGGTAAGGAGAGGTTGGTATAGAAGGAGGTAGGAAACAGGAGGCAGGGGCAGGGGTGAAGGAAGCAAAGTTTTACTGGAGGTAGGAGGCAGAGGAGGGTGTTAAAGTTGTTAGGATGTGATAAGGGTAGAAGTAGGAGACAGATGTATGTAGGAGGTAGGGATACAGGTAGGAGGCAGGGACCTGGGTGAAGGAAATAAGGATATACATGAGGTAGGAGGCAGAGGAGGATGTAAAAGTGGTTAGGAGGTGATAGGGGTAAAAGAAGGAGGTAGGGATGGAGGCAGGATGCCGGGACCTGGGTAGCGGAAGCAAGGATTACAGGAGGCAGGAGGTAGGAGGCGAGGGAGGCGGAAGAGGAGGGAGGAGGGGCTTAAGTCAGTAGCGGAAGCTTAGAGTTTAGGCTTGAGATACTCCTGAGTTGAACTTGTAAACGAAAACAGGAAGAAAAGATGATAAACAAAGAAATAAGAACGGGAAAAAGAAACGAAAATTTGTTCATAAACAAATGAATTAAATGATAAACGGAGGAGTTAGGATTACAGATACTAAGAGGTGAAAGAATGATGTCTAGAAATACACAAGAAAAATTTGAAGAAGAAGAAGAAGAAGAGGGGAAGGGGGAAATTTAGAGTAAACCGAGTTCCTAATTGTGATATCTAGATGTTTGAAGGTGGAAGAAATGAGTTCTAGAAACGTAACGGAGGCTTAGGAACTTGAGGAAGAAGTTGATGAAGTCTGTGTACTCTCTTTTACAACTTTGTTCTAGTTGATGCCTAACGATTTTATTCGGTTGAAGGGTCTAGCATGGTTTTCTGGTGTTTATATTTTTATGTCTTTATTATTTTACTTATATTTTTGCTTATTTTTAATTTCTATTTTTTATCTAATTTATTTGTTTATATATTTATTTATTAATGTTTTTTACTTTGACAAACGACGACTGCCCCTTCCTCCTCCTCCTCCTCCTCCTCCTCCTCCTCCTCCTCCTCCTCCTCCCCCCAGCCGGTGACATACAAACGGGACCACACTCACACAACACAGACAGCAGTCCAATATTTCTTCACAAAGAGATCTATGGGAGGACTTAAGGACCGCTGCCGGCAGCTATGGTGATGCGGGTTTATTATTACTATTGACGCACAAGCGAGCATCACACAGAAGCAGTCACCTTTGCCTTACGTATCCGGGTAGCCGAGCCCAGTGAGCTGCACCTATGGCCCTATGGACTCGATCCGTGGTCCTCTTACTCACGAGCCGGGGAGCAAACCGCACGAGCCACAGTTATTAGGAAAATTAGCAGTTGTCTGAGAACAGGGAGTGGGAGATGAACGTCACAAAGGATGGAGGGTGGGGGCGGGGGTGGGTGGGGAAGGGGGCTGCCAGAGGGTCCTGAGGACAATCGCGACTTGATACGTTGTGAGTTGGTGTCGAAATGGATTCGGTCAACGAAGTGTTACGAGTGGAGGCTCCTACCTCCTCCTCCTTGTCCTCCTCTTCCTCCTCGTCCTCCTCCTCCTCCTCCTCCTC
This sequence comes from Oratosquilla oratoria, assembly GCF_046742065.1. Classification (NCBI taxonomy): domain Eukaryota; kingdom Metazoa; phylum Arthropoda; class Malacostraca; order Stomatopoda; family Squillidae; genus Oratosquilla; species Oratosquilla oratoria. The sequence continues at coordinate 103,349,163 of NC_134777.1, read as the reverse complement.
CTCTTCCTCTTGCTACTCTACCTCTTCCCCCTCCTCCTCCTCTTCCTCCTCCTCCTCTTCCTCCTCCTCCTCTTACTACTCCACCTCCTCCTCCTCCTCATCTTGCTACTACATATCCTCCTCCTCCTCATCATCATCATCGTCCTCATCCTCCTCTTGCTTCTACACCTCCTCCTCCAACTCTTTCTACTCCACTTCCTCTTTCACCTCTTGCTACTCCACCACATACGCCTCCTCATCTTACTAACCATCTCCTCCTCCTCCTCTCATGCTACTCCTCCACCTTCTCTTCATTCTTCTCTTCATTCTCCTCCTGCTCTTTCTCCCCCTTATCATCAATATCTCCCTCCCTTTCCCTCTTCCCCTCCATCGCCCACTACTCTTCTGGGAGGGAGGGAGGGAAGGGGCTAGATGGAAGGAGGGAGAGGCAGAGATGGAGAAGAGGGGAGTGGCTGGTAAGATTCAAGACAACGGCTGTACATGACGCCAGGTGATTTTATTCAACCAAGAATAGGGGGAACCTCCCCTCCCCTATTGAGCAACGAGAGGAAGGGGGACTTGTTTATGTATTCTGGTTGTCGCCAGGAGATTTTAATCAGCCCGAGGAGCAGTGGGAAGGTGAAGGAGTTCGTTCTCTTCTCTCCCCTAACGCCATATCCAGGTCCCCGTTTCGCTTTTACTTGTTAACCTAACTCAGTTGTTCCCCAATTTAAACTTTTAACCTCCTACTTTTCCTTCGCATTGTGCCACCCAGCCTTCCTCCCTCCCTCCCACCCTCCCTTTCTCCCTTCCTCCCTTACTCCCTTCCCTCCCGCCCTAGTCTCACTATCACGTCGCACACACACATACACATACGCATACACATACACACACAACTTCTCATATATGGTCAACCTTCGTGTAACCTTCGTGTGTGTGTGTGTGTGTGTGTGTGTGTGTGTGTGTGTGTGTGTGTAATTCACCACCATGGTCTTGGATCACGTGTTAGACTTGCGGCCGACACCAGTTACCCTCCCGGATGAGAGCTCAGAGCTCATGATTATATGGCCCGACGTTTGGATAATGTTGTGTGTGTGTGTATGTGTGTCTGAGTCTTTGTGTGGTATACGCTGTCACCTTTCCTCTCTAATAACCTTCGCTCCACCCAGACCCTGTTCTCTCTTACTCAGCCACCTCACACAGCCCCCCAGGCCCAACCAACTCCTCCCCACACTCCCTACACTCCCAGCCCCCCTCGCGAAAACTCCCCGCGTGTACAAACTTCGACACAAACTCCGACACAAACTTCACCCGTACAAACTTCCGCTGCACAAACTTGTGCGTAAATCGCTCGTTTGCTCGCGGGATAGATCACGCGCGCACACACACACACACACACACACACACACACACACACACACACACACACACACACACACACACACACACACACACACACACACACACATGACTCTGTGGCGCTGTTGTTAGAGTCTCGCCTGCCACTACGGAGGTCCGGGTTCGTGAATACACATGACTCTGTGGCGCGGTTGGTAGAGTCCCCGACTGTCACTACGGTGGTTCGGGTTCGAATCCTGCCCAGGGCTGAAAATAATTTCAGTACCGCTGCGTTTCGAGTCGTTACTCCAACTCTCGTGGGCTGGGAGTTGGGTATGTGTGTGCGTGTAAGGTCAAAGCATTACCCAAAGATCGGTCATACGAGCTCTGAGCTCTCTTCCGGGAGGGAAATAGCTGTCGATCACGAGTCCAACACGTGATCCAAAGACCAAGGTGAATACAAAGACCAAGTTGAATACACACACACACACGCACAAACACACACACACACACACACACACATACACACACACACACACACACATGCACTCAGGTATACCCCCACACAAATATACGCTCACACACGGATGCGGGCACACACACACAACAATGTACACAACCATACATACACACAGATGTATACACACACAGAGAAATACACGCAGATATACACACAGATTCACACACACACACACACACACACACACACACACACACACACACACACACAGAGGCATACACTGAATAAGCAAAGTATTTGAAGAAGATATTTGAAAATCAGCTTTCCATGCAATATGAGAGAAGAAAGAATACAATTAGACATCATAAGCACAGATACAGTACCCGACGAATATAGCTCTTGTCCTGTATACTGCAGTTGGGTAATATGTACCTCGTGCCCCAGCCAGACACTAACTGCTTTTCGAACATCACCACCACTAACTACTCGCTCACTAACAACCTCGTCATGTCCTCGTGTAGTTATAACCTTTTTAAGGTCAGCACAACCTGATGTCTGGCGTTTGGTCGCCTGTCGATCCTGTTGAAGGTTATTGATTGGGAAGAGCAGTTAAGTGATCTCAGGATGAGTGGCGGTTATTGATTAGGAGTAGGCAAAGTCAACAAACGTTTTGTCGAACCTCAAAGCAAACGTTTGCCATTCTGCTGCCAAAACGTTTCCCAATATCTTATTTATTTATTTATTTATTTATTTATTTATTTGTCTCCCTTTAAGTACAGCCCTGTAACTTGGCGTGTACAGCTTTTCATGGACATACACACAACCTTGTTTACACACACACACACACACACACACACACACACACACACACACACACACACACACACTCGGTGGCGCAGTTGGTAGAGTCCCTTACTGTCACTACGGCGGTCCGGGTTCGAATCCTGCCCAGGGCTGAAATAATTTCAGTACCGCTGCGCTTCGAGTCGTTACTCCAACTCTCGTGGGCGGGGAGTTGGGTGTGTGTGTGCGTGTAAGGTCACAGCATTACACATAGATCGGTCATACGAGCTCTGAGCTCTCTTCCGGGAGGGAAACAGGTGTCGATCACGAGTCCAACACGTGATCCAAGGACCAAGGTGAATACAAAGACCAAGTTGAATACACACACACACACACACACACACACACACACACACACATACACACACACACACACACAAACACAAAACCTTCTCTGAAGGTACAGTGGCCGCCACTTCTACGTACTGCAGAGGCCGATATCTACCATGTAGCTGTGGGGTTGAGGGGGGGAAGACGTAAACACATCCTTTGGTCGTAGATTTACGAAGTGAATTAAGACATCGCAGACTTTCGAGTATCGTAAATGCTCGTCTCTTTATTCTTTATCTTCACCATCTCTTTTCTCTTCTTCTTCTCCTTCTTCCTCCATCTCCTTCTCCTCCTCCTCTTCCTCTTTCTCCCCATATTCGTCTCCACCTTCATCTTTACCACTTCCTCTTCCCCACCTTCCTCCTCCACCTCCTCTTCCACCATTTCCTCCTCCTCTTCCTCTTCATAATCGTGTTCCCTTCATCTTTACCCCTTCCTCTTCCCCACCCTCCTCCTCTCTTTCCTCTTCCACCAATCCTGCTCTCACTTCCTCCTCCTTCTCCGCCTCCTCCTCCTCCTCCATTGCTTCCTCCTGCTCTCCATTCACCTTCTTCTCTTCGTCCTCCATCTCCTCTTACACTCTCTCCATTTCCAGTTTCACTCTCTTTTTCCATTCTCTTTCACCCTCTTCCTCCTCCATTCTATTTCTCGCTCTTCTTCCTCTCACCTTACCCCGTACATCATTTCGTCTTTATCACCGTTCCTTCTCTCTCTCTCTCTCTCTCTCTCTCTCTCTCTCTCTCTCTCTCTCTCTCTCTCTCACACACACACACACACACACTCTTTCTCTCTCTCTCTCTTCTTCTTCTTCTTCTTCTATTTACGCCATTATATTTTTTTCGTTTGCCTCCTCTGAAATCTCATTTTCTCTTCTACTCAACTCTCTTGTATTATTTGTTGATCCATCTGTTTATCTATTTTCATTATTATTATTTTTGTATCGTTGGTTCCTTTCATTGAGTCACCTTTCATCCTCCACTCTTTATTCCGTTTCCCCCTCCTCTCTCCTCTTTCTCTCTCTCTCTCTCTCTCTCTCTCTCTCTCCCCTTCTTTCAATATTCTCTTCCTTCTCCTCCTCCTCCTCCTCCTCCTCCTCCTCCTCCTGCTCTTCTTTCTCCTTCTCTTCCTTCTCCTCTTTCCCTTCCTCTTCCTCTTCTCTCTCCCCTTGCAGCTACTGTCCCTTTTCTTCTTCCCCCCTCCCTTCTCCTCCTCCTCCTCTTCCTCCTTCTCCTCCTCCTTCTTCCTCCTCGTCCTCGTGCTCCTTTTGCACTCCGCCTCATTAGGACTCCCGGGCTTTGTTCACTGAATAAAGCAAAATGCTTCCCCCCTTCCCCCCTTCACCCCTACTTCGTCTCACAACCTGCCAGTTCTCCCTCTCCCCTCTCTCCCTCCCCCCTCTCACTCTCCCTCTCACTCTCACTCTCACACTCGTTCTGCGGGGGAACTTCTTTACTGATCACTCAGCTCGTGAGTGGTCGCCCTCCTCCCCTCTTAGGTCTCCTCCCCTCCCCTCCCCTCCCCTCCCCTCATTCCCCTCTTCATCTTCTTTCCCTCTTAACATTACGTTTTCTTTCCATCCCCGTCATTCTCGATCTCTCCCGCCTTCCGTTTTCTTTCTACGTTTACTAACCTCGCTCGCTCTCCCCCCCCCACCTCTTTCCCCCCCAGCTCCGTTTCCACCACGCTGCTCACCCAATCTTCTGCTCTTCCCCCCCTCCCTCTTTTCTCCCATCCTCTACTTTCCTCCCCATCCCCCTTGCTATCCACCTCCCCCACTTTCACGAGATCTGCCCCCACCATTCTGCTCCCCATCCCCCCGTTTCTTGTTCACTTTTCTCCCCTTTGTGCTCACTGTGTTGATATTACACCTTCCCCCCACCAAACACACCACCGTTTGCTCACTCTTCTTCCTTCTCTCTCTCTCTCTCTCTCTCTCTCTCTCTCTCTCTCTCTCTCTCTCTCTCTCTCTCTTCCCCTTTTTTACCTCCAAATCTCCAGCTCTGTTAGCCATCTTTCCCCCTCCCTCCTTCTGCTCCCCTCCCCCACCTTCCTTTCCCTCCTTCCTTCATCCCTTTCCTCTTCCTCTCCTCATCGTTCTCATCCCATCTCCCCTCCTTCCCCCTCCCCCTCTCCCCTCTCCTTCTCCCGTCCCCTCTCCCCTCCCACATTCCCCTCCCCCTCCCGTCCCCTCTCTCCCTTTCCCCTCTCCCCCTTTCCCTTCTCCCTTCCCCCTTTCCCCTCCCCCTCTCCCGTCCCCATTCCCCCCGCACGTCTCCCCCCCTTTCGCCATCACGCCCTGATCTGCCTCCACCCTTTCTCGCCCCGCCCCCCCTTCCACACTTTTTTTGCTAAACGTTCCTTACCATTCCCCTCACGTTCTTCTCGCGCCGTTCCCCTATCATCATTTGCTCCTCCTACCTCTCCCCCTCTCCCCCTCTTCCCGTCCCCCACCACTCTCCCCCTTCGGCCTTCAGTTTTGTTTTGCTGTCTTGATCTTTTCCACCGCAAGTCCTCCCCTTCCCCCCTCCCCCTCCCCCCCTCCCCCTTCCTTCTCTTTTCTCCCCCTTCCCTTCTCAGTCTCCCCCATCGCCGTCCTGGTCACCCCCACTTTCCCCCACCCCACCCATTCCTTCCTCCAGTAACCCTCTTTCCTCCCTCCTCTCCCCCCTCCTCTCCCTCCAACTCTCCTCAATATGTATGATCTCCCCCGTCTTCACCCATTCTCCTCCGTTTACCGCGCGCTCTCCCCCGTTCCAACTTGTTCTTTCCCTCCCTACTTTTCACTTTCCCCCCTTTCTCACCCCCTCCCCTGCCCCCACTTCCCCCCCATTCCTCACTTGGTATTTCTTCACATGCCTTCTCTTTATCCCCAATTCGCTCTTTCTGCCTCCCCCCTTTCTCTCTATCTCTCTGTCTCTCTCCCCTTCCTCCTTCCCCTGACCTCCCCTTCCAACCCTTTGTTGTTCTATTCCTCCCCCCACTCTGACTGTTTTTCCTCATTTACTTTCCACTGTGGCTGTTTTCCCTCCCGTTCATGTTCGTCTTTCCCCCCACATTTTCTCTCCCCACCACTTTTTCTTCTCCCCACGTTGCCGCCATTTCTCACTCGAGTTATTTTCCTCTTCACTCCACCTCTTCCTCTCCTCCTCCCCCCTCTGCACCACCTCCACATTTCCCCCCTCCTCCTCCTCCTTCTCCTCCTCCTCCTCGTCCTCCTCCTCCCCAACCCCCTCCTCCATCGCCTTCTCCCCCTACTCTCCCCGCCACCTCCTCCTCCCCTCCTCCTTCCACATCCCCTTCCTACTCCCCCCCACTCCACTCCCTGCGTTCCTACTCCTCCTTGGGCGCGCTAATTACGTGGCATGAATCGAGCAGGCAGGTGTGAACACACACACATACACACACACACACACACACACTCACACACACACTCACACACACAGGCACACACATACACACACACACACACACACACACATGCACACAGGCACACACACACTCACACACACAGGCACACACATACACACACACGCACACACACACACACACACACACACACACACACACACACATGCACACACACATGCACACACACAAAGGCCCGATTGCCCTCGCACCGCTTGTTACGGCCCGACCTGACTTTTGCCGCCGTCGCTTCCTCTCACGCTTCTCACGCCTCGTTTCTTCCTCCCCACCCGCTGACCCCTTCCCACATTTCCCTCCCTCCTCCCACTCCTCTCCTTTCGTTCTCTTTTCCTCTCTTCCCACATCTCTTCCCTCTTTCCAACATTTCTCTCTCTCTCTCTCTCTCTCTCTCTCTCTCTCTCTTATTCTCTCTCTCTCTCTCTCTCCCTGTCTCTCTCTTTCTCTCTCTCTCTCTCTCTCTCTCTCTCTCTCTCTCTCTCTCTACATTTTTGGTGTGTGTCCATTTGTATGTGTGTGTGTGTGTGTGTGTGCATGTGTGCGTGCGTGTGTGTGTGTGTCTTTGTCCGTGTACAGTATGTGCCCACAATTGTAACTTTTCCAGCCCGGTTCCATTAATCTTCGCCTCTTTACCCTTTCCCCATTAAACCCATCCCCCTCATCCCCATTCATTCCTCCCCCCCCATCCCATCTCCTTTACTGTTTACCTCCTGCTCACTCGTACCCAACTCCTCTCCCTCCTTACGCCTTATTTCTCTCCTCACCCCTTTATCCTTCTCCTTTTTCGTTTCTTCTCCTTAGCCCTTCTTTCTCTTCCTTTGTTTCGTTTCGCCATTTTTTTTCTCCCAAAAGCCATTTTCCCTTATTCCCATTTTCTCTCATTCTCATTTTCCCTCATTCCCATTTTCCTTTCATCCCATTTTCTCTTCCTAGTTCTTATTCCCATTCTCCCTTGTCTTTTTCGTTTTCTTTAGACTTCCCATTCGTATTTTTACTTTACCTTTCTTCCCCTCTCTATTCCTATCTTCTCTTTTTATTCTGCTTTTATTCCAATATTGATATATTTATTGTCCTGCCTCTCTCCTTCCAGTTCACTCTCCCCCTCCCCCCCCTTTGTCTCTCATTTCCCTACACCCTTTCCTCAACCTGTTTCATTTCTTATCTCTATCATAATCTTATCATCTCTCTTTTCCATATTTAACTCATTCCCTTTGTTATTCTTTATTCCAGTATCTATTTATACCTATTCTTCCTTATGTGATCTCTTCTCTACCGTATCTTTTATCTCTCCTATCTCTATTTTCCTGTCTCTTTATCTCTTGTATACCCCCATCCCTTCTGTCTCTCATCTCCCCTATGCTGTCTCTCTGTCCAGTTATCTATACCTATTTTCCCTTATGTGATCTCTTCTCTACCGTATCTTTTATCTCTCCTGTCTCTATTTTCCTGTCTCTTTATCTCTTGTATACCCTTATCTCTTCTGTCTCTCATCTCCCCCTGTGCTGTCTCTTCTCTCTGCCGTCTTCCCTGTCGTTATATCTCCTATCTATGTTATCTTGCAACAGATGAGATGCAAGATAATGCTTGACACTGGCTCGATATTGTCCACAAGGATAGAAGCGCTGGTAAACTACAGCCCATGACTCGCTTGTCATATGCCTTCCCGGACCCGTCGTCGTCCATTGTGGACAGGAGACCATTTGGTCCTTAATGAGGTCGGATGCGGACAGAAATGAGAGTAGATCAACAAACCTAACATGGACATAAACAAACTAAAGAATCGTATTCATTCACACATTAATTCAATTGACCCTTGAATCTTTGGACTGTGCTACATTCCCTCCCCTTGCTCCCCCCCACTCTCATCTCCCCCTATCCCCTCTCCCCCCTCTCCCCTTTCCCCTCTCCCAACTCCCCCTTCGTGTTCCTTCCCCTTGTTTCCCCATTCTCTCCCCTCTCCTGCACCTCCTCCCTCCCCACCCATTCCATCCTTTTCCCCTGGTCGATTATCACCTCCTCTTATTAATTATTTCGACCAACGTCCTCTTCGTCCTCCTCCTTTTTCTCTTTCTCTTCCTCTTCCTACTCCTCCTCCTCCTCCTCCTCTTCTTCCCCCTCTCCCCCTACTTCTCTTCGTCCCCTTTCTCCCTTTCTTCCTCTTAATTCTTCTTTACCTCGTCCCCTTCTTCTCCCCTCCTCCTCCTCCTCCTCTTTCTCCTCCCCCTCCTCCTCCTCTTTCTCCTCCTTCCTCCTCTTCTTCCAGTTCTTCAGGCTTCTCTCGCGACTTCTTATGCTAATTGCCAACTTACAAGATTTTCGCAGCAATTATCTTTCTGTGTATTTTTCCTTTCAGACCCTTTTTTGAAAAAGTGTGAATGCGCAGGAGTAGGAGGACTTGCCATTTTTTTTTTGGGGGGGGGGGGAAGGGGAGTCGCGGGGTTGAGAGGTTTTTCTACATTGTTGCTCTCGTCCGCAGGGATTACCGTGGACACAAAACACTTGGCAGTGTAACGCGTTCACACACAAACACACACACAAAAGAAAAAAGTATGTGTGCACACACACACACACACACGTATATATATATATATATATATATATATATATATATATATGTATATATATTGTTACATTCTGACAAGTTGAAGTGAGTAGAAAAAGGAAAGACTGGAGTCTTAATACAAGTTTATTCTCGACTAGTTTCGCAAAAAAAAATTTAAGCTTGTAGCGGAACTAGTACAAAAACTGGGTTTAAGAATATATATATATATATATTTTCGATTGATTGCCATTTATCTATTTATTTATTTAGATAACTTTGATGTTTTCGATTTCCCTCAAACTAAAGTCAGAATGAAAATAACTGAAAGAGAGAGACGGGTTTCCACATTGCAACAGAGGCTTGGATTTTTTTTTTTTTTTTTTTTTTTTTTTTTTTTTTTTTTTTTTTTTTTTTTTTTTTTTTTTTTTTTTTTTTTTTTTTTTTTTTTTTTTTTTTTTTTTTTTTTTTTTTACTTAATTTGATCCATTTATCAATTTTCCCTGTGGCTTAAGCCATAGAACAATCCTGAAGCATAATTATCGCGCCTTCATTGGTTTTATTTTGACTGACGCCAGGCGATTTCATTCAGTTGAGGGAAGGAGACCTTCTTTAGTCCTGGATGCTTTCATGAGCCGTCCTCGGAGGTTGGTGTAGAGACGGTTCCGGGCTTGTCTTGCTTGCCCAAGTCTCATCCGGCAGAGCTCTTCCGGAAGCCCTGGAAGGACACTTTTCTTCTTCTTCTTCTTCTTCTTCTTCTTCTTCTTTTTCTTCTTCTTCGTCTGCTTCTTATTCTTCATCTTCTTCCCCTTCTTTTTCTTCTTCACCGTCTTCTTCTTTTTCTTCTTCGCCTGCTTCTTATTCTTCTTCTTCGCCTTCTTTTTCTTCTTCGCCGTCTTTTTCTTTTTCTTCCTCTTCTACTTCCTCTTCTAGTGAGTGTTCGTATTGCAATACTGGGATTTTATTGTGGTTGACTGCAGATGACTTAAATCTATTTTGAGAGTGAAAATAGGAACAATTTTACAAGATCAGCGTCCCGAGGCGAACTGTCACCCTGATTTACTATATTTATCTATTTCATGTTTTATCTTATTGTATTTAATTTACTGCATTTTATTTTCATATTTCATCTTGTTGTTTCTTTTATTCTTAATTTATTTTATTTTAATTTTTTTACTTGTTTATTTCATTTCATTTTTTTTTTCAATTACTGATGACATATTTCCACAAATAGGTTGTCCATTTCTCAGTAATTATTTTCATCATCCGTTTATGTTATCCGAGTTCTATCCACATCCATTTCCATGCCTCACGATACGCTGGACGAATGTAGTGCAAGAAATTAGAGTAGTGGTGGCCCACTGGGAAAAGTTAGTCGATCTTGCAATTTAAGTGACCGAGTCCGAGTCCTGGAAGAACCATACCTTATCTTATGGTAAAAGGTGAAGAGCTTACGCCAGTAGGCGCTGAATAGCTGCTACTATGTACTGTAGGGACCGTGGGGGGAGGGGTTGACAGGTAATATAATTCACTGTTGGGAATCGGAGACGAGTGGGAGTGGGACTCGAACCCTTGCCTAGGTAATTACGAGACCAGCACGCGTCCGGTGGCGCCACCAAAGCAGTAAGGCACTGGTTTATGAAAAGATTTTCCCTTCGGGTGTTTCTTCGCCAGAATCAAATGGTTTAACTGTTTAGTGACAGCCCTCCATGTAATGCTTGTCTTGTTGCCTCTATGTGATTCTGTTCTTTTTTCTGTATTTTTTCATATGCAAGGATAGATACCGTCTTTCGAAATTATATTACTATCTACTTGGACTGATAGTTGAAAAAGGAACAACGAAAAACGGGAAACATAAAGAAATGGAAAAACAGAAAATAAAACAAAATCGAAAAAAAAACACAGGAAAATCGAAAAAAGATGAAAAAAACGACAAAAACAAAAATAATCCAAGACGGAGGAACTAACTTCAAGTTGGTACATCTACCAAAAAAAGGAAACGACGAAGAGTTGAGGGAAACGAGTTCCAAGGAGGGAAATAGACGACTCCTTCAGAGTTGAAGCTGATCCCGGAATGGGTATTGTTAAGGACCTGCCCTTGTAATTGTGACTGTGGAAGAAAAAGAAGAAAACGGGAGCGGGGGGGGGAGGAGGGGGCGCAGCAATTGCGTACGAAAGAGATCAAAAGGCTTATGCGAGTGTCTGAGCTCGGGTGGAGGGGTGGGAGGGGTAGAGGAGAAGGATAAGGAGGAGCGGCTGAAAAAGGAGGAGGAGGAGGAGGAGGACTACGACGCCATGATCGATGTTATTACTTATATAAACGTAATTTTATATGTATGTACTCTCTCTCTCTTTCTCTCTCTCTCTCTCTCTCTATATATATATATATATATGTATATATGTATATATATATTTATATATCATATATATATATATATAAATGTACCATATATGTATATATATATATATATATATGTGTGTGTGTGTGTGTGTGTGTGTGTGTATATTTATATATATATATATATACATATACATATATATATATATATATATATATATATATATATATATATATATATATATATATATATATATGAAAGGATAGTAGTTTTGCGGACGTCCGAACCTGACCCATGGCAGAGTACACAAACATATCCCATGAGGACTTTTTTCCCCCTTATAAGGGGGTTGGCTGAGTCAGAGCATTCGCTCGTCAATTCAAAAACCCTTTCGTTGTCCCTTCCATTCCGACCTAAGGTCAAAGCCTAGCGAATATGTATCTTGTTATTATTATTTGGGAGAGAGGGTTGATGAAAGAATATTAGGATGGTTTGGACACATGGAAAGAATGAGTGACGAAAGACTAGTAAAAGAGGTATGGAAGGCAGATGTGGAGGGAGTGAACATGAGGGGACGTCCTAGGATGAGGTGGATGGATGGGGTGAAGGGGGCTTTGGGGAAGAGGAGAATGTCTGTTGAGGAAGGAAGGGAGAGGACGGAAGACAGAGGTGAGTGGAGAATGGTTGTATATGGATGATGTTGTGACGACATGAGGAGGAATAGGCGGGGGGGTGGGGGGTGGGGTAGTATGTGTGAGTAAATTTTGACGCAGCCCGAAGGGATTTCTCCCCGTCCTCTCCTTATATGCAAAGGGGGACGGAGAGGGGGGGTCGCCGATTAAATGAAGCGGCCTTGCTGTGGATGTACTGTGTCTTGCGACACTGCTTCTGACCCAGGGCGGTGGGCAGGGTTCAGGGATGACCCGTCATCCAGGAGGTGCTCAGATGAGAGGAAGGGTGGGAGGGGTGTGGAGTGTATTTAGGGATGAAATGGGTGGGAGTGTTTTTATGCCTTTCCTTTTGTGGCTACCTCCCTTGGAAGGGGGAAAAAGCCTTGGTATATGTATGTATGTATTAATAAATTGTTACCATTTTTTGGTGACACAAGATTACTTTGACTACAAGAGAGATTTAGATGGAAATTTATTAAATACTCAGCAGTTATAGCCCGAAAATTAACTACCAGAAATGTTCAGATATATATTTCGTTGTGTTTGCATTTTTTTTTTTTTTTTTTTTTTTTTTGAGGGGAAGGGCTTTTTGGGATGTGTGTACATGTACAAATATATGTATATATACAAATATATCCATGTATGCATGTGTATATGTATACAAATGTATATTTCATTTTTTTTGTGTCAGGACCTCGTATAAATGTACAATTTCTTGAGCAAAAAAACATCTGACTGTTATGGCAGTACTACAATACTAGACAGTGAAATATATATTTGTATGCATGTTGGAGTACATGTTAGGAGAGTTAATGGGGATTAATCAAAGTCCTATGTACAATATTTGTCTAATGTACATTTGTGTTTATAAAGGACCTTGAGGTCTTCTTGCCGTTGGTTACTTTATCATGTAGATAGCAACGTCCTATCCTACTGATCTACGACACTCAGTATTGCATCAGCCTATGCTTAGCAAAGCACTTACGTGATATTTAGGTAGTGATGGCTCTTTCGACATTGGAATGTACCGTCTGAACAAGGGAAAGGCAGTCATAAATCTCATGGTGTGAATAAAATGCAAAATACAAGAATTCACATTTGCGAAGCTTTGGTAAATAATGTGTCAGTTTTGGCTGTCCGCTACAGTACGTTTAGTTGAAGTTGGTCTTGGTCGAAGTGTGCAGTAAAGGGAGTTGGTGTGGAGAAGTGAATTGGTGCCACTCGCGGGCCGAAATTGGCCCGTCAGAATTTTGCGGACAATTCCTGTATGGCCAGACTTCAAGAGGAACAATCTTTATGCAAATCTCGAGCGAGACACTCCATCAAACGCTTTTCCCTCGACGCATTTTTTGGTGCTTTTCTCTATATTTTCGTAACTTTCTTTTTTACGTTTTCTTTTTTTTGTGTGTGTGTGTATGTCTTACAAGTGTTGGTCACTCGAGTGGTTGATTATACCGCATGTTTAAATGCTTAATGTGTTGTTTTGGTGGTTTGCCGAATATGCTTATTTAATATTTACCTGACGCGGAGAATTTAATTTATATTCTGTCGCGTTTTCGGCGAAAGAGATTTCTAATTTGCTCCATTTTCTCTTTACAGGCAAGTGGCTTGAGTGTGTCCGTGGAGGCTGTGGTAGGAATGAGACCTGTTTTTATTTCCGAAGCGCTGAACATTCCCATCGGCCCACAGGAACGTTTAGCATCTGTTATTCCGAACGTTAGGTTTGAGCAGCTGTTGCTCTGAACGTTAAGTTAGAATCACTTTTTTTCGCCCATTGTTTATTTTGGGATGTGTTTAAGTGGTGTACCTGGAGGACGGAGGGGTAGCAGTGAGTAGTGGTACTAGTTCGAGTTTGATGATGATGATGACTGGTAGTAATGGTGGTTGTGGTGGTAGTTGTTATTGATGTAAATACCAATTTTTTGGCAGAGTAATACACACATACACACACACACACACACACACACACACACATATATATATATATATATATGTGTGTGTGTGTGTGTGTGTGTGTGTGTGTGTGTGTGTGTGTGTGTGTGTGTGTGTGTACACTTATTTCACAGCTCTATCTCGTGGTAACATAAACACAAATAAGCTATTTGTTGAGTCAGCGACATGTTGATGCAGAATTATGATGCTTGAAGTGGCCACGTCCTTTCATTAACGACCTCTTGCGGTCACAACAGCGTTGACCTAATTGCAGAATGTGAATTTTGTGGTTAGTGACAGTCACCAGAGGTCACTCAAGGTCACTCAAGGTCATTTGAGTTAAGGAATGGAATAAAAAAAAAAAGGGCGTTTTGTGGTGATGGTGATGATTATGATGATAATGGTGGTGATGATGATGGTGATGGTGGAAGGAGCGGCGGCAATGGACTAATGGGACTAACCAACGCCTGATGTACAACATTAGTCTGTTGTAGTACATTTGTGCTACAAGGATCGAGGTCTTCTTGGCGTACTAGACGCACATTCCTCAATCAGTGCCAGTGAACCCTGTAGATGATTACATTATATGTAAATACAAACGTCAAACTCTACTGACCTTCGACATTCAGTATTGCATCAGTTTATGCTTATCAAAGCGCTTGTTGACGTTTAGGCAGTGAGGTTCTTGGGCATTGGAATGTCTTGTCTGCGTGTGAGAAAACACTCATAAATTATGACATAAATAAAATGCAAAATACATACGATGGTGGTAGTGGTGGTGGAGGTGGTGGTGGTGGTGGTGGTGGTGATGGTAATGATGGTGACGAGTCTGTAGAGAGCTGGTGATGATGAGGGGAACGAATCACGATGGAGAGTAGTCATAGTAACCTATTAACCCTCCCGCTGCATTTGGTGACCTCAGTTGTGGCGCCTGGTGATATTATTAAACCGAGAGAAACTCCTTTCGCAGCGAAAGGGAGGAATGACTTGCTTGGGTAAATGTAATTGATTTGTTCCTTCGGGTTTTATAGCAGTCCCGTGGCCCCAAGGTACCTGGCAACGGTCCCCAGGATTGACCCAATCCTTTAGACGATTTAGGGAATAAATTTTTCTTTTTCTTTCTTTTGGTATTGTTTTTTGTGTCTTTTTGGGTGAGAAGTGTTGAATTGGTTATTTATTCCTTTGGTATACAGTAGAATTGATTGGTTGATGGTCAGATATTAGTTTGGGATGGAGATAGATCAGGTGATAATTGGCTACGGGGACGCTCACGATCAGCGATTGGTTTGATTGAGTGATTGGTTGAGACTTTGAATTATAATAAAAAAAATTCCTGCAGTTAAGGCTACATGGAGTCAGGGTCGTCGGAGTGTCTCTCGCCAGCGTTAACCAGCGCTTCTATCCTTGGGGACAGAATCGCGCCGATGAGGTGGTGATTCGAAGATAATTACGAAATGTAAAATTTCCTCCGTTTATCATAACTTGAATGGGTCGTCATCACTAGTGTTGCCATATTAGTTAGGCCTTAATTCTTATATCTCGTTCAGTTCTTCTTGTGTTATTTCTTTTACATTTCCTCATGTTGATGTATGTCATTAATGTGATTCGTTTTACCAAGAGTTATGTAGCAAAGGTTCATGTAGATTATGTTTTCTAATCGGTCTTCGACAAATTAGAGGGAATGAATTTGAGTCATGAGATTCTGTCGTGAAGTTGCGAAATGGAGAAATGAATTTTTTGTTGCAATTTTTTTTTTTTTTTTTTTTCTTTTTTAAGTAATACTAGTAGAATTCAGGAAGAATGAAGGGTAGTGATGCATAGTATTGGGTTATCAGAACACAGCTCTCTCTACTGGAAATCTCCAAAATTTGGAAGTCTCTAATATTCGCAATTTGCTAATATTGGCAGCAAAACGTCTTTCGAAAATGAAATGAAATCAGAACGAGCTTCTGATATCCGTGACTTTCCAATATTGGAGCTTTCCTAACTTTGGAGATTATTCCCAATAAAGAGAACTGCCTGTGTAGAGATTCCCTGTGAGTGTTGCGTATATGGATTTCTGAATAGATAACGATGGTTTCAGTATAAGCTATCGTATCCTTTGAAAGGGATTGGAATCTGATACATGGGATCAAGACAAATCATGCATCGGGATCTCCTGCCATGCAAACACTGTTTCACATGGAAAAAATGAACCTTTGCGGAAGTCATGCAAGGCAGTTGGAGTCACTTCTCAGCTGGAGTCACTCCCCCCACCCCTGCGTCGTAATTTACGACATCGTAAGAAAATTCCTTCGCGTCGTAAGTTTGCGACCAGAG
Organism: Oratosquilla oratoria; assembly: GCF_046742065.1. Lineage (NCBI taxonomy): Eukaryota > Metazoa > Arthropoda > Malacostraca > Stomatopoda > Squillidae > Oratosquilla > Oratosquilla oratoria. Next base: position 103,332,990 of record NC_134777.1, on the reverse strand, counting down.
ATAGGTGCGACTCCTGCTGTTCCGTCAGAGGTGTTGGCTACTGCGGTACTTAGAAGTGGAGGGAACTGTACTCAGGCACGATATTATTATCATTATCATCATCATCATCATTATTATTATTATTATTATTATTATTATTATTATTATTATTATTATAATAATAATAATGATAATAATAATAATAATTTCAGATTGTGTCAGGCTCATTCTAAAGGTCAAACACACACACACACACGCACACACACACACACACACGCAAACATACACACACACACACACACACACACTCACACACACACACACACACACACACACACACACACACACACACACACACACGGACAATATAATTATTTGTACAGTTTGAGAAATAAGCTCATTAGCACGTTCTGTTTAACATTGGTGATCTGACAACAAAGAAAACGGAATGCGTTTGTTATTGTGAATGGAAGAAAAATATTTGTGTTTATTGTGTCAATAAGGTTGTTGTACCTTATCTCACAAGAGACCAGAGATAGAGAAATTTGCAGGAGTTGTGTGCTGGATGCTGTACTAGTCGAGCCATTCGAGGATTGGATTGGGAGAGGCCTGTGGACAGCAAATAGTTGATGATTGACTGGTTGATTGATTAACTCACTGGCTGATTGATTGATTACATGTAAAACCAATAGATGAAATCGACGATAAACAGCTTGAAGAGGAATTTCTTTGCCTGAGTTTACACCAACATTAGTAGGACAGAAGTACAACTGATAGAACAAAATTAACCTTTTCGATATTGAGGTGGGGTGGGGTGACACGGAGGTGAATAAAATCGCCTGACGGCAGCCTGAATGAAAAGGCAAGGCACTACACGGTAGGTGAGGGGTTAGATAAACCATTGGTTTAGGCGGGCGGTCTTCCATTGGAGCATGGAAATCAAAATAAACGCAGTAGTTAATATCATCTGGATAATGTTATGCATATGTACAGTCACATTTAGTGTAATTTGAACGGAAATAATGAGATACAATAGCATGTTATGCACTGTGGAAATGAGATAAAGGAACAGTTTTAAGTAATTAAATTGGAGATATGTTTGAGGACTGTGTTTATTGAATTAGGTTTGGATTGTTATAATATAGGGACTGATATTAATGAGGGGTGAATGGGGATTGTGTATGTTAGTGTGAATGCAGGACACCATTAAAGACATGAAATAATAGTGGTTGAAGATGGGGTGGGGGGCATGGGGATGTGGGGAGTGGAGTGGCTTTGGGGTTATGGGGTGGGGTTGGGGGATGGGGTGGAATTGGTGGGGATGGAGATGAGGTTGGGAAATGGGAGATGTTGGTGGGCATGGGGTGAGGATGGGGGCATAAGGGGTGAGATGGGGGAAGGAGTCTAGAATCCATTGTCTTTATGGAGTCCAGCTCAGCATGTGCTGTAATGGAACATGTCCGCCCCGCGACTGGATGCATGTCGCCTGGATGAGCTGATGGATGAAGGAAGCCTGATGGATGACACTAGAACGGACGGATGAAGGGAGGATGGATCGATGTAGTTGTTTAAGCAAAAGCAGTGTGTGTGTGTGTGAGTGTGTGTGTGTGTGTGTGTGTGTGTGTGTGTGTGTGTGTGTGTGTGTGTGTGCGCGCGCGTGCGTGTGTATGTGTGGTATTACAGCTTTGTGTACCGTTTCTCACTGGGATATTAGTCGGTGTCGGTGGGGGGGATGGCAGGGTGCTCCAGGCAGCTGGGATGGAACAGTAGACGTATTTGTTTATATGAAGCTCGGGTCTCTGCTCGCATAGGAGAGGAGACGTGGCACCGATGACGTATGAGTGCCACTAGTGTAGGCACTCCAGGACGCGCTGGCTCTCCCCGCGGGGATTGGGTTGGACATACAAAATGCACGTGGGGAGGAAGACCCGGGGAAGGAGGAGGAGGAGGAGGAGGACGAGGAGGAGGAGGAGGCGAGACATACAAGATGCACGTGGAGAGAGAGACTAAGGGAGAGTAGGAGGAGGACGACGACAACGACGACGGCAACGACGACGACGACGAAGTCCACGACCAGAGTGCAACACAGAGCAAAGGAAGACGAAGTCATGACGGAATAAAACAGGCAAGATGAGATTGGACAGCTGAATGCGAAACGAAATTGGATTACGAACTACGGTGACATGCACGCGGGGGTGGGGGGGGGGAAGGGAAGGGAGGGGGGGACACTGGCTTCCGAGCTGGGAAATTGTTTTAGGTAAGGTAAGGTAAGGTGAGGTTGAATCAAGGAAGGGTAGGTAGGTTGAGAGATCGAGTAAATCAAAGGCAGGTTTCGCCATAACTCGCTTTTGATTCCCCCCGGTAGCCGAGGTACAATTATAAGTTCCGGATGTGTCTGGTTAGGTTAGTTAGGTTTAAGTTACAAGGTTAGTTAAGGTCGTTATGTCTACACGAACCGGACTTCAACCAAGGTTTATACAAGAACAGGTCGCTTCACGTGATGCATTGCCAAGGTCGGCTGGCTCCCCACATGTTCAGTCTGCTCCAGTGCATTTTGCGACTCTTCCTGACGTCATGTCGATGTCACCTCTCCGAAGTGAAGTGACTTATTCTTATACAGACTTTAGCTCGACGTTCTTTTGTCTTCCCGTAGTGCCTCACAATGGCTTCTCTCTCTCTCTCTCTCTCTCTCTCTCTCTCTCTCTCTCTCTCTCTCTCTCTCTCTCTTTCTAAATTCAAATACCGCATGTTAACACGAGCATTTTTTATTCATGTGATTTTTACGAGTCAGTGTCTTTGTAACACTCGCTCGCACACGCGTGCACATAAAGACACACATACACACACACGCGCGCCCACACACACACACACACACACACACACACACACACACACACACACACACACACACACACACACACACACACACACACACACACACATACACACACACAGTGACAACTCTCCAAATATATTCCCCTCATTAAACAACTGATTATACCCAGCGTTATCTCCTCATATATATTTCTCCATTATGTATATTGCTGGTTGGACAGTCACATGTTGCCCCGTAGACTGACATTCAGTTCCCGGAATGAACCTAGGATCTAAACTAAGATTTTTGGTCCAATAGTTCTTTTCCTAAAGCTGGTTAATGAATGGAATAAACTTCCTGCAGAGGTAGTACAATGTATTTCAGTTCTAAGCTTTAAGATATGTTTAGATAAACACCTAAGCAAGATGCTGTAATGCCTGCCATTTATTCTATGTTATTTGTCTATTTTTTGTTATTATATGTCTGTTTACTATTATTTATTTGATTATTATTTATCATTATCTATCTGTCCATTTATTGTTATTTACTATTTACCTGTTTGTTTATTATTTAACTTTACCAATTTATTTATTTTATCTATTATTATTTATATTATTATTACTTTTATTTATTTATTGATTTATCATTATCATAATTTTTTCGCATCCGACCTAGTTATGGACCAAAAGGTCTCCTGTCGGCATGCTCCTCCCTTGTAATCCTTTAACGTGGGGAGTGGGGTGTCTAAAGATAGAAAATAAAATAAAATGTATGTATATATATATATATATATATATATATATATATATATATATATATATATATATATATATATATATATATATATATATATATATAATTTTGTAAAGTGGATACAAGACCAGGACCTGATGACTGACATAGATTTTTTTAAGACAAAAACAAATGTATCGTAGTTGAAATCAAACTTGGTGTGATCGCTAGCAGTGCGTGCATTTAATACCCGTGCGTGATGCAACCCTAGTATTTGTTGCTGTTCTTGTGTGGCAGGGATTTTGTGATTACCAACCCCCCCCCTTACACACATACACACACACACACGTACACACACACACACACACACACACACATACACATACACACACACGCACACACACACACAGTGGTCTGAGTTTGATTCCCGCCCAAGGCTGAAATAATTTCAGTATCGCTGCTCTGCGAGACGTTACTCCAACTCTCGTGGAGTGGGGAGTTGTGTGTGTGTGCGTGTGTGTGTGTGTATGTGTGTGTATCAGGTCACAGCATTACCCATAGATTGGTCATACATGAGCTCTGAGCTCTCATCCGGGAAGGTAGCAGCTGTCGATTACGAGTCCAACACGCGATCCAAGACCATGGTGAATTACACACACATCTGTTTTATGCCCATTGTAACATCCGTTCTTTTTCCATTTACCCCAATACAGGTGCCGCCCATTGCACGCCCACCTCAAATCACGTCACGCCCACCTTTGCTGCCCCTTTGTTCTGTCCGTCTTCCCGTAGTGTAACGAATTACGGCGGACATACGAATCTGACCCACGCAATGCCTTTTTTTTTTTTTTTTTTTTTTTTTTTTTTTTTTTTTTTTTTTTTTTTTTTTGTGTGTGTGTGTGTGTGTGTGTGTGTGTGTGTGTGTGTGTGTGTGTGTGTGTGTGTGTGTGTGTGTGTGTGTGTGTGTGTGTGTCTGTCTGTCCATGACCTTAGTAATGAGGAAACTATATAGAAACATATAAGATAGTTGACATCGCTGTTGTATTTTTTTTTTTTTTACATAATTATTTTTATGGTTATCTTTATTTTTTATTGTTAATTGTTTACGTCGCTGCTGTATTAATTTTGTTTATTTGTTGAATTATTTTATGTCTATTTCTATTTCATACTTATTTTCATCTTGTGTTGCTTTTTATTATTCCTACTTGTTTATTTTTATTATTTTTATTGTTAATTAGGTTATTTTATCCACTTATTGTTGTATTATATTTCTTTATCTGTGTACGCATATATTTACTTTATCAGTATTTTGATTTTTTCGTATTTATTTATTTACTTATGATTATTATTGTTTCTATTGTTTTATTTTTCTTATTTATTTATATATTATTGTTTTTATTATTATTTTTTTAACCAAGACGTGCCCAAAATATTTTGTAATGAAGAATAGATCAATTTCCGAAGATTGGGTATCTGCTGGGTCAGGTTTGGATGTCCGCTAGGGAACACGTTCTCGTCGAAAGGCGGGAGGAGGGGATTGGGGGGCGGGGTTGTGGCTGAATCGGGGGGTTTGCCGTGTTTACCCCGGCAGTTAACCCCAAATTCCATTCAAGGTGAACTTGAGATCGTTTCGACTTTCTTTGGCTCTGAGGTACACACAAACAAATCACAATGGCATTCCACAATAATGTTAATCAGTTAATTGAATTCTATATCCGCCTGGTTCATGAACAGCCTGGTTTTTCGTCGTGTCAGCATTTCTGTGTGCTGTCAGTCGTCAGTGGATGCTTGGAAGAAGACTGCAAGAGACCATAAGGTTAGGCAGTTCCATGCCACGTTACTACCTGTCATCCCTGTCCATAAAGTTTTCTCTTAAAATAATCAATTGGTTCAGTGGTCCCTATATGGTTCTCGATCTTGACTTCTTCAGCAACGTCAAACGATTTTATTCACCTTATGGAGGAGGAGGAGGAGGACGTGGGGGGGTAAGGTGGTGGAGGAGGACGAGAGGGACAAGATTATTTTACATCGCTATCTGCAGCGTCGGGCGTTCGACGATGTTGCTTGATTAATTACCGGTGTAGTGTGATCTCTCTCGATCTCGATCTCGATCGCTCTCTTCTATTTTTTTTCATTTATTAGTTTATTTATCTATTTTAATTTTTGCTTATCTATTTATTTATTTATTTATTTTTCCCTGAGTTTTGGGTCTTTCGTCGTACGTTTTCGTTCGTTTATTTACCTGGCTTGTGGAAATGTTTTTATCCATCTATTTATCTTTTTTATTCATTTTTTTTTTATGTTTGTTTTCATCTGTTTATGCCTTGCCGGGAGGTATTTTTTCATGTTTATTTAGTGCTTCTATCTTTTTATATGTTCATATTCGTATCTTGGAGGAAGGAGGTTATCAGACTTATTTATTCGTTTATTCGTTCAATAATTTATGTATTTATTTATTTATTTATTTATTTATGTATTTATTTTGATCACGAAGGAGTGTCATCCGGTACGGAAGGACCTATTATTTTTGTTGTTATTATTATAATAATACGATAGCGAGTGTGTTCGCGTGTGTGTTGTTTATTTTGTGTGTCACGCAAAACTGAATGGTTGAAATAAGGCATGTTTGTTCCGTAGACTTTATTATTATTATTATTATTATTATTATCTATATAGTAATACGATAGCGTGTGTGTTATTTATTTTGTGTGTCACGCTTACATCAAAAGCAACGACCTTCCATGGTGTCGAAGTTCTCGAAGCTGCCGAAGTTCTCGAAGGTGCTAAAGTTCTCGAAGGTGCCGAAGTTCTCGAAGGTGCCGAAGTTCTCGAAGGTGTCGAGGTTCTCGAAGTTCTCGAAATTGTCGAAGGTGCCGAAGTTCTCGAAGGTGCCGAAATTCTCGAAGGTGCCAAAGTTCTCGAAGGCGCCGAAGTTCGCGAAGGCGCCGAAGTTCTCGAAGGCGCCGAAGTTCTCGAAGGCGCCGAAGTTCTCGAAGTCGCCGAAGTTCTCGAAGGTGCCGAAGTTCTCGAAGGTGCCGAAGTTCTCGAAGGTGCCGAAGTTCTCGAAGGTGCCGAAGTTCTCGAAGGTGCCGAAGTTCTCGAAGGTGCCGAAGCTCTCGAAGGTGCCGAAGTTCTCGAAAGTGCCGAAGTTCTCGAAAGTGCCGAAGTTCTTGAAGGTCTGGAAGGTCTCGAAGTTCTGGAAGGTCTCGAAGATCAAATGAAAATGAAAGAAAATATGGACAGCTCTATATAATTGAAACAAATGAAGCATTAAATCTGAGGTCAAATGCTAATCAAAATTCTAATTGTTTATATTCAGTTTTCGAAAAAATATCTCAAGCAATGTTCGATAATTTTTATGTAGGGGCATATAAAAACATGAGAACTGTCGAACTTGAAGAGCAACAGAGAGCTACATTACAAAATATCCCTCCCAGAAAAATAACCATGCAATTTATTGCCGGCCCTGATGCGAGGAGATATAATAATCCAACAAATGATGAAATTGCAGCAATATTTGTCGGTGATGATGGAGCACCTCCTGTCCAGCGTGACATTATAGTGTGCCCTGAAGGACAACAGAGGGAGAGGATATCCTACCTCTCTTGCCATCTTGATGCAATGATTTACCCTCTTCTCTTTCGTGTAATTTACACGGGTTCCGCTAGTTATTATAATTTTTATTATCATTACTTTCTTTGTGTGTGTTTTAGCACATTATGTGTGTGTGTGTGTGTGTGTGTGTGTGTGTGTGTGTGTGTGTGTGTGCCCATGTATATGCGTGTCTGTATCCAGAGTTCCAATGTATAAATGACGGGGAGAGTTGATTAGAAGAGTACAACAGTAAGAAAAGATTGACTGATGAGCGTTTTTTTTTCTTTCTTTTTTTCTTACTCAAAAGGGGCAATGTTTGGGGGGAAGGGTCCAGATAAGACGGACGACGATGATGAAAAGGGGCGGCGAAGGAGGGGAGGGGGAGGGGGAGGGCTAGGGGCATCGGCGTGAGAATTAAGGTGTGGAATGTGCTAACGACGGCGTAAAAGGGATCCCAATAGGGTTTAGTAAGAAGGGGACTGGAGAACGGGAAGGGAACAGAGAAGGGCAGGGGAAGGGAGTGGGGTCTGAGGGGAGGGAAGTAGACAGTTATGAGGAGGGGGGAAGGGAGGGAAGTAGAGAATTATGGAAGGGGTGAGGGAGGAAAAGGGAGTGGGAGGGTGAGTGGAGTGAGAGGGAAGAAGGGAATGGAAGGTTAGGAGAGAGTGGGAGGGGAGGGGAAGGGGGGAGAGTAGAGGTTTAAGGGAACGCAAGAGAGAGAAGGGGGAGGAAAGGAAGGGAAGGGAAGAGGAAGGAAAATGAGAAGAGGGAGCTACTCCTTCAGCTGAATAGAATCGCATATAAGTTACGAATAGCAGTGAAAGGAAAAGGAAGGGAAGAGAGGGGTGGAGAAGGGTAAAGAAATGGGAGAGGCAGAAAAGGAAAAGGGGAGAAATTTTTGGAAAGTAAAGGGAAGTGAAGGGAAGAACGGGAAGGGAAGCGAGGGTGGAAAATTACGATGATGATAATGATATTGGTCAACCGTGGATAAAAAGGGCTAACAGAAAGGTAACCGTGGATAAAAAGGGCTAATAGAAAGATAACCGTGGAGGTAAAAAGGGCTAATACAAAGGTAACCGTGGATAAAAAGGGCTAATGGGACGGTAACCGTGGATAAAAAGGGCTAATAGAACGATGACTGTGGATCAAAAGACTAACAGAAAAATAACCGTGGATAAAAAAGGGCTAATAGAAAGATAACCGTGTATGAAAAAGGTAATAGAAAAATACCAGTGGATAAAAAGGGTTAATAGAAAGATAACCATGGATAAAAAGGGTTAATAGAAAGATAACCGTGGATAAAAAGAGTAATAGAATGATGACCAAGAAGGAAAAAGGCTGAGAGATAAGTAACCGCGTAATATAAAAGGAGCAAAAGAAAAGACGAATCTTCGAAAAGACGTGGCTGAAGAAGGCGTGGCAGCACTTGGGGCAGACGCGATGGGAGAGATCGCGTTTACAGATGCAGATGCAGCTGCACCTGCCCTGGGACGGACAGGTGTCTTAGGAAAGGACGAGACAGAAGCGAAATTGGCTTTGCACTTGGCACCCCCCACGTGACACGCACATGACACGCACAGCTGTCTACAAATGCACATGGCCCCACTTAGAGAAAGAGAGAGAGAGAGAGAGAGAGAGAAAGAGTGAAGGAGGTGACGGAGGAGGAAGAGGGGGTCGGTAATGTGAAAGAAGGAAAGACGACATGGAGGGGAAAGGAGGAAGGGAGAGAGTGAAGTACTTTGGGGGTGGGAGGGGGGACGATGGCGTAAAAAAGTTAGAGACGTAGGGGGGAGGGACAGAGTGAGTGAGGGATGGGAGAGGGCATCAACAGATAAACGAGTGAGAGGCTGGCAGGTCGCCGCTGCCTTGAGCGATGGGCGAGGAGGGGCCGGTGGCGGGGGAGGGAAGGTTGGAGGGAGGGAGGAAGATGCGGGAGATATCAGCAGAGGAGGAGGAGGGAAGGAAGAAAGGTTGGAGGGAGAGTACAACAGTGGATGAGAGAAGGAGGGAGGGCTGGAGAGAGGAGGGAGGGAGGTGAGGGAGAGATCAGCGATGGGTGAGGGAGGCTGGAGGGAGGAGGGAGAGAGGTGAAGTAGGGATCAGTGATGGATAAGGGGATGGAGGGAGGGAGGGAGGGATTGGAGGAAATGGGTGGAGGAAGAAGGAATATGAGAGATCAACATGAATGAGGGAAAGAGGGAGGGAGGAAGGTGAGGGAGGGTGGTAAAGAGTGGATAGAGGAAAGGAAGGGTGAAAGATAGATGGACGGTAGATAAAGGGAGTGAAGGGAGAGGGAAAGGAGTTTGAGGAAGGGATGGAAGGTGAGGGAGGGATGAGCGATGATTGGGGGAAGGAAGGAATGAGAGAACGCGGTGTATTCTTGTATTTTGTATTTCATTGACGTCATGAGATCGGACAGGACATTCCAATGTCGAAAGAACCCTCACTAACAAAATATCACCAAGTGCTTTGATAAGCATAGGCTGATGCAATACTAAGTGTCGAAGGTCAGTACAGATGGACATTGCTATCGGAACCTTTCGAGGGGGATTGAAACGTGTGTAGCGTCCGCCACGCCAAGAGGACCTCACGGTCTTTGTGGTGCAAATGTACAATAGCCAATTATTGTACATCGGACTTTGATTAAGCCCTATTCACCCTTCTAACATGTAGTCCTACTGGGATACAGTGGAAGAGAGTAGATGGGGAAAGGCGTAAGGGGGGGAGAGGGAGGAGGGGGAGAGGGGGCTTTTGGGTGTTAGACAGGAAGTGTCTTAAACACAAACACCCCCCCACCCCACCCCCCACCCCGTCTGCGCCTTGGCTCAATCTGGGCTTATTGTTAGAGGAAGGGATGGAAGTCACAGGGAGTCATAATGTAATTATACGTTCGGGGGGGGGGGGGAGAGGGAGGGAAGTGGGGGGGCGAGTTGGTTTCAGAATGGTTGATGTGGTTACAGAGTAGATAATGTGGTTTCAGACGTGTGATGTGGCCGTTTATTTCAACTTAGCGAAGATCGGTTGGAGAGGGGAAAAGTATTATTTTCCGTTTGAGTATCAATATTGGTGTTGACACAATACCGACAAGGAAAAAATATCAAAGGAAAGCGATGTATGTAAGATTGATTCAGTTTCGTGATACTTTGTCTCCCTTGAACCGAGTTCAGTTCAGTGTTTAGTTTGCACTGTATTCATAACGTTTTGGGTGTTTTTACCATTTACGGGTTTGTGTTTGTGTGTTTTCTTTATCTATTTTATTTTATTTCATTTTATTTTGGGGGGATGAGGATGTGATTTTGTAAGGCTGTTTTGTGTGAGTGTGAGCCTAATTACGTACTTTGTATATAAATTTATGTACATTTTTGTGTACACATACATACACAAACAAACACATACACACACTCATATCATATATAAGTATTTGATATGTACTTGAACGGAATCTTACGCCACTATGTACATACATATCCATATGTATGTCTTTACACATACATATGTACATATGTATATATATATATATATATATATATATATATATATGTATATAATATATATTCATATATATTATATACATATATATATATGTATATATTATATATATATATATTATATAAATATATATATATATATATATATGTATATAATATATATTCATATATATTATATACATATATATATATGTATATTATATATATATATTATATAAATATATATATATATATATATATATATATGTATATATATACACATATATATACTGTATATACATATATTCACATATATGGATATGTACGTATATACATATATGCATATGCATAAACGCCAGCTATCTTGGCTTTCCCATCTTGGCCAGCCCCATACAAACGGACGCAGGCACCTTCCATTCATATGCATATTGCTGTCGTCATCACAGTGACGTTATATGCATAGCGTTATTGATATGAAGCTTGATGACGCGGACCCGTTGGTGACGCTTCTTCTTCGGCGTGGTGGGAATGAGGACTTCGTCGTGAAAGGAGGGGGGGGGAGAGAATCGAACCCCCCGGAAGAGGGGGGGAGGGGGAGGAGGGTGCCCTGGGTGGTAATGTTCCCTCTTTTATTTATTTATTATTATTTTTATTATCTTTTTATTATTATTTTTAATGGGAGGTTGTCAAAACTGATGATATTCAATAGTGGTTCCAGATGTTTTTAATTACTTCCATAGTATGTGGACATTTTCCTCACATCCTTGTTGCCGCCAGCTGATTTTATTTACATGCATGTGACACCCTTTTGCCCACCCCTGCGAAAAGGTGTCCTTCCCTCCTTCCCTCCTTCCCTCCCTCCTTTCCTTCTGCTACCTTCCCTCCTTCCCTCCCTACTACCCCCTCCTTCTTCCTCCCTCCTGCCCTTACTACTTCCCTTCCTCCTTCCTTCCCTTCCTCTTTCCTTCCTTCCTTCCCTCATTATTTCCCTTCCTTCTTCTTCCTCCCTTTTTCCCTTTCTACTTCCTTTTATGTTTTTCTTCCTCTTTCCCTCCTTACTTCTCTTCATTCTTCCCTACTTCCTTTCCTCCCTCTACTTCCCTTCCTCATTCTCCTACTTCCCTCCCGACTTCCCATCCTCCTTCCCTCCTTCCCTCCCCAACGCTTTACCTGACCCAATTTCCCACTCCTCCTCCTCCTCCTCTTCCTCTCCACCACTCTCATTACTCTCGGTTTTTCAAGTCTCTTATTTCGTGGCGTTTTATCTCTCTCTCTCTCTCTCTCTCTTCTTTCCTCCTCCTCCTCCTCCTCCTCCTCCTCCTCTTCCTCCTCCTCTCGTCCCCGGTCGGGTTCCCACTTCCCCTCCGCTGTCATCGGCTTCCTTTTCCGATTTTCCGCCTCGATTTCACCCATCAAGCGACTTCCCTGTTGATCCCCCCTCCCCCCTCCCCCCTGTCTCTGTTAACAGGAGGCGGAAGCTTCCAGGGCTGAATAAAATGGTCTGATGAGGAAGGGGGAGGAGGAGGAGGAGGAAAAGGGAGGTAAAAAAAGTGTCACTCAGAATTTTCGTTTTTGGAATTCCTTTCATCACTAGACTTCCCTACAAAAAAAAATCCCCCTAAACGCCTTGGTAACTAGCCCCCCTCCCCCTGCAACTTCCTCCCCTACTCAGTCCTATTCCTTTGCAGCGTAACTTGCCCCCCATCCTCACCTCCCACTCCTCCCCTTCCCTCCCCTCCCCTCCCCCCAGTGTCTTCTCTTAACCTCCCCACCCCACCCCTCCTCTCCCCTTCCCTCCTCTCCCTTTCCCTCCCCTCCCCTCCCCTCCCCTCACTTCCCCTCCCCTCTCACCGTGTCTTCTCTTAATCTCCCCACCCCTCCCCTGCACTGCCCTTCCTTCCGCCTCTACTTAGCCCTCCACCCCCCACCCCTCCCCTCATCCCACTGCCCCTCCATCCCGGCTCTCATCTATAATCCTGGAATCCTGGAATCCTGGAATCCTCGTAGTGTACGGTGGCACATTGGATAGGTTGTGTTGAGGCAAGACGACGGGTGATTTTATTGTGTGGGAAAGCGGCCACCCCCGGGTTGAACCACTCCCCCCTCCCCCTTCCCCCTTTCTTCCTCTTTTTCTTCATCTCCCCATCTCCTCCTTCCACTTCCTCCCTTATTCCTTCATCTGTTTCTCCTTCATCTCCTTCCTTTTCTTCTTTTTTTTCTTTTTCTCCTTCATCTTCTTCTTCTTCCTCCTCTTCCTTTCCTTCTCTGCACTCTTCTTCTTCCTCTTCCTCTTCTTTTTCGCCCTCTTTTTCCTCTTCGGCTTCCTCTTCTTCCTCTTCTCCGTGAGGGGGTGGGGATTGGGTGAACGCAAGCGTCCTTCTACCGAGAGAGAGAGAGAGAGAGAGAGAGAGAGAGAGAGAGAGAGAGAGAGAGAGAGAGAGAGGACCACAGCCTGAACAGGTCACCAACCGACCGAGACACCCCAGTTTCGGGACCTCAACTGAGTGAAGCAAGAGGAGGACGCCTCGTTCTCCTGGGTGACGGACGCTGCTTATTTTATTCTGGTGAACTGCAGGGGATATAATTCAGCTCGGGAGACGGGTCGGGGTCCCATATTGAAAGTGGGGAGATTGGGAGGTTCCAATCCCTTCGTCTGTCACAGCTCCCAATCATCTTGCACGTTGCCGTCCTGGTCCAATATTCCAACTCTATCCAATCCCCTCCCCTCCCACCCCCCCACTCCTTCCTCCACCATCCCTGCAGGTCTGCCTCCCACCTCCGCATACATAGTTGTTCTAATTAGTGACGCTCCCACGGGAACAATGGGAGCTGGAATAGACTTGGCCATTGTAAAGTGGGAGTATATGTACCTACGTCTGCGTGTCTGTGCGTATGTGGGCCTGCATGTACGTGTGTGCGTGTGTGTGTATGTGTGTGTGTGTGTGTGTGTGTGTGTGTGTGTGTGTGTGTGTGTGTGTGTGTCAGTGCCAGTGATAGTATACAGTACATGCAGGATAGGAGCTATGCTTATAGGATCCTGTCTCCTATCCCTGTGTATTTGTGTTATGTGTGTGCGTATGTGCGTGTGTTTTATCTACGTTTCGGTAGTCGATTAGTGTTTCAGAACGACGCAACTCTATTTTATTGAGTAATGTATTTATACAATAGCCTTCACATAATAAGTAAATTTTAATCAATAAGACTATATTATTATTTCAACAAAATATGCAGTATATACGCATAGCTTCGTTAAAGTATAATGTACTATAAAGTACTGTATTCTTAATTTCTCCTGTGTTCTTATTAATATAGTTTAGCTGCTAAAATACATTTCTGAGAACACACGATAAAGAAAATCTAGAATGTCATCGAATTTTTTTTTTCTAGAAAATAAATCAACAAATGTTATTTGAAATGTTCCTAGATTGATAAGTAGACCTGTACGGGCAAGAATAGTAGGCCTTTAGTAGGACTACTTCACCAGCGTTAGGCCTTGTTGCAACTGTTGTTCGTTTGAATTACTATGCACTAGGAATAGTTGCGTCGTGCTGGGAGATAAACTAGCTAATTGGAATATCTGGACTCGCACTACGAGATAGAGGGAGTAGAGATGGACCGGTGGGTAACGCGCACGGCTCGAATAGGTTTTATATATGGGATATTGACCATTATGGTATCCTAACATAGGGTCTAGATTGACATACCAGACGACAGATGTTTTGATGCATGTGAGGATGGACGCTGGTCTGAACGGAGCGAGACCCCCAGGGCGACCCTGCCGCTCTACCCGGTCCCTCCGGTAGTCTCTTCCCTCGTCCCAGTATCCCGGTAGGAGAGGCACGGCAGAAGGCGCTGAAGAACCGGTGGTTACCGTCCGGACTAATTGGTACGTCAGGGACGCAAGGACACGACTCCTTCCATCCTCCCATGACGCCCCCCCCCTCCTCCTCCTCCTCCTCCTCCTCCTCCTCTTCCTCCTCTTCCTCTTCCTCCCCTTTCTCCTTCTCTTTCTCCTCTTCCTCCTCCAACTTCTCCTCCTCCTCCACTAATGACGCCTCCTCCTTCTGCTCCTCTTCCTCCTCCTCCGTCCTCCTCCTCCTCCACCCTCCTACTCCTCTTCCTCCTCCTCATCCACTTCTCATTTCCTTCACTTCCATCTTCTTTTCCGTCATCTTCTTTTTCTCCTCCTTGTTTTCCTTCTTTATCTTTTTCTTCTCCTTCTCAAACTTCTCTTCCTACATCTTCGTCTTCTTTTTTCCACCTTCTTCGCCTTTGTCTGTTTTCTTTTTTTTTTTCCTCTTTTTTTATCTTCTTATTCTTCTTCTCTTTTTCTTTTTGTCTTCTCTCTCTCTCCTTTTCCACCTCTGTGACTCCAAGGATAGAGGCGCTGTTTAATCCCTCAGGTTAAAAGCCACGGACCCTGAATGGCCACATTGCACATGACGTTAACCTTGACAACACTTGGTGAAGTTAACCTCGTCAACACAGGTTTAGGTTAACGGTGACGTTGACTGACCTGCAGAAGGTTACCCTCTGTCATTCTAATCCACAACAAATGCATTTGTTGGTTAAATTGTGGAAGGTACTACGAATGAATATTTGATATTTCAGTTTTAATTACATCACCACAGGGAGTGGTGTGATTCATGATGGTCATGGATCACGTGTTGGACTCGTGATCGACAGCTATTTCCCTCCCGGAAGAGAGCTCAGAATTCATATATGACCGATCAATGGATAATGCTGTGACCTTACACGCACACATACCCCCAACTCCCCGCCCACGAGAGTTGGAGTAACGACTCGCAGCGCAGCAATACTGAAATTATTTCAGACGTGGGCGGGATTCGAACCCGGACCTCCGTGGTGGCAGCCGGGAACTCTACCAACCGCGCCACGAGTGTGTGTGTGTATTCACCTTGGTCTTTGGATCACGTGCTGGACCCGTGATCGACAGCTATTTCCCTCCCGGAAGAGAGCTCAGAGCCCGTAGGACCGATCTATGGGTAATGCTGTGACCTTACACGCACACACACCCCCAACTCCCCACCCACGAGAGTTGGAGTAATGACTCGAAGTGCAGCGATAATGAAATTATTTCAGCCCTGGGCAGGATACGAACCCGGACCACCGTAGTGACAGACGGAGACTTTACCAACCACGCCACCAAGTCGTGTGTGTGTGTGTGTGTGTGTGTGTGTGTGTGTGTGTGTGTGTGTGTGTGTGTGTGTGTGTGATTGTGTATGTCTAGCGATAGTTAGACCCATCCTTGACTATGCGGTACGGGCAGGATTCGAACCAGGTACCGCCGGTACCGCCGTACTGACAGTCTGGGACTCTACCAACCGCGCCACAGATGTAGGCTTGTGAAATAAGAATCAAATGATGATTTTTCTGTTCGAGTCTGTACCCAAACGGAGAGAGCACACAAAAGCTACGGGAAAACAAGGGCACAGTAGTGGGAAATGTAAGTCCGTAATTACTTCAGGTTTGCTGAATGGGTTTTTTCTTCTTCTTTTTCATTTTCTTCACGTAAAGTATGAGTGGCCAGGGAATTGGCCCCAGTGTACTCCCTTGTAGTTTAAGAGCCAAAGATCTGCTTCGTGTGTATGTGTGTGTGTGTGTGTGTGTGTGTGTGTGTGTGTGTGTGTGTGTGTGTGTGATTCACCACCATTGTCTTGGATCACGTGTTGGACTCGTGATCGACAGTTATTAACCTCCCGGATGAGAGCTCAGAGCTCATATGACCGATCTATGGGTAATACTGTGACCTTACACACATACACAAACCCAACTCCCCGCTCACGAGAGTTAGAGTAACACCCCGCAGCGAAGCGATGCTGAAATTATTTCATCCCTGGGCGGGAGTCGAACACGGACCGATGTAGTGGCAGGAGAGAACTCTAACCGCAGCGCCACGAGGTGTGTGTGTGTGTGTGTGTATGTGTGTGTGTGTGTGTGTATGTGTATGTGTGTGACCATGATGCATAACCACTGAGATTAACATCTGAGCAATATACTCAATGTGAATAGCTAGTTATATTATTTTTGTAATATATGTAGATAACAAATATATACAATATCCAAGCTGCTCTGTATGCAATTTTATTTAGTTGAAGCAACCCTTCCCCCTCCTCCCCCTCCCCTCCCTCCCAGTGTTGAATGAAATCCATGTTTATTAGACATAACACAGCTGACAACGTTTTAAACGGGTTTAGAATAAGTTACGATCAAGGAGGCCGGGATCATCCTCCCGGCCGCTTTAGGCTCACATCCTCACCTGCGTCAGGAGGGCCCCGACAATGTACGGACACGGGATTACTGACGTCACACATGATGCGCGTGTTGGCTCATAATAAGCGTGCTTCGCGCAGTCATGGGAGTGGGGGTGGGGGATTGGGGGGGATAAGCAAGATGGATGGATGTCTGTGATAGGGAAGGGGGGAAGGGGGAGGAGGGACTAGAGAGAAAGAAAGAGAAGGGGAACGAGAGAAAAGCGCGCACACACACACACACACACACACACACACACACACACACACACACACACACACACACACACACGCACAGCGAGGGAGAAAGCGAGGGTGAATTGGGGGAGGGAACGAAGAAGGAAGTGGGAGAGAGAGGGAATGAAAGAAAGAAAAAACAAAGAAAGGGAAACAGGTAAAGAAAGAGAAAGATAAAAGAGAGAGAGAAAGGGAGAGAGAGTTGGGAAAGAAAAAACATGAAAAAGGGCAGGTAAAGAAAGAAAAAAGAGAAGGAAGAGAGAACGAGAAAGAGAGAGAGGAGGAAAGAAAGAAAACCATTCAAGAAATAAAAGCAGGTAAAGAAAAAGAGAGGAGGAGGAGGAGGAAGAGACAGAGAGAGACTCCTTGGGTGGTGTGAGAAGCTTGTTTGCTGCACGGACAAGACATCGTTATTCTTGCACCATCCACCACCCAACACCAATTAACAGCTTACAATGAGCCTAGAAACCCTCTCTTCTTAGAACAGAAAAACTAACAAGCTCCAATAAAAAACGAAAGGAAGGCCTATCTCTCTCTCTCTCTCTGTCTCTCTCCTTCTCTCTTTCCTTCTCTCTCTCTCTCTCTCTCTCTCTCTCTCTCTCTCTCTCTCTCTCTCTCTCTCTCTCTCTCTCTCTCTCTCTCTCTCTCTCTCTCTCTCTCTCTCTCTCTCTCTCTCTCTTTCTTATTTTTGGTCTTCAGCCCTCCTTGTCTAAGGTTTATAATATACCTTCATTTGTTCTTTCAATTACTTTATCAGTCCTCCCATTTCTGGCCAACATAATTCTCAGAAATTCCCTTTGATATTCAAATGATGGTGTGACGTCTTCCTTAACTGATTAAAATCACCTGACGACAATCACAGATAATGTACAAGTCCTGTCACTGTTGTACTTTGGCTATCGCCGCCGCTTGCGTTACAGTGACTGAGGTCTGTAGGTCCTTGTTTGTGATGTCCATTAGGAAGTATGGAATCGTCCTTTCTTTTTCTTTCGTGGCCCCCGAATGAGGGTCTCATAGGGTCCCCAAGACCCTTGGGGACCTCCCAAAGGGGACTCCAAACCAAAAACGAGCGGTAGTGATCGGATGCCAAGCGATTCATTTCAGCTTTTAAACGGACCCCGGGAATGAACTCTTTGAGCAGCTACGTCGAGGACTCTTGCCAGAGAATAGACGAGACCTCTCGTAATGGACTCGGGAGCGGAGTAATGCAAATGCCACACATGTACTGTTTGATGGCAAAATGTAATTGAATTCTAGAATAGATACAACGGTTAAAGATCACCTCCTCCCTCCCCCCTCCTTCCTCCTCCCTCCTCCCTCCTCCCTCCTCTCTCCTCCGCCCCTCTCTCCCTTTTTTACGATTTTTTTATATTCCTTGCGTGACCTTTTACAACACCTTCTTCACCCTCCCCCCCCAAATGCATTCCCTACAGTTACCTCCTCTCCTCTCCTTCCCTCTTCCTCTCCTCCCCTTCCTGTCGTCCTCCTCTCCTTCCCTAATCCCCTCCTTCACTCCTCTCCTCTCCTCCACCTCTTCTTTAATCCCCTCATCTCCCCTCCTCCCCCTCTCCCTGTGACCGACCCCCTCCCCTCCCTTAGTATAGAGTATTAACTACATAAGTTCTATACAGTCCGTATTTAACGGACTTACTGACATCCCTACGGACCAGAGACACGCACCGTTCCCTAATGATTGGAGAGGAGTCTCCTCACTCCAAAATAAATAAGTTATTAAATAGATAAAGAAATCAATCAATAAAAACAGATCACCTTTACCTTGTGTCCCTCCTTATATATCTCCTGTATTTTACTTTCTATCTCCTCCTCTTCCTCCTCCTCCTCCTCCTCCTCCCAGGCCTCCTCTTCCTCCTCCTCTTCTTCCTATTCCTCCTCTTCCCACGCCTCCTTCGGCTTCTCCTCTCCCTATTTCTCCTCTCATTCCTTTTCCAACATCGTTTTCCCTTTCCACATTTAAATATTATCTCTGTGTCTCTCTGTTTCTCTTCCCATCCCCTTCCTCTTTCCTTCTCACCAGCTCTTCTTTCTCTCTCTCTCTCTCTCTCTCTCTTTTCGTTGTCTCTCCCTCCCTTTCCTTTATCTCTCCCCCATGTCTCTCCATCATCTCTTTCCCTTTTTTGTTTTACCCATTCGTATCCGTCCGTTACCTATTCCTTTCCCTTTCCCTTCCCATCATATTTTCCTTCCCTTTCCATTCTCATCATCTCTTCCTTTCCTTTCCTTTCTCATCATCTCTTCCTTTCCTTTCCTTTCTCATCATCTCCTCCCCTACCCTTCCCCTTACCTCGTCACTTCATCCTCAGTCATTTCCTATTAAACCCCTTCCTATCCTTCTCCATCCTTCTCCGTTCCGTTTCCCTTTCCCTCACTTTCCTTACCCTTCCTTCCCTTCCCCTCCCTTTCCTTACCTTCCTTTCCCTTACCTTCCTTTCCCTTACCTTCCCTTCCCCTCGTCTCCCTTCCCCTCTCCTCTCTTTCCCTCCCTTTCCTTTCCTTCCTTCCTTTTCCCTTTCCATTACTTTCCTTTCCTTCCTTCCCCTTCCCTTTCCTTCCCTTTCCATTCTTCTCCGTTCCGTTCCCCTTCCCCACGCTTCACTAACCCTTCCTTCCTTTACCCTTCCTTTCCTTACTCTCCCTTCTCCTACCCTCCCTTCCCTTAACCTCCCTTCCTCTCTCCTCCCCTCCATGCTCCTCCCTTCCCTTCCTTTTCCATCCCTTCCCTTTCCATCTCTTCCCATTCCTGCTCCACCCAATCATCTTCCTCGATCTCTGTACCTCCTCCTCGTCCTCCTCTTCCTTCTCTTCCTCCTCCTCCTCCTCTGTCTCTTCCTCCTCCTCCTCCTCTGTCTCTTCCTCCTCCTCTTCCTCTTCTTAATCGTCTTCCTCCTACTCTTTTTCCTCCTCTTCCTCCTTTTCTTCCTCTTCTTCCTCCTCTTCTTTCTCATCCTCTTTTTCCTTCTCTTCTTCCTCCTCCTCTTCCTCCTCTTCCTCCTCTTACTCCTCTTCCTCCACTTCTTCATCTTCCTCTTCTTCCTCCTCCTCATCTTCTTCCTCCTCTTTCTCCTCCTTCTCCCGGAGAATCTTGATGGTTGTCTCTTCTTGCTTAATTTCACAGGTGAGTTAAGGCCCCCCGAGCCCCGTCGAGGATCAGGTGGTAGTGTGCCGGGCCCCCTCGGTTGTCGAGGGCCCTGTCCATCGCCAAGGGCCCTCGCCTGTCACCATTCCCCCCCACATCGTCGTCACGAGGCCCCTCTTTCATCAGGGGACCTCATCTCCATTCACCAAAGCGTTTCTGTCACGACGGGGCCTTATCTGCCGTTAGGGTGAGGGGCCCTTCCTTGTGGCTGGGGCCTTCCATGTCGCTAGGGGCCCTTTCCATTCGCCAGGGCCAGGGGGCCCTTCCCTGTTGTCAATGGCACTTCCCTGTTGCTAGGGGCCTTCCCCTGTTGCTAGGGGGGCTTCCCTGTCGCTAGGAGGGGTGGGGAGCTTCCCTGCCGTCAAAGGCAACACTAATCTCCAAAGGCCGGTCGGTAGCCTTGGATACAAACCCCGGAATCCACCCGGG
>NC_134777.1:103302311-103304811 GCF_046742065.1 Oratosquilla oratoria | reverse complement strand
CGTGGATATGAACAAAGTCCGAAACCAGTTTTAATCAACCGGACCATGCTGCCGAGGTTCAAACAATGAAATGTAACGCTTGGGTGTGACGTCTCACAATATTCCTGTCGCTTCGTGCAACCCTTCACCATCTGCTACCCTCTACTTCGCGCTGGGACCGCTGTCACCCCCCCCCCCTCATGCTGTAGAATGCTGAACCACGCCCACTTGCCCAGGTGCAGCTGGTCGAGGTCAGGGATCTTCCAGGCGAAGAACGTGGGATCCTTACTATGTGTTGTGTGGTTCCTGTATGCCTGACCACTGTATCCCCTAGTAGTGCCTGAGGGAAGTTCTGTCAAAGTGTTCCTTTAGAGTACACACACACACACATTCACTCACACACACACACACACACACACACACACACACACACACACACACACACACACACACGTGTAAGGTCACAGCATTACCCATAGATCGGTCATATATGAGCTCTGAGCTCTCTTCCGGGAGGAAAATAGCTGTCGATCACGAGTCCAACATGTGATCCAAGACCATGGTGAATCACACACACACACACACACACACACACACACACACACACACACACACACACACATATATATATATATGAGCTCTGAGCTCTCATCCGGGAGGGTAATAGATGTCTATCACAAGTCCAACACGTGATCCAAAGACCATGGTGAATCACACACACACACACACAAGTGTAGACATACACAATCACTTTTGAATGTTGGAGAACCAGAGGTGCTACATGAGGATCGTAGTTCTTCATCTATATATTACAGTCAGGTAAATATTATTAGGTAAATACACACACGCGAACCTACAGTGTATATATGCATATGTTATTCATTAAGATAAATATAAATATTTGTAGTGAAAGGACCTATGTCGGAAATGTTAGATAAACTCACATAAGCTCATCGCTGTATTTCTTCCTACCTTACCGGTACATGTGCGTGTTTGTATGTACGACTATGTGTATATGTATGTATGTATATAATGTATTTTGCGGACACCAGTGGAATGGAAGGCATTACCGGAATATGAACACTCAGGTTGGTCGTTTACCAGCGCTTCTGTCCTTGTGGACAGTCTTGAGCAGCTGAAAAGCTCCAAAAGGAGGAAGGAAATGATGAAGTGGAATGACGAGGGTTGAGGGACTAAGTCATACACTCCACTATTGCAACTTTAAGAATAACACCTTCAATGTTTTGGCTCTTGAGGGCTCGAAAAAGAAAGGAAGAACGAAAGAGAAAAGACAGCCGGATTTACAGCAGACGAGCACTGACTGACATTAGTGGCGCCGCGTCCTGTGAGATCGCCGTGGAAATGTTCCTTGCGAACTGTCATCGTCACCAATTTGGCTCCTCTCGCATATGCGCCCCGAGGGTAAACGAGGAGCGTATGGTGTTCTTCGAGGATCTGCCACCTGCCGTCAGTACCACAACCACCCCTTTCGTGGGGCGTTATGATGTGAGAAAGAGCGTCTTGGATGGGCATAGCCTCGCGCGCCGCCGGGGGAGACTCCACATGGTGATGTCGTTCTTTGGGCTGTAGAAGTCTTCCTTCCATTCCCGGAGTTGTCTTAGTCGCGCTGTCGAATGACACCCCCCCCCTACACACACACGTTTTATAAACATTATTTTCTTTAATTAATTCTTACCGTCTACTATTCCACCTACACTTACTCCTGTTCCACCTCTTCCTCTACTTCTTCCTCATACTCTTCCTTTTCCTCGTCGTCATCCTCCTGTTTTTCCTCAACCTTCTTTTCCTCTTTCTTCTCTTCCTCCACTTCGTCCTCTTCCTCTTTGTCCACCTTCCTCTCTCTTTTCCTCCTTTGCTCTTCCTTTTTCTCTTGCCCTTGCCCTCTCCCAGTATCCTATTCCCTACTTCATCCTTAATCATTTACTTCGTGTCTAATTCTTCTGATATAATCGTGTGTGTGTGGTTATGTGTATGTGTGGGGATACTTGTTTTTCTATTTATCTACCACTATGCCTGCCAGTCTGCCTGAATGACTACCTGCCTGTACATCTACTTGTACGTGTGTCTAGATGTCTGGTTGTCTACAGAAGGTTACCCTCGACTAATGATGAGCTGGAGAGCTCTCGTTTAGTCGTAGGCCTAAGTCTGACTTAATCACTTCACACTTGGGAGATTTTCGTCCACTCTTGTGAATTTGAACGGCTAGAAGAAGACTTCCTTTGCAGCATTCCAGACTTCTCAAAAAAATATTCTAACAATGGTTCCAGTATTCGTATTATTATAACTTTTAATTCTGTGATGCAAAGGTAATTTGACATTTGGTGATTCGGATAAAAAAAAAAAAAATGAAAAAAAACAGAAGGTTGTATCCAAAGTCTTTTGTGTTCAAACGAACTCACAACAGTTGACGATGATCTGCCCAGTGTGAAGCGGGTTTTGATAACTTCGGTGGGGCTCTTCGACACTTCGAGAAGAGCCCTCGAAGGCCGGAAGCCAACTT
>NC_134777.1:103289811-103299811 GCF_046742065.1 Oratosquilla oratoria | reverse complement strand
GTCACTCTTTCGTTAACCAGGGACGGGGTGCCACGGATATGAATGAAATCGCCTAGCGACAGGAAGTGCTATAGGAAAAGTATCACCCGGTATGGAAGGGGTTAACATAAACTGTAGCCAGTCTGTCGATAACTTCCATCCTATTATACGCTCCCACTCCCAAGCACATACTCCCACCTCCCACCCTATCATCTTACTCCCACCCTACCGCCCTCCCACACTACACTCCTCTCCACCTTACCGCATACTCCAAACTCTATCGCTTAGCCTCACTCTCCTAATCCCCTCCCACCTACTCCTCTTACCGCTTACCACTACCTTACCGCCAATCACCCTCTACAGCCTCTGTTGTCCTGTAATACCTTTCTCATTCCATCACTTTCCTCGTCCTCCTCCTCCTCCTCCTCCTCCTCTTCCTTCTCGTTCTTCGGTTCTGCCCCCCTCTTCCTACTCTCCTTCCTCCTTCTCTTCCTCATTTCTAAACCGCACCTTCACTTGTATTTTCATTCTTCTTCCACACCTGCTTCCTTCCTCCTCCTCCTCCTCCTTCTCCTCCTCCCCCTCCCCCTGTCCTGCACCCTCCTCTTCATCCTCCACCTTTCCCTCCTCCTCGTCCTCCTACTCCTGTCCTTCCACGTTTTCCTCCTCTTCCTCTTCTTCCCTCCCCTTCTCCTCTTCCTCCTCCTCCTCCACCCTTCCCCCTCTTCCCCCCCGCCCCTCCCTCCGGGGCGAGCCTCCTCCCTACCTAAGCTCGGCTCGCGCGGTGCTCTACAGATGACGCCCACTGTTGTCACCTGGTGTCCGGACCCTCGGCAACACGTCCTCCTTCTCATCATCATCACCATCATCACCTTTCCCTCCTCCTCCTTCTCCTCCACCCCTCCCTCCTCCTCCTCTTCCTCCCCTCCCTCCTCCTCCTCTTCCTCCCCTCCCTCCTCCTCCTCTTCCTCCCCTCCCTTCTCCTCCTCCTCCTCCTGCTCCCCTTCCCTCCTTGTCATTCTCTTCGTCCTACTCCCACTTCCTCCTTCTCCTTCTCATCATCTTATACCACTTCTCTTCTTCCTCCTGTTCCTCCTCCTCTTCCTTGTACTCCTGTCCCTCCTCCTCTTCCTCGTACTCCTCTTCCTACTCCTCTTCATCTTCCTCCTCCTACTCCTGCCTCTTCTCCTCCTCCTTCCCTCCTTCTCATCCTTCTTCACTTCATCCTACTCCTCTTCCTCCCTTCCTCTTTGTCCATATCATCCTCCTCCACTCCATTCTCCTTAATTTCATTTTCCTCCTTTTCATCTTCCTCGTTATCCTCTTCATCACTGTTCCCCTAACCTCCTCGGCTACACCTCCCCCTCCTCCTCCTCCCCCTTCCCCTTCCCCCCCAGTACTCCCCCCATTCCTTCATCGTAAACTTTGTCATTCATTTTTCCATTTTCTTTGGGCCCTTCGTCTTCCTCTACCCATTTTCTTCATCCACATCCCGTTTTCTTTTATCTCCTTCGTGTTGATTTCTGTAACTTCACCGATTTTCCTTCATCCCGAATCGGTTAAGTCAACCTCGTCTGTCGTTTAGCAACATATATAACTCTCTCTCTCTCTCTCTCTCTCTCTCTCTCTCTCTCTCTCTCACACACACACACACACACACACACACACACACACACACACACACACACACACGGACACACACACACACACATACACACACACACACATACACACACGCTGATGTGTAGATCTGTGGAACAAATTGGATGAAAACATAATCCAGTGCAACACCATAAACGAATTAAAGGCAAACTTTGATGAGTAGAAGCAGAGGCCGTACCTCATGAACACAGCTCCAAACCCGTATACTACAACTAGGTGATTACACACACACACGCACACATACACACACACACACACACACACACACACACACATCTGGCAAGTCGGCGAAATGTCGAGGTTAGTCTTCGGATGAAATATTTTTGACTCGAAAGGTTCGCCACCACAAGGCATTTGGTGCACATGCACCACAGCCTCATCACTAATTTGCACAACCTTACTGCCACATGCACAACCCTGCAACAATATGCATAACCTTGCTATATACTAGCACTCCACCACTACATGCACAACCTTCGCCATGCCAAAGCATAACCTCATTACAACCTGCACAATCTCGCCATATCAAAGCACAACCTCACTATAACATGCGTAATCTTGCTATATATAAACACATCATCACTACTTGCACAAGCTAGCTATACCAAAGCGTATCACAACTACTGTACATACACAATCTCGTGTGACCAAACCACCCACCACCAACTCACACACAACCTCACTCACATCCACATGCACAACATCACAACCTCATGCACACACACCAACACCAGCTGTTGATGCAGCTATAATGGTGTTTGTGCAGCAGGTCGCCTTACACCAGCGTCCGTATTTGACCCTCTCAATACGGCGACGCACTTCCCCGTGTTTCTTCTGGCTAGTGCCAGGGGCCTTTATTCACCTGAAGAAGTTCCCCGGACGGAACGGGGTCCCTCTCGATCGAGACCCCGAGGTCCTCGCGAGATTCCTCTCCCGTCAGCTGAATAAAGTCGTCTGGTATTAGCCTGAATAGAGCCTGCAAAGGCCGTCACCGAAACGATGGTTTTAAACATGTGCTCAACCCACATAGATAGAGCCACGGCTCATGCATATGCAGATCCCCCCCCCAACACTATTGCTCAATCCGGTCTGCGCAGAACCCCCTCCACCCCACCTCGCAATATCCTACTCCTCCCTGACCTCCCCCTATTTTCTCTCTCTCTCTCTCTCTCTCTCTCTCTCTCTCTCTTAATATGTCGGGGAACTAAAGATTATAATAAATGGCGAGAGGAATGTTGCAGAGGACATGCTAAAGTTTTAGTAAGAAGGTGAGGAGCCTACGTCAGGAGGCGCTGAGGAACTGCTGCTGAAGCCGTCACCTTTATCCTTATACGGGTGCTGGAAATCGGGGAGACGTGTGGGATTCGAACCCACAACTAAGCGAATGCGAGACCAAGACGCTACCGATGACGCCAACAGCGTTTTAGTGCAAAATTCCTTTGCCCCACCAGGGCGGAGGAGGGGTCCCCAAGTGGATGTGGGTGGATGTAGAATAGTGGAACGCCCAGCCCAGTCCCGATGACCACCATTAGTCCTACGGTAACTTCGGAAACGGACGTATCCCCGTGTTTCATGATGTTGGCTATGTATACCTGGGAGCAGTCCTAAGATTTTTTTTTTTTCTATGTGTGTGTGCACGACGAAACGGAGGGGGGGAGGTGGCCGATTAAATGTGGATGTACTGTGTCTTGCTACATTGCTTCTGACCCAGGGCAGTGGGCGAGATGCTGGTGATGACCCGTCATCCAGGAGGATCCAAGAAAAGAGGGAGGGAAGGGTGGTGAATGGGAGTGGAGTATGTGGGGATGAAATGGGTGGGAGTGGATTTATGCCTTTGACTTTGGCTACCTCCCATATAAGGGGGGGGAAAGCCTTTAGTATATGTATGTATATGTGTGTGTGTGTATGTGTAGACGTGTAGACTGAGTGAGCACTCGTGTCTGTTTATATTACGCACATGTGTATTCATTATTGCGGTCGGACGTAGGGGTATCCTTGCCAGCAGGCGTCGTTTATTTACTTAGCAGATGCCCCGCTTATGTTGATGTGCATTTGTGGGACTTTTTCATGGACATCTGGATATGTATCTTGCTTGCATGTGAGCTTACACAGCCAGACGCACGCACACACACACACACACACACACACACACACACATACATACATACACACATACATACATACACACACATACATACACACACACACACACACACACACACGACTTAATGGCGCAGTGGTAGCATTCACGGCCGCTGCTACGGTGGTCCGGGTTCGAATCCCATACAGGGCTGAAGTAATTACTCTAACTCTCGTGGGCGGGGAGTTGGATGTGTGTGTGTGTATAAGGTCACAGTATTACCCATACATCGGTCATATCTGAGCTCTGAGCTCTCTACCGGGAGGGAAATAAATGTGAATCACAAGTCCAACACGTGATCCAAGACCATGGTGAATCATACACACTCGGTTCGCTGGTGTGGTGGTACCGCGCTCGATCGCCAATTCAGCGATCCGAATTCGAGTCCCGCCCAGGGCTGATCACTTTAGCACCGCTACACTACGGGCCGGTACTCCAAATTTGGTGGGCAAGGAGTTGTGTGTGTGTGTGTGTGTGTTTGTGTGTGTGTGTGTGTGTGTGTGTGTGTGTGTGTGTGTGTGTGTGTGTGTG
This sequence comes from Oratosquilla oratoria, assembly GCF_046742065.1. NCBI lineage: Eukaryota > Metazoa > Arthropoda > Malacostraca > Stomatopoda > Squillidae > Oratosquilla > Oratosquilla oratoria. The sequence continues at coordinate 103,295,499 of NC_134777.1, read as the reverse complement.
TGTGTGTGTGTGTGTCATACCAGTCATAACATATAACCCACAGTTCGGACATGTATGATATCTGAGCTCTCATCCGGGAGGGTAATAGCTGTCCAACACGTGATCTAAGGCCTTGACGAATCGCTCAAAATTCTTAAGCGAATGTCATTTAACTCATTATCCAAAATTATTATTTGGTGAGTATTTTGTATATATTTTTTTCTGTAGAGTATCTCCTTGACAATACAGAAGGTATTCATAGATAATGAATTCATATCAGAGAGCAACAAGTACTTAGCCTTCATAGTGTAGACCATAAAATTATTTGAAGCTTATGGGCACGACTGTACTGATGTTAGTCCCATCCGTCTGTTACGGTCCTCCCTCAGCTGAATAAAATCGCTCAGTAACAGGTAGAAATAGTCAAGAACTGGTTTACTAATAGAGTGGTTAACGAATGGAATAGTCTTAGTGACCGTGTGGTGAGCGCTGAAATTTATGATTGTTTTAAAAGAAGGTTAGATAACTTTATGTACGGGGATGACAGGTGGTAATGTACTTGGAAGTGTCTGGTGTTGGCCTTATGGTCTCATGCAGTCTCCTTGTTTTTATGTTCTTCTCAAACATAACGCTCGAAGGGTTAGCTTTTTCACTGTTGCTTGGACATGAAAGCCTTAGCTCAGTCCCCCTTCACCACCATCCTTGTGGATCAATTGTCCGTGTAATTAATCTTGCGAGTCTTCGCACTTGTCACTGAATTTGGGTCTTCCATCTGGAACATGTTTAGGAAACATTGTCCTCCTCCTCCTCCTCCTCCTCCTTTTTCTTCTTTTTTCTTCATTTTTTTTCGTCTTATTATTTTGTCTACTATTTCTTCATCTTCATTTTCTTCATCTTCCTCATCTTATTCAACTCCTGTTTCTTCTTCATTTTCTTCATCTTATTTTTTTGTTTTCTCTACCTTCATCTTCATTTTCTTCATCTTCATTTTATTCAACTCTGTTTCCTCTTCATTTTCTTTATCATCTTTTTCTTCTTCGTTTTCTTCTTCATTTTCCTCATCTTTTTCTTCATTTTCTCCTTCTTCATCTTGTCATTCTTCATCTTCTTCATTTTTATTTTCTTCTTTATTTTCTTCATCTTCTTCATCTTTTCCTCTTCATCTTGTTCTTCATCTTCTTCATCTTTTCCTCTTCATCTTGTTCTTCATCTTCTTCATCTTCTTCATCTTCTCCTTCATCTTCTCCTTCATTATTTTTCTTCTTTTTCTTAATCCTCATTTCCTTCTTCTTAATCTCCTCTTTCTTCTTCATCTTCTCACTTTAGGTGCACGTTACTTGTTGAGAATAACCACGGGCGGTGTCCGTGGAAGTAGCAGAGTGGGTCTCGAACTGGGATATAACATTGTAACCAGCGCGCCAGCGAGGGTAACGCAACAGGTCGTGTTAGTATGCTAGTCGTGGTAGCCACGGTATTGCTAGTATTAGTATGCCAGTCACCTCGTGATAGGGATAAGTTAGTTGTGGTAGGAATAGTGGTGGTCGTGGTGGTGGTGGTGGTGGTGGTGGTGGTGGTGGTGGTGGTGGTGGTGGTGGTGATGGTGGTGGCGGCGGCAGCGTTGGTGGTGGTAGTGGTGGTAGTCGTAAGAATAGTGGTGGTGGTGGTTGGAGTTGTGGTGATGGTTACAACGGTGATGATGATTGCGGCAGTGATGTCTTCATTCCAATTCTTCCCTCCTTCCCCCTCCCCCCTCTCCCCCTCTCCCCCCTCTCCCCAATTCTCGACCTTTGTTTCCTGCCCCCACACGCTGCAGGGCATGAAGGAGGGGAGTGGGAGTGGGAGGGGGTGATTGGAAGATGTGATCAGCCAGGAGGAGAGTGGGAGGGAGTAGGAGGAGGGACCTGCACGATGATATAATTCATCCGACGGGAGACGCTTAGCTGAAACCCTCACCTTTGCCCAGTATGCTTGGAGAGCCAGAGAAGTGGCAGTCACTGGTAACGAGTGAACTCAAACCTGGGTCTACGTAGTGATGAGGCAAGTGAGAAACTCCACGATAGCACTTGTTGTCTTGAATACAACAAAATTTCATGCAGTAGGCTTTTGGATTGTAATGGTTGAGTACTCTGTATGAGAAACTACGGAGGAATTTGAACGGAAAAAACGAGGACGACGAGATGGTTTTTGACGGAGGGATTGGGGGAGATGATGGGGGATTAGGCTGGGGGTGGGGAGCAGGGAGTACAATAGAAGCTAATTTACGGACGATTAGTTTGATAATGATTGATGTTTGAGTGATGGAGAAGGTTCGCAGAAGTGGTGGTGATGGTGGTGGTGGTGGTGATAGTGGTGATATTGGAATCTCGTCCTTCCTTTCCCCGTCTCGCCCTGATCTTGCCTCCCGTCCCGTGTCGTCCCTCCCTGTCCCGGTCTTCCTGGTATAGTTTGTGCGAAAATAGAATTCTTCCGCAACGGGTCCCTTCCCCTGACTTTAGATACGTTCGGATTCCTGTCCTCGAACTGCATTTCGAGTGATTGTGTGTGTGTATGTGTGTGTATGTATGTGTGTGTGTGTGTGTGTGTGTGTGTGTGTGTGTGTGTGTGTACTTCATACTCTATTCCACTCGTAATGATAATATTTTATAGCTTGTCCAAGGGGTTTGAGTAAAGTTCGATTAGTTTTTTGTTTATTCCAGTGGTACATAAGTCGAGGGGGAAAGGACCCATTGGAAAATAATTCTATGCCTCATCCCGTCCTCGCCCCCGCTGGGTCACGCCTTGCCCTCTCTCTTCCTTCTCTTTATGCTCTATTCTCTCTCAGCCCACTCTCCCTCAACTCTTTTCCATCTCGTGGAATGTAGTAGTGAAGTACACTGCCCGTCCCTGTGTACCCAACTCTACATCCAGACCCAAAAGTTCGCTCTCGGCTTTTCTTGTATAATAATTGTATGAAGGACTAAGACTCGCCAGGACATCGGGTTCGTTTTTCGCGACTCAAAATTACGTGAGTTGTGCGATTTTTCCAAATACGCGAAATTATCGGACGTGTTTGTTTATTTTCGCCGATGAGACGCCATGTCGCATTGTTGTCGAACTTTAGAACCTGTCTGTATTCCCCCCTTTCCCCCCTCCCTCCCCCCCTCCTCCCCTTCGGTTAGACACCTCAGCCACTCCCAGGACTCCTTACTCGCCAGAAACTCTTGGTTGAACTTCAAGTCTGATCCTCAGGCGAACTGGTCCCAGAGTGTGTGTCTCTTCTTTGTTCTTAAAGACACCTCTAACCTCAGAAGGAGTCTCACAGAGATGAATAAAATCGCCTGGCGGCAGCCAGAAGAAAAAAGTGTTCGTGCCCCACCTCTCCTGTCTCGTTCTCATGTCTTTCAGCCTGATTCTATCTCTCTCTCTCTCTCTCTCTCTCTCTCTCTCTCTCTCTCTCTCTCTCTCTCTCTCTCTCTCTCTCTCTCTCTCTCTCTCTCTCTCTCTCTCTCTCTCTCTCTCTCTCGCCCCACCCAATTCCTTCTTGTGTCTCTCCCTGCTCAGCTCTTCTTCTCTTTCTTGCCACGCCCACGAGGATTCTCCGGCTTCGCCCCGTGTTGCCCCACTTCTCCCTTCTTTGCCCCACCTGTGTTGCCCCACCGTTCTCCTCTCCCGCTACTCCTTCATTGCCTGTTGCGCGTGTGGGGCCAGCGAATACATAGTTGGGAAATGAGAAATGGAGGAGGGCTGCCACGATGGCGGTGGTAAGTCCGGTCCACGGACGATTTTTTTCTTTTTTTTTTCGAATAGAAGGTTAACGAAGGTCAAGATTTTTTTTTATGATAGTCCCTGGATAACTGTGGAAAGAGGTCCAGGAACGCGTGTATATACACATTTTATTTGTTTATTTGTTTATACTTTTTGTGCATACTTCTTCTTTTTCTTCGTCTTAATTTCTATGTCACGTCATAGGCAACCGAGGTTCACGCCAGGGGGCTCTGTACACGGCGGCGGTGGCTGGCTGTCGGCTGTGTATCCACGGGGGTCGTGTGGTGAGGATATGAGAGCGATGAGGAAGGAGTTGTGTATAATGGAGGAGTGAAGGTAGTAGTCCTAGTGGAGGTGTTAGTGATGCCTTAGTGGTATTAATAGAAATGGTAGTGGTAGTAGAAGGAGCAGCAGCAATAGTAATTGTATTATAGCTTAATTGAACCTTGGAAAAATATTAGAAGAAAATAAAATCAAGGAAACACGTTAGTAATAATAGTAGTAGGAGCAGCAACATTAGCAACAGTATTTGTAATAGTCGTAGTAGTAATAGTAGTAGTAGTAGTAGTAGTAGTAGTAGTAGTAAAGGGTAATTCAACCTGGTGAAAAATTTTACTGAAAGTGAAAATCAAGGAAACATGTTAGTAATAATAGTAGCAGTAGTAATAGTAGTAGGAGCAGCAGCAATAGTAGTAGTAATAATATTTTAATTTAATTCAACTCGGTTAGAATATCAAGAAGAATGAATATAATCAAGGAATCGTGTTTACTGAAGTAAATCTTGCATTTCTCAAAGTTAAATCTCTGTAAGGTAAACATAAAGAATATGTGTCACCCTTATTTGTTATTTGTTTTGTTTAATTTTATTGTTTTTATTTGCGTAATTCAAGCAATTTTGTTTTTAATTTATATTATTCTATTTACTATTTTTCTTTGTTCATTTATTTGTTTGTTTAGCTACGACGTTCCGTCTGTATCATTTCATCGTTTGCTGCGGAGGTCTCCTCCCACTGAATAAAATCGCCTGTCGGCAGGTAAAGTAACCACAGTAGTCATAAGACGCAGCAAAAGGGGGATAAGGGAGGCAAGAGACAGTGCTGAATGCCCAAGGGGAACAGTAACGTCGCCGAATACAAACACCGATGACGTAAACAGTGAGAGAAGGTCTGCCGACAGAGACTATAGAAAAGGAGAGCGAGGAGGTGGATGAAACGCGCGGGAGGGACACAGGAAATTACTTTTTTTTTTTTTTTTTTTGAGGAGGGGGGATTGGATGCTCGACCGCCCACCCACCCAGTTGGTTTGACTGTGATAATGACTTCATTCCGTGCGGAGAAGGAGGAGGAGGAGAAGGAGGAAGAAGTGCGCTTCTGCCTTGTACCGTGTGTTGGGGACCCAAACTTCCTGCGGTTGCCTCCTACAAGCTCAATGGAGAAATCCGGAATATGGATGACATCAGGGCGTATCTGGACGCGCAATCCTCATTTATATCCTATAGCTTAGGAGATACCACAGATATAATAAAACCGCCTGGCGACACCAGGAATAAAAGAAAAAGTGCCACCCGGGACGGAAGGAGTTGAATAAAATCGTCTGGCGCCATTTATACAGCGACAGACATCACGTGGGTGATGGCTCTACCCTCGGCGGACGAGAGCTCTTCACACGGGAGCGGCGCGAACCCAAGAACTTGAGTTCGCGCGAGAAGCGTTGCGGTCAAAGTGACCCGAGACGACGACGACGTTAACGACGATGAGGCTGATGATGATGATGACGACAGGAGTGATGTATGGTGTTTACTTTGCCCTAAGTCACCAGCGCCTCTATCCTTGTGGAGGTAATAGGGCGCCAAAGAGGTAGAGGGAGTCCTAGAGGTGGGTACTATTAGAGCGAAGGTAAAAGACGAAGCTGTTCAGCATTGTTCCTTTAACGTCGCCGTTAAAAGGGGTTATCACACTGGGGAAT
>NC_134777.1:103282311-103284811 GCF_046742065.1 Oratosquilla oratoria | reverse complement strand
TGTACTTCACATTGTCCAATCTCCTTTCCTCCTCACCAATTATTCTGTCCGTCCCTCGTTTCCTCCCCTTCGCCTCCTCCCGCCACCACTCCACACTCCCTCCTTTCTCCACACTCTCCTGCCCATACTCCCTATTTCCCTCCCGTCCGCACTCCCGTCTTGTTTCACATCCTCCTTCCTTTATCCCTCCCTACCTCTCCCCCTTTCTCCCCCTCATCATCCCTCTCTCTTCCCCTCCCTTCCTCTTCCTCTCCCTCTCTCCCTCCCTCTTTCCCCCTCCCTCTTACTCTCCCTCACTCTTTCCCCCTACCTCCCTTTCTCCCTCCCTCTTCCCCCTCCCTCCCTCTTCCTCTCCCTCCCTCTTCCTCTACCTCCCTCTTCCCCTACCTCTCTTCCCCTCCCTCTCTCTTCTTCCTCTCTCTCCCTTCCCCCCTTACATCTTCCCTTTCACCATTCCTTCTCCCTTCCCTTCCTCTTTACCAGCGTTTCGTAACCCTCCTAACCCATTTCTCTCCTTTTTATCCGCCCCAGCCACCTTCCAGCCCCCCCTACCCCTCCAGAATAGGAACTTAACCTTCATCTGAACAGAATCGTGTGGTCTTAGTAAGAACAAAGTCCTGAAAGATCGCTACCATATCGAAAAGGAGTTAAACCTTCATCACGACCACATCCTCAGTTATCCTTTAAACCACAAGTGCTCCTGTAACCCAAGTTAACCCTCGACATATCCTGTTGGCTATAGACATTAACCTCGTTCCCTCCGAGGTCACTGTCATTTAACTAAGATTGTTTCGTTTTACTAATTTTCGAAAATCTTCTTCGAGTCGACATGACGTCATGTCGTTCTACTGTGACGTCGTTCGTAGGCCACGCCCCCAATCCGTTTGGGGAGTCCTTCTATATTTTGGTTTTTGCGTCTATTTTGTCAATGCAAAGAAAAGTGAAAAAAGGGAATGAAAAAAATAAAAAAGAAAGGAATAAAAAAAAAAGAAATAAAGAAAAGCAAGTAAAGATTGTGCATGTTCGCCCCGCCCCCTCTCTCCCCCTTTTCCCTCCTCCCACCTCCACTGGAGCCACCAAGACCCGAAATTATTTTTCATCTCAACTCATAAACTTCTCTCAAATCACCCGTTGCTTAGAAATAACACCTGTTGGGTTTCTTTTCATCATTCTAACCACAACATCCACCCCATCTCACCATGTCCCTCTCCTCAGCAATCCCCCACCCCCCTAATCTCGGTCTCTCCCCCAAAGTCAGCAGGTTCCCCCATCTCAGCATCCTCTTTTATCTCAGCACTTTCCCCCCATCTCACCATCTCCCCCCCACCTCAGCATCTTCCTCACATCTCAGCATTCCCCCCCTAGCTCAGCATTCTCCCCATTTTAGTATCCTCCCCATCTCAGCATTTCTCGGTACCTCAGCATCGTACCCCATCTTAGCAATTTTCCCACCTCAGCATCGTACCTCATCTTAGCATTTACCCCAGCATCTTCCCCTTACCTCAGCATCCTTCCCATCTCAGCCTTTCCTCCCATCTCAGCATCCTCTCCACCCCAGCAGCCTTCTTTCTATCCCGTCAGCACTTCTTGCATCTCCCGCCTCTCACGCCTGCAGACTTCTCACGCTTCCAAACTTCTCACGCTCCGCAACTTCTCACGCTCTCGTCTTCTCACACTTCGCAACCTCTCTCACGTCACAGGCTCTCGCACTGTGATACCATGTTATCATATTACCATACTCTGATACCTTGAAATATTCCCGTAATTGAATAAAATCGCCTGGCAGCAGGAGCGGACGCATTGTGTGACGTCACGCTTGACGTCATCACGCGTGACGTCACGTGACGGCGGCCACCTCTCGACCCTTCGAATTTTATTTCAAACTTATGAAGGAAAAAAATATTGCAGAATGTTTCGTCACGTTTTTAGTTGCAAAGTTCGGTGATGTCAGCACAAAACATTTCAGTCTTCCCACGCCTGAAACAGGTTGGGAACATATCAAGATGACGTAATACCGTGTATAACGAAGTAGAGAAGTTTGCAGGAGTAATGTGGCAGACGTTGGGAGGGGAGGATTTTCGTTTAGCAGTGAACTCCGAATAGTAATGATGCCTATAAAAATCATCTGACGGCAAATTAAATAAAATAGAGTACTTAAGCGCTTCAAAAACTCACCCCTTAGCTGAATAAGATCGTCTGGCGACTTGAGCGTGGCTGCCTTAGCACATAGGGCAAAGGTTGCCGCCTGGGCCTCAGCTTAATCGCGGATATGTTCAACCTTTTTTAGTTTCATGTGGCACTTGTGTGCTTTTATTCTGGCTGGCCCCAAACGATTTTATTCGTTTTCGTGGCACCCACGGACACGGAAGCGGAGGGGTTATGTAATTACATTGCACACCGGCCACTCTTTTGATTTAGAGCACTTTGCCTGAAGACACGTCTCCTCTTCCTCCTCCTCCTCCTCCTCCTCCTCCTCCTCCTTGTCCTCTCTCGCATACTT
>NC_134777.1:103264811-103279811 GCF_046742065.1 Oratosquilla oratoria | reverse complement strand
AGAGAAACCCTGGAGGAGAAGAAAGAAGAAAAAAAGAGGAATGGAAGGAAGAAAGTATGGAAGAGGAGGAGAAGGAAAAGAGAAGGGAGATGAAGGGGAAGAGGAAAATTCGAGAGAAACGAGGAAATTGTTTTATGAGAGAGGAAGAGTGGGAGAGGTGGACGAAGTTGTATGAATACAACAACAACAATATGTTATGGGTCAAGTTCAGCCGTCCGCTGAAGTTGGTTATGGACTGAATTTTACTGGCGTTTCTACCCATGTGGACCATCTCGCACCTGCCGTTGTAGTCACACAAAAAAATGTATGTAATGATGTTGAAGCGAATATAGTGGTTGTTAGATACACAGAGGATAGAGGGAGGAGAGGGACAGTTACATGACCACCCTGGCACCGTCAAAAGTGACCAAAGTTGAGGCAGAATGTAATCACATTGGTCATTCGTTGGTTCCGTGTTTGGCATCCATGAGACCAGTGCCACCAACACGAAGTGAACACTGGAGGAAGTGTTCAGACGTGGCTCCGAAGTGGCAGTGAACGTTCATCATCACGTTCATAACATGAACTACTTAGGTTTTGTGTACTCGGTACTTTAGGGGGCTTTAGGGCCACCCCTGTGTACCAGAGGAACACAGCGTTCTTTCAGGATCAGGGCATCTTCATTCTTGAAAGGAATGTTGATCACTTTTGACTTCCGGTTTTCTCGATTCTCTTTCCTGACACCCTCTAGGATGATGACTCCTCTTCGGTACGATATTGTCCCCTCCAAGGATAGAAGCGCTGGTTATTGATGACAAAACCGTCTGCCGTCAGACAGAATAAGATATATAAAGTCGTCTTGAGCCCCCCGCCCCTGAAGTAAAAGGGAACACAGTGGAGGTTCGAATTCCGCTAAAGAGTCGGCGACACGTGGCGACAGTAAGGTCATAATCTTAACCCCCTCCCCTTCCCGGCTCCGGCAAAGGGCAGTCATGACTAGCCATTTCGCAGGGCGGGTGAAGTAATGATAAAAAATGAGGATTAATCAAGACTGCCCTTCTTTCACTTGTATGAAGAAATGGTGTCCTTCTCTCGTTTGTATAGAAGTTTGCATCATGCCCAGCTTCTTATTCCGTTTGCAGCGCCAATTCATTTCCAATTGCGGGTTGCCTCATTATCGAATCAGGATTCAGTGTTGGGTTTCATGAGCTTGTTGGGGCTCGAATCGTTAGTTTCGTTAAACATGTTCGCTGAAGTGGATCACCCGACTGGGTGAAACGGATTAAGGTTAGGTTAGTTTCAGGAAAGAAGAAATAGAACAAGATAAAATAAAGGTTAGCTTAGCTTAGCTTAGCTTAGCTTCTGGCATCTTCATTTTTTTAACAAAAAATTAAAATATTTTGAATATTTCGGTGACTCGTGTCTTTTATTGGCGTTTTTATAGATGTGAAAAAGTGAAAATAGAAAAAAATCTATATCTAAATGAGAAATAGAAATATAAGAAGAAATAGAAAATAGAATTATATAAATCGTGGACACAAGCTTCCTCGCGCGTTTTGATTGTCTCATTCAGTGTATCCGGTAAAATTTCACAACTCCGCATGCCAGGCTCATCTCATATGAGCAGTCATAATCTAACCAGACCTTGTATGCGTGATTGTATAAATTTACCCGTTTCCCCTATATTGCCTTGAGTTATCCGGTTAGTTGTGGTCTGGTGCGTTACCTAAGTTGTTGTCGTTGTTGTTGTTGTAGATTGTAGTTCACCAACTCTTTTATCATTGTGGACAATTCCGCGCCTCTCTGTAGATCTATTACAAGGTACCCCCCCCCCCCCGTGGATAGTGTGACTATAGACTATTTAAGTGAATTACAATGGCAAAGCAAATCGACAAAGGAGACCTCAAGGCCCATGAGGTTATAGGAAGAAAAACAAACAAACAAACAAAGTAGTTGTGAGAGAGTTCAACATATTCATGAGGTGTTTATCCAAGAGTTTTAAACTTCGTAATGTTCCATATTTCATCGTACCTACTGGCGAGTTTACCTCATTGATTGATGAAATGTAGTCGTACTGAACGATTGAAAAGAAAACGAGGGGAGGGGGTCATCGCAAGTGCGATATGCATGACTACTCAAAATACGAGAAGGACGTCGAGAATAATCATCTCCCCGCAGCTCGGCGTCAAATCACATCACCCTCGCGGTCATCTGATGGTGCGCCCCCTACAGGCTGGCACTCTGTCAACTTTCGCTATCTTCACTCCATTTTTTCACACACTGAGAGGTGACAATCTGCGACTGCTCGCCTAGATAAACACCGTGTTTAACTGTTTACTAGACACTAAAGTATGTTCGACATTAGACATGATTACTGGTGACTGTCTCTCTCTCTCTCCCTCTCCCTCCCTCTCTCTCTCTCTCTCTCTCTCTCTCTCTCTCTCTCTCTCTCTCTCTCTCTCTCTCTCTCTCTTTCTCTCACCTCCTTCTCCTCTCTCTTTCACTCTCTCTATTTCTCTCTCTCTCTCTCTCTCTCTCACACACACACACACACACACACACACACACACACACTTCCATCTCTCTCTCTCTCTCTCTCCCTGTCCCACCTCTCTCTCTCTTACTCTCTCTCTTCTATTTTTTCTTTTCTTTTATTCCTGACGCTACCGCCTCGAGTATATACCCTTCCCTTCTTTTTTTCATCTTCTTTATCGTCCTCATTTTCTTTTGTTTGTTTGTTTATTTATTTATTTATTTTTACTTTTTTTTTCCTCGTCCCGTGTTTCTCTGCATTTCTTGACATTCCTTTTTCAATCGTTAATTTTTTATCATCGAACCGAAGAGCTCTCCACGTCTCCCTCCTCCTCCTCCTCTTCCTCCTCCTCCTACCAAGTTTCCGCCGAGACGCTGCCGCCTCTTAATGAAGCTGTAATCAGGAACTAAATGCTCCCCCTACTCCCCCACCCTCCTCTTCCTCCTCCTCTTCCTCCTCCTCTTCCTCCTCCTCCTCCTCCTCTTTCTCTTCTTACTCCTTTTCTTTCAATCTTCCTTTTCACCCTCCTCCACCTACTTCTCTTCTTCTTCCTCACCCTCCTCATCTTCCTCCTCCTCCTCCTCCTCCTCCTCCTCTTCTTTCTCTTCCTACTCATTTTCTTTCAATCTTCCTTTTCACCCTCCTCCACCTACTTCTCTTCTTCTTCCTCCCCCTCTTCCTCCTCCCCTCCTCCTCCTCTTCCTCCTCCTCCTCTTCCTCCTCCTGCTCCTCTTTCTCTTCCTATTCCTTTTCTTTCAATCTTCCTTCTCACCCTCCTCCACCTACTTCTCTTCTTCTTCCTCTCTCTCCTCCTATTCACCCTCCTCATCTTCCTCCTCCTCCTCCTCCTCCTCCTCTTTCTCTCCCTACTCCTTTTCTTTCAATCTTCCTTTACATCTCCTCCACATACTTCTCTTCTTCCTCCTCATTCTCCTCCTATTCACCCTCCTCATCTTCCTCCTCCTCCTCCTCCTCCTCCTCCTCTTTCTCTCCTTACTCCTTTTCTTTCAATCTTCCTTTTCATCCTCCTCCACATACTTCTCTTCTTCCTCCTCATTCTCCTCCTATTCACCCTCCTCATCTTCTTCCTATTCCTCTTCTTCCTCTTTCTCTTCCACTTTCTACTCCTTTTCTTTCAATCTTCCTTTTCATCCTCCTCCACGTACCTCTCTTCTTTCTCCTCTTTCTCCTCCTCTTGACCCTCCTCGTTTTCTTCCTGTTCCTCTTCTTCCTCTTTCTCTTGCTGCCCTTTCGACTGGTCCCCTCTTCCTCATCCTTATCCTCATCATCCTGCTCTTCCTCCACCTCCTCATTATTCTTCTTCCCCCTCACCATACTCATTGTTACTCATCCTCCTCCTTCTCCCCCTCTCTCCTCCTCCTCCTCCTCCTCCTCCTCCTCCTCCTTTTCCTCCCCCTCTCTCCTCCTCCTCCTCCCCTCTCTCCTGCTCCTCCTCCACCTCCTCCTCTTCCTCCTTTTCTTTTTCTTTTCCCCTACTCCTGTTTTCTTCTCTTCCTTGTATCTTCACTCTCACTTCATCCTGTGCCTCCTTTCTCACCTTCGCCCCCCCTCACTCCCTCCAATCACTCCTCCATACTTCTCTTATTACCCGTATCTCTTTCGCTTTCCCGAGCGCATCATTCCTTTGCTTTACATATTCTTCTTCTTCTTCCTCCTCCTCCTCTTCTTCATCCTCTCCGTTTTCTTCTTTTTCTTCTTCTCTGTTTTATTATTATTATTATTATTATTATTATTATTTTTATTATTCTCTGTTTTCTCCTTCTCCTCCTTTTTCTTCTTCTTCTTTTTTCTTCTTCTTTTTTCTTCTTCTTTTTTCTTCTTCTTTTTTCTTCTTCTCTTTCTCTGTCTTCTTCTTCTTCTTCTTCTTCTTCTTCTTCTCCTCCTTCCTCTTCTTCTCCTCCTTTTTCTTCTTCCTCTTCCTCTTCTTGCGGTGGTCCAATTTGACCTCATACCTCATTACTCATGACTGACAGTCCGATCAACCCCCTTCTGATACAAGTATTCATCCCATTCTTCCCCCCTCCCCCTCTCCCCCTCTCCCCTCTCCCCCCGCTACTGTCCCGCTGTCCCCCATCACTACCCCTGCTTCCTCCACCACTACAAGCATTCATACTATACATTCCCCTCTCCCCCTCTCCCCTCTCCCCCTCTCCCCCTCTTCCCCTGCTACTGCCCCGCTGTCCCCCATCACTACTCCTGCTTCCTCCACCACTACAAGCATTCATACTATACATTCCCCTCTCCCCCTCTCCCCCTCTCCAGCACCATTTCTGTTTCCTTCACTATTAATTGTTCGCTTCATTATGTCTTGTCCATAGGACCCTTCTTTCTCGTCCCTAAAACAGTTTTTTCACGTTCTTTGAACTTTTTTTCTTCCATATTCCTAAAATATTTTTTTACCACATTATCAAAACAGATGATATATTTTCCCCCCTTTCTTCCGCAATCCTATTTTCCTTTTCCTTCTCCCGATATCCTTATAACGGTCTCTCTCTCTCTCTCTCTCTCTCTCTCTCTCTCTCTCTGTCTGTCTCTCTCTCTCTTCATTGCCACCATTTTCTTTCGCCCAGACAACATCTTTCCATCTTTTGCACCAATTTCCTTTCATTCCACCACCATTCCCTCCTCCATTCACCCTCCTCATCTTCCTCCTCCTCCTCCTCCTCCTCCTCTTTCTCTCCATACTCCTCCTCTTTCAATCTTCCTTTACATCTCCTCCATTTCCTCTGCACCAACATTGTGACCACTCGTCCTTTTTCTCGCTACGTCCACTCACCTCACTCCCACCTTCCCATTTTCTACGTAAGACTCCATTTTCTGATGTTACTTTACTCTGGAGTATTGACTTCATGTTATTGTGACGTTAAAATCTACTCAGTGCCATGCAGCTGATACTTAAGGGTCTCTATGGGGCATCCCGACGGACTTGAGCCACACATAATTTTTGTCTGTGATAGAGGAAAAATTTATTCATAGAGAAATTATGCTACTTTGTACTACGACTAACACTCCCCCCCCCGCCACTCTTAATACTGTCCTGTGCCATTTCTCTGATTTTCCATTTTCCATTTTCGACGAACCCTGTGCTAGGAGAGAAAGAATAATGCCACCGAGTGTTCCCATTTGAGTCGTTAAAGGCGACTAAAACAGGACGAAAGATAGGACCAGGCATCCTACTCCCTGTAGCCTCATAAGGGAACATTCCTAGAAAAAAAAAACATAAGTGGTACAGATGAGAGTAAAAAGGAAGAGATAGGCAGTATGTAAGAAGAAAGATCGATGCGTTGGCATTGAGTGAAACTAAGTTGAAAGGGAGGGGCGAGTTTGAGTTTGGGAGTGTAGTGGTCAGGGTGTCGGGAGTGAAGAGAGGACAAGGGAGAGGAATGGCTATATTAGTAAGTGTAGGGGTAGGTAAGCATGTGGTGAAGTGGATGGAAGTTTCTTCAAGGTTAATGTAGATGAAGGTGAAACTGGGAAGGGAGATGTGGGTCTTTGTAAGTGCATATGGGCCTGGTAGTGAGAAGAGTATAGAGGAAAGTGAGGTTTTTTGGACATTTTTAAACGAATGCAGAGGGGGTTTAGGGAGAAATGTCAGTGTAGTGGTATTGGGATATCTTAATGCTAGGGTAGGAAATGAACCAATAGACGGAGTTGTTGGGAAGTGTGGAGTGCCAGGAAAAATCATAGTGGAGAGTTGATGGTCATGTGTCTAGATTCATTAATTCTCATTCTAGACTCTAGAAAGAGTTGATGATAGCTAACACAGTGTTTAGGAAGAAAGTCAAGCATAAGTGCACATGGGAGGGGGTGGTGGATAGAAGGGTGGTAGATAGGGCTTTGATGGACTATATAGTGGTACCCAGGAGAAGAATTAAAAGGGTTTTGGATGTACATGTTCTTAGGGTAGAGAGTGGAGGGATATCAGATCATTTTTTGGTGGAAGGTAAGTTGAGAGTGGAGGATAGATGGAGAGAGAAGAAAAGGACAGAAGGTAGGGAGGTGCTTAGAGTAATCTGCTTAAATGAGAAAGAAAAGTAGTACAAAAGAAGCTGAGAGAAGATTGGGAGGAAGAGAAGGGTAGAGTGGAACTAGGAGTGGAAGAGGAATGGAGATGTTTCAAGGAGGGAGTCACAAGGTGTGCAGAGATGGCGTGTGGAACAAGGAAGGGTAGTGAGTGGTGAGATGATGAAGCAAAGAAGGTTGCAGAAGAGCAGAAACGAGCTTTCACAGATTGGTTGCGAAGTAGGACGAGAGAAACATATAAGAGGTGCAATGAAAAAAGAAGTAAAACATAAGATGAAGGAGGCAAAAAGGAGAGCGAATGTGAAATGGGAGAAGAGTATGACAGAACTTTTTTAAAGTAATAAAAGATGTTCTGGAAGAAAATTAAAAGAGGAAGGGGAGGCAAATCGAGTAAAGAAAAGGTAAAAGGTGCAGATGGAGAGATGAAAATGGAAGAGGCGGCAGTAAGAGGAAGATGGGCAAAGTATTTTAAGGAGTTGAATGTGAAGGAGGATAGGGAGGAAAAGGTAGTTGTAGTGACAGGCGCTAATATAACGACAGTCATGAATGAGGAAAATGGAGGAGAAATAAGAAAAAATGAGATAAAAGCAGTTATTAAAATTATGAGAGCAGGCAAGGCACCTGGGTTAGATGGTTGTCATGCAGTGTCTAAAAAAGGAAGATACAGTGATAGTGGACTGGCTGGTGAGGTTGTTTAATTTTTGTTTAAAAGAGGGTAGAGTGTCGGAGTGCTGGAGGAGTGTCTGTTTAGTTCCGTTTTACAAGAGGAAAAGGGAGAAGTGTGAGTATAGTAGTTTCAGAGGGATCAGTTTGTTGAGTGTAGTTGGGAAGGCTTATGGAGGGTCTTGATTGAGAGGATTAGGAGAGGAACAGAGGGAGTAATTGGTGAGGGAACAGTGTGGGTTTAGGAAAGTTAGGGGTTACGCGGATCAGATTTTTGTGGTAAGACAGAAATGTGAGAAAGTTTTAGGAAAAGGTAAGGATGCTTTTTGGGCCTTTATGGATTTGGAAAAAGCTTATGACATGGTAGACAGGAAGGCACTGTGGAAGGTATTGCAGATATATGGGATAGGAGGAAATATGTTAAAAACAGTCAAGAGTTTCTACAAAAGTAGTAGAGACTGTGTTAGAATTAGAAATGGAGAGAGCGAGGTGGGACTTCGACAGGGGTGCGTCATGTCCCCATGGCTGCTCAGTGTGTACATGGATGGTTGGTGCGGGAGGTAAATGCAAGGAGATTGGAGATGGTTAAAGAAAAGGTAGAAAAATGGGAGATAAACCAGTCGTTGATTACTGACGACTGCGCTTGTAGCAAGATCAGTGGAGGGATTAAGGAAGTTAGTGACGGAGTTTGGGAAGGTATGCGAAAGGAGGAAGTTGAAGACAAATGTGGATAAAAGTAAGGTGATAAGATGTACAAGGGGAGAAAGTGGCAGCAAATTGGAAGTGAGTATTAAAGGAGAGAGACTTGAGAAAGTGGATAGTTTTAGATACTTGGGGGCGTATGTGCTGGGAAAGGGGGGAGTGGAGATGGAGGTAGAATGTAGATTGAGAGAAGTAAGAAAATGCCTTGGGGGATTAGAAAGCGTAATGAGAAATAAACATTTGGGAATGGATGGTAAGAGGAGATTATATGAAGGGGTGATTATGCCGACACCACTGTATGGGGCAGAAACATGGAAGATAAGAGAGGAAGAGTTGAAATGTGCTTGAGATGAAATGCCTAAGAAGTATGGTAGGGGTTACTAAGCTGGATAGAGTGAGAAACGAGGAGGAGAGAAGGGGTAGAAAAGGAGTTGGGAGATAGGGTTGATGAAAGAGTATTAAGATGGTTTGGCCACATGGAAAGAATGAGTGAAGAAAGATTAGTAAAAGTGGAGAAGGAAGAGGTGGATGGAGTGAACATAAGGGTGCGACCAAGGATGAGATGGATGGATGGGGTAAGAGGGGCTTTGGGCTAGAGGGGGGTGTCTGCTGAGGAAGGAAGGGAGAAGACAGATGATAGGGCTGAGTGGAAAACGGTTGCGTATGTATGATACTGGGGTACATGGAAGGGAGTGGGTGAGGGGTGAAGGGTGAAGGGTTAGAAAACGGTTGTGTGTGAATGATATTTCGACGCAACCCCAAGGGATTTCTCCCCTCCTCCTTTTATGCATGAGGAGACGGAGAGGGGGGGTCGCCGATTAAATGAAGCGGACTTGCCGTGGATATGCTGTGTCTTGCTGCATTGCTTCTGACCCAGGGCAGTGGGCGAGATGCAGTGATGACCCGTCACCTAGGAGTTGCCAAGAAAAGAAGGAGGGAGTGGTGGTGAATGGGAGTGGAGTATGTGGTCCTCTGATGACGATACTAACGGCGCTTTTAGCTGCTCCTCCTTAGGGCAGGAGCGTTTGTGTGTAGCAGGTTCTTGGAATGGGTTTGGTACGTTGGGAAGTGCAAAGTCAGTGAATATGGAAGATCTCCTCTTTCTCTGTTCCTCTCTTTTCGGTGTGTCTGGACGTGTGATTCACCACCATGTTCTTGGATCACGTGTTCGATTCGTGATCGACAACTATTTCCCTCCCGGAAGAGAACTCAGAGCTCATATATGAGTGTGTGTGTGTGTGTGTGTGTGTGTGTGTGTGTGTGTGTGTCTTCGGCCTTTTCCCTCCTTGAAAAGAGTCCCTCCTCCTTCTTCTTTCTCGGCTGTGCCTCTTGTCAGCAGCTCAGGCTGCCTTCTGAGATGTTGATTGGTAATGAACGCTTAATCACGAGCCCGTAATAGTCCCGTCCTCCTACACCTCCTCCTCCTCCTCCTCCTCCTTATCCTCCTCCTCCTCCTCTTTCTTCGTAGTATGCCTCATTATCCTTTCTTTTTCCTTAAATTTCATTTTGTCTTCTTTTTCTTCTTTATATTCTTCTTCTTCCTTTTCTTCATATTCTTCTCTCCCTTCCTCTTCTTCTTCTTCCTTTTCTTCTTCTTTTACATATTCTTCATCTTAGGCTTCTTTGTCATTATCGTCTTTTTTCTTCTTTAAGGAAATAAGAACCAATTATGGGAGACTTACTTCACATGAAGGAACTGAGTGGCGGACATCGGAGAATATCATCTCCCCGACGCTTGTCAATGGATTACAACGGAAGATCATACCGACAGTAGACCTTTTAGTCCATAACTAGGTCGGATGCTGAGAACGGAGAGTTAAATGAGGAAATGAATAAACAATTGAACCAAGTTGTCCAAGTGAAACAATTTTACTTTACATGCCATCAGCAGTTTCGCCCTTGTCTTAGGGGGGCAGCCTTGAGGGGCTGGCACTTGGTCTCTGGCAGGCTCGTTTATCCCTCTCTCTCTCTCTCTTTCTTTCTCTCTCTCTCTCTCTCTCTTTTTTTTTTTTTTTTTTTTTTTTTTTTTTTTTTTTTTTGCCTGTGTTTGTGTGTCCGCGTGTGTTTCAGGTCACCAATCTCTCCTGATGGTATTCTAATAAGTTTTTACTGACTTTCACCCTCTCCAGCTTTTTTATCTAATTTCCCATCGGGCATTTTATCCTTAGCTTCCCATCCCACTTACAGTCTTTTTGCGTCCCTTTTGTATAAATGCCCTTTCTTTGCATTAAATTTTTATTTAAACATGAACTCTCCATTTTTCTTCTCTTTTCGTTTCGCTATTTTTTCCCCTTTTTCTTTCTTTTCCTCCATTATTTTTTCTCCATCCTTATGTTATATTTACAGTTTCTTGTGTCTTTTTCCTTCTGTTGATATGTACATTGCATGTCCAGAATATAATGTGGAGGTCATGTATTACCCAGCATTTTTTTTTTTTTTTTTTTTTTTTTTTTAATGTTTCAGCCGTTACTCGCTCTACGGGATGGATAGGCATGGCATCCTATGTAGGAGCCCAGGGTCGTAAGACCCAGTGTTTAAGCCCTCTAGTTTCTCTCTCTTTCTTTCTCTCTCTCTCTCTCTCTCTCTCTCTCTCTCTCTCTCTCTCTCTCTCTCTCTCTCTCTCTCTCTCTCTCTCTCTAGCTTCCTCTTTCTCTGCGTGGTGGTTAGGTATGACAACCTTTGTGGGCTTCTGGCGTCTCGTCTCTAGACGCCGGCGTTCTAATCCGCTCCCCTATAGACCCAATGGTCCTCACCGACATAACCGGAGATAGAGAGAGAGAGAGAGAGAGAGGGAGAGAGAGACCGACCTTGGTATTACAGCACGTCGATTAGGTGCTACTCGAACTTAGTTTTTTAAACTGAATTACATGCGAGCGCCTCAGCGAGAGGTTCATTCCAGCCCTCTCGCCCCCCCCCCCATCCCCTCTTGAGCGAGGAGCCCGGATGACTCGGTAGCAACGCACTCATTTCACGTGCGAGAGACCCGAGTTTAAATCCCGGGGCGGACACAGGTATGGGTGCTGGCATACGTATGTTTAAGACTTGATAGGCTCGCCTGACGCCTTGTTCAGGCAATGCACACCAACAAACCAATCCAACACCTTCCTACTACATGCATTGTCTTCAGTTTCACCAAACCCGGTATGGCACGTGAGGACCTATCCCTCGGATTCTTTAGGGATTTTCTAGGGATTCCCCAAATGTTCCCCCACAAGTTCCTCACGATGGTAGGACCTCCCCGCAGGACGAGGCTGCAGCTAACCCTCCGTATGTTGTGCTGGGGGCTTTGCTCCTGTCGCTGTCACGATTCAGGTGGTGGTGAGTTCGATTCCCGAAACCCGCTGCGTGTTTCTTGCGCTGGTTCTCGAGAGTCTGGTCAGGCAGAGAAGCGACCCAAACATTGGCCTTAATAAAAGAAAAAAAAAAAAAAAAAAAAAAAATAAAAAAAAAAACTGGGCAAGACGGGTTTCTCACTTCGTGGGAGTGGGGATGATGAGCTATCACGATTCGAACCCTCACGCACACACACGCCACGCACACACACACCCCGTCTATGTGACGTATCCCCCGTGTCCATTCATTTTCCTTCAGGTGATTCCGTCACAGGACTCCCGTCTTCTGTGCCGCCCTCCCGCCCGCCGGACCGGCGCGGCGCTCCCTCAGTGTCGAGGACGACCTGGGACGAACTGGTGTCTGCCATTTCATTGATGAATGGCTTCCTGCCGCCTCTACTCCGTCTTCCCGTCAGCGGCCGACAGCCGCCCTTGTGCTGTGTCAGCTCCTCCGGCATCCTTTCCCCCCACCCTTGCTCCCCGCCCCAGTGTTCCCCCCTCCTCCCCCTCCCCCACCTCCCGCCCCCTTCCGTCCCGATGTTTGCCCATTATCCCACTGTTATCTTCTCTTCCTTCTGAGTGTCGTTCTTCCTGTTTCTTACCTCGAAGACCAATCAGTTGCTGCCTCGTGTTTCACTAAGTGGAAAACCCGCAGCCCCACAGTGGCTGATAACGGTCCTCGGAACCTCCTACATATCATAGGGCTGCTGTCTGTGTTGTGTCACTGTGGGACTGTTTCTGTGTCACCGGCTCAAAGTGGTAAGGGAGAGGAGAGCAGTCGCCGGTTGTTAGCTCTCCATGTGTGAGGAAGTGAAAGAAATACGTTTGAAGTTGATGAAAAGAGATCTTGGGTCCAGTCCAGAGAGATTGCCATCCACCCAGTTGAGGGGGGGGGGCGTTGAAGACGGTTTATGAAACTGGGCAGCTTTGCTGTCCTCTATCTTGCAGGACCACCACGTGCAAGCAGGTACCCGTCATTGGTCCCCTCGAAGAGGAACACAGAATAAGCAAAGACCACGTAAGGGAGACACAAGCCACGCTAGCCCATCTCCGATCAGTTCACCATCCAGCTGCCCACTGATCTGGCCAGGCCATAGATACCACATACCTCTTGTAGGCACATCCACGTATAGACATGATATGATTATTCAGAGCCCCATGAACGGTGAAAGAATGTTTCATCAGTGAGGGATCTGTGGTGAACCAGGGGGATCGTTGCCGATGACCCTGAGGTTTCGATCTTGTACAAGATACACCCGAAATTGAACCCCGTTAGTATACCCGTTTGTAATTGTTTCTTGTTTATGTTTATTTCTTTATTCATCTGAGATTGTATTTGTTTATGTATATAAGATTTTATTTGCTTCTTAGTTATTCTGCATGGAAAGGTCTCCATTTGGCAGCCTTCCATTTTGATTGTAATCTTTCTGGAGTATATGTTATTTAAGAACCTCTTTGTTTTTATACGGTAGTTCGTTGGCTCCATGGGGTTACTGGGTACGCCTGAAGGCCTGAAGGCCTGACGACTACAAGAGCGATATCTATAAAGTGAAAAACTTTCAAGGACACCCATATGGAGAAGGTCTTGTACGAAAGATGAGGCGAAGATCAGCTTTTCGCTTCACTTCATTCTCCTCGTCCTTCAAAAACACACACACACACACACACACACACACACACACACACACACACACACACACACACACACACACACACACACACACAGATAGATATCTGGAACAAACTGAATGAGGAAACAGTGAGTGCAAAAACTATACAAGAATTTAAGATCAAACTGGATGCTGAAAGATACAAAAGCGGTCACTACGAGCATAGCTCTTCCCGTAAAATACAACTAGGTAAAACACACACACACACACACACACACACACACACACACACACACACACACACACACACACACTTGTTCCCCCCCTCCGGTGATTTCCCTCTCACGGAGCCCTATTACAGCCATTACTACCTATTGTTTACAGCAACGTGTGACGACGTTATAAACATGGCGTCATCACTTCTCATTACCTCATACCCAGCGACTCCTATCTCGTATCCAAAGCCTCTTGTTGCCTCTTACCTCTTCGCTCCCTCCTTTCCTCCCTTCCTTCTCCCCTTTTTTTCCTTCATCTCCTCCTCCTCTTTTTCTCCTGTCACCCCTCCTTCCTTCTCTCCCCTCCTTCTCTACTCTCATCTCTTTCTCGCCTATTAATATTTCTCCCCCTTCCTCAGCCTTTACTCTTTACCAGGTCTCTCTCGCTCTCTTTCCTGACTCTCCCGCCTCACTCTCTCCATTCTCCTCTCTCTCCATTCCACTCCTTTCCAGCGTCAAATCAAAAACGATAATTTCATTCTTGATGCACGACAGTCCACTGAAGCCTCGACGGAGGCCACAAATTTCGAGAAATAACGAACAAATATGAGAAGGAGACAAAACAAAAGAAGTGTTGGGCAAGTTCATTAAAAGTCGTTGAAGGTGAAAACTATAAGGATAAACTGGGTTTTTTCTTTTCTTTTTTTACAACTGAAGAGAAGGTAGTGTAGAGATACGGTATAAGTATTTGGCTCGGAGCAGATACGATCAAATTAAAGTCTCCCCAAGTTCGCCTAAACTCCGAAGTGAACAGGAGAGACCCCCAAATAAAGATAATTTGGCCGCGCGGACGCTTCTGTCACGTAGAGCTAAAGGGTCTTCAACTAGGAACGGTCCTCGCGCGCGGGCGCGCGCGCACACACACACACACACACACACACACACACACACACACACACACACACACACACACACACACACACACATACACACACACACACTCACGCACGCGCGGACACATAAACACACACACACACACACACACACACACACACACAGACATGCTCTTCTGTTACTGCTCAACACATCAGTTTTTATTGAGAGAGAGAGAGATAGAAAGGTCATTCTCAGAGAAAATTTAAAAAGTTGGGCGAGAGTTGGTTCTTGCTGTGAAGGAGTCAAAGATGACGGAGGTGTGATTCCTGTCCAGATTGGCTTCGGCGGCGGCGGTGGTGGCTGAAGCCGCCAGGAATGACGTACGTAATGTCAGATGCGATGGTCAAACCTCACAGCTCTCTCTCTCTCTCTCTCTCTCTCTCTCTCTCTCTCTCTCTCTCTCTCTCTCTCTCTCTCTCTCTCTCTCTCTCTCTCTCTCTCTCTCTCTCTCCTCTTTACGAAGTAGCGCTGCAGTCGTTCTTGTGTGTATTTTTCAAGCGAGAACGAGGAGAATGTTTCAACAAAGTCTATCAAGTCAGAGTTTGCTCCAAGTTTGTTTTAATCCTTTCCGTATCGGATGGAACTTGTTCTCGTGTATTCTGGCTGCCGTCAGGCGATTTTATTCATTTGTGTGTGACGAGAATGAGGACAATATTGTCCCTTTATAATCTCTTTGTGTGTATGTAAGTAGGATTTTATTAATTTATTTTATTAGTTACTTGTTATAAGTATTTTATATATTGAATGTTGTTTCATTCGTTTTATTATGTAAGACACACACACGCACACACACACACACACACACACATACACACACACGCACACACACACATATATATATGTGTGTATATATATATATATATATACATATATATGTATATATATGTGTATATACATACATATATATACAAATTGTTTCATATATGTATTTTATCTATGTATTTTTATTTTATATGGTTATCATATATTGTTCATACGTTTATTCT
>NC_134777.1:103249811-103259811 GCF_046742065.1 Oratosquilla oratoria | reverse complement strand
ATTCATCTCATCCATGGTCGCCCCCTCATGTTCACTCCTACCTCTGCCTTCCACACCTCTTTTACTAGTCTTTCTTCACTCATTCTTTCCATGTGTCCAAACCATCCCAATACTCTGTCATCAACCCTATTTCCCAACTCCCTTTCCATCCCCGTTCTCCTCCTCACCTCCTTTGTATATCAAGCATATATTAATGAAGAAGTTTGTCAAAGGTATGGATAAAACTAGCGAGGGATTCAAATGTTTGAGAAATATATTTACCACAGTAAGTGACACCAAAATCTAAGAAGGTTTTTTTGCAGGACTACAAATTAGGGACTGATGTAAGATAAAAAAAAATCGATGAAATGCTAACTGATGTTTAAAAAGGTGCATAGCTATCATTCAAGAAAGTTTGCTTAGACTTCATACAGAAACCTGGGATACAATATGAGCCTATAAATCCACTTCTTGGACTCTCATTTGGTGCAGTCAATTGATGAGCACGCCAAGATGTTTCACCAGGACATTTTGAATATGGAAACTCGGTACTAAGGAATGTGGAGCCCTTCTGTGCTAGCCGATTATTGTTGAACATTTAGAAGAGACATTCTAGAAGCTAAATATAGCCGGAAAACTAATGTCGCTACATTTAAAAGGTCAATACATTAGTAATATTACCCTGATATATTAATTAAAGACATACTGTACATTTATTAAAAGATTAAACTATAATGTCACAATAAAAACATGCCTAATAGGCAAATTCTGAAAACGTATTTGAATTTTACATAACTGGATAAAAAAAAATCTTTTTGTTGACCAGTGTAATCATTATCATGATTAATAGCTAATAGTAATTATTATTATTGATAGTAATAATCAACTAAATATTGTAATAATGACCATGATAATAATGGTAATAATAATGATAATAAACAATAATTATAGCAATTATTAATATTAGAAATAATTTATAGTAATACTCTATCTGTATACGAAGTTTTTTTTTTTTTTCCTCACAAGGAAGGTAGCCAAGTCAAAAGGGAAGTACCCACTCCCACCTATTCCACTCCCACCTATTCCACTCGCGTCCACCACCTTTTCTTCCCTCCCATCTTAGCTCCTCATGGACGACGGGTCATCCCTGTATCCCGTCTACTGCCTTTGGTCAGAAGCAATGCAGCAAGAAACAGCACATGCACAGCACTAATAACGATAATAATAATAATGTCGATGATGATAATAATAATTATAATGATAGTAATAATAATAGTTGCAATTAATGATAATAGTAATAACATTAATAATGATAATAATAATAATAATAATAAAAACAATAACGAGGATAATAACCGCAATAATTATACCATTAGACGCGGCCATAATGTCGAAAAATCGTGTTTACTGTACCCAAGCACCTCTGTGACTTCTCGGAGGGGGAACGCGTCTTGCTTCCCCTCTCCCCCCAGTCCCCCGGAGTTCCGGGGAGGGGGGGGGCAGATGGGGGTGAAGGTGTGTTCTTGTGCACCCGGAGCACGGAGGAACCGGACACGGGAGCGCTAATTCCATCTGGATCGCGCCTCCCGTCTCCGGTGACTTGATGCCTCCCGACTGTCAGCAGATCCTCCTCCTTCTTCTCCTTCTCCTTCTCCGCGTCCTCCTCCTCTTACTTCTCGTCTTCCCCCTGCTCCTCCTGCTCCTCTTCATCGTCCTCCTCTTCTTCCTCGTCCTCCTCTTCCTCTTCCTCCTGCTCCTCCATTTCCTTCTCCCCCTCTTCTTCCTCGTCCTCCTCCTCCTGTTCCTCCTCTTCCATCTACTCCTCTTCCTTTTCTCTCTCTTCTGCCTCCTCCTCCTCCTCCTCCTGTTCCTCCTCTTCCTTCTCCCACTCTTATTTTTCTTTCCCCTTTTCCATCACCTCGTCCTTGTCCTTCTCGTCGTTCTCTTTGTTCTCCTCATCCTTCTCTTCCTCCTCCTTGTTCTCCTCCTCGTCCTCCTCTTCTTTCTTCATTTCCTCCTCTTTCGCTTCATTCATCACATCTCCTTCCTCACTCTTTTGCTTCATTCCTCTTTTCTTCTTACTTCTTGTCTTCCTCCTCGTTCTCCTCTTCTTCCTCCTCGCCCCACTCTTTCTTCTCCTTTGCTTCGTTCTCCGTTTCTTCCTCCCCCTCTTTCTCCTCGTCGTCCTCCTCTTCCTCCACTTTCTTTTTGGTTTTCTTTCCACGCCTCACATCTTGTTCTTTCCTCGCCGTCACATTTCCCATCGTCGTCCTCCTCCCTCTCCCTCCCCCTCCCTCTCCCTCTCCCCCTCCCAACTCAAGCTCCCCTTACCCTCCCCCTCCCTCTCCCTCTCCCCCTCCCGTCTCAGTCTCCCCATTACCTCCCCTTCCCTCTCCCCTTCCCCTCCCTCCCCCTCTTCCTCTTCCTCTCCCTCTCCCCACTTTCTCTCCCCCTTCCCACTCAAGCTCTCCTTACCCTCCCCCTTCCCTCTCCCCTCCCTCCCCTCTCCCCCTTCCTCTCAACTTCACTCCTCTCTCCCCCTCCTTCTTCCCCTCCCGATTCAAGCTCCCCTTACCCTCCCCCTCCCTCTCCCTCTCCCCCTCCCGCTCCCGTCTCAAGCTCCCCTTACCCTTCCCTTCCCTCTCCCCCTCCCCCTTCCTCTCCCTCTCCCTCTACCCCTTCCCATTCAAGCTCTCCTAACTCTCTCCTCCCCTTCCCTCCCCTCTCCCCCTCTCTCTCCCCCTCCCGTCTCTCTCCCCTTCCCTCCCCTCTCCCCCTCCCTCTCCCCCCCCGACTCAAGCTCCCCTTACTTTCCCTCTCCCTCTCCCCTTCCCACCACAAGCTCCCCTTACCCTCCTTTTCCTTCTCCTCCTCCCGTCTCTACCTTCCCTTACCCTCCCTCTCCCTCTTCCTCTCCCTCTTCCTCTCCCCCTTCCGACTCATGTTCTCCTCACCCTTCCCCTCCCTGCCTCTTCCCCTTCTTCTCTTCCTCCCTCACTCTCTTCCTCCCCCCCTTCTGATTCAAGTCCTTCTTACCCTCATCCTCTCTCTCCCCTTCCCTCTCCCCTCCCTCTCCTCTCCCTCTCCCCTTCCTTCTCCCCTCTCTCTCCTTCTCCCTCTCCCCCTCCCAACTAAAGCTCCCCTTACCCTCGCCATCCCTCTCCCCTCCCTCTCCCTCTCCCCCTCCCTCTCCCCCTCCCTCTCCCGTCTCAAGCTCCCCTTACCTTCCCCATCCTTCTCCCCCTTCTTATCTCCTTCCCTCTCCCTCTCCCTCTTCCTCTCCCCCTTCAGGCTCAAGCTCTCGTTACCCTCCTCCTCCCTTGTGCTTCCCTCTCCCCCTCCTTCTCCCTCTCCCTCTCCCCCTCCGTCTCCTCTCCCCCTCCTGACTCATGTTCCCCTTACTCCCCCTCCCTTCCCTCTCCCCCTCCAGATTCAAGCTCCCCTCCCCCTCTCCCACCCCCATCACCCCCTACAATTCACCATTCTCTTCTCATCCCTTGTTTTCTTCTTTTATTCCCTTTCCTCCTTTTTTTCGTCCATTTTCTCTTTTTTCTTCTTCTTCTCTTTGCTCCACCAGTCACCAACCCCCACCCCTCTTCATTTTTAGTTCACGATTTTTCCCCTCTTCTCTTTCTTTTACAGCTTCCTCCTTCTCCTCTTCCTCTTCCTCCCCCCTCCACCTTCCCCTCTTCCTCCTCTTCCAGTTCATCCTACTTCTCCTCCTCCTCCTACTCCTCCTTCTCTTTCTCCTCATTTTCCTCCTCCTCCTCCCCTCCACCTTCTCCTCCTCCTACTCCTACTCCCCTTTCTGCTCCTTCTCCTCCTCCTCCTCTTCCTCCTCTTCTTCCTCTTCCTCCTCTTTCTCCCCTCCTACTTCTCCTCTTCCTCCATTTTTTTTCTTTCTCCTTCCGTTTTTCGTCTTTTATGACAGTCGACCTCTTGTCTTTTTTTTCGCGTTGATTGTATCGCCCAATCTCCTCGCTCCACTGAAATTACTCTCTATTGGGAACTCTTTAGATTTTAGATTTCCCCAACATTTTTTTTTTTTTTCTTTTTTTACATGGAGCTCTCCTTATTGGGAATCTTCCTCAAATTCGTAACTCTCTAATATCTTTTTATTAGTTCTCTCTCTCATTGGGATTTCTCTAGAATTCGGATTTCTCCAATTTTAGGAACGAAAAAAATCTTTCTAATATATACTAGCGTGTTAGAAAGTGTTTCTTCTGGCCGGAATTAGAAATCAGAACTTTTCCTTCCAAACAATGGAAATATTCGATCTTTGAAGAATAATTTCCAATAGATAGAACTCTCCCTTTAAACCCAGCACGGGGTCCTGTCTTCTACTGAATGAAATCGTCTGGCGTCAGTTAGAAGAAAATATACAAAGTGCTTCATTGTAGCCGTTCTCCCTCGACGTCTTCCCGTGACAGAGAAGTTTGCAGGAGTTGCATGGGAGGGATTAGCACAGTCGTGGTTCTCATGGCCCAGATTGGGAGAGGCCCTCCTTTGGCCTTCTCTTCTTTCTTCTCCTCTTTTCGATTCTCTTCATCGACCCCTTTCTCTCTCTCTCTCTCTCTCTCTCTCTCTCTCTCTCTCTCTCTCTCTAACTCTAACTTCCCTACTTGTCCCCCTCCCCTTCTTCCTTCCCTATTCTGTTTTGTATCATCATCATCCTCACCCTTTCTCTCCCTCCCCCGTCATTTTCCCTCTTTCTCCTCCTCTTTTTGTCTATCTACTTTTTTACATTTCGTCTCTTATTCTCTTCATTCCCATCCCTTTCATCTTCCCTTTCCCATATTTCCCATTCCCTGTCCCCGTCCCGTCACCACAACTTTCCCGTTCCTTTCACATCCTCTTTCCCATCCACTCTCCCCATCCTCTCTCCCCATCCTCTTTCCCCATCCTCTCTCCCCATCCGCTTTCCCATCCCCTCTCCCCATCCCCTCTCCCATCCACTGCCCCATCCCCTCTCTCACCCCCTCTCCCCATCCCCTCTCCCATCCCCTCTCCCATCTCCTCTCCCATCTCCTCACCCCATCTCCTCATCTCCTTTCCCATTCTTTTCTCATCCACTGCCCTACCCCCTCTCCCATCCCCACTTACATCCCTTTCCCATTCCCTCTCCCATTCCCTCTCCCCATCCCCTCTCCCCATCCCCTCTCCCATCCACTCTCCCCATCCACTCTCCCCATCACCTCTCCCATCCCTTTCCCATCCCCTCTCCCATACCTTTCCCATCCCCTCTCCCATACCTTTAACTTCCCTCTCCCACTCCATCTAATCCCTTCTCCCCATCCTCCTCTCCCATCCCCTCTCCCATCCCCTCTTCCCTCCCCTCCCCCTATCTCCTCTTCCATCCCCTCTCCCATCCTCCCTCCCCATCCCCTCTCCCATCCCGAATCGTATCCCTTTCCCATCCTTTCTCTCGTCCCCACTCACATCCCTTTCCCATCCTCCCTCCCATCCCTTTCCCATCCCCTCTCCCATCTCTTTCACTTACCTCTCCCGTCCCCTCCCTCATCCGCTCTTCCACTCCCTCTCCCATCATCTCTGACACTTTTGCCTCCCTTTTATCCGTCCTCATCATTTCCCCTTTCCGTTTCCCGTTCCCCTTCCTCTTCCTTTCCCCTCCTCTCTCCTCATCTCTTTGTTTCTCTTCCCCTTCTCCTCCTCCTTCCCCTTTTCCGCCCCCCTTCCTTCCCCCCTCTTTCTCTTAATCTTCTCACGTGGATGTGTTCTAATTACATATTCTCTCCCCATTTTCCTCTCTATTCCTCTCTCTCTCTCTCTCTCTTTCTGTCTCTCTCTTTCTCTCTCTCGTTATTATTACCTCGTGGCTCCAAAGCTCTCCCTTCCCTTCCCTTTCCCTTCCCTTTCCCTTTCCTTCATCTTCCCTTTCCCTTCGCTTCTCGTCCTCTCCCCTTCTCTCGCCGTCCCCTTTTTTCCCTTCCTCTTTTCCCTTTCCCTCGCCTTCCCCTCCATCATCCTCTTCCCCTTCCCTTCATTTTACCCCTTTCCCTCCCCCTTTCCCCCTACACTGCAGACGCACCCTTTTTTGTCGCAAAGTAATGTCATTTTGAATACTTTTTATTGGGTCCGCGTTTTATTTCCTCAGTCATTACCTCTTGATTTTTCTTTGTGTGTGTGTGTGTGTGTGTGTGTGTGTGTGTGTGTGTCTGTGTGTGTGTACGGTCGTGTTTGGCGGCGTTTTGTTGCTGTCTCGTTTGGTTGGTTGGTTGGACCCCTCTCAATCTCTCTCTCTCTTTCTCACTCTCTATCTCTGTCTCTCTTTCTCTATCTCTGTCTCTCTATTTCTCTCTCTCACTCTCTCTCCTGCTCTCTATTTATCTATATCTCTTTCATTCTCTCTCTCTCTCTCTCTCTCTCTCTCTCTCTCTCGCTCTCTCTCTCTCTCTCAAAGGATTACAAAGGCGGAGCATGCCGACAGGAGACCTTTTGATCCATATCTAGGTCGGATGAAAAAAAAAAAATCATATTAATAATAAATTAAAACTATAATAATGTAAAAATAACAAATAAAATACATAAATAAATGCATAGGTATAGTTGAATAACAAACAAAAAGGTAAATAGTAAATGATTATAAATTGACATATAACTAATAATAAATGAAAATCAGACAGACAAATTATAACAAAACAAAAACAAATAATATAACATAAATTATAATCATTACAGCATCTTACTTAGGTATTTATCTAAATGATTCTTAAAGCTTCGAACTGAACTACATTGCACTACCTGTGCAGGAAGTTTATTCCATTCATTAACTACACGGTTGGCAAAGTTGTTTCTACCTACTTCCAAATTGAATCTATTTCCGGACAGTTTGAGACCATTGTTTCTTGTCTGATTCTCATTCAATGTGAAAATTTGGTCACTTTTGATGTTGTCAATTCCCTCTCTCTCTCTCTCTCTCTTCGTGTGTTGTCAAATTGGCTTTTTAAGGCTTACAACGCGGTGCCACGAGAATGAATGAAAAAAACTTGGCGACATCCGTAGTAAAATGATTTAACATAGTCATGGATCACGTGCATGACACGTGATTGTCTGGTATGACCTCCCCGAATGTGGGCAATAATGACCTCTCTCTCTCTCTCTCTTTCTCTCTCTCTCTCTCTTTCTTTTTCACACACACATACACACACACACACACACACACACGCACGCACGCACGCACGCACACAGACACCATCCGCTTGAGGAGGACAGTAACGGCCTGTGCTTTTAGTACAATTTTCCAACCCTGAGCATGGCTCGATCCCAGACCTCCCGCGTGAAAGGTCAAGACGCTAAACACTACACCAGCAATCTGTGAACGTTGTCCAGAACCGGTGTAATCATATAGAACTATGCGCGCGCACACGCAAACATATAGGCCTAGCACTGCTGAGGGCTCTGTTCTTGATTACAGAGGGAGATTGAAGTGGGGGGGAACCTTACTCCCCCTAGGCTAGAAAGGAGATGGGCTCAAGAGGGGGAGGGGGAAGAGTTTCGGGGGGAAGTTAGGGGGTTCAGGGCTGGGGGGTGGGTAGCGAAGACGATGAAAAAGAGTTAGTGTATATATGTGTGTATATATATATATATATATACATATATATATATATATATGTATGTATATGTATATATATATAATATATATATATATGTATATATATGTATGTATATGTATATATATAATATATATATACATATATATATATATATATATATATATATATATATATGTATATATACATATAAGTAATGACGCCATATCACTGATAGAAGGTCGGGATTTGGTATAAGTCAAATTCGAATTTGTAAATTGAAATTGCTTGCTCAGTGGAAGGATGTAGAGGAGGAGGAAGCGATAGTGTTGTTAGGAGAGGGAGATGGAGGCGAGAAAGGGGAGGGAGGCGATGAGGGGTAAGATCAAAGAGGATGTTTAGTGGGAGGAGGTGGAGGAGGAGGAGGAGGAGGACTGTTGGGGGGAGATCGTGTCTGTCGCTTAGGAGGTCGAGACGATATGTGGGACGTTATTGTGTGGTGGAGGAGAAGGATAAAGATGTTGGGGAAGGAAAGGTAGAGGCGGTGGTGCTAGAGAAATGTGTGTATTAGGGACGAAGAGAAAGATTTTTCTCTTTCTGAGACTTCTTCCTTTTCTGCCCTCCTCGTCTTCTTTTTTTACCTCAACTTCTTCTTCTTCTTTTTTTCTTCTTTTCTTCAACATTTTCTTTGTCTTTGTCGACGTCTTCTTCGTCTTCCAGCGACAGCATCGGAGCATTCTTGCGAAAAATGAGCTTCCACAGGTGGACACGTTTCTCCTTGAAATTTTGACTTTTCTTTCTTCACCAAATTTTGACTTTTCTTTCTTCTCCAAATTTTGACTTCCCTTTCTTTCGCGAAATTTTGACTTTTCTTCCATCTCGAAATTTGAACCTTTCTTCTCTCTCTTTTTTTTTTTCTTCTCAAGTGTTTGACTTTTCTTTATTTTCAAAATCTCGACTTTGCTCTTTCGATTACCCGCCTCAGTCTTTAAGAATATATTTTTTCTTGTTCCGGCATCTTCGAGACATATACGGGGAACGATCATGTAACAAATACTAGGCTGGCGGCCTTTTTTTTTTGGGGGGGGGGGGCGGGGGGGAATAGAGGTGGATGGGGGAATGGGTGGGGGAGTGGGGGAGGCCTTTTATGGGATTAAAAGTTTATGACAATCGGAGGGAGTTGGCCATTACCGGCTCTAGTTACCGGAGGGCGGAGGGATGCGAGTCCAGGGAGATGACGTTGTTGACAGAGTCCCCCGGATCATTTACTCAATCTTGACATTGCATCACAGAAATAAATAATAGGAGACGTCATGATTATTATGATAATAATAATAACAATAATAATAATGATAATGATAATAATGAATAATAATAGTAACAACAACATAATAATAATAATAATAATAATAATAATAATAATAATAATAATAATGATAATAAGTAATAACAACAACATAAAAATAATAATAGTAGTAGTAGTAGTAGTAATGATATATCTTTACACTGAAGACTTCCCCTTCTAAGGAGGTAATAACGATGGTAATAATAGTAATTATGATTATAATAATCTATATACCAAAGGCATCTTCCCCCTTATACTGTAAGCGAGGTAGCTAGTCAAGTCCGGCACCTACCCTTCACCCCTCCCACCCCTATCCATCACCCATTTGTTTTCAATTTCATCTAAGCTCCTTGTCAAAAAAGGGCCATCCCTGACTCCCGCCCACTGCCCGAGCAGTGAGCAATGCAGCAAGACACAGCACATCCACAGTAGGGCCCCACCTGCATAGAAATAACTGATTATAATAATAATAATAGATGATGATTATAATATTGATGATAACAATAATAATGATAACACCAACAATTCAAATAATGATAATTGTTTCCTTTAGTTTCATAGAATGAAAACTCGCATCTCCATGGTAGCCAGCACCGATCATTGAGCTCTCTTGTAGATCTCTTTGCGAAGAAACTTGAGACTCGGGTCTGAGGTTGGGACTCCACTGGAGATATATCTGGGAGTGAAGGAAGACTTCTTGCCCGATGTATTTACGTGGGAGTAGTCTGTCTTCGACGAGTTTGACCCTCGGGCGACCGGACTCGTCGACTCGCCGCCTTCATCGACGTCGATTTTCAGGTCGAACGAACACACTCCAAAATCTGCCCTGCTCACGGTGTGGATGTGTGTGTGTGCGCGCGCGCGCGCGTGTGTGTGTGTGTGTGTGTGTGCGTACGTTCATGTGGACGTGTGTGTGTGTATGTGCGCGTGCGTGTATGTGTGAGTATGTGCGCATGCGTGTGTGTATGTGCGCGTGCGTGTAGGTTCTTGTACACATGCGTGTGGACGTGCGTATGACTTCACACGGTCTTGGATCACGTGTTGGATTCGTGATCGCCAGCTATTAACCTCCCGCATGAGAGCTCAGAGCACATATATACATACGTGTGTGTGTGTGTGTACATGT
>NC_134777.1:103237311-103242311 GCF_046742065.1 Oratosquilla oratoria | reverse complement strand
CAGATTTTTTTTTTTTTTTTTTTTTTTTTTTTTAGGGGAGGACGCTAGGGTTAACCCTACAAATCTTGACTGGGGATTAAACGAGAACATCACATATACCAATACCAAAGGACTTTTCACCCCATGACAAGCAGGATAGCCGACTCACATCGGGGCATCCCTTAGCCCGCCACATTGCTCGGGTTGAGGTCAATACAGTGAGAAAACCATCACGGCATCAGTACAAGGAGCGCGGTAAACATGACAAGTTTCATCGCGTTCAGAGGACGCTCTTAAGCTGAACGAAATGGTGTTTTGGGTGGCTATTGAAACCAAGTTCGAATAGGCAGAATGTAATATATTTTTTATACAACTGACAACAATGCGTGCGCACACCACAAAGGCTGGCTTCAACTAACAACAAGCTCTCGCTTTGCGCGGGAAAGACGTGCATCACATTTGCAATATCTACTAATATTACCATTATAAATAATGTACACATGATTACAATAAATAATAAAACAATGAACAACAAATCATACGACAACTCTACAAAGAGGGGGAAACACACAATTCCCCAAATAAGTAACACACCAGTACAATGTACGACATTTTATACTACATACCATGCCAACACAATGGCTTGGATTTAACCAGAATAAGTGCTTATGGGTGTGACACTGAGTCTCACAGGTTACAAGACTGACGCTGCTGCACTGAATGTACACAGAGTACCTCTTCACCTCTCCTCCTCTTCCTCCTCCTCCTTCTACTCTTCCTCCTCCCTTTCCTCCTCTTCCTCCTTCTACTCCTACTTCTCCTCTTCCTCCTCTTACTCCTCTTCTTCCTCTTTCTCTCATTCCTCTTCCTCCTCCCTTTCCTCCTATTCATCCTACTCCTACTCCTCCTCATCATCATCCTCTTCCTCCTCCTCCTGTTCCTCTTCCTCCTCTTCCTCCTCCCTTTCCTCCTCTTCCTCCTACTCCTACTCATCCTCCTCTTCCTCCTCCTCTTCCTCCTCTTTTTCCTTCTACTCTTACTCTTCCTCCTCTTCCTCCTCCACTTGCTTTATCCACCACCGCCTCCTCTCTGGCCCTCACCTGACCGTGCAGCACAGCAACCCAGCAGCAGCAGCAGCAGCAGCATCATCATTCTCAGCGCAGACCTTGTGCCCTCCAGTCAAATGCTCTCTTCTCTTCTGAATGCATGAACAATGTATTCGTGTATTCACTTGCGCGCACACACACAAACACACACACACACACACACACACACACACACACAGGGAGAGAGAGAGAGAGAGAGGGGGGTAAGGGAGATAACCTTCCTTCCTTTCAGAATGCATGGATATTGTATAATTTCATTCGTGTGTACACTTGCACACACACGCACATACACACACACACACACACACACACACACGCACACACACACACACACACGCAATCATTCAGCGAGAAACTATTCTTGCCCTATGTTCCACCTACCCTTCTCCTTTCCGTCCCTTCTCTCACTTTCATCTCCTCCTCCTCTCCCTCTCCTCCTCTTCCTCCTCTCCTTCTCCCCCTCTCTTCTTCTTGCCTTTATCCTCCTCCTCCACCTCTCTTCCTCCCTCCCCTCTCTTCTTCCTTCTCCTGTCTTCCTCCTCCTCCCCACTCTTCTTCCTTCCCTTCTCCTCCTGCTCCCCCTCTCCTCCTCCTACCCCTCTCCTTTTTCTCTTCCTGCTATTCTTCCTCTACCCTTGCTCTTCCTGCTACTCCTCTCCCCTTCTTCCTCCTCCTCCTCCTCCTCTCCTCTCCTCCCTCCTTGCACGGCTGGGCGGAGGATCTGACCTGACCTGACCTTGCATAATGAACCTTTGGGAAACGTCGTGAGGGCGCCGACGGGTTGAACCTCGCACAGGGTCGCCCCCGGGGCGCTGCAGGGGCGCTGCATGGGCGCTGCAGGGGCGACAGCACTCATAAGAGTCGAAGTGACTAGTCTGTTCGTTTCCACCAAGCGAGAATTTTAATAAAAGAAAAATGCAAGACATTCTTTCAACATCATGAAATGTAAACAGTGAAATGAACAAGGTTGATAGATATATTTGATAATTTTATTTAGTCTTTATTTGCTTATTTTATTTATTTATTTGTTCATTTATTTATCTATTTTTCTATTTTATTTTTCAATTATCATACGTAGTTACTTAGCGCCTCGTTATGTAAAATAAATTGCAGGATCGAATTTATTCGCAAATGGGAAACAAGATGAGGAGCCTACGCCAGGAGGCGCTGAGTAGCTTTGGCCTAAGCCATGACCTTTGCCCGTTGTGTGAGAGGAGTGCGGGACTCGAACCCGCTACTAGGAGGAGGAAGAGGCGAGACCCACACGCTCCCGACTGCGCCACCATCCCACAAACGTGAGACACATATGAATAAAATCATCTGGCGGCAGTGTAGATAAATATATATCCTGCAAAGCTAATCTAGATGGTTGACCTCGGGATTTTAGAGCAGTGGGGTCGCGAATAAAATCACCCGGCGACAGCCAGAACGAATGCTTTAATCGTGAACAGAAGTTAACGGGTGATGACCCGATGTTATAGCCCATCCGGTGGCTGCGCGTCCATTAGGATAGAAGCGCTGATGAACTACAGTCACTACAGTCAATAACATGTGACACCTTTTGACTTTAATTTTTTTTTTTTTTTTTTTTTTTGAGTGGTGTCCGTGTCGTGGGTCTGTTGTTTCGTTCGCTCCCACATCAACGTCACCATCGCCCTCGACTGCAATCCATCGCCTTGGGTGGGAGTGAAGCGCGGCCCCCATATATATATATAGTATAGGTTCCCTTTGTTTACCTTTTATCGCCGCTGACTCGCTCCATTGTCCTCCGTCGCGTTTTGTTGGGTCGTTCCTGTACTGCCTGATCTGTGCCCACGGTACGAACTGGTGCTTGAGCGTCGCAGGTGCTCTCTGTGCCAGTACCGTGTCTACTGTGCATACTGTGTGTGTGTGTGTGTGTGTGTGTGTGTGTGTGTAATAATAATAATAATAATAATAGGTTTATTGAGATAGCAGTGATACACTGACAATAATACAATAGAGTTCTTTTATGAGTAATACAGTAATTATAAGAGTGATATGCCTAGTCTAAGTTTTATAAGGAGTTTATTGTGCGAACAATGGATGGAATAGCACTGTTCTTGTAACGGTCAGTCCTCGGTGCTCTGATGGGTTTGAGTGTGTGTGTGTATGTGTGTATGTGTGTGTGTGTGTCTTTCTTTTTGTGTACGTGTTTAAAGATCATACACATTTTTCTCAGCTCCCTTTTCTTATAGTAAAAAGCACATTTATATGTATCCTTCCTATTCTTCGTATTTTCCTGAATCGTAGAAAAAAATTAATTTTCATGTATATGAAAGCATTTTCACTGAGCGTTTCTGTTTTCAATAGTACGTGATCATTGCTTTATATTCATTTTCTTATCTTGTTAGATCATTCCTATTCTCTCTCTCTCCTCTCTCTCTCTCTCTCTCTCTCTCTCTCTCTCTCTCTCTCTCTCTCTCCCTCCCTCTACCTCTCCCTCTCCCTCCCCCCCTCGTATCTTCTTCTATGTTCTGTAGTAAACAGTAATTGTAATGATGTCCCCCCAAAACCGCTGCGTTGGTATCTCGTCCAGCTCATCTTTGGGTGGGAAGAAAAATTCCCCGTTATCCATTTATCGATAACTTACCCACCCATTCAGGTTTAGCAACACCAAGTCGACCACCACCTTACCCCCCCTCAATCTCCTCCTCCCCTCCCTCTATCTCCTCTCCTCTTCTTCTCCCCCATCCCTTCCTTTACTCTTGCGCCCCCTCCTCTCCTCCTCCCTCTACCTCCTCTTCTCCTCCTCTTCTCTCCCCCTCTACTATCTCTTCTCTCCCGCCCCATCTCTCTTTTTTCTTCTCCCTTCCCCATCTCCCTCCTCCCCTCCCTTCCCCCCCTCACACTCATTAGTCCTCCACCTGACCTCGTTTCAATCAAACACGAATTGATCATTTAAAGCTTGTCTGACCTTGTTTGCACTTCTTCCTTCTGTCAGCTCTCTTCTCTCTTTAGCTCTCTTGTTCTCTTTACTTCCTCCTCTTTCTTCGCCTTCCACCACCCCTTCCCCCACTCCCTCCCCGACTCTTTTTCGTAATATTTTTCATTTGTCCTCCTTCCCCTCCTCCTCCTCCTTATGTCTTATCTCTTGTATATTTCTTCGTTCTTTCACCCCCTCTTCCTCCTCATCCTCTTCTTCCTTCCCTTCGTCATTCTTACATTCCCCTTTTATTTACCTGTCTGCTTGCCTTTCAGTAACTCTCTCTCTCTCTCTCTCTCTCTCTCTCTCTCTCTCTCTCTCTCTCTCTCTCTCTCTCTCTCTCTCTCTCTCTCTCATGACCCCCATTGAACCTGTGTGTGTATGTGTATTTGTGAAAAAGTGCGTACGCATGTACACACTATTTTCTCTCACTACATATCCTCACCAATTCTCTCAATATTGGTTGACGACGCCCCCCATCCTTCCTCCTCGGCTTCACCTTTCCCCCAGTTCCTCACCCCTCATCCTCCTCCTCCTCCTCCTCCTGCTCTCCCTCTTATTCCTCCTCTACCTGGAATCAATTGGCAGACGATTGAATTATATCCGCTGTCTACTTTGAAGTTTGGTTGTGATTAGAGTCATCTATTATGCCTGCGTGCGCGCGCGCGTGCGACGTCCGTCCACTCCCCGACCCGGCCCCTCGCCTGAAGATGTAATTACACGAAAGCGCTCTGCTTCGTTAGTTTACTTTTTCCTAGTGGTTATTTACGCATATATATATATATATATATATATATATATATAATTTTGATTTTTTATTATTTAGTGTTAGTTTATTTTTGCAATGTGAATATAAAATGGACATGAATAAAAAATGGCCTAGAGCATTATATGTTTGTGTGTGTCTGTGTGTGATTGTGTGTGTATGTTTGTCTCCTACAGTTAGCAACATGTTAAATACACTTATTTAA
>NC_134777.1:103109811-103232311 GCF_046742065.1 Oratosquilla oratoria | reverse complement strand
TCTCAACAGTGAAAATACTCATATTTATCTATTTTGGATATATATCTTGAGGATGTATTCTCATAGGGGCGACCATAAACAAGAAATCTGCCAACAGCTTCACCCGAATCTGCCACCTCCTCGGACGAAAGTCGACTACGCACCCTCCAAAATGTATCACTCACCTTTGCCGATTCAAAATTAGTATCGTAATAACAGTCCTCCGCTCTGTTAATTTGCGACTCAAACCTTACCTAATGCCTCTAGAAGGCTAAGAGGCGTTGCCTGGGATAGCGCAGGTGTTGTAGGAAATGTCTTTATTAGATCAGCAAGGCTCTAAGATCAAAAAGAAAAATATGGTGATCGAGAGACTGACTACATTTCGGTCGCCATTGAGTAGTAGCTTGCCGCGTGCTTCCTGCTGCCAGACCAACAAATATACCCACATTGGAAATAATACACAAAGTTACGCTCATACTCTACTCTTTATGTTTTTATGTGAATTTAATACTACAATAAATTCTATATATAATTCTAGTTGGAGGTAGATATGATTATATATCATCTGTGTAGTTACTATGGAGTTTGGGTAGTGCATACCACCTGGCTGTACGACAGTTTTGGTCCAATGCCGGCAGCACGCTGTTCGGCGCGAGATGTAGACGCTAACGTTTAGTATCCCTGGTTCTGTTATTCTTTGGTGCACGGTATGGAGCTTTTGGGAGTATTTATTTTAGTTTTACACAGTTGCATCGCATCTGAGGCCTTCTACTACATATCAGGTGTGTATTGGAATAATTTTTACATTGTTTAGTACAGTTTCAGAGTCCGTAGACTTCTCATGAGTGTAGTAAAGTGCCATAGAAGTTTGAGGTGCAGATATTGTGGTGGTAAGTTGCCTTCCGTGTGTCCCACGTTCCCTACATCGTCTCCTCCGTCCCCTTCCATCCCCTCTTGCCACTCCTTCCACCTACTCCAGCTACTATTTATTTCTTGCCTTTCTTTGATTTACTTCTTCATGCTCATATGCATTCGCTCACGTTGCCCGCCTGCCTGTGGCAATAATTCTCCACCATACATGCTGTTCAAAGTTGTGTAAATTATTTGTTACGCATTATAATCTGTAATACAAAGGGTCTGGCATCACCTACTCGATGGAACTGTAGATGAGTTATTACTGTGAGTAATAGTTGTCTATAAAGCAAAAGAATATCTTTATTGCGTGAAGTTGAATGTCTTGAATTTAAATGGAGGTTATTTGGAGACGATAACCGAATACAGCGTGGTTCTCTTATTTTTTTTTTATACATGTTCGGATCAGCATCAGGAATTCGCGTGCATCTAGTGGCCACGCTCCTGTCTTCTCCTAGGGACAACTTTGACATTTAACAGACCCTCGAAAACAATTGGTAGTTCCCATCAACACCTAGACTCGTTAGCTAAGATGGACTTTCGGACTTCATCTCTTTATGCGGAGAGAAGAGAAAGGTGATCTCTGCGTTGACATCTTTGATCAAGTCCAACCTGAGACCCGGCAAGGGGTGCTTTGGCCTACGGCTACGCTTTGTTTCGTATCAGAAGAGTGATTAGTTACCAGTACAAAGGTCTAGACTAGGTGTCGATGCTAGTTTGATAACTTGGTTAAGTGCTGAGTTGTTCGCTGTAGTGTAATGTTGGAAATAAAATTTAATTGGAACGGTGATGGGTAATATTACTGATTGGAATTGGTTGACTTCTCAGAATGGAATAATCAAGTATTGTACATGTGCTGTGATTGGAATTACTAATGAGGGTGTACTCGTGATTGGAATGACTAAGGGCTTGATTGGTTTAAGGTCATTATTTGTATCTGAAGAAGTAAAGTTAACGAAGGTTAAGCTCGATACGCGTGCGTCCCTAAAGCTAAAATCGCCCGGAGCTAGCCAGAATAGAATTTGTCAAGTGTAACTGTAGGATTGTGAAGTAACAGTCTCCTGAAATATCTAATTCTAAAACTTTAGGTTGAATTAGATATAGAAAGTTTGCTGTTCGGGATAGACTTAATAGTTTGGCTTCTTTATTTCTATCCGAAGGCGATGATGATTAAGTAGTTTTGCAATATCTATGAAAAAAATAAATGAATAAAAAAAATCTAATCACCAATCGAACTACAAATATTATAGTGGGGGCATGAAATAATTTAAGAAAAATATTTAGAAATAATTTATGAAGAGGTGTTATTTATAAACGAACTTCAAATAATAAATAAATCCTAGAACAGTGATTATCAAACTGTGCGCCGTGACTACCCCCAAAGTGCGCCGCGTAATTTTTATTGATAGGTACGTGTACTTAGATTTATTATTATTATTAGTATTATTATTATTATTATTACATGCGCATGGACGCACATACTCGTACTAATATTATGCCAAATGCCTATTTCTGTGTCAGTGGTAGGTATCACACACAACACTGATTGAAGATTTGGTGCGCTGTCGAAATCCGAGATTTGTCATAAATGCGCCACTAAGCAATAAAGTTTGAGAACCTCCGACCTAGAAACTGTAATATAAGAACAATGAAAATACGTACATGCGACACATGCATGAGTACATACACATAACAAAAGGCTAACCAAACATGCACCCACCTTTCATCCACCCCACATCCAGCCAAAACACATTTACTGTCCATTTCATCTTTGCTCCTTGTGAGACTAAGACAAATGACAAAGCTCCCTCAGAAAGGGATACTTACCGTGGGGAAAGAGTAGAAAGTAAGCATCAAGAAAGAAGACCTTGTTCACATTTCTGATGTTGAACAACGTTCACACAAAATGATGGAAGAAAGAATATTTTCCAGTCTGCGCCCAAAAACTGTTATTCTATGCTCCCAGTTGATTGCAGAGGTGGTTCAGGAACTGAAAAATTCAGGAAGACTGAAAGATTCAGTGGTCTTGTGATCACTTCAAAGTTTTAAATGATGGCGCTACCGGTAGTGTCTTGGTCTTGTATTTGCTTAGTTGAGGGTTCGAATCCTGTACTTCTCTCCGACTCCCAGCTGTGTTGTTACTCGTCCCTACAACCCCTTAAGCTCATACTAGCTACTGAGCGCCTCCTAGCGTAAGCTCTTCACCCTTAAAATGTAATTCTGCTTAAGAAAAGTGGTAGTGTGAAGATTGTTTACACAAATAAAGAAGACAACGACAGAGAAGCCGAACTTTGATCTACGACTGCATTCGGAAAATAAACCACAAACTAAGAACGGAAGAAATCGTTCCTACGCGATTAAAATTAACCGACAAGCATACCACTCTTAAGTGGTTTAGCTCTGGTGGCAGTGGTTAGGATGCGTTGGGTACAAGTAACTTGCTTTGTCATTGACAAGAATCCTGACAGAGATGGAACGGGTTTACGCGTTAGGCTTGCGGGTTGAGGGGCGGCGTTGGCTGTGGTGTGTTTGTGGTCCTGGGTATTAGTCTAAAGGGTTTATGTATAAGAGTATTGGATTTCCTTTGATGGGGGAAGGGGGCGACGGTAACCCATTGGGAGTAGGGACTCCACTCATAAATGATGTACTGGAAGGGCAGGCGCCAGCCTCCAGCTCTTTGTCGATTTCTTCTGTTTCTAACGGTTCGTCGAACGCGGTTCGACAGACACGTGTTTAAAGTGATGTGTGAACGGGATATTTGGCGATTAACCAACGTGTTCGACAACCAAATACCCCGTTCACACATCACTTTAAACACGTGTCTGTCGAACCGCCTTCGACGAACCGTTAGACCGTATAAACCCCCTCTAACACAGTGTGTGATGCTGAAGTACAATGTGCATGGCGATGACTTACTAATGAACCAAAGTTTGTGGTATTAGATCTAACCCTTAATACTTCGTCACCGATAACTAGGACTTCTGTCCTTTACTTGACAGAGTTGGGTTTAGCGCTAAACGGGCATACTTTCGGTTTAGCTAAATAAAATCGCCTGACGTTAGAGAAGTACTAAAACAGTGCACACACACACACACACACAGTCAACGTATCACTGTTAACTCAATAAACCGATTTTATTATTATTATCATTACACACACCGCACTCACACATTATACATATATATGCAGAGTAGACCACTCGGAAAAAGAAACTAACGAAGCAGAGCGCTTTCGTATATTGCATCTTCAGGGCAAAAAGTACTTTTTGCCCTGAAGATGTGAACACACGTACCCGTGTTCTTATTAACACACACACATATATATATATATATATATATATATATATATATATATATATATATAATCAATTTTAGAATCACACGCACACACATACACACACACACACTAATTAGTGTGTGTGTGTGTAAAGGTTCGAAATGCTCCGCCGTCGCTCTGCGCCGTCACTCAGATCATGGTCACGTTCCTTTATTACTCAATTTACTGTTTGGGAGCATTAATGGTTAGGTTGGTTACTTTCACAATCATTAGTGCTCCCAAACAGTAAATTGAGTAATAAAAAAATCACCATGACCTGAGCGACGGCGGAGCACTTCGGACATGTATGGATCAGTGTGTGTGTTTGTGGAGAGGGCTTCTACAACTTATCATTATATATATATATATATATATATATATATATAATATAATATACACTGTGTAGAACATGCATGCAGTCAACCACAAGTCCCCCTCTTACTGACGCTTAATCAAAGACTTGGCTCATTTGCATATTATCACAATCTCATGGTACGAGTGATGTATAATTATATCCAAAGTATCATATTAATCCTATGAATCTGAAAGGACATCAGGAAGGCGAACCGCCATTAATTATGTAGTTGATGATTTGGACGGTGTGGGTGGGCGGAACTCCCCCCACGCCCACGCCCATCCCCATATTTGTACATATCCCGAATCGGTGACGTCATGAATACTGTGCATGGTTACAGTCTTATGTACATGTACAGAATGTCCCAGGAAATCTACACTCTCTTTGAAACGTTTGGTAACTTTATATCTAATCCATTGGTCCTCGTTATTATCAGCTGTTTGGAAAATGGTGGTAGCCATCAGTTTGAACAAAAAAATGCCTTCGGCACAGTCTAGTTCCCCCTGCGTGTTCGCAAATGTTCAAACTGAAGACCACAATTGTCCTGACACAGCTGATCATAACGTTGATCTGAGGGTTTGACAGCACTGCGAAACATTTCCAAATGTTGTTACTTTTTTGGGACAACCTGTATATGCACCAGACACGCAAAGTTGCGAACATTCGGACCTGGCCCACGATATGCAGTATTTCCCAAAATTGTAGGCATGTGGATATATATGTATGATGAAAATACATCCGTCGTAGTATTAATACAATTGTTTACAAAACCTTTTTATTTTTGTATTTCATATTTTACATTAATTTTTTCAGTGTTGTTATTAATGTTATTATTATTAGTAGTAGTAGTAGTAATAGTAGTAGTAATGATATTATTATATTTGTAGTACTGTATATGGTATTTTAAATACGCGGCAGACATTTTTTATCGTAGTTTGGCAATGACGTTGAGATTCTGGTGCCCGCTAGTATGTGCATTTTTGATAGTCCAATGCAGGACCGTCGCTCTGTCCCCTGCGGAACGGTACAGCTTCTGTGCCTCACCTACATGGTGGGTGGCTTGGTAAGGTGAGAAGTAGCTGGGGTTGTGAATAGAGTCCGAAACCAGTGCTCCATCAGCTCGACTATGCAACACATGAGAATTAAGGGATAAGGATGGGAAACGAGATGTATTCCACTAAGTTCTACTGTGTAGGCAACCCCCTTGATAATGGGGATTTTGCCTTGAGGTGAATAAAATCGTCGGGGGTTATCCAGAACAAAATATGTTAAGATGCCATCGTAGTTAGCGGATTACACACACACACACACACACACACACACACACACACACACACACACACACACACACACACACACACAGTGGACCCAGGTCGTGACATCAGTGATGAAAGAAATGTTTTGAACAATTGCAAGAAAAAAGTGTATATATTCTGCTTCATCGGGGACAAAACAACGTGATATTTCTGAACACTGCTAAAAATAGACAAGTCGATGAAACTGCTGCCGGAAACAAGTGACACTACCATGATGACCCTTTGAGAGGTCAGGTCACTTTAGGTCACGAAGAAAGACTGGCGTCCTGTGTCACACCATTATGACCGTGGGGGGGGGGGCGTGCTAAGGGCGGCATGT
This sequence comes from Oratosquilla oratoria, assembly GCF_046742065.1. Lineage (NCBI taxonomy): Eukaryota > Metazoa > Arthropoda > Malacostraca > Stomatopoda > Squillidae > Oratosquilla > Oratosquilla oratoria. The sequence goes on along the minus strand of NC_134777.1, from coordinate 103,226,115 downwards.
ATGATATATTACCTCCCGCCAGGCGATTCCATTCAGTTGAAACTTCATGCAGTATCTTGAGTGCAGTTTTAGAATTGGCAACCCTGGTGATGTTATCAATGAGAAATGTGGCGTTGGCGCGTCTTGGAAATTGAAAGGTTTTGATAAGGCGGTGGTCGGTAATACAAGACTTTTAATTAGTAACAAAAACAGAGGCGAGTTTATCGGGTGTTTGTAAAAGTGATAGTTCGTCTTCATCAGCGTTTGCATAAATTTGTGGCGTCTGTTGACGTACTTGCGCCTTTGTCGCAGTGTCGTGCCCGCAGTGGATGAAAATTGTTCTCTTTTGGGGAACTCTAATATTCGGAAGCCTTCACTTCGGAAGTATCCACACTTCGGTAGTCTCCTTTCTTCGGAAGCCTCCATTCTTCGGAAGCCTCCATTCTTCGGAAGTCTCCACTCTTCGGAAACCTCCACTCTTCGGAAACCTCCACTCTTCGGAAGCCTCCACTCTTCGGAAGCCTCCACTCTTCGGAAGCCTCCACTCTTCGGAAGCCTTCACTCTTCGGAAGCCTCCACTCATCGGAAGTCTCCATTCTTCGGAAGCCTCCACTATTCGGAAGTCTCCATTCTTCGGAAGCCTCCATTCCTCGGAAGCCTCTACTCTTCGGAAGCCTCCATTTTTCGGAGGCCTCCACTCTTCTGAGGCCTCCACTCATCGGAAGTCTCCATTCTTCGGAAGCCTACACTATTCGGAAGTCTCTACTCTTCGGAAGACTCTACTCTTCGAAAGTCTCCACTCCTCGGAACCCTCCATTCTTCGGAAGCCTCCATTCTTCGGAAGCCTCCATTCTTCGGAAGTCTCCACTCTTCGGAAGCCTTCATTCTTCGGAAGCCTCCATTCTTCGGAGGCCTCCACTCTTCGGAAGGCTCCTTTCTTCGGAGGCCTTCACTATTCGGAAGCCTCCACTCTTCGGAAGCCTCCATTCTTCGGAGACCTCCACTCTTCGGAAGTCTCCTTTCTTCGGAGGCTTTCACTCATCGGAAGTCTCCATTCTTCGGAAGCCTCCACTCTTCGGAAGTCTCTACACTTCGAGAATCTCCACTCTTCAGAAGCCTCCACTCTTCGGAAGCCTCCACCATTTGGAAGCTCTTCTGAAGCCTATATTCTTCGGAAGCCTCCATTCTTTGGAAGTCTCCATTTTTCGGTATATAACGTAACATTGCAGAGAAAAATAATTGTACAGTGTTGTTGGTGTTTGTGCTAGGAACAATGTTTACTTAGATGATCGATCCGAGTATATTAATCATCGACGTAAAATATACATTTGAATAATAAAGCTTATTTGCCCCATATAATTTTGTGGTTTCTTCGCAAAATAACTGAAAAAATTGACAGAATCCGCATGAAAAAATGATGCGACAGAATCAGTCATACAACCTCAATACTTCACGTAGTCCACTACAGAACAAAGGCCTCTCCCAGTCTTCGCCACGTCAAGCCCTACAAACCTCATATGTCGTCCCATATATCACCCGCATTTACAGTACTATTCCGTGGCATCCAGTCAGTAAGATGCGTGTTCCATCTCTCCCCCACCCCTTATCTTTCTCTTTCCCCCTCTCTCTCCCTCCTTCCCCCCCTCTCCCTCCTTCCCCCCTCTCCCTCCTTCCCCCCTCTCTCTCTCCCTCCTTCCTCCATCTCTCTCCCTCCTTCCCCCCTCTCTCTCCCTCCTTCCTCCCTCTCTCTCCCTCCTTCCCCCCCTCTCTCTCCCTCCTTCCCCCCTCTCTCTCCCTCCTTCCCCCCTCTCTCACCCTCCTTCCCCCTTTCTCCTCCCTCCCTCCCTCCATCCCCCCCCTAGAGCCATAAAAAGAGGAGGCAAAGATGGTGAGGTTCTCGTGGTGTTCGGTGTTGTGAGCGCCTTCGGCGTCCAGGTGCTGGGCAGGAGGGAGAGAGTGAGGGAGCATGTGGGTGTGGAGGGTACGGGATAGAGGAGATGGGGTTCAAGAGGTCATCTGAGGAGTTGGAGCATTTCACGAACCGTAGCGCGGGCTCAAATGGTGTCTTGTCAAAGGATGCGCTTCTTCCCTCAATCCCCCCCCCCTCTCTCTCTCTCTCTCTCTCTCTCTCTCTCTTCCCAGTGGGGTTTGGGGAGGGCATTCTTCTTCCGACAAAGTAATTTTCAGCAAGAACCAGCGCTTCTATCCATGGAGACAACATTACGTCAAAAAGATCGATTTAGTAAATGAGAGGTTTAAGGTGGGCAACAACAGAATGGAAGGATAGCAAAAAATGAGAAGTGATAATTTTATTATTACTATTATTATTATGAATGCACCATGTAGAAGAGGAAATAAGAAAAATATGTAATTTTGTGGGAAAATATTGCGTACACTCGTGCATGTGTCATCCTAACAAGGACAGAACCTTTGTTTATGTTTATATGTTTTAGGGACGTGGGAATGGGGCTTGTGGAAGAGGTCGGTGGAGAGGGAGGAGGACGCATGAAGAGGCGGAGAGGGAGGACCTTGCTTATGTCTGGCCTCCGATCCTCTCCTTGCGACGTTGGTGGTCGGCACAGATTTTGGTTTCGAGAACGGAATACTATTATTTATTTTTATTTTTCCGCTGATCGGGGGAAGATGCCTCTAATGAATACGAACGCTAACCGGAAGCAAATATCAGTTTACAAGTAACGGGATCAGTTAGTAACTGGATCAGTTTACAAGTAAATGGAAGTATTAACCTAATCCAATTTAGCCTTGCTTATCCTAACCTAGGTACTCGTTACCTCCTCAAAATGTGAAATATTGAGGTTTGTTATGCTGACGGGTTTGTTCAGAGAAACGAATACAGTGTTTTGTGTAGTCACTGGTACTACTGGTAACTGGTACTGACGAGTACAAGTGTGTTACCGAGAACTGATGCACGGAAGTACAGGAGAGTAATCTTACCTGTACAAGTGTACAGGTCACTTTTGTACACACAGTACCTTCCTGTCTGTATGTTTAATCGAAAATTGTGAGACTCGAAATCACATTTCATCGCAAATGTCGACCGCGTGCCCCCTAGGCATAAGATTCAAAATACGTAACGCGGTCTTTGCGTGTGGTCTGGCGTTTTCATTTAAGCATACGGATACGATCTTGACCATTATGTCAATAGGATGGAAGGGTGGTTTTTGCATTAGCTTTGTATCCTTGCCGTAAGGGATATGCTAAGAATGGACAATCCAGGAAATTTGCCATTGAAATGTTGGTATTGTCAACGAAGATACCTTAGCATACTTCTTCCTGTGGGATTCGAACCCTAGCCTTTAAAATACAAGACAAGGACACTCCCATCTACGAAGGATTACAAAGGCGGAGCATGCCGACAGAGGACCTTTTGGTCCATAACTAGGTCGGATGCAAAAAAATTATAATAATAATAATAATGAAAAATTATAATAATAATAATAAACATATAATAATGTCTGAGAGAGGCCGTGGCGTAGTTGTCAGCGTCCTAGTCTAGGGTTCGAATCCCACAGGAAGAGTCGTTTAACCAAACTATTGAAAAGAATATCTACGTCTGGTCACTTTAACAATACGCTTCCCAAGGAGATCGTGTTTATGTAAATTCTGTGCGGGGAAGTACAAGAAGGTTCATATTTGTATGCAATCCTCCGGCTTTGTAACATGTATGGACCTCACTCGACGAGAACAAGGTAAATTATGACTTCGATCAAGTTCGCTCTGGCGACTTGAAGAGCCGTCACTCACTTCGCCAGAATAGAATTTGTAAAGCGCGTCATGGTTGTTAAAGTTTTATTCAGTAAGATCATCTGGCGACAGGATGAAATTGTCTCTCGTTGCTGCTTCTTATTCTTCTTCTTCTGCTTCTCTCATACCTTAGTTTCTTGCGTAATGATGCCGTCTTTACTTGTAGCGGTGAAATCTGCTTGAAGAAGAAAATGTCGGCACCGCAATTAATAGCGTCTTCATACGAAAAATAACCCCGTTTAGGGAATTGGTTGGATAACTTGGAGCCATTCATCTCTTTAGTGGCACCCACTACGGCCCAGAGTTGCGCAGCATTCTTTTATGACTGGCGTCTGGTTTCCTTCCAAAGAAGAATACTGATCACTTAACTTTTGCCGTCCCTCCGTGCCGCTGCCCACCATCAATTTCTCGTGAACCACCTCTGCAACTCCGCTTCACCGTTGTGATATTGTCCCCGAGAATAGAAGCGCTGGTTATCGCTGACGAAGTACTAGATATGTGAGAGTGAACAAAATGCTAAACAAATATACCCAACCATTCCCTTTGTAATGCTAATGCTGCCCTTGGTAAAGCCCGAAACGTTCGGGAGGCTGTACAAAGGGCCTTGTCCAAGGACAATAGACCTTGTAGCTGCACTAAGGGGTGCATTGTATTTAAGAATAGTGGAGAATGGCCTTCGTTATCTTCGATAAAGTGTTGAAACTAAATTGGGGTTCGAGGTTTTTGCCTGTGTCCGGACACTGTGTTTAGAATATATGAAGAACTTAAGATTATGAAAAAAAAAATCCAAAACCACTGGATCAAACAAGTGCAGAGTAGAGGATGAGTAAATTTAACCAACTTTGGACGAGGCACATTAAGAGCGGACCAAGGTATGCGTGGTAAATTTTGCAGGAGTAACACGGTCGTATGGCCTGTAGGGTTGGTGGCGTTAAGGATGGTTACCCAACAAATCAGTGCATAATAACGCCGGAGTTAAGGAAGGAAACCAATATCAGTAAATCTCGCATGATGTCCTCCAACCCATTTATGTTGAGTTCGTTCCTGTGCAAATCGACTTCGCAGAGTCGACGTGTGTTATTTTCGTTTCCTGGCGTGTCCTGGTATTTCATGAGTGATGTATGGAGGCCCCAAAGAAATGAAGATGAACTGTCTGTTTAAGTTAATTTCCTGTTTGTGCACTGACATGCCAAAACTCCTGTTAGCTTCTAAGCTGCCCAGAAATCTGTGAGAAATGTATGTTTATGTAAGTGTGGAGAGGTGGGGATGGGATGGGGTCGTGTTGTGTATTGAACAGCTTTTGTATATTAGCGTTTGTCTGATGCGACCACATGGGTGGTCGGTCATATAGCGTGATGGGACTTGTGGGTTCTTTTTACCGGATGCAGTATTGTCGAGATGTTTTCGGCGGACTCGAACCTCCTGTTTCCGCATGGAGGTTGTCAATGGGTGTCGTCTTGTGAGGAACCCAAGATCGTTCTCGGTACCTTGTTTTGTGTGAAGGGTAATTATGGTCTGTTTGTTTTAACTAGGCGGAGATTAGGGGGCAGAGGTCTTGTTGGGGGCTCAAGAGGGAAAGAGTGTTTGGGTTCTTTGGTTTCGTTTAGTGCTCTCTCTCTCTCTCTCTCTCTCTCTCTCTCTCTCTCTCTCTCTCTCTCTCTCTCTCTCTCTCTCTCTCTCTCTCTCTCTCTCTCTCTCTCTCTCTCTCTCTCTCTCTCTCTCTCTCTCTCTCTCTCTCTCTCTCTCTCTCTCTCTCTCTCTCTCTCTCTCTCTCTCTCTCTCTCTCTCTCCTGTATATCCTTTTATACGCGTCGGTTTAATCCAAAGCTTCCACCATCCTTTCCAATGTTTGCTGTAAACATGGGACACGAATGAATTGCATGGTGGGGTTGGAAGCAAGCTAGTTGTGGACTCGTACTTCTACTACTATTGTTAGAGATGATGATAGTTACCAGAATGTTGCACCCATCACGCTAAGAGTTATGGCGACGGTTTCGCAATAAGGATGTGGAAATGGGTGCGTGTGACATGAGATGGCACAGGAGCGTTTGTCGAGAGTGCCAGTCCGACTTGGCACTGGCTGGCATTGGCACTGACGACAGCGTCTGTATGGAAGGGGGTGTTGATGAATGTACGTTGACATTTGGAATGTATGAGTGATGTTAATTTACATGTAAACACACACACATACACACACACACACACACACACACACACACACACACACACACACACACACACACACCTTGTTTACATGAATTCTCGTTCCTTCGCAGCCACTGAAGTTTGGAAATGCGCGCGAGTTCGCGATGAATTTACGAACTGCTGAAAGTGCTGGCTGGCTTAGGGAGGAAAAGGAGGAAATGTAATCATGTTCTGGTTGGTGGGTAAAAGTCAGATCGGGGTCAAAAGTTCCTGTCCCACCCTGTAGCTTACAGTATGCAGATGTTGCGGTTGAGTATTCCACATATTTTTGTAATTGCGGAAGAAAGTGAATTTTATTCTCGGATGGATGTTGTATATAAAATGTATCGGTTAATCAGTACTGAAAGCTACTTGATAAAAATCCTTTGGATGTTTTGAGACATTTGCCCGTGACTGATTTAGGTGGGGTTGCCAGAGGTTGCGATGTTTTTATTTTCTTATTATTATTACTATTATTATCGTTATTATCATTATCATAATTATTATTATTATCATTATTCTTATTATTATTAATGTAACGAGTGCGTAATCGTTTAAAGAGAGAAAATAAAATTGTACCCTAGGAAGACCTCTTATCCAAGTTGCGTAACTCCGCTATCTCTGTTGTTCACTGTTCACCCTGAACACCTGTTTTATCAAGTTCAGAACATTTTTCTTCAGTAGAGGGGCGGACCCTTAAAAGGCAGGTGGATCCCCTCCGCTGAATAAACACGTCTGGCGCGCAGGTCAGAAAAATTTGTTTACAATAATTCCCCCAACGTTTGCTGGCGAAGTTTGATCTTGATCGAAAGAACTCGTTTTATGCGAGGGTTGTGCAGACCCTTGGCTGCATGTTGAGGGCGTGTAGCGCTTATCACAATAGACTATAAAGTGGGACTTGTTATTGGGGGTTGCTTTTGCGTTTCACAGGAGGAGAACCGTCTTCTACTGAATAAAGTGCCCTGGCAGGGGGGATACCTTACGACGCGAATAAAAGTAAATAGAGATGGAAGGGCCTTCCGCAAAGAAGGGGAAGGAAGCCCCCCCCCGTCTGTTGATTAAAATCACCTGGCGGCAGCGAGGAGGAATGCAGAACAGGAGCGCTTTGTGTACGTTTCAGTCAACGCTTCGAGAGGTTTCGCAGGATCGAATTCTTTAGTTTCGAATCTTCGAGTGAAACATGACGACGATCGTGTCGAGTGACGGAGGGTGCGGTAGGGTGGGTGGTGTGGGCAGCTTGTGTCGCTTTGGTAGCTGCTGGTGCCAGGGATTCCGAACCTCGCTCGACAGCGACACTGAATTGCTCCACTAAAGTAAAGGTGTTACTGTGGCCGCATGCGACCTCTGTACATTGACAACAGTAAACATTTACATAACTGGAGCCATTTTCGTGTTAGGTTATAAAAAAATATGTGACCTTTATCAGCTGTCAAGGTCATCCAGTGCCAAAGGTCACGTGAGGTTAAGGTTATATGTCGAAGGTCAGGGACGGAAAATATGGTGGAGGGGGAAGGTCTTTGAGTTTGGATTACACACACATGCACACACACACACGCACACGCACACACACCTTGACCAAGCTCATGGGCTCCCTCTTGATTGATTAGAATAGTCTGGCGAGTGCCAAGGCGTTTGTTTATTCCACAGGATGTCCCTAAACAGTACTCCCTGTTTCAAACGTTTCGTAACGTTGCCAAATTAAGTGGTCCGCGTTATCAGATGTGTCTGAGAAAACTATGGCTATCAGTGTGATATTAAAAAAAATTGTTCATCACCTCCCACCTCAGTTTAGTCTAGTTCCCTTTGAGTGTTCGCAAGCGTTCACCGGATTCGACAATGTTACGAAACGTTTCAGGGAGTGTGTACATCTGTTTTAGGGAAACTGTCGTTCTTGTTTGTTACTTTGTCATGCAACCGTATGAAAGCTCTGTAACCCTAGACTGAAAATCTAATCCCGTTTTCTTATTTCCAGGTGAGTTGGAGGAAGAAGAAGCCAAGCAATCAGCTAGAAGAGGAGGTGGAGGAGGAGGAGCGTCGGCGACGACGACGAGTATGTGGTAAGGTAGAGAAGTCTGGCAGACGAGGATGGAGGAGGGGAGGTGGGGATTGGTGTTATGAGAAGCGGAAGATGAAGGAACGCAGAGGAAGTTTTAAACACGCAGACCGTGAGACGAAGGGCTAGGGAAGTGAAATGGAGATGTTTGCAGGAGTGGCGTGGCAGTTGTGTGTCTCCGGGAAGAGGTTGGGAGAGGCATTTGTGCAGCAGAAGACTCAAGTGGCTGAATAATACAAGAGGGGCCAGAAGACTAGAAGGGGTGGGGTCTGGCTGAAGGAAACATTGAAGGTTAGGTTAGGTCAGGTGTGTGACATGTCTTGCTCTTGTAAGAGGAGGAGGAGGAGGAAGAACGTAAACTGTGGTGCTGAAGACGAGGCTGTGTAGATGCGGCGTCGGAGTGAAGAAGAAATAATTTGGAAAAAGAAAAAGAGTGAAGTCAAATGAAGCTACGGTAGGAAAATGGAAGATTTTTATTTGTTATATTTATTTAATTATTTTATTTTATTTTTTGTTTATTTATTTATTTATTCATTTATTTTTTCTTTTTGTGTGGGGGAGGCGCTTTAAATGTGCTAAGTGCTGCTGCGGTTTTGAGCACATGTTTCCAAGTAGGATGACCATCAAGAGGAGGAAGAGAAAAGATGGCGAGGGTTGTGGGGGCGCTAGAGCAGAAGTATGAAGAACCACGAGAGGGAGGGTGGGGGAGGCAGGTGAGGTTTCAAATATTTTAGGCAGAAGAGGCTTTAACCGGGGAGGGATATGAACACCAGAAATCAAAGTACTAATGAGAAAACTGAAGAACTGGTAGCGGAACGAGATTTGGGAAAATCACGTGACGAATGACTGAGTACAGTGTGATAGGCAGACCCCCCACCCCACCCCCCAGGGGTTCTTTCGTCCCATACATTCATCCCGGGTGGGAAGACCCACGTTAGCTCCCCCCATGGGGCACCTCCCCTAGAGGGTGAGAAGAAGCCCCAGACAGGAGTCTTCGATAATTGGACTTAGGGTTCTTCAGGGAAGTGGAAATGCGCGTTGCGGACACTCCAGAACCTTTGACCAGGTTACCGTGGGCCACTGGAATACGTACAGCTATAGCGGGTTCACAATAGTAAAACATATCGACATGGCCTCTTGGGCCATAGTGAGATACAAAAATTAATATAATGATGAAAAAAGGGCCGACGGGAAGCCATACTAATCGCGTGACACACTCTTCACAAGAACAGCTGTCATATCTCCCTTGTTACTTCTGCAAACTTCTCTGTCGTATCTTCATCTTTTCGGTCCCTACCACGGTTTTTGTCTTTTGGTGCAAGAAAAGCTGAATGAAAATATCAGATGTAAAAATTGTATCAGCCGTCAAGTAAGCAGTGTATGCCAAAATCGGAAGTTAATTAGAAAAAAATAGTATATGTGGAAAGGGCACCTAACGAGATACGGAATTTACAATTTATTCTAAGTTAATGTACAAGAAATGTTCAGGTGAACAGAGTGTGGTGGACTGAGGTACATTTGCATATCTCCACTCAAAGAAGAATGTTGATCATTTTATACAAATCTTCCTGTCTGCTTCCGTCTTTAAGTCTCTTCTCTATGACACGACCTCTTAGGCGCTCTCGAACCTCAAGGAGAGAAGGGCTATTAATAGGCCTGGAAGTACACGTCTCCTTCGCCTTGTCTGATTTTCCATCCATATATACATACATAGTACATATAGGCCGGGAAGCACAAGTGTCCCTCGCCATGTCTGATTTTCCATCCATACATAGTACATATAGGCCAGGAAGTACAAGTGTTCTTCGCTTTGTCTGATTTTCCATACATACATACCATGCATACATAGTACATATTTATATCCAGCCGTCCATCCACGCCATCCATGTATCAATTTCTTTCTCGGTCTTTCCTTGGGTTCACCACACCCACCTCTGCTTTCCACACTGTTTTCGTTAGTTCCCCTTTTCCGCCCTTGGTTTCTATATGTCCAAACTGCCTCAGCGCTTCCGCTTAGAGAAGGCGTTTATGTGACAAAGGGAGCTTCCGTGCTGCTCCCCTGGGTGACCTCAGGTGGCGGAGGAAGGTCACGAGCTTATGATCGGGGCCAGGTCAGGTCAGGGCAGGGCTTGGGAGGAGATGACGGGGTGGGGTAAGGAAATGGGTGGTGGGCTTGAAGTGGGACAGAAAGAAAAAAGGATGGATGGGGATAAGGTTAATCTCTCTCTCTCTCTCTCTCTCTCTCTCTCTCTCTCTCTCTCTCACACACACACACACTTGACGGCGCGGTGGTAGCGTTCGCAGCTGCCACTACGGCGCCCTGGGTTCGAATCCCACCCAGGGCTGAAATCATTTCAGTATCGCTGCACTGCGGGTTGTTACTCCAACTCTCGTGGGCGGTGGGTTGGGTGTGTGTGTGCGTGTAAGGTCACACACAGCATTACCCATAGGTCGGTCATATATGAGCTCTGAGCTCTCTTCTGAGAGAGAAATAGCTGTCGATGACGAGTCCAACATGTGATCCAAGACCATGGTGAATCACACACACACACGCACACACACACACACACACACAAACACACACAAGTTTCATAGTTACAGATAGGCAATTATTACGTATTACCTTTTTCTTTTCCATTTCCTGTAGTTCCCAACCTTCCGGAAAGAGAGAGAGAGAGAGAGAGAGAGGGGGGGGGAGTGGGTGTGGGGTGGGGGTGGCAAGACTCGGGAAACTTCCTCCGTCCACGTGGTCGGTGTGTGCGGCAAGACACAAAGTCGAGACACAATAATGTAACTTGAGTATTGTATTATTTTGTAGCCGATAGCCAGTGCTTCTATCCTTGGGAACATTCATCTCGATGGAGGTCTGGAGTCGTGGAGGTAATAAGGATCGATTTAGGGAGGGTAGCAGAACGGAGGAATTCGTAGATGTTGAAAGTTTTTTCTCCAATGGGGACCTCCCCCAATGAAGAGCAAGTACAGAAGTTTAAGTATATAAAGTAATATAATTAAATATAACACCGGAATAATTCTTCTCCTGACCAGATAGGATATTCCAAAGAGCTACTTAAGAAGGGTCTTGACCCCGAAATCGCGATATAGCAAACCTGACCACCTACAGTGAAGTCATAAACCTACTTCCAAAGAAACTTAAGATATAGTAAGATATATCGAAAATACATTTAAGAAAACATTATATATATATATATATATATATATATATATATATATATATATATATAATTCTATTCTTAAGAGGACGGTCGTGATAGAGATACGTTCTTGTCATTCTTGTGTGAGCTGGGCGTAGTGAGGAGGGAGATGGAAGTGTAGATAGGTTCTTGGGGAGTTTGGGGATTTAGAGGAATATGGGTTGTGGGGAGGTGATGGACTGCTTGTGTTCAGGTGAGGAGTTTGAAGAGGTATGGGGGAGTGAGTTGGGGTAGAGAGGGAGAACGAAAAACAAAATGGGGAGAGAGGGAGGTGCGAGGAAGGAGGAAGAAAGAAACAAAATGGGGAGAGAGGGAGGTGCGAGGAAGGAGGAAGAAAGAAACAAAAGGGGGAGATGAGGGAGGAGGAGAAAGATAAATTAAAGGGGAAGAGAGGGAGAAAGAGGAACAAAAGGGAGAGAGAGGGAGGTATAAACAAAGGGGAAGAGAGAAAGAGAGGTGGGGGAGAGGGAGGCGTAAACAAAAGGGGAGAGAGGGAGAAAGAGAAACAAAAGGGGGGGAGAGAGGGAGGTGGGGTAGAGGGAATCGTAAACAAAATGGGGAGAGAGGGAGAAAGAGAAACAAAAGGCGGAGAGAGGGAGGTGGGGGAGAGGGAGGCATAAACAAAAGGGGAGGTGGGGGAGAGGGGGACATCAACGAAAGGGGGAGAGAGGGAGGCATAAACAAAAGGGGGAGAGAAGGAGAAAGAGAAACAAAAGGCCGAGAGAGGGAGGTGGGGGGTAGAGGGAGGCTTAAACAAAAGGGGGAGAGAGGGAAGTAGGGAAGGGAGACATCAACAAAAGGGGAGAGAGGGAGGTGGGGAGAAGGAGGCATAAACAAAAGTGGGAGAGGGGGAAAGAGAACCAAAAGGGGGAGAAGGAGGTGGGGGAGAGGGGGAAAGAGAACCAAAAGGGGGAGAGAGGGAAGTGGAAGGTAGGAGGCATCAACAAAAGGGTGAGAGAGGGATTAATCAAAAAAGAGAAAGTGAGGAGAGAGACATGATGGCGAGGACAAACTAAGACTCTTGAGACGGAGGGTGGGGAGGGGGGGCTGTTGATTGTCTTTAGGCCTGAAATTCATCGGTCCACGACTCAAAGATGAAATTTCTTTTGAAGTTTCTGAAGTGGCTGAGCCCTTGGGATCGCCTCAGCCTGAAGCCCTGCCTTCAGCTGAATAAAATTACTGGGCAGTAGTCAGAGTAGTTCTCTTTATTGGGGATTTAGAGAGAAAGGTGGAAAGAGAGAGGGAACGCTGGGAGGGAGGTAGGTAAAAGTGAAAAGAGAGAGGAAAAGGTGGGAAGAGAGGGAAAGATGGAACAATTGGAGGGAAATGGGGGCGAGAGAGAGAGAGAGAGCGTCTATGGACGTAGGGGTTGAAGGGGGGGGGGCGGCGGGGAGACCTTCCAAGGTGAAGCAAATGCTCCAGGGCAGTGACCGGAGTGGAATTTGGCCACAAGAGCCTCTGAAAGTTCAAGTCATGCTAAGGCAACAAGAAGGACTCCCTGGTGACTGTTATTATTATGACGATCAATATTATTATTGCAATTTATTATGTTATTATTTATTGTTTATTATTATTATTATTATTATTATTATTATCATTACTCTGATGGGTTATTTTTAGTGAGGTTGGAATTGTGTAGTGACGAGTGTGTGTGTGTGTGTGTACAGTATATAATATATATATATATGTATATATATATATATATGTATATATATATGTATATATATATGTGTGTATATATATATATATATATATATATATTGTGTGTGTATATAATATATATGTATGTAATATATATATATATATATAATATATATATATATATATATTTATTTTTTTTTTTTTTTTTTTTTTTTTGTGGATGTGTGGGTGGGTGGCTGGATTGCGTGAGTATTACGTTATTTCTGGAGTTATGAAACGTGTTATTTAGCGTACTGGCGTCAGATATTGTAGTTAAATTTAGATTGTCAAGTGTTTGTTCAACTTTGGGCGAAACGACCGATTTTACTCACAGTATCGTTCTTTGAACATAAATGATGAATCAGTTACACAACTTCGTAATATACAGACTATTCGCAGTGGAATGATAACATTATTATACAGCAACGCATACTCTTGTCAAACGTAAGTATAAGTATACAACGGAAGGGAAATATACATTGAGAATAAGGCAGCAATTGGACTGGACTCTTCGTAATGTATTCTGTTTGTCACCTTCCACGCTTACCATCTATTGGCATCCAGTCAGTAACGTTTGTTCCACGTATCATGTTTTATATGTTCATGTATGTGTGTGTGTGCGCGCGTGTGAAAAGGTGTCTAGCACACTTATTCTGTGTTATATCAAAGAAAAGCTTAAGCTGAGAGGCATTTAGCAATAGTAGCCACCTTTGCCCCTTGTGCTGGTACAGCCAAAAATAGCGGCTGTTGCGAATCGGTCCCGGGCAGCGAATGAATGGCGAGACACATAGCAGACAAATTATGAATCTTGGTATTTTGGTCTAAATATAAGTATTGTTCAAAATAGAGAAAATGCAGTCCATGTCACTTCCTTTATTGCTATTTTATTTATTTATTTATTTTAATTTGTTTTATTTTATCCATTTATTATTATTTTTCATTTTATTTTATTAATTTTTTATTTATTTATTTTATTTTATTTTGCTACGAAATTATTTCTCAGAAGCGTCCGGCTTTCCCCTGGACGAAAATTATGTAATGAATCAATAGACAGACTCCTTCCTCACAGACACGAATGAAATCGCCTGGCGGCATCCAGAATTACAAGAAGAGTTCCTCGTGGCACGGAAGGGAAACTTCGCAATTGGGATGGGGGGGAGGGGAGGGGAGGGGAGTGGCGCCAGTGAAATGAATAGAATAGGCATGAGACGGGTGCGAAGCGTTGTCATGTTGAGGCTACTGAAAACTTGATAATGAAATCTGGTGCCAATGTCTCTCTTTCTCTCGCTCTTTCTCTACTGGATAATGAAATCTGGTGCCAATGTCTCTCGCTCTGTTTCTCTCGCTCTTTCTCTCCCCTCCCTCTCTCTCTTCCCGTTCCTCCTTACCTCCCTTCCACTCTCTCCCTCCTTCCCTCCCTCTCCCCTCTCTCCCTCCTTCCCTCCCTCCCCCTCTCTTCCTCTCTCTCTCTCTCCCCCTCTCTTCCTCTCTCCCTCTCTCTTTCTCACACACACGCACGCACACACACACACACACACACACACACACACACACACACACACACACACACCAACACACACACACCAACACACACACACTCACACACACACACACACACACACACACACACACACACACACACACACACACACACACACACACACACACACACACACACACACCAACACAAGCGGTTCATGGGGTAGGAAGAGGTGTATGCGTTGGAGGAAGTGGGAGAAGGAGGGAGGGAGTGGGAGTGGGAGGGACTCTTTAAAGCAGCTACCGGAGCTGCTGCAGCTGTGCTACGCAGGCCAGGCACTTAAAGCTGTGGAGTTTGCATGCACTCACTGGTAGGCGACCCTTCCCCCCCTTTTCCCCCTCCCCCCCCACAAACCACCCACGTGCCTTCGACCCGGATTGAGAGCGTCTTTCGTTTGCTTTCCTTCGTTTTTTTCTTTCCGTCACATTCTCCTCAATTTTGTCTCTCCTTCACCTTTACCACTTCACCCTCCCTTTATCCTCCCTTTATCCTCCCTTTAACCTCCCTTTACCCTCCCTTTACTCTCCTTTCACCCTCCCTTTACTCTCCCTTTACTCTCCCTTTACTCTCCTTTCACCCTCCCTTTACTCTCCCTTCATCCTTCCTTTACCGTCTTTTTACCATCTCTTCGCCTTTCCTTCACCTTTCCTTCTCTCTGTTCCTTCTCTCTTTTCCCCCTTACCACCATATCCTCTTCCCTATCCGTATCTCCCTCTCATCCCCAATCCCCACCGCTTTTCTCCCCTCCTCTCCCTTTCTCATTATCTCCCAACTCCATTTCTACTTCCTCACCTCCCCCTCCTCTTTTCTCCCAACTCATTTCTCCCCTCCCCTTTCATTCCTTCCCCTTCCATTGCCTCCCCTTCCATTCCCTTCCATTCCCTCCCCTTCCATTCCCTCCCCTTCCATTCCTCCCTTCCTTTCCTTTCCAACCTTCGCTTCCTCTCTTCTCTTTCCTTCCCTTCCCTTTCCTCCCCTTACATCCCCTCTCCTTCCTTCTCCCTCCCTCATCCTTCCTCTCCCTCTTTTCTCTATCTCCTTCTCTCCACAGTTCCTGTGGCACTTGCCACCGGCTGGAGTGGTCCACTTGGGCCGTGGGGCCGGATGCACAGATGTGGCCACTTGTGGCCTTTGCCAAGCTGTGGCCAGGAGGGCCAAAGTAGAATGGATAGACTCTTTGCCAGTGCCGCACACAGAGACCGCTTGGTGGGGGGGGCTGGGGTCGGGGGGGAGTGCTTCAGACTCAGTATATTTAATGTTTGTTTTTATTTAGTCCCCTTTTTTTTTGGGGGGGGGCTTATTTTATACCTGTACTTGTTTATTAAGCGTTTATTGTTTCCGTTTGCTCACTGGTTCTTTTTCGTTTATTCAGTTTTTCTGCACTCGTTATTTGGTACTTTTTTTTATCTATTTCGTTTGTTTTATTAGATTTGTTTCTTTGCAGTGGTACATTGGCCCGCGCCAGGAAGTTCGGTTATTATGGAGTATAGTTATCCAGAGCTTCTGTCCTTGCGGCCAATCTCGCGCTGTTGTCGTCAGGAAGTTGGGTGGGGTGGTGTGTGGGATAGAGGCTCTGTGGGCTTCACAAAAGCGACGTGGAAGTACAGAAGAAAAGAGAGAGATAAGAAAAATGTGATTTGATTGAAGCGCATTTGACTTCGGATGGTCCCTCCCAGTCGAAGTCTGCGAGGCGAGGCGAAGAGCGGAAGGATCTTCCGAAGGCCTAATTGTGCGTCGGCGGGGCCGAATTTGCTTCGACCTGGAGTCGGGGGGGGGGGTAAGAGAGGGAGGGATGGAGGATGGGGGAAAGGGAGAGCGAGAGGAACAACTTTGGTGAGGAAGGTGGAGAAGCAGGTTCACGGATTGAGATTGGAACTGCGGTGGTTTGTTTGGGTGGTTGCTCTCTCGATGGATTCATTCTTGGTTTGAAAAACAAATTGTAATTAGTATTGATAAATAGCATGTCAGTTTCCAGACCTTGGCGTTAAAGACTGTTGATTATGTAGGCCAGATCTCGACGAACAAGGCGAGGATCGTAATACGCTAGGAGGCGCTGAGTAGCTCCGGTCGAACCCTATACATTTAGACTGTTGAGTAAATGTCACTGCTGGGAATCGGAGAGAAGTGCGGGATTCGAACACTCAACAAAGCAGATACGAGACCAGCACGCTTTACTTGAAAGATGAATCACAAATTGAATGTACAGAAGCGGATTGTTAGACAACTTGTGAACACCGAGTGTGCAGCCGGACATAGGATGAGCTGGTGGACCGTGAAAAAACACACACACACACACACACACACACACACACACACACACACACACACACACACACACACACACACACACACACACAAATTATGTATGTTTATTATACGCTAACATATACATACAATTATAACTACGATAACCAGTAACAACTTTTATTTCGACAAGTAAAACACAGTGAAAGGAGTGTGTATATATATATATATATATATACTTCAATATGTTTATACTTTAGTATAGGCTGGGGTGTTAGCTCAACTAAATAGAATTGCTTGTCGACAGGTAGGAGGAGGAAGTTAAATCCAACAAATGTGTTTGTTGAGATGTGTTCAATCCTTCCGCAGCAGAAGTGGGGTGGATGGGTTCTCCCCCTCACCTGAATAAAATCACCAGACGGCACATAAATGAACACGAAATACCTGAAACTCGACGAAAGGGTTCGCGTCGCTCGAGTGAGCATACTTGTTTACATTGTGGGCTTGTGCGATTGTACCTCACACATCCGAGTTCATACGCGGATGGACTCGTCGTCTCGCCATGCATTTCTCATCTCCCTTTGTGGCCTCCACTTGAATTCGCGAGTGCTCTTTGCGATTTCATAGCCTCAGTTGGTGTTTTTTTCGATTTGTTAATACGAGTACTTTTATTATTTTTATCATTATCCTTATTGTTATTATTATTATTGTTGTTTTGTGTATTTGTGTTACCTACGTCTGTCCATTCGTTGTGCAAAGTAAGCAAAGATTAAAACATCAATAAGGCAACCAGTGACTGAAAACATACAAAATGCATTGATACAGTGCAAGGAGAGAAGTTGTATTTTGCACGAGTTAACGAGGAATCGAATAAATACTGGGGATGTATTTAGGTAATTGTATTATGCATTAATAGAGCTACACTCGTAAAGCCCCGTCAGCGTGTGTGTGTGTGTGTGTGCAAATACGCACGAGTTACATGCGTCTGTGGGTACATTATAGGCGTGTACTTGTACGAGTTTCTGTTGTGTGAGAGTGTAGCGTGAGAGTCGTGTACCGACAAGTGAAAGAATTAATGGGTTGCCCGGTAATTGTTGAGGGAGCCTTCAACTCCCGGGACTTTAAGGACTGGAGGTGTCTCCTGTTCACCGGCACATGATACGACACCATCATCACCACCACCACCATCATCACCACCACCACCATCATCACCACCATCATCACCACCACCACCATCATCACCACCACCATCATCACCACCACCATCATCACCACCACCACCATCATCACCACCACCATCATCACCATCATCATCATCACCACCATCATCACCACCACCATCACCACCACCATCATCACCACCACCATCATCATCACCACCATCATCACCACCACCACCATCATCACCACCATCATCACCACCATCATCACCACCACCATCATCACCACCACCACCATCATCACCACCACCACCATCATCACCACCACCGTCATCACCACCACCATCACACCACCATCACCACCAGCACCTTGTCTTACCACTTCCTCTTTTTTCGTCTTCCCACTTCCTCTTTCATCCTCCTCATCTCCCACTCCTCTTTCTTCCTCATTCCTCCTCATCTCCCACTTTTCTTTTTTCCTCCTCCTGCTGTCTCTTCTTCCTCTTACTCCATGCTCCTCTTCGCTCTCCTCCTCCTCCTCCCCCCCTCCCCCTCAGCAAACGGGAAGAGCAAGCAGCCGGGGAGACGAATGGGGCGGTTCATGGAGAACTGTGTTGGGTCAGGCCGGACCAATTGGGCTGTTTGCGCCGCGTTTGGCCCCACGGAGCAAGTAGTGCATCGGCGGAAGAGAGGGAGGGTATGTCTTGCAGAGGGGAGGAAGAAAGGAATCTGGAAGAGGAGGAGGAGGAGGAAGAGAAGAGAGAAGGGGGCATAACAACAACAACAACGAGGGTATGGTGTACGGGAGGAAAGAAGAGGTGGGGTGGAGAGGAGGAGGAGGATAGACTGGTGATGATGATGATAAGGCCGAGGTGGGTGATTAGGAGACGAATGGGGAGGATGGGGAGGAGATGGATGATGATGATGAGGAGGAGGAGGAAACATGGGTGATGAGGAGGAGGAGGAGACGGAGG
The DNA here is from genome assembly GCF_046742065.1 of Oratosquilla oratoria. Classification (NCBI taxonomy): domain Eukaryota; kingdom Metazoa; phylum Arthropoda; class Malacostraca; order Stomatopoda; family Squillidae; genus Oratosquilla; species Oratosquilla oratoria. The sequence goes on along the minus strand of NC_134777.1, from coordinate 103,207,324 downwards.
CGGATGATGATGATGATGAGACAGAAGATGAGGAGAAGGAAGAGGATGATGATGATCATAAGGATACGGAGAAGGAGGAGGAGGAAAGGGTGGAGAAGGAAAATAAGGAGGAGACAGAAGAAAAGGGAAATAAGGAAGAGATGGAGGGAAATAGGAAATAAGGAGTAGGAGGAGGAACAGGAAGGGGTGGAGGAGAAGAAGAAGAGGGAGGAGGAGGAAGAGGCACATGTGTTTGTTTGTGTGTATGTGGGGCGAATGTTCTCGAGAGCCGAGTGTGTTTTAAAGAAGAGGGGATGTTGTAGATTTTGTTCCTCCACGACCGATGCTTGGTTGTGGTTGTGGTTTGTTGTTGTAGTGGGTAATCAGTCCACCATCGTCTCGAGTTTCACCCACAGCCCCACAGCAGCTGGCAACGCTCCAGTGTTTTGGCAAACGCTTATACGTTTTGTACTCGTTTTGTTTTGTCAAACGATTTTGTGTGTCCTGGGCACCGTTGAAACGTTTTTATTATATACGTTTTGTTCCGGCAAACATTTACGCGGAGGTGTTTAGTTCTCAAACGTTAGACGGTTTTGGTACACGTTTTGGCAAACGTTTATATGTCTTTTCTATGTATTTTATTCTGGTAAACGCCAGGCGATTGCAATGGTCTCTCTCGCCCTCTTCTCGATAGCAGACGAGTTTTAATTCACCTCGATTAATCCCCTCCATATAGGTGGTATTTTACCCTAATATTTTGGGTGCCAGGCTATTTTATTCATCTCTTTGACACCAGGGAAATGTTAACCCCTTCCGTACCGGGTGGTACCTTTTCTGTCGTTACGGCTGCCGCCAGGCGATTTTAATTGATTCCGTGGCAGCCGTTCCTGTAGTTGACCTGACACTGTATTGGGACTCGGGTCAAGCACGCGGAAACCAGTTGACCTAACATTGGCACTCAAGAACCTCTTCAGCCTTCGAGGCACTCCAGCCCAGCCATTGGCAGATGTCTTGTCCCAAAAGTCGGTACATTTGAATCACGCTGTACTCGAAACGATTACCCACAATGTAAGGGACAGGACTCCCCCCCCCCAAAAAAAAAAAAAAAAAAAAAAAAAAAACTCACCCCACCACAACCCTTAGGCCTCTTTCACACTGCCCTTTCTGCAGAAACGCGTCAGATTGTTGTAGACGCGTTACCTACCTATTCCCGTTGCACCGACAGACCAGCAGACCCCTGCCACCGCGTTGTACGCGCGTGCAACGCATCGTGAGAAAGGTCCCATTGAATTCCATTGAATGTTAAAACGCCGCGCACGCAAGCGCGCATACGGGAGCTCTTTTGTGAAATCGTCCCAAATCACAACCTCCGACAAGTTCATCCCATCCATCTTCTTCCTTTACTGCCCCGGGGGAGTTGGACCTCTCCCCCTGTCCCCGTCCCCCCTCCCCCGCTCCCCCTCTCCCTCCGGGTGGGGAAATTGACTGCAAAAGGTTTATGCGGTCAGTATATGAGGGCCTTCAGTGACACCCATATGGACCTGAGTCACGCAGGTAGAGTAAAATCATCTTGTGTTAGGCAGAATAAAGTATTTGAATGGGGAGGCACATATTTGATGGGATCCTTCTTGTTTCGTCTTTGCCTCTCTCTCTCTCTCTCTCTCTCTCTCTCTCTCTCTCTCTCTCTCTCTCTCTCTCTGTCCCTCCCTCTCTTTCCCTCTCCCTCCCTCTCTCCCTCTCTCCCTTTCCATCTCTCTCCTCTCTTCCTCTCTCTTCTCCTCTCCTCTCCTCTCTTCCCCCGAGAGCCATGGAGGCAAATCACATTGACGGTCGTTCTGCCTAACAAGGTACGTGTCCGCTATTAAAATGGACAACTATAAATCTTTATCCCAACCTCCGCTCGCTCCGCCGTTTCCCCTTCCGCTCGCTGCATTTTCCTTCGGCGTGCGGGCGTTCGCGCGCGGGAGCGGGCGCTGTTAAAAAGAGCCGTTTATTGAGCGTCTGCTGCAGCCTGCACAGCGTCATGTAAAGTTTGCCTTCTCCACAATAGGGCATTATTTATGCAGATGATTACTCTCAAGCGCGCGTGCATAGGTACAAGGGGGTCTTTGCATATGCATAGGTAGGCGTTTATGGACTTGGAGGAGGTGGGTAATAGGGAGGACGAGGGCGGAAAGGTCTTAGGATGGGCGTGGGCGTAGATAGCGCGTTTGGCCCGATCCAATGAGGTGGCATGACTTCACAGGTTTTGCTCAGGCGAGAATTTCTTTTCTTTTCTTTTCTTTCGTCTTTCTTCAGATGATCTTCGTCAGCGTAAAGAGGAACAGTTGCGACTCTGCCCTTTCAGAGGTTCTCTTGTAACAATCTCCCACGTTCTCGTTTCTCTCAAACAATGATCACATTATATCTCGTTTTAGAAGAATCGACACTAGTATCACGGTCCTCTCTCTCTCTCTCTCTCTCTCTCTCTCTCTCTCTCTCTCTCTCTCTCTCTCTCTCTCTCTCTCTCTCTCTCTCTCTCTCTCTCAGGGGTGGGAGGTTACTTTTTTTTTTTTTTTTTTTTTGGGGGGGGGGGGGGTTACAAGAGCTTTATTGCCCACGGCCGTGTGTGGACAAGATGTAGGCCTTGTCAGACATATCTCCGTTACATACCTGAATGAATGTACTCACGTACGCAGACCTCTGTTCTCCTTACAAGGAGGGCCGATGGAGAGGGCGGGGTGGGGGGCGTCATAGCAGACGCCCACATACATAAACCCAGTCGACCACCCCACCCGTGAGAGTATCTTAGTTAAGGGCAATAGGTTTAACTCGAGATTAGGTTAAACTCTTTTTGCTTCGTAAGGTGGGTCGGGGGTGGTTGAATAAAATCGCATGGCGGCAGTAAGAGTAAAGGAGTAGCGGTGACAGGGTTAGATGTACTACAAGAAACGTGGAGTCATTGGGAATCCACTGCCGGACACTCCAGAGGCCTTCCCCAACATCGTCCGCGAACTGTGCAAATCTGCCACGTCACTCCTGCAAACTTTATTATCGTCTTTACACTAACTCTTGTAGATACTTTCAATGGTATTACGAGTCTTAAAACAAGTACAATAAGAAATGCATATTTAGCATGCGACCTAATCATGGACCAAAGGGTCTCCTGTGGGCATACTCTTCCTTTGTAACCCTTGGTAAAGACATTCTCTTCAGGTATATATTTATTCAAAGGATATAATATATACAGCATTTTTTGCCTTCTTCTTTAAGGGGATTGGCCAAGTCAAACCACATAAACACTGCATTGTACACGTTAAACGCCCCTCCCTTCTCATCACCTTTTTATTACATAATATTAATATTGAAACTAGTAAAACTTGATTAACCAGAATGCCCTGTAAGGAGACGGTTCCCCCCGAGGGTAAGATGTGCAATCGTGCAGCAAGGTAAGACCATGGGTGTAAGTGGTGTACCCGATAAGAACACGTCTGGCTTAAGGGCGGGGCGAAGGCGGCACCTCCTTGCACCCCCCTCCCCTCCTCTTCCCCCTCCCCTCCTCTTCCCCCTCCCATTCCCCTTCCCCCTCCCCTTCCCTCCCTTACACTCCCTTACCCTCCCTTACCCTCTCTTGGGGGGGGGGGGCTGCTTGGATGTAGACATTCATACAAACTCTCATACATACTTGCATACGTATATATATATATATATTGGTACCTACATTAAAATACACACACACACACACACACACACACACACACACACACACACACACACACAAATACATATATGGATACGTGAACATGAATTTCATGTTTGTGCATACATGTGTGTATATATATATATATAATATATATATATATATATATATATATATATATATATATATATATATATATATATATAATATACCTGCACACATGAATTATATGCACGTGCAAACACTGGTTATATTAGTCAATGAAAAGGATTTCATGGACTTACATGAACATGAACTAAGACAATATCCAGGATTTATGATAATGACTCCATTATTGCGGAGGTGAAGCGTGCAAATAGATAAATGAATAGATGAATGGATGAATAGAAAATGAGAAATGGGTACATATCATAGCCCCTGTTTGCCCACACCCAGTCCCCGTCACAGATATACGTACACACTTACATACTGTACGTACGTATAGAGCTAAACCGATCAGGAGTAAACTCAGACTAAGACCGTCTTCTTTGTCCTCCTTCCTTGTACGTGTATATATTTATGTACACATACATACATATGTACATAGATACATACCGGTATACATATATATTCATACATATGTACACAGATACATACCGGTATATACATATATTCATACATACATGTACATACAAGCGTATATACATATCTACCTCTGTGTACGCATGTATGTATATAGGTATATACAGAGGCTGTATAGGGGTCGGACATAGCATGAAGAGTGTGTTGTGTGGTTAGCCAACTCTCTGTGGAACGAACTCTGATTTCTGTTTTGTTTCATCGAGTTGGCTGATACACTGCGCGTGTTGTTCTTGCTTAACACGTCTATACTTTCCTTAGAACCGCTTCCATGAGCTAGGCCGTGTATGCGCCACGAGCGTGGCTTATAGCTCTTTGTTGGGGTCATGGTCTTGGATCGCGCATTGGACTCGTGATCGACAGTGATTATCCTCCCGGATGAGAGCTTAGAGCTGGTATATGGCCCGATCTATGGGTAATGCTGTGAACACACACACACACACGCGCGCGCGCGCACACCAATAGAGCGGGATGCTAGTTTGCATTACTGTAGTGTTTTGCAGCCCAGGGCAGGAATCGAACTCAGACTACTGAATGAGCGGTCGAACGCGATACCACAACACGAGCAAGTCAAGTGTGGGTGTGAGTGAGAGAGAGAGAGAGAGAGAGTGAATTTTTTTTACATGTATATGTAAATTGAGTCCGAAATGGTCTAATCGAAATAGACTTCGGTAATTCGCTCAAAAACCTTTCATCACTGTTTCAGTTTCCGTGTCAGGATTTAATTTACTCGGCATTATCCTTTACTCTTTATTTTTATTTTATTTATTTTGTCTAATTTTATTATTTATTTGTATTTCATTTATTATTTATTTATTTTTTGAGGGAGAATGACTGATGACCATATGTATGTTCGTGTGCGCATTGGATTGAGGAAGTTGAGGCAGAGCTGAGGTTGAATGAACTCAGAGGGACAGTATGGAAGTTGAAGAGGAACGTAAACGGATTCCCAAAACGGGAAGGACCCGATAAGGAAATCACGTGACCAGCTGGAAGCGCTCCCCCCCTCCCTCTCTCTCTCTCTCTCTCTCTCTCTCTCTCTCTCTCTCTCTCTCTCTCTCTCTCTCTCTCTCTCTCTCTCTCTCTCTCTCTCTCCCTCCCTCTCTCCCTCCCTCCCTCCCACCCTCTCTCTCCCTCTTTTCCTGTGACGCTTTCAAATCTCCCGACGCTAAGCTAGAATAAGAATTGAGGATATGGACGGAATATGTAACGCAGAAGGGACGAACTATGAGAAGTGGGCTAATGTTCTTCTCTTGAGTGAGCGTGCTTGTCTTTGCTTATCTAGCGTGCTTATCTTCACTTTGCAAGGGCCTTGCTTGTCTTACCACGGAAGTCTAAATACGCGAGGTTATGTTGATGCACCGTATGTGTTGCGCGGGCTTGATGAAAAGTGCGCGTCGGTGCGTGCGAGCGAATGGTGTTTGTATGCAAACGTGTGTATTTTTAATTTGCGAACATCAGTAACTGGACAAAGGTCGTTTACGTGTATTGAACTGAGTTAACCCCCTTCCGTACCTAGTATTGCCGTCAATCGATTTTATTAATTACCGTGGTCAAAGAGAGAGAGAGAGAGAGAGAGAGAGAGAGACGCCCTCGGCATCAAAGAGGTTAAGAGAAAGGGATGTCAGTGCATGACCTATAATTCATTTAATTTAATTAGTACTGGATTATTTCTTCAATAAGCTCACTGAGGAGTTTATTATCATTTTTTTAATCATTTCCTAATTCTTTCGTGTTAATAAGTGCAATTACTTATACGGCTACTCCGAAATGAATATATTCTTGTGAATCTGCGTCAAGAGAAAAGACTATAGAAACGGAAGTCCCAGGGGAGGCTGGGAGGGGGGGAATGAAAGGCAGCATCTCCCCCCCCCTAATAAAAGAGGGGGGGGAGTGTAAGAAAGGGAAGGAGGGGCGGGCACGTCCTCCTCCTCAGGGACGTCTTCAGACAAGTGGACGTGACTAGGAGGAGCTCCTTCTTGAGGACTTCGCCGACGCCTACGTCAGGTGTAGGAGTCGAAAGAAGAGTGTGGGGGGGACGGGAGAACGGGGAGAGACGGGACAAGTGGGAAGAGGGGGGGAGATAAGGGGTAAGTGGGGGTGATAAATTTGGAAAATGGGTAACAGGCGGGGACGTACACACGTACAAACGTACATACAATACACGCATACGCGCACCTACACACGCAAAAAAATAAAAATAAACAAATGAGGGAGTGCCTCATAGATGAATAGAATTGACTGGCGACAAAGTGAATAAATGGAAAAATACGACCCGGTAAGGAAGGGTTGAACTTGGTACCTGGAGGAAATAAGAATGCAAATGAAGAGAGTAAAAAAAAAAAAAATAATAAAGATCGTAATAGAGAATGCTCGGTCAGTGATAGAACAAAGGTGCGATAGTAATAGAAGAAGAAAAAAGAGGAAATAATAAGAGCAAAAGGTGGGGGGAAAGGTCAGAAGAAGAAGAAGAAATAAAAGGATAAAAGGGGAAGCGGAAATAAAAGAGGGAGGACGGACAAAAGAAGCGGAGGAGGAAAATGCGAAGGTGGGAGGACAATGCCCATATTGCTGAATTGGCCTGGAGGACAATGGCGGCGGTGTCAAGACAATGGAGGCGGCGGGGGCTTTTGGAGGCTTTGTAGTAGTAGTGGGAGGAGGAGGGGATCTTTGAGACCTCCTTCTGGGTCGGGTGTCTTCGGGGGCGCCGCCGCTGGGCACTTGGCGCCAGCCGCAGCAACAACAGTTCATCCTTCCTCCTCTTCCTCCTCTTCTTTTTCCTCTTTTCTCTCTTCTCCCTCTTCTTCTCCTCCTCTTCCGCCTCTTATTCCTCTTTTCTCTCTTCTCCCTCTTCTTCCTCTTCTTCCCTCTTCCTCCCTCTACTTTCTCTATATGCTCCTCTTCTTCATTTCTACTCTTACTATTTCTCTTCCCATTTTCCTCTCCCTCCCCTCCGCTTCTTCCTCCCCTCCCTTCCCCACCCCGTCTTCCTCCTCATCCTTCTTCCTTTTTCCTTCTCCCTCCTCGTCCTTCCTCCTTCCTCCTCCTCATCCTTCTTTCTCCCTCCTTCCTTCTCCCCCTCCTTCCTCCTCCTCCTCCTTCCTCCTCCTCCTCCTCCTCCTTCTTCCTCCTCCTCCTCCTTCTTCCTCCTCATCCTTCTCCTTCTTCCCCCTCTTCTTCCTCGTCCTCTTCCCTCCTCATCCTTCCTCATCCTATCATCCTTACTTCTCGTTTCGTTCTTCCTCTGCTTCTCCCTTCCCCTCCACCATTCCCTCCTCCTCCTCCTCCTCGTCCTCCTCATTTTGTTTTAGCAACTCAATCAGTGTGAAAACCTACGGTCCCGTTTATTTAGATCTTGGGAGTGGGGTGGGGGATTCCCTCCGCTTTTTTAATTCTCTTGTTTTCGTTGCATTGGACGTCGCTTCATCGGTTCTATGTCACCACATTCTTGGATCACGTGTTGGACTCGTGATCAACAGCTGTTAGCTTACCGGAGGAGAGGTCAGAGGTCATATATGGCCCGATCTGTCGGTAATGATGTGACCTTACACACACACGCACGCACATACACATACATGCACACACACACACACACACACACACACACACACGCACGCACGCACATACACATACATCCACACACTTACACACACACACACACACACACACACACACACACACACACACACACACACACACACACACACACACACACACACACACACACACACACACACACAACTACCTGCCCATCAGTGTTAGCACGGGCGACTGCGACCGATTTATTCACAATATTTTTGTCTTGAACTCTAACCCACTTATGTTTTGTTTCTATCCTTCAGGTGAGGTCCTTGTTGGTGTACCCGATCTGAGTATGATGTTGGTATTATTATTTATTTATTTGTTTATTTAATTTATTTATTCGCTTATTATGTCGTCGTCTAGAGGCAAAAGTGATGATTGGCTGTTGTTCCTCCATGGAAGACACTGTAGGGAGTGTAATCAAGAAAATTGACGTATTCTCACTCTCTCTCTCTCTCTCTCTCTGTGTGTGTGTGTGTGTGTGTGTGTGTGTGTCTCACTCACTAGCTACCTCTATCTCTCAGTTTGTGAGTGTGCTTGGTACATTTTTTTTTTTTTCCTTTTTTTTTGGGGGGGGGGGGGATGCAGTCCAGTTTTGATTAAGGCGAGGACGTGAACGCGACCGAGCGAAGCGTTGACAAATGTGACCATTTTTATTTATTTTTTATTTTTTTTTGGGGGGAGGGGGGATGTTTCGGGAGAAGAAAGCAATATTTCCTCATTTGAAGGGTGAAGTGATGCATGAGGTGTGATTTTAGGGATTAGGGAGACTGGAATATGGAGGTGTTGGGGCTGGAATTAAGGGTATTTGGGGTTGGAATTAGGGGGTGTTTAGGGTTGGAATTGGGTTCGGGGATTTGACCTTGAGTGAAATGTTGTTTTTAATTAGGGAGAATACGAGGTTACGGCAAGAAGCGTTTATCTCTGGCCGAAGCTGTTAGCTTCTCCCCGTACACGTGGACAGCCAGGGCAGATGGCAGACATCGGGAGCTGGTGGAATCGAGTTCGGGTCCTTGGTGAATTGATTAGGGAGAATAGAATTGAAGAGGAGGAATTGGTCGAATTTGGATGATGGAAGCGTGTAGTGGGTGAGGGGAGGAGGAGAACCAGGGACGACGAGGAGAAGAGGAGGAGGAGGAAGAACAAAAGACTGGGTGAGATTGAGAACTTCAAGAAGAAAAATTTGGAGTGGGAATGGGGGGGGGGACGCTGAAGGAGGAAAGCTCCAAAGGAGTAGGAGGTGGGGGTGGGGGATTGAACTGAGGATACATGGGAGGATTAAATGTAGTAGGAGACAGAAGAGGAAAAGGAGTGAGAGGTAGGAGATAATTTCCAAATTTGCTGATGATACAAAACTGTGGGGAATGGTAAATGACCACTTAAACCAATTAGATGTTCAAGAAGATTTAGAGAAACTACAGCAGTGGTCTGAAAAGTGCCCAATGAAATTTAACCCAAGTAAATGCAAGGTTATGTACTTGGGTAAAAGTGACAGTAAGTACGATTACAAGTTGTTTAGAAATTCGTTAACAGAAGTGGGTAGTGAAAAGGATCTCGGCGTAATTATCAGTAATGATCTCAAATCATCCAAGCAGTGTATTTCCGTCCCGGAGAAGGCAACTAAGATTCTGGGAATGATTGCGCGGTCTTTTGATTTTAAAAGTCCATCTGTCATTAACAAGCAATCGTTAGTTTGTCCATATTTGGGATATGCTGCTTCCGCATGGACCGAATTTCATTAAAGAGATTGACAGATTGGATAAAGTACAACTGCGAGCCACAAAACTGATTCCAACTATCAGAAATAAATCATGCGAAAATCGACTAAAAAAGTAAAATAGATAACGAAAAACAGTAGGCAGATTAATAATAATAATGATAATAAATGAATAAATAAAACAAATGACAGGCATTACAGCATATAGCTTAGGTGTTTATCTAAATATACCTTAAAACTTCGAAATGTATTACATTGCACTGCCTCTGCAGGAAGTTTATTCCATTCATTTACTACACGATTGGCAAAGTTGTTTCTAACCACTTTCAAAATCAATATACTTCCTGACATTTTGAGACCATTATCTCTTGTCTGATTAGCATTCAGTGTGAAAATTTCGTCACTTTTGATGTCAGTTTCCTTTAGAATCTTAAAGACCTGAGTCTACGCTTTTTTAGAGAAACTATATTATTTATTAAACTGTTTATTTATTTATCTGTTTTTTCGCATCCGACATAGTTATGGACCAAAAGGTCTCCTGTCGGCATGCTTTTCCTTTGTAATCCTTTTGAGATGAATAGAAGTGTGGGAGAGAATGAGGGAGCAGAAGGGGTGGTATTGAAAAGAATAGGAGGGAGGATTGGTTGGGATGAGAGGCAAAGGGGGAAAGGAGGCTTGTGTAGGAGGATGGGGGGAGGTAAGAGGTAAAAAGGAAAGGAAGAAGTGGAATGATGAGAGGTTTGGGTAGGAGGATGGAGAGGAATTGGAGGCAGGGAGGGAATGAGAGGGAATCATTTGATAAGCAGGGAGGGAATGCGAGCTTAAAGGCGAACGATGGGGAAGGAGGGAATGAATTGAGAAGAAGGTAATGCAAAGTGGAATGAGGGGAATGAGAGGTTGGAGAGGAATGAGATTCAGGAAGAAAATGAGATTTAGGGAGGGAATGAATGCTTGGGGGAATGAGAGAAAGAGAGTTGGGGGGGGGGAATGAGACTGCGAGACTGTCGGGCTTTTTGGAAGTTTGGTGCTTAAGACCCCAAGGACGGAACAACTACAAGAGTTTATGATGGAAGCGACATTGGCTCTACAGCGTCCGCCATTACGTAATGGTCAGAAGGAGGAGGGAGTGGAGGTGGAGACAGGAGGAGGAGGAGGGGACGGATGGAGGTGAAGAAAAGAGGAGGAAGATGACGAGAAACTAGAGGAGGTGGAGGAGGAAAAATTGTAGGATGAGGAGGGAGACGAGGAGGGGGGGGAGGAGCAAGTAGAATAAAAAGACGAAAAAATGGAGAGGGAGGGTGGGAGAAGGGGAAAGCGAGAGTGTTGTTCGCGTCGCCACGTGACGGGGAAGACGGTGTGACGTGACGGTTGCTCTTATCAAATTTGTGGTCTTCAGACGAAAAAGTGTCGTGGAGAGGGAGGTGGGGAGAGTGGGAGGAGGACTTTTGGGGGTCGTCATTGCCCTCCTCAGCGAATGTAAGGGTAACATTGGTCGACGCCTCTGCGTTCTTGGTTTTCTTCTTCGTTTTCGTCGTCTTAATTTTCATCTTCATTTTTGTCTTCGTCTTAATCTTTATCTTCTGCGTCTTCCTCCTCCTCCTCTTCTCCCTCTTTTTTATTTTATTTTATTTTCCTTTTCGTCGCCAGCGTGGACGCCATTGCTTATTCTCTGGTATGTCGCCGAGGCGCCCCTGTCTTGGTAATTAACACGACCCCGCTTCCACTTCGGTCGTCGTCGTCAACTTCGCCGGCGACTTTCTCCGCGTCATTCTTTCGTCGCTTCATGGCAGTCGGTGTTTTCTGAAGTCCTTTCTTAACACCTCTCCCCTTCCTTCCTTCCTTCCTTCCTCCTCCCAACCCCCACTACCCCCGTGTGGGTTTTTATTAGGAAGAAGGGTTTAAGATTTTTGTATATCTTTTATTATGCTCCTTTTTTATCGTTTTCGTTCGTTCTATACACCCTTCTTCCTCTTCTTTTTCTTCTTCCTCTTCTTTTTCTTCTTCCTCTTCTTTTTCTTCTTCCTCTTGTTGTTCGTCCTCTTGATGTTGGTCTTCCTCTTGTTCTTTTTTCTCTTGTTCTTCGTCCCCCTCTTCTTTTTCCTCTAGTTTTCTTTTCTTTTTCGTTTATGTTTTATAATTCTTGACAGATGTTGTACGACGATTCATCTCCCCCATCAACTCTTCGGAACCTCAACTTTATTTCTCCCCAATTACATTATTCCTTCCTTACCTCCTCCTCCACTTCTTCCTCCTCATTCCCTACGTCATTTTCATCCACGTCCTCATCCACCCCTTTTACTTCATTCTCAAGTTCCTGTTCTTACTCTTCCCCGCCTTCCTACTCCTTATTTCCCCAGTTGCCCTTCCTCCTCCTCCTCCTCCTCCTCCTCGTCCTCCTCCTCGTCCTCCTCCTCCTGATGTCAGAATCGCAAACTCTCCAATCAGTGTATAGCTCAAGCTATGATCTACGGACGCGAAACTTTGAAATTGACGAAGGTGATGGAAACTAAGCCGAGGAGAGAGGGCGAGAAAGAGAGAAGAGAGAGAGAGAGAGAGAGATAGATATGGTGTGGGGGCAGTAGGTAGGAATTAATAATTGCACTTGCGATTGTGTTAGATGGTAATTGCGGGAATACACACACGCGCACACGCTTACACACACACACACACACACACACACACACACACACACACACACACACACACACACACACACACACACACAAATATATATATAGGGTAAGTACAATAAAAGTTTTTGGGACAAGTGGGGGACTCGAGGGAATGGGCGTGCCGATCGCGTTGCAATATAGATTACTTAAGGGAATTGCCTCCCCACCTTCCCACCCAGACATCCCCCCTTCTTCCCCCTTCTTCCCCCTCTTTCCCCCATATCTCTTTTCTCTCTCTCGTTGTCCCCCTCCACCGAAAGGAGTTTGATCTATTATTTGGTTTGGGGGTCCTTTTAAGAATACCACCTCCCCTGTTTTCTGTTGTCTATTTTGTTTGTTTCACTACATTTAATGATATATACTTTCCTTTCATATTTGGTTTGTGTTTGTTTGTTTGTATATTCAAAGCGGGAGTTCTCCCCCTCTCCTGTGCTGCTTAGAATAATTTTTCTGAGACAGAATATAATTGAAAAATAATGTCAGAGTTGAAATGGTGAGCACTTTCACTACAAAATAGTATTTCATCTATTCCTGGCCTTCGTCAGGTGATTTTATTCATCGTTGTGTTGCGTGCGCACACACACACACACACACACACACACACACACACACACACACACACACACACACACACACACATACATACATTACCCAATAGATGTCGATCAAGAGCTCAACTTATGAACCAAGGCCCTGATGAAACATGTTGGGTATTTCGACTGAAAATACACATAGGTTGACGGATGGATGGCTTCCGTGTCCGTGTCTTACAGAAATTTTGGTTTTTGAATTTTCTGACATTTTCGAAATTCGCCCTGGGGACTCTCGGAGGGCGAAGAGGATTTGGATTTGGAGCGGAAATAGTACTTTGCATTGAGAAAGGACGCAGCGTATTCATAGAAACTTAGCTAAGCTATCGGTTCAGCTAGAAAGTTGGGCAGTTGAGTTCATTTTCTCTCTCTATCTCCCCCCCCTCTCTCTCTCTTTCTCTCTCTCTCTCTCTCTCTCTCTCTCTCTCTCTCTCTCTCTCTCTCTCTCTCTCTCTCTCTCTCTCTTCTCGCTCTCTCTCTCTCTCTCTCTCTCCTTTTTCATCATCTGAGCTTCTCTTACCCTCCCGTTTCTGGCCTTTCTCTCGTCATTCTTCTCTCCTGTCTTTTCCTCTTCCTCTTTCTCCCACTTTTTTGTTTTCTTCCCGTCTCCTCCTCTTTCTCCCTCTCACCTGTTTCCTCCCCCTCCCCTTTCTCTCCCTCACCGGTCTCCTGCCCCTTCCTCCCCCTCCCCCTCCCCCTCCCCCTCCCCTTTGTCCCCCTCCGTATTCTTTCCTCAATTTCTTTCCTCCCCTTTCTCCTCTTCGTTCCATTTCTTTCCTCCCCTCATCGCATTTTCTTTCCACCTTTTTCTTTTGTACTTTGTACCTTGGACCTTCATCCCGTCCACAGTATTTCAGTTTTCCTTTATACATCGAAACCAGCTGCTGCTGCTGCTGCCGGCTATTCATCTTCATTATTTTGCTTTTAATTCGCCGGATTGCCCCCCTCCCCCCTTCCCCCGTGTTTAGTCCGGGGGTCCTTGCCTTTGTTCCTTGCTTAATTAGTCCCCCCTTTCCGCCTCCCCCCCACCTCCGACCCCGCTTGCCGTCCCGTTCTGTCTCATGTCACGACGTTCCGCCTCCCCCCGTCTCATCGTTCCGTCCCACCTCCTGTCACGACATCGTTCTTCCTGTCCTGCCGTTCCGAACACTCCCCCCCCCCCCGTTCCGCCTGTCAAGATGTCGATTCCCCTGTCACGACGTCGCACTTCCTGTCCCGCTGGCTTTCTCTGTCCCGTCGTTTTTCTTCCTGTACCTCTACCTTTCACTCTTTTCCGTCTTCTGTCCAACCGTTCCTTTCCCTGTCCCTTCGGGCCCCTGTCTGTCGGTTCCCGGCATCATTATCATTACCACCATCACTATCAACGCCACCACTACCCACAAAATCACCATTATTACATTATTATCGTCATCACGATCACCACCACCACCTCCACCATTAATATTATCATCATCACCACCGTCATCATCATCATCATCATCATCATCATCACCATCACCACCTCTACCATCACCATTAACCCTCTCAGCACGAGTGTTTTCTGAATAGAATCGCATGACGCAAGACAGAATAAAATCTGTAAAGTACTTCATTGAACCTAATGGGTCGAGGAGTCTCGGTTTCTTTGGGGGACAAGTCTCCACCCCCCCCCCCACACTTTGGGCTGATTGAAATCGTGTGGCCCCAGTCAGCACAAAATATGTGTGTGCAAAGAGTTTAATCATTACCTCGGAATGGTCTATTGCGTATTGGCTCAAGTTTATTGGCTGTTGACCTAGTAAGGCTTTTTGATGATCTGAATGTACTTTGTGTGTATCTGTGCGCGCGCGCGTGTGCGTGTGTGTGTGTGCGTACATATATACATGTCCCGCACTTCTCTCCGATTCTCAGCAGACTGTTGTTACCTGCTTCAGAAGTCCATGCACAAAGGGCAAAGGTGATTGCTTCGTCCTCAGCTACACATCTCTTCGTAGGCTCCTCGCCTTATGCAATGTGTGTGTGTGTAATACAAACATACATACACACACACACACACACACACACACACACACACACACACACACACATATATATATATATATATATATATATATATATATATATATATATATATATATATGTGCGGGCCACCCACTGTGTTATTCTGCATTAAGTGCGTATTTATCTCTTGTAAATGTTAGAGGGGGGCGAGGCATCACCGGCTGTGATAACAAACACGCCCATTGTAGACACTCGGGGGACAATCTTTGGTAAACACGGCCCCGAGTGGAGTGGGGGCCCCCCGCACCCCCGCCACCCGGCTCCGTCGACGCCTTCCACAACAAACGGTCAGCGTACGTGATCGTCTAAACAATCAGAGGCCGGAAGCGCCAAGGGCTAGAAGTCGAGGAGCTACGAGTGTTTGGAGGCCGTGTCTGGCTCCTGAGGAGGAGGAGGAGGAAGAGGAGGAGGGAGTGCCAAGGCTCTCGGTTGCCCTGCTGAGGAGGAGGAGGGCCACCAGGGCGGGGCGGGGCGGAACAGGGTGAAGGCACTCTTCGCCTCGGAAGGTAATTTTTCTTCCTCTTCTACTATTTTTTTTTTTTCCTGTTCTTTCTCTTCTTTTGTTGTGGTTGTTCTTTTCCTCTTTCCCTACATTTTCTTCTATTTTTATTATTTTTTCTTTCCATTTTTATTTTTTCTACTTCGTCTTCATTGTCTATTCTCTCTCTCTCTCTGTCTCTATTTTTCTCTCAAACTATCACACCCAAAGAATGAGAATGAAAGCGTTTATTTTTTAGCGTTCAATGCAGAATGATCTGCCTATCCCAAGAGTCACGAAGCAGCCAAAATACCTCATCAGTTCACAAATTTGTTCTTCAGTTTATGAACTATAGTTGTGACGACAACAGAATCAGATATGAACACTTTTGATTACACTGTTCATTTATTCAAGTCCCTAATAAACAGAGTTGATGCGTTCTTGTCAAATATAGATAGATCAATACTAGAGAAAGAAAGTAACCTTTTATCTTGGCGTGTCATCCTAGTGAAGGGTGACCATTACCCTCTTGGCGCCACGAGGGTAAAGGGTGACCATTACCCTCTTGGCGCCACGAGGGTAAAGGGTGACCATTACCCTCTTGGCGCCACGAGGGTAAAATGTGACTATTACCCTCTTGGCGCCACGAGGGTAAAGGGTGACCATTACCCTCTTGGCGCCACGGGGGTAAAGGGTGACCAATACCCTCTTGGCGCCACGAGGGTAAAGGGAGACCATTACCTTCTTGGTGCCACGAGGGTAAAGGGAGACCATTACCTTCTTGGTGCCACGAGGGTAAAGGGTGACCATTATCCTCTTGGCGCCACGGGGGTAAAGGGTGACCAATACCCTCTTGGCGCCACGGGGGAAAGGGTGACCAATACCCTCTTGGTGCCACGAGGATAAAGGGAGACCATTACCTTCTTGGTGCCACGAGGGTAAAGGGAGACCATTACCTTCTTGGTGCCACGAGGGTAAAGGGAGACCATTACCTTCTTGGTGCCACGAGGGTAAAGGGAGACCATTACCTTCTTGGTGCCACGAGGGTAAAGGGAGACCATTACCTTCTTGGTGCCACGAGGGTAAAGGGAGACCATTACCCTCTTGGCGCCACGAGGGTGGCACTAGGATGCCAGGGTGGTGTTGGGGTCATTTTGTCACCAGCGCTTCTATCCGTGGAGACTATCGCACCCAATAATCGCGCCCTTGGTCTGTTCATTTTCGAATTGTTGATGCAGTTCTATTTTGGCCTTATTTACTCCTTCCTCCTCCTCCTCCTCCTCCTCCTCCTCCTCCTCCTCCTCCTCCTCCTCCTCCTCCTCCTCCTCCTCCCTCCATTTTAAGGAGAGACAGTAACAGAACGGAAGTAGAGTACAAATAAAAAGTTGTTCATGGTTCGGTTTAACATCGCGAACTCCCCCTTTCAGAAGGCTTGGATGGCGCCCCTTACAGAGGAATTGTGTAGAGTGGCATTTCATGAAACCATGCGCGTGGTCCAACTCGCTGACCGCAGGGTTCGAACTGCCGTCACCACGACCTCCATTGCAAGTAGGAGAGCAGTCTCCTATTCTATAACAAAAAAAAACAAAAAAAAACAGAGAACTGTAGGGGGCATCACGAAAGTCCATAGGGTAATGACTGTGTAAAAATTGCTGTCATAACCCCATACTAAAGGGGGGGGGGTTCCTGGCTGCAACTAGGGGAGGCTTAACGTAATCCTGGTCCTGAAGTTGTTCGTTAATTTCGTTTTTTAATCCTTACCTAATTAGGGTCGTTCTTAGTAACCGCGTCTTGGGCGGGGAGGGAATGAGATGTATCCATTTTTGATAGAATCCGTCTAATAAGGAATCTTGCACTTGAGAAAGAATTAATAGCATAACCATTCCAATGTATTCCAACGACTAGGAAACTTGTAATTGGAAAAAAAAAGTGAGGGGCTTACGCTTGGAGGCGATTAGCTTTGGCCGAATATGTCACCTAAGTTGTAGCATGTGTTAGGGGTTCACGAACGAGTTGCTGGAAGGACGCGGGGGTCGAACTGGAGACTTTGTACGTCCGAGTCGAAGTCGCAACCCAACTCGAATATAGACTTGGTTTAGGGAATGTCAGTCGGCGTTAGCCAGAATAAAATAAACGAAAGGACGCGCAGAAGAAACTGAAACTTTTTTCTGTTATTGTTTCATTATTATTATTATTATTATTGTTTTGTTATTATTGATGTTATTATTACTATTACTACTTTTGTTATTTTTTTCTGTTATTGTTTCATTATTATTATTATTATTACTACTATTATTGTTATTTTTCCTTTTTTGTTATTGTTTTATTATTATTATTTTCTCATTTTTATATCTATTTCTCCCTACACGTGATACTAAATGTTTGCATGACAATGGCCCTTCTCTTAGCCACCCCCTGCCGGCACCCTGTCTCTTTGTAGGGGGACTCTAGGAGGTGGGGGTGATGGTGAGGGGAAGACATGTGGTAAGGGGGAAATTATTTAAAAAAAAAAAATGTAAAAGTACTGTCGGTGTCATGGGGTGGATGATGGATGATGGGAAGGGCACCACCCTGGGAGAGGGGAGCTAGAGGGAAGAGCTGCTCTACTCGTATGTCGTTCTAGTTGAAGACGGTAACAGAGTGGAGGACCTTTGGGTAGATAGAAGACTGAAGATGTTGTCTTTCGGTTATAGCCTGCGATGGATTCGTAACTAGAAAGGGAACACTGTCGTGGAACTTTTGGAAAAGATTTTACGCAGGATTGTTTCCAAGGAGTAGGGTGTCAAGATGAACATACATATGTACGTAAATAACGCGTGTGTGTGTGTGTGTGTATTTATATACTTCCTCTCACACCACTCACCCCCCTACCCTCCCCTCCCCTCCCTTCTCCTCCCTTCTCCTCCCTTCTCCCCTCCCCTCCCTTCTCCTCCCCTCCCCTCCCTTCTCCTCCCCTCCCCTCCCTTCTCCTCCCCTCCCCTCCCTTCTCCTCCCCTCCCCTCCCCTCCTTTCTCCTCCCCTCCCCTCTTATCTCCTCCTCAACCTCTTTCCTTCCCTCTCACCTATTCCGTGTTCCCCTGTATGATTCCTTGAACCGCTCTCGCCTATTCTCGCACCCAACAATCGTTCCCCTTGGTCTGTTTTCATTTTCGATTTGTTTACGCCCTCGTATTTTGGTTTTATTTATCTCTTCCTCCCCCTCCCCCTCCCCCTTTTTCTGTCGCCGCCCAACACTTTTTACGGGAATCCTTTCGTCCTGGTTAAAGACGCCCGGTGGCAGCTGGAATGAATATTGAAGTCGTAGCACACAAGGCAAAGGTTGCGGTTAGTAGTCTTCCACTTTGTTTCCCATCCCACTTCCCCCCCAAATGTCACTCGCGTTTTTTTTTCAGCCTTTCTTTATCAGGTCCCTTACCCCTATCCCCTCTCCCACCCACTCTCCCCTCTCCTCTCCCCTCCCCCTCTCCCTCTCCTCTCCCCTCCCCCCTCTCCCTCTCCTCTCCCTCTCCCTCTCCCTCTCCCTCTCCTCTCCCTCTCCCTCTCCCTCTCCTCTCCCCTCCCCTCTCTCTACCTCTCCCCTCTCTCTACCTCTCCCCTCTCTTCTCTCCTCTCCCACACCCTCTCTATTTCCCTCTCCTGTTTTTCTTTCCCTTCCTCTCCCTTTCCTTCCCAGTTTCCTTACTTCCCGTCCCCCACGAATCTTCCCACTCACTCTCCACTCCCACTACCCTTCCCTTATGCCTAACACGTAAAGCTCTATAGGTGAATGCAATGATTGTTGCCGGATACCTTGGGGACCTTGGGTCTCCTGTCAGAGCAGTCAAGGTACTGAAGTAATGCTGTGTTGATATGGAGAGGGGGGGTTAGGGACGGGGGAGTGGGGGGAGTTAGGGACGGGGGAGTGGGGGGGAGTTAGGGACGGGGGGAGGGGAGTGGGGAGGGAGGGAGTACTCGAGAAGGTAAAATCCTTTGGGCGAGAAGGACCGAATGACCATTGTGATGGATAATTCCTTGTTTACATCCAGGCCGGCAGATGTGTCCACGCGTAGGGGAGAGGGAGGGAGGAGAGAGAGAGAGGGGGGGAATAGAAAGAGAGAAATAGAGAGTGGAGTGGAAAGATAGGAGGTAGAGGAAGGGAGAGAGAGAGAGGGGAAGGGACAGGGAAGGGATGATATAGCTAGGGAGGGCGAAAATGAGAAAAGAGGCAGGGAGATAATAGGAAAGGGAGAGAGGGAGGGAGAGGGGGGTGGGAGGGGGAGGGGGGCGCAAAGGGGTTTGCGAGGTTGCAGACCAGGTGAGCTGTGCAGAATTGGATTGGTTCGCAAATTGCACCTATTCGCCTACGCCAATCCCGACGCGCTCGCTTGCTTCCCTTTTCCCCGTTCTCTCGCGCTCTCTCTCCTCTTTCTCCTCTCTCTCCTCTCTCTCTCTCTCTCTCTCTCTCTCTCTCTCTCTCTCTCTCTCTCTCTCTCTCTCTCTCTCTCTCTCTGCCTCTCTCTCTCTGCCTCTCTCCCTCCTCTCTCTCTCTCTCATATCCTGCCTCCTCTCTCTCTCTCTCTCTCTCTCTCTCTCTCTCTCTCTCTCTCTCTCTCTCTCTCTCTCTCTCTCTCTCTCTCTCTCTCTCTCTCTCTCTCTCTCTCTCTCTCTCTCTCTCTCTCTCACTTCTCTCTTCCTATCTCCCTCTCCCAGCCCCTCTCCTATTCTCTCGCTCTCTCCTCCTCGTTTCTCCTCTCTCTTCCTCTGTCCCCCCACTCTCCTTCCTCTCCCCCGTTTCTCCTCCTCTTTCTTTGTATCCCATATATTATCCCATTCTGTGCGTTCGACCTCCCTTGTTTGTTTGTCTGTTTGTTTGTTTTTTATTCCTCACCCAGCTTCAGTTCTCATTCCCCCTCCACCGCCACCACCATCCCCGAAGCTGTCATGTCTTTCATCTACAGTTTCTTAGTAGCTCCCCCTTCTTCCACTCCCCCTCCCACTCCCCCTTTTCCTTCCCCCCCCTCCCCTACCTCTCGGTGAGGTTAAGCTGTCGAGTCATAGCGAGGGGAGAGAGTCTGGGGAGAGGACGGGGGGGTGGTGGTGGTGGCAATGGTGGCAGTGGTGGTGGTGGGTTGTGGTGACGTTTTCGGATTTTTATATATTTCTTTATTTATTTATCTTTATCTATTTATCTATCTATTTGTTTATTTATTTATCTTTATTTTATTTTTTAAGGAATGGGGTTGAGATTGTGCTTGCTTTGTGCCAGGAAGGTGGGTCAGGTTATTATGTCCGTTGGTGTCTCTCTCTATCTCTCTCCCTCTCTCTCCGTATATATATATATATATATATATATATATATATATATATATATATAGTTACGAACAGGGTAGAGCTTGTACTCAGATTAGATCGATATGTCCGCTGTTATGCCACTGGACACAGGCGATGGGGATTCTGCACGTGATGAGAATGGTGTGTAGTTTGTGATGCTTGGAGGGGAGGAGGGGGGGCTTTGTTCGGTGCGTCCGGCCACCCAGATAATTCGGCCAAGGAAACTGGCGGGCTTTGTCCCGGATTTTCAGGGGATTTTCTGGGGATTTTTGTCCGGACAGGGCAGGGCTGGGCTGGCCGGGGAGAAGATTCGCTTTGTTTAGTTTTTATTTTATTTTTATTTTTGTATTTTCTTTTTTCAGTTTCTCTCTCTCTCTCTCTCTCTCTCTCTCTCTCTCTCTCTCTCTCTCTCTATATATATATATATATATATATATATATATATATATATATATAGAATGCACGCACACTTAATACACGAATGCATGTATGTATACTATATACTATTAGTCAGGTAGTCTTGTACCTTGTGAATCCTCGTGTTCAGGCCCTTGCCCGCCCTCCCACACGCCCGCACGCCCGCCGGGCTACTCCTCCGTAGGCGGTAGTGGATTGGCCTGTACTTAGAGATCTTGACGTGTTGGATGCGAAATCCAGCGTGGGTTAATGTGAAGAGGAGGGAAGGGGGAGAGGTGGGGGGGAATCCCCCAGGTTGACCATCATTGGGGTTTGTCGAGTGTGTGTGTGTGTGTGTGTGTGTAGCTATCGAATTGTATTTATTTCATGGTAGTGTATAGGAAAGGAGCAACACTCGTATAGGTTCTGTTTCTTACTCTTAGTCTCCAGTAGTCATACTAGTGTGTGTGTGTGTGTGTGTGTGCGCTCCTTGTGTGTATATATGGTGGTCGCACATGTTCCTTTTTCAAATTTATTTATTCAATGTTGAACGTGGAGTATCATCTCCTCAGTGGATGTATCCCCCATGATGAACGCTGCTGATTCTCTCTCTCTCTCTCTCTCTCTCTCTCTCTCTCTCTCTCTCTCTCTCTCTCACACACACACACACACACACACACACACACACACACACACACACATTCACACACACATTCACACACACACACACACACACATTCACACACACACATACACACACACGCACACACACACGCGCACACACACACACTAGTCAATTGACCTTGCTTGGTGACCTCCTGACTTCCGAACGAAGTAAATGTAAAATGTACTGAAAAAATCCTACTTCTTCCTATTCCTCTTTCTCCTCTTCTTCCTCTTCATTTCGCCCCGTGGTGTGTCGACCCAGAGCCGCGTGGACACTGTGACCTGATGTGACCTGACCCGTCTTCGCTGCGTGACCTTAAATCCCGCCTCATTAAGGTCAACCCTTTCGGAGCTCGCCCAAACAAGCATGGAGGACAATTAAGGAGGCGGCCACTGGTCGCTGGGGACAGTTAGGTAGAATGGCGTTTCCTTCCTAATTGTCTCGGCTCCCTGTAATCAGGTGTTGTCTAGGTGAGGTTGGGTTAGGTTGGAGTAGGGCATGTCACACCTAGTGTTCGCTCTAATGAGGTGCTACTTGGGTTAGGTTAGCTTGGTAAAGTTAGGTTGGGTTCGGTTAAGTATTTCTCGTATGTCGCCTCATCTAATTGGCCTCCTGAATTCCGGGCTTTTGGGTTTCCTACTCTCCCTCAAAGAACCGTACTCTCTCCCTCTCACCCATTCTCACCCCCCCCCTCTCCCGGAAACCCTGCAGGCGACACCATTCTTGCGCTAGGTGCATTCACCCCACCCGTGGCCGGCGTCGTGGCCGGCGTCGTGGCCGGGTCCGGCACCTTTAAGAGGCGAGCTGCTTGTCATGTAAGCAAGTCCGTGTTTGACTAATGAAGGCCGCGGACATCACCACGATCGTATGCTTCTGGCGCCAGGTGAGGGGCGCGGCGATCCCACATCCGCCTCAGTGGTTTGGAAGAGGAGGAGGAGGAGGGGGAGGGGGTTGTAGTGGTGGCGATGAGGCAGGAAGAAGAGGAAGGAGGTGGGGGGCTAGTGGTGGTGTTTTTAGTGATTTTGGTTTTTGTGGTTGTGGTGGCAATATCAGTTGAAAATCAGCGATTATGCCCATCGAGGTACAAAAGCTAATATAAACCATACGAGAAGAAAATAGCAATAAAGGAGACCTAGCAAGGACGTATCCATTCATTAGAAGCTAATACCTCCCGTCCAGGATGACCAACCACGTGCTGTCTCGGAAGAGTTGGTACCCATGCGTGGGAGATGTTAATGCTTATATTTGAACTCATTTATTTTATTTTTTGTTTTATTTCATAGATTTCGGTATCTGAGATTTGATTCGATATGATATATATTCACCGGAATTGTAATCTAGGTCAAATTGCTTATAATTTGTTGAACTAATTTGTTTCATGTTTATTTTTCATTTCACTGGGAAAATAGGCTTCTTGAAGATAATAAAAAATAAACAAAGAAATGATGAATTGCTCATTAATACATGCAAAAGAAAAATGAACACACACACACACACACACTCAAACAGACGTACATGCGTGTATGTGTACGTGTATGTGTATATATATATATAATATATATATATATATATATATACACACACATGCAGAGTAGACCACTTGGAAAAAAGAAACTAACGAAGCAGAGCGCTTTCGTATATTACATCCAGTGCATTAATACATGCTTCGTTAGTTTCTTTTTTCCAAGTGGTCTATTTTGCATAAGTGAACACACGTACCCGTGTTCTTATTACCATATACATCCATACATACATAATCGTACCCATTGTTTTCACTAGGTTGAATAATTCGACGTTAACCAGAACAAAATTCTTAAACTTAATTTGGTACATAGTGTGCAAATGGTGCGCACGTGTGTATGTATGTATGTATGCTATGACGGCTGGTAGATGTGATGTGTTCATTCAAGCACATTGACCACGGCACTCTTTTACGCGCCCGCTAATGACCTGCTTGTCCATTTGAGAAACGTTTGCCCAAAACGTTCAGGCCCAACCCTCAACGTTTTCCTCAAACGTCCATGTGGAGCCTCAATGTTTGCCTCAAACGTTCATTTCAAGCATCACCGTTTGCCGCAAATGTTCGTCAGTCTCTGTGAAAGGCGTCGTATTGACAAACCTTTCCCAACCACGTCACTCCTGCAAACTTCTCTATCTCGTGAATTGATATGTATTGGTAAATTCAAAGCTGGTTAATGGTGAGTTTTTATACATGTCTGACATTAAAACAGTAACATACAAAAGTTTGTCACCATCTTGTGGTTTCCACTCTGAAAATACAGGCTCTTCATGAATCTTTAATACACATATGTACAAAATTATTCCGTTTAGCGCAAGGGAACTGATCATGTAGAAAATATACCCAATAATGATAATTTTGCTCAGTAATTTCCCCAAAGATGGTTAAAAAATTATGGTTAAGGCTGTGCAGCTGGAATAATACCTACCCCACCCCGCAGCCATCTGTGTAGATGTTATGTTGCGAGTTCAGCTTTAATGGATGACTGCAGGATCGGGTTATCCACTGAGGGAACAATACAGAGTTTGTATCTCATCATGGCTGGTTGTGTGTGTGTGTGTATGTGTATTTACCTAGTTGTATTTTGCGGGAAGGGGAGCTACGCTCGTGTGTGTGTGTGTGTGTGTGTGTGTGTGTACACGTACATGTGTGGTAATCAGACGGGCGTTGCCGGATCCCATTGGGTCGCGGGTTATAAAGGAAATACCAATTGTGTGTCTTTTATGTCAAACGTGATTTCTCAACAAAGGTAAACCTTTGTTGTGGGATTTCTCAGTTTTTCCTCAAAAAAACGAAGAATTAAAAAAAAAAAAAATCCGAAACAGTGACAGCAATTTCTCTCCCCCGTTCAGCACATTGATTCCACTTGTCAGACGCTGTCCGGTGATTTTACTCAGCTGAAAGGAGAGCACAATCGGTGTGGGGGTCGAGACCCCCTAGTCTGCTCTTTTATTGATTGAAATAGTCTGGAGACTTTAGCCAGAATAAACACTTAAAGTGTGCCTCTGTGTTTAAGCTAGCTTTCATCATTATTCTTTTATCATTATTATTATTATATGATTGTTGTTCTTGTTATTATTAATACTGTTGTTAATTTGTTTTATTTGATATACTTATTCATTTATTTATTTATTTGTTTATTTATTTTTACCTGAGGATTCTCACAGCCGACGGGTGATGGAGTTATCCTCGTATGCGTGAGGGTTACCGAAACGCCGTTGGTAATGGAAACGGGCGTGCCTGGGAACAAGCGCCGTCGAGCGGTTAATGCGGAAACGGGAAACAATTTTTATCTTTTTTTTTTCGGAGCGACTACAGTTGGTGAAAAAAAAATTAACCAAAGTTGGGAATACAGTTCGTTTTTTTTTTTTTTTTCGCTCGGTCTTTGCTTTGTGATTTGTTGAACCAATATAGCATTTGACGGAACAGGAAGCTCTGTGAACGAAAAAATGTGCAAATTTGATTAGTCCGGTTGATTTTTTTTAAGCGAGATTGTCATTGTCATCGTAGTCGGTAAAGTCGACTGCATGCACGATGCGATCGATGTAGGTATGCGCACGTGCGCGCGCACACACACACACACACACACACACACACACACACACACACACATCACACTCACAGTATTTATACTATGCCTGCATGTTATTTTCAAAAGTGATGTGTGTCTGGAAAGTGTTACAAGATAATTGAAAGAAACAATCTTTTAGATGTCCAGCGTGCACACGCGCGCACGCACGCATATACTGGGACGGTGAACTCCGACATCGTCAACCAACTCGTAAGGGACCCACCATTGTGCTGGGACCTCAGCTTTTCTTCCCAAGGAATATTACCATTGTCTCTAGTGACCAGCTGAGCCGGGTTTTCGGTCAACGCCCGAACCCTACTAGGACAATGGGCCTCGCCAACCGACTCGACAAACCTTTCCAGATGAACTGCATCACCATTTTATTTCTTATCACATATGCATTGATTGTAAACTTTACGTTTAAAACATAAATGTAGAGAGCATCTCAGGGTTTTGTTATACTTACCAAACACTTTCTAACCAATTGTAATACGTTTTTTTTATTTCATTGTCATGATCTTTGGTCACTTTGACCATCTGGCCTAAATAATTATACTCTTCAACTTCTTCAAGACTCTTCTTCATCGATTATAATTTCTTTACTTTGAACTTTCGTGTGGAACATTACCTTGGTTTTACTCTTATTCATTTTTAAAAATACTTTTAGACTTTCCTTGTTCAGATCACTCAGCATATCGTGCAAGCCTTCTGCTCTTTCTGAAATAAGAATAATGACATCCGCAAATCTTAGGTGGTTCAAATATTCGCCATTAATCTTCAAACCTTCCTCTTCCCAACTCAACCTTCTGAACATCTCTTCCAAGCAAGCTGTAAATAATTTGGGTGAAATTGTATCATTTTGCCGTACTCCTTTCTCGATCTTGATCTTTTCTGTATCTCTATGTAGTCGAATTACAGCGGTACCATTCGCATATTTTTTTTTCTTCTAGAATCCTTACGATCTGTTCGTTTGTACTCTGATTGCGTAGCGAATTTAGTATTGCTATTTGTTCTACCGAGTCAACCTACCATTCTGTGGTCACTACCTATGTTGACTTTATGACCGTAAAATTGTTAACGCTCTTGCTCTCGTCTCCTAATATAAAGTCTACTTCGTTCTTTATTGCTCCATTTGGACTTCTCCAGGTTCATTTACGACCTACACGCTTTTAGAAGAAAGTTTTAATTATTTCCATTTAGTTCTCTGTAAAATTGACTAACATCTCACCTCTGTCATTTCTTTCACCAAATCCAAACTTCCCAATGCACGACTTATCTCCCATATTCTTCCCCACTTTAGCATTAAAGTCGCCTATTACCAACGTGTACTTACTTTTTTCTTGATCCATTATCTGATTTAAATCATCATAGAAGGACTCGATTTCATCGTCGGAATTCTGTGAAATTGGTTCATAAACCTGAAATATTTTTAGAGTGTACCTTTTACACAGCCTAATCACAATCCAAGCTACCCTGTCTGATAAACTACTGAATTTGAGTACGTTACCAGCAACCTCTAGGTATATCAAGAATCCTATTCCACTAGCTCTTTTTCCTTACCTCTATAGGAGAACAGGTAGTGACTATCTTGTAACCGTATTAGTTTTTTTCCGCTCTTCGAATTTCGCTCAGTCCCACGATGTCCTACTTGATGTTGTCTAGTTCTTCCAGTAAACTCTCCAGCCTGTGGTCATTTGAGAGGGATCTTACGTTGTAAGTATAGATGTTCATTTTCTTCATGCTATTTAATGTCCAAGACTTGGATCTGCTTGGACAGTGCTTACTTACATTCGGTGGCACACTGCCCGTAAGCACACGAGACAATGTGGTTGGACCTATAGGAGACGATGATCAACAGGAACGCCCGGTTTTGTTTTGGTTGTACTATCCATGGTTGTTATGAAGGGATTTTGGCAGTAATATCACCTCCCTGCCTGGTTTCTGGTGAGCTATTTCTTTGGTCTCGCCTTATTATATTCAGTACCTCATATATCTATGAGGGCTTTCCTTGTTCGTTATCAGGGACGTGCCAGTTAGCAGTGGGTCCTGCGACAGTGTGTGCTAGCTGCTCTTTGTCTCATCTTACAAAACCTGTTCGATATGGGTGACCCTGCAGTTATTTCCTCACAATCGATATAGCTTTTGTAGTCATTAAGATTCTCAAGCCTATCCACCACGTCAAGGTGTCAAATACTTATGTAGATATATTCCATGCCTGGATACTGAGAGTCCAGACGCAGTCCATGCATTGTACATATTAGATTAAGGAAATGTATGATATGGTAACAGCCTACTTGTACTTGTTTAGATTAGAATCTGGCAATCCCTGAGTCTCCCTCGGTGGTTGCTTTTATTTGTAAATCAGAAAAGACTGAAACATTAAGCGAAGAACACCCCTGTGGGTTTGCCTCACCAACAACAATTGTAGATCCTGACTCCAAATCTACAGAAGTGTGTGTGTGTTTGTGTGATTCACTATGGTCTTGGATCACGTGTTGGTCTTGTGATCGATAGTCGTCCTGGCGGATGAGAACTCAGGGTTTGTGTGTGTGTGCGCGCACGCGCACCAGCTCCATCTGTGGGTCAAAAGCATGACTTCCATGGTTTTGTCTTCGTCTTGTAATCTTGTATCCAACAATTTTCCTCTCTGTGGACAGAGAGGTCGTGTCCTCTTGTCACCCAGGGCACCCAGGGTGCGGGGGAGTTGAGGAGTGACTGAGTGGAAAGTCCTCTCGCACGGGAGGGTGCGGTGGAGCGGAGGTGGAGGTGAAAGGCAAGACAAATGACAGATGGATTTGGGGAGAGAGTCAGCGGGAGGCGGGGGAGGCTGTCTAAGGAGGTGGGAACAATTACAAGAAGAGGAAGAAGGAGACCTGAGGAGGAGGAGGAGGAGGGGTTGTAAGTGTCCTGGAAGTTTCTTGAGGACTCGAGGATGAGGATGGGGTGAGTTCGGGAATGCGGGTTGGGGTGTTTGAGGACGAGGACGATGGCCGAGGGCGAGTCAGGTAAATGACCTCCCTGACCTGAGGAGGACCTCATCCAGAGGCTTTGTCCTGTCCCGGCGGACTCCTCCTCGTCCTCCTCCTCCTCCTCCACCTGGTACATCATTTTTCACTTTGTTTCTTCTTTCTCTCTACGCTCATTGCCCTTCCCCCTGCTCGCCCTCATTCCCCCTCCTCCTCCTCTTCCTCCTCCTCTTCCTCCTACTCCTCTCCCTCCTCTCTCTCCTCCTCCTCTCCCTCCTCTCTCTCCTCCTCCTCTCCCTCCTCTTCCGCTTCTCCTTTCCTCCTCCTCCTCCACTTCCGCGTCTCCTTTCCTCCTCCTCCACTTCCGCTTCTCCTTTCCTCCTCCTCCTCCTCCTCCTCCTCCTCCTCCTCCACTTGCGCTTTTCCTTTCCTCCTTTTCCGCTTCTCCTTTCCTCCTCCCACTTCGTCCACGTCCTACACAACTACTTCCTCCTCCTCCCTTCTTCCTCCTCCCCCTTCTCCCTCCTCCTCCTTTCTTCCTCCTCTCCCATCTTCCCCCTTCCCTTCTTCCTACTCCCACTTTCTTCCTCCTCCCCCTTCTTCCATCTCTCCCCTTCTCCCCCCCCCCCCCTTCGCCTGTCTCCACGTTTTGCTGTCTTCCTTCTCGGTAATGCCAAGTACCTCCTTTTGCTTCATCAAAATTTAACCCCCCATCTCCCCACTTTTTCGTCTCCCCCTCCTTCCTCCTTTGTACTCCTCGTTTTTCTCCCTCCTCCCCCCCTCCCAGTTCCACATTCTCGTGTTTTGTTTTTGCTCCCCCTCACACGCCCCCCTTGCTCTATATCTATCTGTTTCTGTATATCCCGCCTCCATCTCTCTCTCTCTCTCTCTCTCTCTCTCTCTCTCTCTCTCTCTCTCTCTCTTTCTCTCTCTCTCATCTCTCATCTCCATTCAGTTTTGGTCTTTGCTTCTTATCCATGCCCTGGATGTGTGCGTGTTTAGTGTTCCAGTTCATTATGAATACAGGACTTTAGTATCCTTCGAGCTGCACTTGGGCACTGTTGTTGTCGACCTCCTCAGCATGAAGATCTTCAGTCAGCTGACAGAAATTGTTTGGTGATGATCGGTGCAGTATATTTGTGTGTGTGTGTGTATGTGTGTGCGTGTGTGTACACCGTTGCCAGCACCACCCTGGTTCTTTGTGTTGACATTCATTATGATTTGTTTGTGTAATATTAACTTCCCGATTCATTTTCCTTCTTTCGCATCCATCTGTGAGTCAGGACCCCACGAACGTTGTTCCTTTCCTGTGTATTATAATTAAGTTTACACACACATACACACACACACATACACACACACACACACACACAGAGAGAGAGAGAGAGAGAGAGAGAGAGAGGGGGGGAAGGTTGGGGGTCTTCTCTCCGGGTCAAAGGCCAGCCTTCAACTTTTCATGGGCGAGCTGGGTGCAGGTGTTGGAGACGAAGGTGAGAGAGGGAGAGGGGGAGAGGGAGAGGAAGAGGGAGACGATGTGGAGGGAAGGGAGCCTGAAGGCAAGAGAGAACATTGGGTGCATGTGTGGACCTAGGGGAGGATGCATTATTGGGTGAGAGCGGGTGTTAAGTGTGGGGGAGTTGATGGTGAGGATGATGAAGGATAGTGGAGATGGTGAAGAATGGTTGAGATGGTGAAAAATAGTTGATGTGAAGGATGGTGGTGCTAAGTGTGTTACTAAGTGGACGGCGCGAGATGGGAAGCGTGGAAGATGGAGACCAAATAGGTGGAGAGAAGAGATTGAGAAGTTTGCAGGAGTGACGTGGCAGAGGTTGGTGCGGTCGTACGAATCATGGAATGCTATGAAGGAGGCCTTTGTTCAGCAGTGGACTCAGGATGGCCGATTTGATTGATTGATTGATTGTTTATATCCCGTTTTCTTTAGCTTGGCGAAAATAGGCTTCACCGATATTGCCAGATAGGCTGGTTGCTTATTTATGTAATTCTCGGGTTTGGTAGTTTGTCTTTTATCATTGACTTTTTCGCCATAATGTGTGATATATTATAATTTGTATTATTTATTTACATATTTCATATATTTTGTACTAAATATCAGCCTGGGTGAAATGAACAGCCTTTAGGGCTGTACAAAGGAGCGACGCCATTTTGTAATTTAAGGTTGATTGGGGGCGGGAAAGGGATGGGCAGGGTTCTGGGTGACGATGAGGCTGAGGTCGGGTGGGGAGGGGGAGTGGGAATGGGTGAGGGCAGGTGCAGTATATCAGGAAATATTGTCGGTATTATTTTTATTATGTTCGTGTTATCATTTTATTATTATTTTTGTTATTGTTATTACTATTATTATTATCGTTCAGTGTTAATTAGTACTGTTATTAATCCACACGTTCCACAGAGGAGCATAGAAACCAGAAATAACAAAAACAAAATGGTCTTGGAGGGCCGCTTTGTAAAGAAACGAAGAATGAAGGAGGAGGAGGAAAAGGAGATGTCTTCGTTCTTATTTTCGAAAACAGGGTTCCAAATCAGATCGGGGGTGGGGAAAACATATAAAAATAGATAAACAAATATAAGAAAAAAATAGAATAAATCATAAGAACAATACGAGATACACAGGTGAAATGGTCTATCGACAGTGTCACGAGAGTATTTGTTCTTCGTCTTCGTCTTCTCCAGTCTTTGAAGTTTCACGTTATCTTGGCGGCTCAGGTTAGAGAGGCAAGAGGGGAGAGAGTCTGGGGGAAGAGGAAGTTTGGTGTCCTGGGAGTCTTCTGGGGTTCGAAGGAAGGATAGAGAATGAGAGGATTCTGGTCAAGATCTCTGGGGGGAGCGCGCTCGCTCGAACGCACGCAAACACACTCGAACGCAGACGACTTCCATGGATGGTCGCGAAGTCGATGTTGCCGCTGCATAGTTATATGTATTTGTTTATCTCCCAGGTACAGTTGACCTTTTACTCTATTTGATTTGTTATAAGACAAAGACTCCTAAAAGCTTGTTTTGTGTGAGGTAAAATTCGTTCGCCAACTTTATTCCTCTTCAAAATGTTTGTCCGTTGTGCCTTTTACCCCCACGGGATGTTTAGCGCTTGGGGAGGCGCGGGCCCCGTCTCCCACCCCAACCTCACTCACTCTTGTTGCCAGCACGCTTATCTGCATAGCCCATATACCTGTATATCCATACGTGTACTCCACAACCCGCTTAATTGGAGTGTATTTGGGGATGGAGGTGTGTTTGAAGGAAAAATGGAAGATGTTGGAAGGAGAGGAGGGGTGGTGGTGATGGAGTGGGTGATTTTAGGAGTGGAGTGCTGGAGTGGGAGGAGGTGGACGAAGGTAGAGAGTTGAACGTCTCTATCTGATCGTGTACTGCCTTTGGCATTGTGGGGGGTGGGGAGGTGGGGAGGGGGAGCTGGTGGATGAGGAGGAGCGGGTGGGGAGGGCTGGCGGCTTAAAACTCATGAAGGTCGTGCAGGACGCGTGTCATAAGAAAAATATAAAAGACAAATATTTAATATACAAAAGATAAATATATGAATAGATAAGATGTAATGAAAAGTGGATTAGATGATAAGGCAGAGAGGAGTGGAAGGGATGGGAAACAGAAACCAGTGTGTGTGTGTTTGTGTGATTCACCATGGTCTTGGATCACGTGTTGGACTCGTGATCGACAGCTATTACCCTTCCGGAAGAGAATTCAAAGCTCATATATGACCGATCTATGGGTAATACTGTGACCTTACACGCACACACACACCTTCAACTTCCCGCAGCGCAACGATACTAAAATTATTTCAGCCCTGGGCGGGATTCGAACTCGGACCGCTGAAGATGCGGTTGCGAACGCTACTACTGCGCCGTCGAGAGTATGTGTGTGTGTGTGTGTGTATGTGTGTAAACCGTTCCTGACAGCATCCGGAAAAAAAAACGCTCTTACTACGTCTGAATCTCAAATTTTACAATTGGTGTATAATGCCAGCTATAATCTACGGATGTGAGACTGACATTGGCGATCGAGAGGTCAGTGGTGGGAATAACGCTGAGACGCAAGAAGATAAGTTGGGTTTAAGAGCAGACTTAGAGCGAAAAGTGTTATGGAAGCCTTAAAAGAGAGGAAAATACAATTGGCAGGAAAAATGGCGCGAAATAATAAAGGCCAATGGAGCAAGCATGTTACTGACTGGACACCGCGTGATGGGAAGCGTAGAAGAGGGAGAGAAAGAAGGTAGATAGAAGCGATGGAGAAATTTGCAGGAGTGCCGTGGCAAATATGGGCGTAATTGTCTCTGACACGATAGAAACGCGTACAATTATACACATATTAATGATAATAGTGATAATGATAGGAATTATAAAAATAGATTAATGATAATGAGTAATAAATAGAATTAAGTTGAAACTATTGTATCCAACATCACTGATGTACGACGTTGCTGAGAAGGGTCGGGAAGCGACGAGAGTCCGGCTTGAGCAGTCGCACCCCCTGGGGACCGTACCCGGACCTCCCTCGTTCGAGGCAGGGACGCGATCTACTGATCCACGCGCACTATTTTACAGGTAGCATTCCACCTCCTCCTCTTCCTCCCATTCTTCCTCGTCCTCTTCATCTTCTGCCTCCTCCTCCTCCTCCTCCTCCTCTTCCTCCTCGTGCTTCTGTTCCCGGCCCTCCTCTTATACATCCTCCTCCACGTCCTCTATCTCCTCCTGTACCTCTTCTCCTCCTCCTCCTTCTCCTTTTCTTCCTCCTGTACCTCCTCCTCATCTACCTCTTTCTCCTCATCGTCATCTATCTCCTCCCCCTGTACCTCCTCCATCTCCTCCTGTACCTCCTCCCCCTCTACATCCTCCTCTTCTTCCTCCTCATCTACCTCTTGCTCATTTTCCTTCTCTTCGCCCTTCTGCTCCTATTCTTCCTCCTGAACATGCTCCTCACTCTTCCTCTTTCTCCTCCTCCCTTCCTCCTCCTTCGCCTCCTCCCCCTCCTTCCTCTTCCCTCCTCAGCCAGTAGGTAATACTATAAAAGACACAGGAGAGGTGAACTATTTCGAATGCGTTGGACCTTCCCAACACGGGATGTATATGTTTGTTTTTCTGTATATTAAAAAAAAACTGCAAGGAGTAGGTAGATAAATTAGTACAGTATGTCAATAGAGATGGAAGTAAATAAATAAGTAAAAAATAAATAAAATAAAATCACAATACCCACATAGGGCGCTCCAGAAAGAAAACGAGGAATGAAACGTTTCGGTGTCTAGTATTAGTGTGTGGCTGGTGTCTTGAAGGATGTCTTGCATAACACACACACACACACACACACACACACACACACACACACACACACACACACACACACACACACACACACACACACACACACACACACACACACACACACACACACACACACACACACACACACACACACGCACACACACACACACACACACACACACACACACACTCACACACACACACACACACACACACACACACACACACACACACACACACACACACACACACACACAGGGAAAAGTCTACTCAGGGGCACTATGGTATCAGTTTATATTCGCAAGAAGAATGACAGACTTATAAAGGGACACAGTCTTTTTCCGCTCCGATTTAGATACAAGGTGATGCTTCAAGTGTGTGTGTGTGTGTGTGTAGTGTGTGTGTGTGTGTGTTTGAGTGTAGAGGCGTATGGATGGCTAAGTGCTATCAGGGTTTTGGATGAAAAATATCTCGAGGTGTTGCCTTTACCAGCCAACGCATGAAATTATTTAGTAATTTATTTAGTTAATTAATTAATCAGTATGTACATATATGTATACCATATATATATAATATATATATATAATAACACACACGACGGTGCATGGTGACAGGAGACGATGTATACCTTGGTATGCACTATTATATTTGATGGTGCGTAACTTGTACCTGCGAGGGTCCGGACCAGTCAGTTATGGCCCATAAAGTTCTGCCGATGTTGGCTAGTCCTCCCTGAGTGCCCTTAGAGTGCCAAGGTGGTTCCTCTGGAGCGTAAGTCTGAATGTCACACGAATTCACCCTGTCGGATCTCGATAGATAACATAAGAACGAAGGAGACCTTAAGGCCTACACTAGGCAGTCCCATGCCAATTACCACCTGTCATCCCCATTCATGAAGTTGTCTAACCGGTTCGTAAAACAGCCGGTAGTTTAAGCGCTCACTTCATGGTTACTAAGTCTATTCCATTCGTTGACCACTCTATTAGTAAACCATTTCCTATTTCCTTCTCAAATCTAAATTTGTCCAATTTGAATCCATATACTGCGAGTCCTGCCCTGTTGTTTTAATATGATGACCTTGTTTGCGTCACCCTTGTAAAAGCATTTGATCCACTTAAACACATCTGTTAGATCACCCCGCACTCTGCGTCTTTCCTGAGAGTGTAAGTCAAGGTGCCTAAGCTTCTCCTGTGTGATGGCATGTTCTCAGTTCGTTATTTGAAAATGGAAATGTTCCTTGCTGGTGTTGGAGAACGGTGTGTTGTTCTACCTCTTCATACCCCCTCCCTCCGCCCTCAGATGAACTAAGTCGTTTAGGATCATAGCTAAGTTCAGGTGAACCGGTTCTAGTTGTAATTTATAGATTGTGATAAGGGGATAACTGCCCATCTCATTGGACATTCTTAGTTCAATCTAGACATCTGCTTTTGAATTCTTGGATACTCATGGGTGGGTTTCTTGCGAAAACACACCGTTTTCTTTCATGTCTCTGTGACCTTGCACCTGTGACATGAGAGAGAGAGGGGAGACTGCTCAGTGTTGGATTACATTGTTCTGTTTTTGTGTATATGTATATGAAAATCCGTGCAAATTCGAAAACCACTTTGGGATTATTATTTTGGACATTGTATTTCATTGTGTTTTATATGCGTGTGTGTGTGTTCTGTTGTGTTAACTTTGTGTATATTCTACACTCTTGTAGCATTTGCCATTTGAGACATGGGGGCGTGTGTGTGTTGTAGCAAAAGCTTCTTCAACTCGTTTCCTAATATTGACTAAACTAAATAAATTAATAGTTCACATGAGTTGGTGCAGTGCTTGGGTTATATTGTTGAATGAGGGTAAACATATAAAAAAGTTTTACATTTAACCTTTTCGCTTGCAGGGGGTGGGGGTGGGGGGGCAGACAGTGTGAGGCTGCGTGTTTCCCTTGGCTGAATGAAATGGCCTGGCGACAGTCAGCAATTTTGTATACATATGAATAGGAGTTAAAAAGGTTCAGACTGTTGCGGATATCTTTTGTTATCTAGTTGCTCAGCGATCAGATCGTGGGTGAGATGAGGTTCAGTTAAGGTGAGGTGTGGTGTGATGTGAGGTGAGGTGAGGCATTCGTCCATCGTCAACTCTCAACTCAATTCGGATGCAGTACCGTTGGCTCCACGAAGTTGCTGACGCCTCAGCAGTGAACGCTCCTCATGGTCGTCGTCCTCAGTCGATCTGTGATGGTGGGGATTGGTTGATGGACTGTAGTTTACCAGCGCTTCTGTCCCTTTGGACAATGGTGGTTATTTGTGGTGGTGGTGGTGGTGGTTATGGTCTTAGTGGTAGTGATGGTGGTGGTGATGGTGGTGAGGGTGGTGTTGGAGGTGAACGTTGTTCTTGTTGTTCGCATCGACTTGTACCATAAATGTTGAAGTGGGTTTTCGTTTGCTCATTTCTATTTGAAGTGCTAATCTCGGCGAGGATCCTTGATGAAAAAAGGAAGAAAAAAGAAAATTACAATTACTGGCTGGGGAATGTTAGATTAGCTATTGGCTTTCTGTCTCTCTCTGTCCTCCCCTCTCTCTGTTTCTCTGCCCCCCCTCTCTCGCTCTCTCTCTCTCTTCTCTCCTCTCTCTATGTCCTCCTCTTTCTCTCAATCTCTTTCACTCTCGGTCTCTGTGTCCTCTCTCTCACTCTCGCTCTCTATGTCCTCTCTTTCTCTCTCTGTGTCTCCCCCTCTTTCTGTCTCTCTTTCGCAAGAGCGAAATTGGGGGAGAGGGGAGGAGTAACACGTTCAGAGGTCACACCTTGATTAGCGATGGTAATGAAAACCCGCGCGAGGTTCCCCCCCGCAGGGGTCAGGTCAACCCTAAGGTCACCTTGTGGGAAGGGGAGGGGAGAGGGAAAGAGATGTTGAAGGCTGCTTTTTTCTTTATCATTATTATTATTGTTGTTGTTGCTGTTGTTTTCCGTGAGTTCTGTCTAGAGCAGCGTTTCTCAACCTTTTTACCCTTGCGTAACCTTTGAAATAATTTGTATGTCTTAAGGAACCCCTGAAAAAAAAAAAAAAAAAAAAAAAAAAAAAACATATACCATCTTTCTCATTTCATTTTCTTCGTAATAATAGGTTAGATAAGATGATGTCTATATTACGTATATGAAATAAAAAAAAAATCAAAAGTGCATTAGCTTATCTCACTTGTTCTCGCGGAACCCTTTGGGACCTTTTGCGGAACCTTAGGGTTCCGGGGAACCCTGGTTGAGAAACGATGATTTAAAGACTGAAGGATGGAGGGTAGAGTTGTTGTTGTTGTTTTTCTTCTTCTTTTTCTTCTTCTTCTTCTTCTTCTTCTTCTTCTTCTTCTTCTTCTTCTTCTTCTTCTTCTTCTTCTTCTTCTTCTTCTTCTTCTTCTTCTTCTTCTTCTTCTTCTTCTTCTTCTTCTTCTTCTTCTTCTTCTTCTTCTTCATCATCATCATCATCATCATCATCATCATCATCATCATCATCATCATCATCATCATCATCATCATCATCATCATCATCATCATCATCATCATCATCATCATCATCATCATCATCATCATCATCATCAATCACTGCATTTTCCCTCTTATTCTAAATAGGCCTGATTCAAACTTTTTTCTCATTTTCAGGTAAATGTTGGTGATGGTCTGAAAGGGTGACAAGTCTGGGAGTTGGATCGGACCAGACCGGACTTGGTTGGACAGATCGTCTTGCCGGAAGTTTTTAAGGGTTCAAAGGTCAGTTAGTAAATAGCATCTTTCAAGATTTCTGTAAGATTAGTCGGGCGCAAGACGCTTCGATATCCATGTTCTTCCTTTGACGGAGGGAGGGAGGGAGAGAAGGCGAAAACTCAGGATCGAGAATTGAAGTGAAGAGGAGGAATACAGGGGAGGAGATTTTGACCCTACGAGAGAATAGGGAGTGCTGGAAGAAAAGGGTGGGTAAGGAGAAGGGGGAGGATGGGAAAGGAAGAGGAGGAGGATGGGGAAGGAGGATGATGATGAGAAAGGAGGGGTAAGAGGAGTAGGAGGATGGGAGAAGTGGAGGAGGATGGGAAAGGAGGAAGAGGAGGGGGGAAGAAGATTGATGAAAAGGAGGAAGAAAATGAAAGAAGAGGAGGATGGGAAGCTGCGAGAAGAGGAGGAGGAGGAAGATGTGAGAAGAGAAGGAAGAAGAAGATGGGAAAGGAGGAGGAGGAGGAGGAGGAGAGGTTTACAGTAGTGGCAATAGTGTGGAGTAGGTCTTGAGGAGCATTATGGCAGAGGGAGAGAAGAGGAAGGAGTGAGTGAGGTGTAGGCAGGATTAGGAATTTTGTCTCACTACCCTATGTTGCTGCTGCTACTATTACTGTTAGTACCACTATTTGATCCAATTTTATTGTTGGCACTACCTTATGTATGTAAGGGTATAGTGTTGTGTCAGGTTTGTTGATTATGGTGACATTAAAAACCATCAGTTTCTGAAGTTTGTTGAAAAGTGGATTGGGCGAATGATAACTGAATTGTGGGAACAACCATAGTGATGGATTGTTACAATTGCCATATAGATTACAGAGAGGAAGGGGAAGAGAGAGAGGGAGGGAGAGAGAGAGAGTGAGAGGTGTATTGTATGAAGGAGAGTGAGAGGTCAGCTATATGAGAGTGAGGGGGAGGAGGATAGGAGGAGGGAGAGAGTGGGGAGAGGGAGCCAG
Organism: Oratosquilla oratoria; assembly: GCF_046742065.1. NCBI lineage: Eukaryota > Metazoa > Arthropoda > Malacostraca > Stomatopoda > Squillidae > Oratosquilla > Oratosquilla oratoria. The sequence continues at coordinate 103,169,058 of NC_134777.1, read as the reverse complement.
TATCGGAAAATTGGATTAGTAGTTTGTGAAGGGGTCTATTGCGAGTGTTGAAAGTCGGAAGCGACTTGAACGTAAAAGGGGGCTGAAGGGGGCTGGTGCCACCGTGGGAGGTGTCGGAGGTCATCAGGGTCGGTGTAGCAGTTATTCCTAGAGAGAGAGAGAGAAAGACAGACAGAGAGGGAGAGAGAGAGAGAGAGAAAGACAGGCAGAGAGAGAGAGAAAGACAGGCAGAGAGAGAGAGAGAAAGATGGTGTAGATATTGTGTAGATAGTGTAGCCACAGCTGCTGCTACTACTACTAGTATTAGTACTTTATTTATATTCATTTACTTATTATTAGTTTTAAACGACCGTCATCGTTGTGTGGAACTGTGTGGTGAAAGTTAGGATCTGTCATATATACAAATAATTGGCCCCACTCACTAATAGTAGTAGTACTATTACTATTACTTTTTTCAAAACTATCTCCATCCTTGTGGAACTGTGTGGTGAAAGCAGTCAGGATCTATCTCCCACAAACACAGTTCCTTGGCCCCACTCTCGTCAATGACTGGGCGACTACCCTTTTATATTCTATATTATTTTAGTTTAATGAAGTCTAATACAAAAGTTCATTTACCCTACTTTCTGCTACAGTATGCTCAAACTCGAGGTTCTTTGTGTGTGCTGAATTAGGGGATGGGGACCTGGTACCTCTCAGTCATATGAGAATCTTTAGAGTGAGAAAGACTGTCTACATCTCATCCACGCCACAATACTGTTCTTTGGTTGTAGTTTCTTTTCTGCCATCACCTTTGCCAGGCGAGTGTAAAATGCCTTTGACCAGATCCATACCGCCTGAAGTCGTGAAGGTTATCGGAGTGAATGAGCCCTGGTCCACATTCTGTACACGCTCCTCGTATATCCTGATTTTCTCACTCCAATCTCGGGAGTGAGACGCCTCAACAGTTAGGTTATTGTAACAGGGACCATTGGATCAAATATTCATATACCAAATAAGGCCAATTGTCTCCGTGTCTAGAAACCTCTTGCGCTGACGTCTACAGGTACTCGCGCTTCATCTGATGTGTTGGAAGTGTGGCACCTAAAGTTCTCCCCTCCTAGGGGAGAGTAGTGTTGGTTCGATGGTCACATCCTTGCATACCTTCCGAAGCTTTTGGGCAGTGAAATCTCTTATCTCGTCGTGTCTCATGCAGATGAATTCACCCTGCTTGCATATCATTGTATTGTTTGGGTCAAACTGTGTACAACAGAAATATCTGTTAGGTAGCCCATCCAAAGTTCATCCATACCTCAGAGTAATGGCATCCACGAATTCTCTTTTGTTTAGGTTGGATCCATTTGTCCTAATTGGTTGTGCTGTCAGCCAATTGGATGCCTCTTCTTCCTGTGCTATTGCTATATTTCTTTTCCTTTGGTTCGATAGCTGATCCAATAAGGTGCGAAGTTCCTCCTTTGATGTGTTTCTTCTAATTTCTCTGATTTCATGCACATTAGTCTGCTTCTGTTGATTTTGTGTGATTTTGTGACACGATTTTATTTGTCAGGGAGGACGTGAGTTTCAGAGTTTTGATGTTCTATGATGGCAAGGTTTAGCGGGCTTGAGATGCCTAGCCCTCCCATTCTTGGTGGAAGTTCAATAAGTTTTGTTTCCGTATCGTTTGGCATCCGTCCGTTGGTGATGGCCGGGATTAGGTCTCTTCTGATTGATTCTTCAAAGGACTTAAGGACGGTACCGAACATTACCGAATTATTAAACTGTAATTCCACTTGTGTTTAACACCATATATGAATGCGGCATATGCTGCCTGCGGTTCAGTCTTTGCGAAGTTGGCTAGTAGTCTAACTTCCGCCACCCATTCGTTAACTTTGTCTTTGATATAGGCTACTACTACTACTACTACTACTACTACTACTACTACTACTACTACTACTACTACTACTACTGTTACTACTACTACTACTACTGTTACTACTACTACTACTACTACTGTTACTACTACTACTACTACTGTTACTACTACTACTACTACTGTTACTACTACTACTACTACTACTGTTACTACTACTACTACTACTACTACTACTACCACCACCACTACTAATCTTGCTACAGCTGCCTCTGCCATCACCATCGTCGTCGTCGTCGTCGTCATCGTCTCGTAGAGTCAAAGATCGAAGATACTGTCACCACAGGAGAATGCAAAAGTGTGCTTAGTTTAAAATCTGCCCCTTGAGCTAGAACACAGTTTTTTAGATAAATAATCACACTATTTCGTTGCAGACGGATGAAGTTCATGCACGAACAAGCGGTGGTCCTGTGAAACTTGCGTCACTGAAAATCACACACACAGACACAGACACACACACACACACACACACACACACACACACACACACACACACACACACACACACACACACACACACACACACACACACACACACACAGTCTTCAGAAACGGTCAACACCTCTTGACCTGTAGGTACAAACCGAAAGGTTGATACTCGGTCCCCGGACTGTGCCCAGGATATACTCATATCTTTGTATCATTTTCTATTTGGTTTATCTTTCTTTTAACACATGGAGAGCCATCAGCGACTGTTCCCGATGAGAGAGCAGTGGCACCACACTCACACAACACAGACAGCAGTCAAACATTTCTTTTCGGAGAGATCTACTGGAAGGCCCAAGGAACGAAGGCTTGCGGGTTTCCAGCCAGTCGAACTGAAGGCAGCAATTGATATTATTTTTGCACACTCCCTTGTAAGGGGGGAAGTGCTTTTTGACATCTGTATGGACGTATAGTTCTGCATGGATGTGTGTTTGTATAATGTATGTATTGGGGTAGCGAGAGCCCGTTGGATAACGTGTCGAACTCATGGTCGTGAGTTCGATTCCCGGGACCCACTGCGGACTTCCTGCGTTGGTTGCCGACAGCCCTAGCCAGGCGAGGAGGTGACCTAACATGAGGCTTAAAAAAAAAAAAAAAAATATATATATATATATATATATATATATATATATATATATATATATATATATATATATATATATATATATATATATATATATATATATATATAATATATATATATATTATAGGACTGGCCTAACCAGGGGTTTTTCACTTCCCACTGCGAGGTAGTGGAATGGTGAACGAATTTTAAGGAAAAAAAAAAGTTTATTTCCTGAGCCGAATTGCACGACTGCATCCCCCCCCTTCCCCCTTCTTACATTTATCTTGTTTGTTTATTTGTCAACAACGAAGTGCTTATTTCTTGAGCCAGGTTGCACGACCAAACACGACACACGCACGTACGCACGCCTCCCGACCCCAAGGAGACTGCAGTTAGGGTTACGAGACATTTGTCATCGACTGTGCAAAGACAAAAGGACGCAATAGAGTTGGGAACAAAAAGCGCTTAAAGTTGGAGTAGTTGTTGTTGTGATGACGAAGTCACCCAGGAAGCGGTGCACACATGCGCGCGCGCGCACACACACACGACTTGAGGCGCAGTGGTAGCGTTCGCGGCCGCCACCATGGCGGTCCGGGTTTGAATCCCGCCCAGGCCTGAAGTAATTTCAGTAACGCTGCGCTGCGAGTCGTTACTCCAACTCTCGTGGGCGGGGAGTTGGATGTGTGTGCGTGCGTGTAAGGTCACAGCATTACCCATAGACCGGTCATATTGTATATGAGCTCTGAGCTCTCTTCTGGGAGGGAAATAGTTGTCGATCACGAGTCCACCACGTGATCCAAGACCGTGGTGAATCACACACACACACACACGCACACACACATTTTTATAAATTGGAGATTAAGATACAGGACCGTACGAGCAATGCTCCATTCTTGGATACTATAATTAGGTAAATAAACGCGCACACACACACACACACACACACACACACACACACTTACTTATATACGGGGTTAATCTGTTCAGATTACAATTTCTTCAAATATTTTTATTCCATTTCGAAAAGAAAAGTGTTCTTCGCGAAATCCCAACGTTAGAGAGAGAGAGAGAGAGAGAGAGAGAGAGAGAAGGAAAGGACTGGAAATGTCGAAGAGGTCTTGGGGGTAACAAGATTTTAAGAATTCCAAATCAGCAGGTAATCACATTGTGTGCCGCCCTCGGGGCTCGAAGAGCTCCCTCCGCTCGCGTCGCGTCTACCAACTCCATGGATCCCGGGATCGTTTCCACACGGCTGCCAGTGACTGCCACGTGCCCTAGCAATTAAAGTAATGGGAGGGAAATGGTGTTTTTTTCATTTATTTATTTATTTGTTTATTTATTTATTTTTGTTTATTTTTAATGGGGGTTGAGGGCATTTGAGATAGGCCCCCTCGTAATATAGTTGGTGCGAATATATAGGACGATGTTAGAAATAGGTTGGATAGGTCTGGATGTGACAGGTGGATAGATGGATAGGAATTGCAATTGGGGATAGTACTCTTCATGGATGGACTTTAGTTGTCAATACGCCATCTTCTCTTCGTCGTCGTCTTCCCCCTCCTCCTCCTCCTCCTCCTCCTCCTCCTCCTCCTACTACTACTACTACTACTACTCCTACAACTACTACTACCATTACTACTACTACTACCACTACTACTACTACTACTACTACTACTACCAGTACTTTTACTACTACTACCACTATTACAACTACCACTAGTTTCCTTCTAATTCCTGTGTCATATGAAATGTGAGTGGCGGTGTGTATTGTATGTTTACTTAAGCGTGAGACTTGTTGACCAACGTAGCCTCTGTAGCGCGTTGGTGTCGACCTCTCCCCCATCCCCTCGACGCCACGTGCAGACCGGGTTCGAGTCCCAACGGCTGCTGGTGACTCATACACATGGTCTGGTTGTCAGAGCACATAGGGCAAAGTTGATTGTGTTGGTTTGGAATTTAGCTATTCTGGCGCATTTTTTATATAATTTATTTTCTATTCTTTATTTTTACTATCCGTTATTATTTTATTATTATTATTGTTGTTGTTGTTGTTATAACTTGTGAATTTTATTTCTTATTTAATTTCTTATTCATTTACTTTATTTTTATTTATTTATTTATTTTTATTTTGTTTATCCTTTATTTGTTTATATATATATATAATATATATATATATATATATATATATATAATTTTTTTTTTTTTTTTTTTTTTTTTTTTTTTTTTTTTTTTTTTTTGCATAATAAGAGAACCAAGACCGTATATGACCACTGTAGTAGGCTTTGGCGTGTTGTTGGAGGGTAGGGGGAAGCGGGACTGTGGGGAAATTGGGTTTAGTAAGGTTTTCATTATGGAAATCGCGTGAAGGGAGAAGGATTAGGGGGCCGTGACTAGGGAGGTGGGGCCCGACCGCGTAACCACGGGGTCCAGTACTAGGGGAAGGGGGTGTTGGTCCCCCTCCCCCTCCCCCCTTTTTGTGCAGATGCTGTCCTCTGTGTGTGTTTGTGTAAGGAAGGTTGATGATTGAATGTTAATGTTAGTGTGGTTTAGTGTGAAGGAAAGGGCTCCAAGCCGTCTGAACTTTTTTTTTTTTCTTTTTTTTCTTTTTTTGGGGGGGGTGCATTTTGGGTGTAAATTGTCGTGTTCGGTTGATAAGTAATATGATTATGGTTTCGGTATGACTTTTTTTTTCGTCAATTCCTTTATTAGCCGAGTGTAGTTTTTATAGACTTCTGTGTAGTAAACACAAAGTAGTGGAGGTGTGGTTATTGTTTTCTATATTACCAGTCTTATTGTTATTGTCAGGTTATGATGGTGGTATGATAATGGTGGGGTATGGATTTTTGTACTACCAATATTTATTGTTATTATCAGGTGATGGTGGTAGTGTTTGTCGTGGTGGTGGTGGTAGTAGAGGTGGCGGTGGTGGTAGTAGAGATGGTGGTAATCATCATTATTTTTGTTATTTTGGTCAATGATCTATTTGTGACGGTGATAACCATAATACAGAGGGAGAAACAGTTTGACCTGAAATTCTCTCTGGGGAGAGAGAGAGAGAGAGAGAGAGAGAGAGAGAGAGAGTGTCTCCGGAAAGGAAAGTTGAACCCAAATCAAGAAGTGTCCACGGTCGGTCTGTCCGGGACGGTTTGCCCGGAGCCGGTCACCGGAAAAGTTGAGAATCTGTCCATCCAGACAAATTTTGTGCACAAGATCCTCCTCCTCCTCCTCCTCCTCCTCCTCCTCCTCCTCCTCGTCAGTCCTTTTTCTTCGAGTGTGCTAACTAACTACATGGGCTTCCTAGGTGGAGGTAGTTTCTGCAGATGAAGGGAAGAGGCAGTTTCTGCAAACGTGGAAAAGGAAAGGCGTTGGTAGTTTGTGTAGACGTGGGAAGGAGGTGGAGGTAGTTTCGGTAGACCTGGGAATGAATGAAGGTAGTTCCAACTCCCACCCTCCCATCACCCTCTCCTATCCACTATCCCATCATCTCCCTCCCAACCTAGCATCATCTTCTCTCGTCCACCCTCTCATCCTCCCAGCACCTTCTCTCTTCCACCCTCCGAACCTCCCAGTACCTTCTCTCTTCCACCCTCCCAGCACCTTCTCCCATCCACCCTCCCAGCACCTTCTCCCATCCACCCTCCCAGCACCTTCTCCCTTCCACCATCCCAGCACCTTCTCCCATCCACCCTCCCAGCACCTTCTCCCATCCACCCTCCCAGCACCTTCTCCCATCCACCCTCCCAGCACCTTCTCCCATCCACCCTCCCAGCACCTTCTCCCATCCACCCTCCCAGCACCTTCTCCCATCCACCCTCCCAGCACCTTCTCCCATCCACCCTCCCAGCACCTTCTCCCATCCACCCTCCCAGCACCTTCTCCCATCCACCCTCCCAGCACCTTCTCCCATCCACCCTCTCATCATCTACGTCCCACCTTTCCATCACCTTCTCCCATCACACCTCCCATCACCTTCCCACTCCCATTACTTTTCTCATCCTCACCATTGCCCTTCCCATCCCTTCTCCCCAACTCCCCTTCCCTACTCCCCTTCCCTACCCCCCTTCCCTACCCCCCTTCCCTACCCCCCTTCCCTACCCCCCTTCCCTACTCCCCTTCCCTACCCCCTTCCCTACTCCCCTTCCCTACCCCCTTCCCTACTCCCCTTCCCTACTCCCCTTCCCTACTCCCCTTCCCTACCCCCCTTCCTTACTCCCCTTCCTTACTCCCCTTCCCCACCCCCCTTCCTTACTCCCCTTCCCCACCCCCCTTCCCCACCCCCCTTCCCCACCCCCTTCCCCACCCCCCTTCCCTACCCCCCTTCCCTACCCCCTTCCCTACCCCCTTCCCTACTCCCCTTCCCTACCCCCCTTCCCTACCCCCCTTCCCTACTCCCCTTCCCTACTCCCCTTCCCTACTCCCCTTCCCTACCCCCCCGTCCTTACTCCCCCGTCCTTACTCCCATTCCCATTCCTTCTCCCCCTTGTCACCTCCTCTCCCTCCACACCCCCCTTGTCCCTTCCCCCTCCACACTCCCCCTCCCATTAATTTTCTCTGCTCACCCTCCACACACACCCTATGTCCCCTCCTCCCCCTCCACACTCTCCCCTCGCTCTCCTCTCCCCTTCACCTCCTCTCCCCTTCACCTCCTCTCCCCTTCACCTCCTCTCCCCTTCACCTCCTCTCCCCTTCACCTCCTCTCCCCTTCCCCTCCTCTCCACTTCCCCTCCTCTCCCCTTCCCCTCCTCTCCACTTCCCCTCCTCTCCCCTTCCCCTCCTCCCCACCACACTCTCCTCTCCCCTTCCCCTCCTCCCCACCACACTCTCCCCTCGCTCTCCTCTCCCCTTCTCTCCTCTCCCCTTCTCTCCTCTCCCCTTCTCTCCTCTCCCCCTCTCCTCTCCTCTCCCCTTCTCTCCTCTCCCCTTTTCCTCTTCTCTCCTCTCCCCTTCTCCTCTTCTCTCCTCTCCCCCTCCCCTCCTCTCCTACCCCCTCCCCTCCTCTCTCTTCTCCTCTCCCCTCCCCTCCTCTCCCCTCCCCTCCTCTCCCCTCCCCTCCCTTCCCTGCCCCTTCCCGTCTGCCGTACCCCCCCCCCACCAGCCTGGGGGCCGACCCGGGTCGTCTTTTTGCCCGCCGCCGCCGCCGCCCCCGCCCCCACTGAGGGAACCCACGCGCTCGAGCCTTTGTTCCTCCTCCTCGATTTCCTTCTCATTTTCCTCCTCCTCCTCCCTCTCCCCCTCCCCCTTTTCCTCCTCCGCGTTTTACCTCATGTACGCCGTCCTCATTGGGTCTCCCCCCCTCCCTCCCTCCTTCTCCCCACTGACGCCTCATAATCCCTCTGTTTGTGTTTCCCTCATTTCCCTCGTCAGGGTTGGGTGGGCAGTTGGGGGGTGGGGGGAGAGGATTGCCTCAATTGAGACTGTGCTTTCCATCATCTCTCGCCACTCCTCCCCTCCGCCATTTTATCGTTCTCTCTTTGATTTATCTTCATCTCCCTTCTCCCCATCTTTATCTCGTATTCTTGTTCTAAATTCAGTGTGCTTACATTCTTGCCCAGCCCTTCTTCTTCGTGTGTGTGTGTGTGTGTTTGTGTATGCAGATAATTAAAAAAACTGGCACGTGATCCAATAATTTGTTGATAACCACTAAGGAAAACTAGAAACACCCGTCGCAGGGAATCGAACCAGAGTCTAGCGGGGTGCTAGGTCACCGATCTAGATGGCAGTTTGTCTATCCTAGTTAGGAATAAGGTTAAAGGCTCTTTTGTAGCATCAGTAGTGTAGTCGATAGAGTGGTGGCCTGACGTCACACTGGACTCTGGTTCGATTCACTGCGACGGCCGGAAATATTCGTGTTCCTTGTATTCCAGGGCCCATATATGGGGTATTGGCTGGATTTCGTATACAATCAATACTTTAGGGCCTTTAGTGACGTTCCTACGGACCAGAGTCACGCATTATTTTTTTGTGTTTGAAGACGAATCTTGTGAATATATATATATATATGCTGATCACTTTAAAGTTGTACCCGTTTTGTTACTCCTTAAAGCCCCGCTCACACCAACACGTTTCGCCTATACGTTTTTACTACGATGTTACTTCGGTGTAAACACGTCCTGTCTTACTAGAAATGGTCGAACTCGTATGGAGATAACATCGAGATGATAACACACTGCTCGGTGTCAGAGAAACGCAAGGTCAAACGCATCGACCGCCAAGTCTCCCCAAAATGTTCAAACCTGCAATTCTAGCTCGATGCTAGAACGGTTGGCAGTTTTTGAAAATGGCTGCGTTCAATGCGTTTCTACACTCCAGATCGGTGTTACTTCGGTGTCAGTACGGTGTATGCATTACCATTACGCTCCCACTTCTATGTCAGTTCGGTGTCCCTTCGGTTTCGATACGGTCTGGAGGACTACCGCGGTCTTGATGCTTTACAATTGCAAGGCCAACTCGGTGCAGCTACGGTAACAACTCGGTGCTACTACGGTAACAACTCGGTGCTACTACGGTGTTGTTAGTTGTTAGTTCTATCCTACTTCGGGTAATGTGATTTAATTTCGATACCACTTCAATGTCAGTCCATTCCGGAATATCGAACTGGTTACGCGGAGGGAAGTTCTAATTTCTAAGCAGATTTGAGATGTTTAGGGAGCCTCGGGGGTCGATACGTTTGACCTTGCGTTTCTCTGACGCCGTGCAGTTTTATCTCGATGTCATCTGGGTATCAGTTCGATCCATGCGTTTACACCGAAGTAAAAAACGTATAGGTATAACGCGCTGGTGTGAGCGGGGCTCACCGAACTGGAGGGCAGAAACGCATCGAACGCAGCCATTTTCAAATTTTGCAAGACCCGTACTAGCACCGAGCTAAAATTGCGTTAGTGGGAGCGGGCTTTAAGTCTCCCCTTCAACCCATGTGGCTCAACCCCCTCGGTGTGATATTGTCCCCAGGGATAGAAGCTATAGTTATTGAAACTTAGTGCCTTTTTCCTCCTCGTACGTGATTGTGTGTGCCTTCCACTCGCTCCACATCTTGTCGATTTAGACACCTGACGGGAGCTCGGACGGCTCAGAGGAAATGCTCTCGCTCCACGTGTGGATGACCCCGAGTTCAAAACCCCCGGGCCGGGCACAAAGATTGGTACACTAAGTCTTCATAGGAAAGTACTACGAATGTTTGCGCATCGTCAGGCACGTTTCATGCCTTAGCCAGGCTACGCGCGCACACACACACACACACACACACACACACACACACACGCATACATATGGCTCGAGGGCGCAGTGATAGCATTCGCAACCGCTACTACAGCGGTTCGAGTTCGAATCCCGCCCAGGGCTGAAATAATTTTAGTATTGCTGCGCTGCGAGTCGTTACTCCAACCCTCGCGGGCGGGGAGTTTGGTGTGTGTGTGTGCGTGTAAGGTCACAGCATTACCCACAGATCGGTCATATATGAGCTCTGAGCTCTCATTCGGGAGGGTAATAGCTGTCGATGACGAGTCCAACACGTGATCCAAGATCATGGTGAATCACACACACACGTACGAGTCCCAAAACCTTTCTATCCAATGCTTACCCTTCCCCTCCTCCTTTATACACTTGCCTCTCCCATGTTTCTGTAGCCTCTGCCCATATACCTATACCCAATGCCCATACACCTCTCCCTTCTTCCCTCACACCTCTCCTGTTTTCCTCTACACCTCTCGCCACCTTCTATACACTTTTTCCCCTCCACCCCACACATCTCCTTCCCATACACCTCTTCCTTACCATACACTTCTCTCTTCCTCTTCCATGCATTTTCCCTCCATACCCTTCCCCTCTTCCCATCCCACTCTCCCACACCCTATTAGCACTCCTCGACCACAAACCGTCAAATGAAGACATCGCGCAGACCTCTGCCAGCTTCAGGCATGTTTGGGGGGAGGGGAGAGAAGGTGGGTAAGGGGATGTTCGGGGTTAGGTAGAGAATTGGGGGGGAGGGGGAGGTTAGGCCTCGGAGCCATAATAGGCCTTGTATGGTTAACGGGAGGGGCTGGGGGGAGGAGGGGAGGGAGGAGGGAACTCGAGTTGGAGAGTTGGAAGTAAGTAACTGTATAATATCTTAATCTTGGTTTTTGTCTTTTTTTCGGATTTCCGGAGTTTGATCCGGAATCCCTCCGGTCATTGTTCTGGTAGTCTCGCACGGGCCATTCCTTTTCCAACTCGATAGAGGAGGAAGGAAGAAGAAGAAGGAAAATAAAAAGGAAATTCGTTTTGGATTTCTTGTTTCTTGTTTTGGTTTCCCAAGAATCGTTCCTCTTGTCCTCCCATTGTGTGTGTGTGTGTATGTGTACGTGTGTGTGTGTGTGTGTGTGTGTGTGTGTGTGTGTGTTTACCTAATTGTAGTGTTAAAGATCAGTTATATCTATTATACTACAGTTATCATACCCATCTGTGTGTGCTTGTGTATGCGTACCTGTGTGTGTGTGTGTAGGTGTGTATTATCTGTTGGTAGCTAGTGGGGAATTTCCCAAGAAGTCTGAAAAGAATCTGGTATCTTAATCCAACACTCGCCAACCGCCACTTGTGCGGACGTTTGGTCCCGGGACATGAACCCACTTCGGGAGTTGGCGTTTTATACCCTGGGCCAATTCCCGAACTGGGTTTATGTCCTGGGCCCAGAAGTGGGTTTATGTCTCTTAATTCCACACTCGCCAACCGCCACATATACGGACGTTTGAGCCCAGGACATATACCCACTTCGGGAATTGGTGGTGGTTTATGTCCTGGGCCAATTCCCGAAGTGGGTTTATGTCCTGGGCCCGAACGTCCGCACAAGTGGTGGTCGGCGAGTATTGGATTAAGAGACTTAGATGTGTATAGTGACCTCACCCCTATAATCGCGAATGATTTGTTATCGTTGATTGTATTTACCCATTTTGCACCTACGGGTTTCTTACAAGAGGTCCGCGGCCTCGAGATATTCGGCATCGGTCCCAGCTTCTGTGTTGAATATATTCGTCTCGTATCTTTAAATGGATTAATTCAATTATTATATACCCAAGTTTTAGATTTGATAATATTACTTCTTTTCACAGTTTCATTTCCCATTTTCACTCATTCTGTCATATCCATTTTTCCTCTTAACCGGATTTCTTTTTCGTTTTGTTTTTTAATCAGTGTAAATGGATCCATTCGCTTATTACGTGCCCAAGTTTTAAATTTGATGACACTTTTTGAATATCAGTTCTTATCAGGCATTAATTTCCCATTTTCTCTGATTCTTTCGTACCCATTTTCTTTGTTAACCCGAATTCCGTTTTCGAAAGTGGATCTCACCTCTAGGGATTAAAGATTTAAGTCGAGCCAATGTCTCCCTCCTTGTCTCTTTCTACCTGTTCTTCTCGTTTTAGTTTCCTCGTTTTCTCTCACGTTTTCTCTCATGCGTTGTTGTCCTTTCCCGAACTCGTCTCAAGGTTTCCTGTAAGGGCGATGATCCCGACCTCCGAAGTTTTCGGTCTGAGTGCGACAACGAAAGGAACTCCTGGAGGAACCACGCCCCGGGGAGGAAGTGGTGGAGGTGCTGCTTGAAGCATTTGTCTTCGGGATCATTTTTGTTTTCCTGAGACCAAGTCAAGCCGCATGGATATGCAGCAGGCATGCTCAAAGTGGTTGATGAGGTTAACTTAGCTTAGTTAACCCTAACTAAACTTAACCAGAGGCTAAAAAAAATAAAGAAACGATAAAAAAGTGGTGTCGGGAAAAACAAAAATTACCTGTCTTCGGTACTACCACACCATTCTTATATATAAAATATATTTAGGGGTCGCCGTCTTAGTTACGATGTGCAGGTCAGGGGTCACACATTTTGGTTGGGAATCACTCCCCTAAACGGCCATTGTAAGTGAAGAACCCTCACGTTTTGGGCAAACTAGCCGACAATGTATGGGCTACCTTCAGGTCTCTTCATGGCCGAAGAACGCCAGTACATAAAGTGTGGGATGTATATAAGAAAACTAAGTTGAGGAACCTTGATATAGATAATAGGCAAACGTTCCCACGAATCATGGCCGTACCGCGGTGGCTGTTGTCGGCAAGAAAGGATGCGTGTAATGTGACTCCCAGCCCATGTAAGTCATTAGAGTCGATGACTCCCAACTAAAAGAGAGTCTCGTTTCGCGGATAGAGACTTGGAAGCCAGAGAGAGGGAAGGGAGTGGGGAAAGGGGAGGAGTGGACCACCGACGCCCCCCCCCCCTCACAACTCCACCCACTCCACACCCTCCCCGACGGACAGCAGATGTCACGGCTGCCTCCAGCCAGCCCCAACCTGGTGCAGCTATACTAGCTACCTCTCGGTGCGCAGATGTTGCGGGACGGCGGTCAGTAACGAGACCTTCCCCCCCTCCCCCTCCCCCTCCCCCCACATCTTTCGGCTTCTCTCTTTCTCTTTGTCTTCATCACTCTAGTCCTTCTCCCTCTCTTCTTCTTTCTCTTCATCACTTTAGTAATTTCTCCCTCTCTTCCTCTTTCCACCTCCCTCTCCTCTTCCCCCACTCCCCAATCTCCCCCCCACTCCCCATCTCCCCCATTCCCCATCTCCCCTACTCCCCATTTACCCAACTCCTCATCTCCCCCACTCCCCATTTACCCAACTCCTCATCTCCCCCACTCCCCATCTACCCCACTCCCCCTCTCCACTTGTCCATCTCTCTTTCTCCATCACCCATCTCGCTCTCTTTGTCCTGTATCTATTCTCTCCCTGTCGTAGTCCTTTCTTCTCTTTGTCCTCGTTTCCGTGGTCTTCATTATTTCTTCTTCTTCTTCTTCTTCTTCTTCTTCTTCTTCTTCTTCTTCTTCTTCTTCTTCTTCTTCTTCTTCTTCTTCTTCTTCTTCTTCTTCTTCTTCTTCTTCTTCTTCTTCTTCTTCTTCTTCTTCTTCTTCTTCTTCTTCTTCTTCTTCTTCTTCTTCTTCTTCTTCTTCTTCTTCTTCTTCTTCTTCTTCTTCTTCTTCTTCTTCTTCCGCGGTCACAGTCGTGATTATCCCGTAATCCGGCGATCCTCCACCTGTGATCCGCGGATCCCGCTGGGCTCGCCGGGCGGATCCTGGTAGGATCAAGAGACCAAGAGCGAGTGGCCCAAGGGGGGGTGGGGGTGGGAGGCAGGATTTTTTTATTTTAATTTTGTTATTTTATTTTATTTCATCGTTTATTTTCTATTGTATTTTGGCATATATATATATATATATATATATATATATATATATATATGTGTGTGTGTATGTATGTATGTATATGTATGTATATACATATGTATGTGTGTATATATGTATGTATATTTTATTTTATATTTATTTTATTTAATCGTATATTGTATTTTGGCATATATGTATATATGTGTGTGTGTGTGTGATTCACCATGGTCTTGGATCACGTGTTGGACTCGTCATCGACAGTTATTTCCCTCCCGGAAGAGAGCTCAGCGCTCATATATGACCGATCTATGGGTAATGATGTGTGACTTTACGCGCCCACACACACCTAACTCCCCGCCCACGAGAGTTGGAGTAACGACTCGCAGCGCAGCGATACTGAAATTATTTCAGTCCTGGGCGGCATTCGAACCCGGACCGCTGTAGTGGTGGCCGGGAACTCTACCACTGCACCACGAGTCGTGTGTGTGTGTGTGTGTGTGTGTGTGGATGTGCGTGCTCAATTTTATTTTGGTTTATTTATCATTCAATTTCAATTTGCTTTAGTTATTAATCTATTATGTTTTATTTTGATTTTTCTGAGATGGAGCACGCAACCATAGTGCCTGGCTCCTGTCCCTGTTGAATGAAATCACATGGCGACAGATGGAATAAGTTTGTCGCCAATAAGAGCTGCGAAAGGGTGAAAGGAGATGACTGACAGGGCTTCCTCCCCCTCCACAGTGAATAAAATCGCCTGGCGACAACCAGAACAATTGTAGCAGCATACTAGGAACGAATCCACGGCTTGTGATAACCTCGTCTCGGCGAGAAAGGGTAGAAGGAGGAGGAAGAGGAGGAGGAGAAGAGGAAGGAAAGGAGAAGGAGGGAGAGGAGTAGGAGAAGAGGAAGAAAAGTAGAAGAGTAAAAGGGGAGGAGTAGGGAAAGAGAGAAGATGGAAAAGAGATTAATATATAGGAATATTAGGAGGAGGAAGTGAAGAGGAGGGGAATGAAGAGGAATTAGGGGATAAAGAAGGGAAACAGGAGTAGGAAGAAGAGGAGAAGGAAAAGGGATGAGGAGTAGGAAGAAGGAAACGATGAGGTGGGTGTGGAGGGGAATAAGGAGTAGGAGTAAGAAGAGGTGAGGGAGGAGGAGGGGGAAGGGGAGGGAGAGAGGGTGGTCGTCGAGATATATTGCTCGTAAGACAAAGTAGTGGCCGGGGATAGCCACGGTAGTTGCCTTCCTATCTCGCAATGCACTCATACGCTGTCGGGGGGGGGGGGGGAGCGCGGGGAGGTGAGGGGGGTGGAGGGTAGCGAGTGAGATGTTCGGGAGAGATGGGGGTAGGGGGAAGAGGTTTGAGGTAGGGAGGGGGGTTATTGGGAATGGCTAGGGAGGGGGTGTTTGGGGGGAATAGGGAGGGGCTTCTGGGAGAAACTAGGGAGGAGGAGGGCGTTGTGAGGATGTGGTGAGTGTTGGGAAGGGGTGGGGGAGGGAAGGGGGTATGTTGAGAGGGTGGCAGCGGTGGGGGGCTTAGGTATACTTTGGTATTGAATGGAATCTGGTGTTGCTGGCCATCTTGGAAATGTCTTGTCCCGTTCGCGCCTTTGACCAGCGCTTCTGTCCTTGGGGCATCGCGCCGAAGTAGTGGAGGTTGGAGGTAGTACAGAACAACGATGGACGGAGGGAGACCATTATTAATATTTCTATTTTATTTGATTTTATTCTGTTTTATTTTATTTATTTTGTTTGATCATATTTTAATAATATTGTTTTTATTTTATTAATTAGTTAATTTATTTATTTATTTTTTGTAGATAGTCTTCAATTATGTATTGCAGTGTTTTGGGTACATTGTTGATTTATAATAACCTTCTTATGGATCAATTGGTGCCTCACTTTTGTTATTATTATTATTATTGTTATTATTTTGGGGGGAGGGGAGGCTTCGCTGGGTTCTTTGTTCCTTCTGGCTGAATAAAATCGACTAGCGGCAGCGGGAACAAAGATACACATTATCCTCATGAGCAGTGACAGTGAAAAGGGTCGAGGAAGAGGATTGTGTAATCTTGCCCAGATGAGAGTTGGGGAACACAATGTCGAAATGGTGGCCAGGAGAGTCTCGAGTACGAGTCCGAGTCGCAAATTCGTCCGAGTCGAGGCGAAGCGAGGTCAGGTCTGGAGGAACATAAATCAAAGCGTTGACATGAATGAACCGGGGGGCGGGCAGATTTGGTCTTCCGGTCGGTGTTCCCCCACCCCCTCCCCTCAGCTGAATGAAATCGCATGGCGGCAATACGAAGAATTGTACGAGTTGACTCGGATGGGTGCTTACCTCTAGCACCCGGGCGGGGGGTGGGGGTGGAAGAGACGCTGGGGGCTGGGGTGGTGGTGGTAAAGGAGATCTTTGTTCTGCAGTGAACTCCGAATGGCTGATGGCTGGATGGATGAAAGGGCTTATAATATTGTGTCACACACTTTATGATCCTTGACCGCCTTCCCTCCAATAAAAAAAAAAAGAATATATAGATAAAAAATAAAAATGAAAGGAGGTAAAAAGAAATTAAACAATCAGAAATAGTGAATAGAATAGAAATATATAACTTAAATAATACTCGTAAATATGAATAAGTAGGTGAATTAAACGACTAAGTAGAATTAAATGAGATTAATATAGATAAAACTAATTATTGAAAATCCATAAATAGAAATGAATAAGTAGATATAGATAGATTAAAGTATAACAAAGTACATAAAGACATAGAATGGCTTAACGACGACGACCAAAGAGATCCGAGGGAAGGAACTCCGTCACAGCAACAAAGAGCGGTTTAGCACAGAGGAAGCTGGCTCACGTGTAAAACCCGATTAAAACTTCCTGGACAACGAAGAAGCATTCTAACGACGTCTTTCGAGGCTGCGATGGCCAGGTAATGGCCAGGTAACGGCAGGGTAATTAGTAATTACTAATTACTGCGGAGGGTAATCTTGTTCGCAAGATGGGTGGAGGGATGAAAGCACTGGTTAGGTGGATTTAGGAAGATGGGAGGAAGAGGTGGTGGTGGTGAGGGATGATGTGGGGGGAGTGGAGTGGGGATAAGGGAGGATATAGGTGAGTTCTTGGGTGCTTGTAAGGTGATGATGTATGGTAGATATGGTAGATGGGGGGTTGGGTCAAGAAAACGTCTCTTTCCCCCATTATAAGGGACGTTGACAAAGTGTACACTCACCCACCCCACACTCGTTTTCTTTCCCCCTATATCTTGGTTCCTTGTCGATAAAGGGTCATCCCTGACCCCCGCCACACTGCCAGGAAGGTGAGGCGCTGAGTAGGTTCGCCCAAAGCCATCACCTTTGCCCCATGCGCTTGGACTCATCACCTTTGCCCCATGCGCTTGGACTCTTGGGGCAGATACGGAGGGGAGTGCGGGATTCGAACCCATAACTAAGCGAATGCGAGACCAGCACGCTTCCGATGACGCCACTAGCACACACTCCCTGGGTCAGTTTGAATATAGAACCACAGCTCTCTTGGTCAATTGGTATCGTAACTTCGAAAGGACCAGTTCGAGTCTCGTTAAGGTGAGTCATGTATTCGAATAGGCAAAAGGAGTTTAGGCTATTTATTTTTATATATTTATTTATTTATTTATTTATTTGTATCTGTTAAGTTTGGAGGTTAAACGCCCGTGAGTAGACTACAAGCGCTACGCAAACATTGTTTAAACTAACGTACGAGTATAGTTAGACTTTCTACGAGTTGGTAAAATAAATGTAATAGTTTAAGCGACTACGAGATTTGTTGTATTGTATTTTCTTATGTATTTTATGCATTGGTTTTGTTATTATCGTAACTCGTATCACTACCGTTGCAATTGTTATTCATTATGCAGATTATTAGGTCAGTTAATCGTATTTCTTTGTCGTCGCATGTTTTTTTATTAACCTTCTATTATATAATCATTTACCATATATCACTAGTCACCACCACCATCATCGTCATCATCATTACCATCATCATCATCATCACCATTATCATCACCGTCGTCATCATCATCATTTGTGACAGTATCGTTTCGGCCATTACTGTGAAGATTGTCCTTATCGTGACCTCGTCAGTTTTTGGGAGTAGAGATACTTGTAATGGAAGAGAAGGAGGCGGAGATAATGCTGATGGATGGGAACAAGAGGAGGGAGAGAACGGCAGGGAACGTTGACGACAGGAAGAGTGGGAGTGTTGACAGGAGGGATGTGTGTGTGTGTGTGCGCGCGCGCGCGCGCGTGTGTGTGTGTTTTCTAATGTGTTTTGCTGATGTCATTAATCTCATTTATTCATAAAGAAAAAGTAACCCTCACCCTCTGTAAGGAAGGGTGGAGAGCAGTTCAGCTCCCTTACCGAAGAGGTGACGTGTTTAAGAATGAAATCACTTGGCGGCAGTCAAAATAAAGATATACCTCCCCCTACCCCAGTATGGAAAGGGAGGGGGCAGTAGTGAAAAAAGGAATTTTACTCAGGTTCTTGTGATGGGTGCATGTTTGTTCAACCGTTACCCAGTAGTTATTCTTATGATTTATCTCGTTTGATTTCTTGTTTCTTTTTTTTCCAGTGGATCTTTGACCTCTTTTAGATCCATATCCTCCAACATCAAACCTTACCATCTTCTTCTGTCTTGTGCAAGAAGTTCCTTCCAGTCTTCTTGACCGTCACTATTTCTCTTCCCCACTTCCTCCTCCTTCACGCCATAAATTCATCTCATTCTAGGTCTTCCCTTTGGTCTTCTACCTTTCACACGAGCGTTCATCACCGTCCTTGATATTCTGTTCACCTCCCTGCGTGCAACATGCCCTGCCCATCTAAGCTTATTTCTCTTGACAGGATCTATGGTTCTCATCTGTTTAGTCTCTTGTCCAAGTTCCCAGTTGTGCCTTCTTTTCCATCAGTTTTCTTCTCTTATCAGAGATGAGTCCAGTAATAATTTTTGGTATTGTGTTTTCGAATGCTATCAACATTTCTCAAATTCTTTTGTTAATTCTTGCTTACGCGTTCAATAAATATTTCACGAGAGAGAAGAATTTGGTTATTGGCTGGTGTGAAAGAATGGTATAAACGAGATCCCGGTGTTGTGAACATAAAACGCGATCAAGTGAGGATTTGATTGAAAGTTGTGGAAAGTGGTTTTCAACATTTTTAGCACCGAATGTTATTTCTGCACTCGCAAAATGAATGTGCGAAACCCGATTTTTATGAGAGGGGTTGCCAATGATCACTTTCCTTTCTTACATAAAGTATTCTAGAAAACTGACTCCGAGCATTGTGGTAGGGTGGTGGTGGTTGGTAGTTCCGATTAGATTGGTGGAATTGGTAGTGGTGGTGGTAATGGAGTTGGTATAGGCGAATGGGTTGGTGGTGATAGTAACGGTTGTATTGGTAGTTGGGTGGGTGGTAGTGGTGATGATGGAAGTGGTAGTAGTAGTAGTTGTGGTAGTTGAGTTGTGAGATTTGAGCTCATGGTGGTGGTCAGCTTTGGCGATAGTAAGGCACCAACAGACAGGCCAAGTAAGGGGATAACAAACAGACCCGGTAGATTTTTAGGAATTTTGTCAATATTGACAGGAGAGCGGGGAGGATAAGGAGGAGGTAGAGCGCTGACGGGCCGGTGGGGGGTAGAGGTGGGTTGTCTTGCTGTGATTGTTAGGCTGTAAGTTGACCAGTGTACCCACCCATTGCCCCATAGAAAACGGGAGACAGGCTACGAGGAACTAGAGAGGTTGGGGTGGGGTGGGGTGGGGTGCGAGAGTGAACTGCGTACTCTGATTTTTTTTTTTTTAGGGGGTGGGGGTGGGGGTGGGCTTATGGGAACGTGTCTGACTCTGGCGTGGAACCAGAGTGACGGGGCGCAAAAATTGTTGCGATTCATAGCCAATTAGTGGCGCATTTTTCGCCAGTTTTTTTTTTATTTTTTTTATTTTTTTTATGGCGTAGTTTTTGGTCCCTTCGTTATTAAGGGCTGTGTTAGGGAGTGTTGTTGTTGCAGGGAGTGGAGGGAAGGAGGAGGTGGAGGTGGAGGGAGCTGGGAAGCTACTGATGTGCAACTTGAGACGCTAAAGATTATTTGCTCTTTCTCTCCCTCTCCCTCTCCCTCTCATTTATTCACTCCCTCTATCTCCTCCTTCCCTCCCTCTTTCACTCCCTCCCTCCTTCCCCCTCCCTCCCTCCCTCCCTCCTTCCCCCTCCCTCCCTCCCTCCTTCCCCCTCCCTCCCTCCCTCCTTCCCTCCCTCCCTCCCTCCCTCCCTCCCTCCTTCCCTTTCCCCGTCCCTCCCTCCCTCCCTCCTTCCCCCTCCCTCCCTCCCTCCTTCCCCCTCCCTCCCTCCCTCCTTCTCTCCCTCCCTCCCTCCCTCCTTCTCTCCCTCCCTCCCTCCCTCCCTACTTCTCTCCCTCCTTCCCTCTCTCCCATCCGCCTTCTCTCCCTCTCTCCTTCCTTCCCTCTCTCCCTCCCACCTTCTCTCCCACCCTCCCTCTCTCCATCTCTCTATCCTTCCCTTCCATTCCTATCTCCTTCCTTCCCTCTCTCCTTCCCTCCCTCTTTCCTTTCCTCCTTCCTTCCTTCCCTCCACCCCTTCCTTCCCTACCCCCTTCTTCCCTCCCTCTCTCCTTCTCTCTCTTGGTTTTCTGTGTTCTCTTTCTGGCTCCTCATTCTCTCACATTTTTCTCTCCTTCCTACTCTCTCCTTGCCCCTCTCTTTCCTTCCCTCTCCTTCTCTCTCCCTTCTCCGTCTCTGCTTCCTCCCTTCCCATCCCGCTCTCTTCTCCGTCTCCCTTTCCTTCCTCTTCTTTCCTGTCACCGCACTTACCCTCGCCTCTTCACTCCCTTTCACTCCCTTTCGCTATTCCCTCTTTCCATCACTCCCATGTCCGCCAACCCAGACCCTGGTGATGCTTCTGCACTCCCCAAGACCTCGTCGAGGTCCTCCTTGTAGAGGTCTTCCTCGAGGTCTTCCTCCTCCTCCTCCTCCTTGAGGTCCTCCTCCTCCTCAGAGGCCTCCTTGAGGTCCTCCTCCTCCTCCTCCTCCTTTAGGTCCTTCTCCTCCTCCAATCCCCCCTCTCCCGAAGGGCAAGGCGAGACGCGACGGTATTGACTGACCCTGCAGAGTACTTGTGGATAAGCTGAAGATAGTTCAGTGTTGCTGACATTTCCTCCGGTCCTCTCGGGTTACGATAAGGTCCGAAGGTCACTCGACGGGTCCCCCCATTATGGCTGCGGCGAGTGGCGAGCGGCCCCTCGGCGCTCCCCCGGACGGGGCTCAGTGGAAGGGTCGTCCGCGGTGTTTGGATAAGCGTGGTAATGGTGGTTCGTTATAGTGTAAGTTGATACTGGATAGAGATGTAGGTACTCTGAGGCACTTGGGTGTCTGTGCGCATGTACACACACATAGACACACACAAACACACTTTACACACACACACTTTACACACACACACACTTTACACACACACACACACTTTACACACACACACACACACACACACACACACACACACACACACACACATACACACACATACACACACACAAACACACACACACACACACACACACACACACACACAGACGTTCTTATTGGGACTTGTAGCTCAGAAGATGCATACAGGAAAATGGTGAAGAAGAGCTTAAAGGAAATGTATAAAATATGCAGTAGAGCACTGTATAACGAGTAAAGGAGTTGGTATTTGAAAGTGAGCAGGACTTTCTTTTTCTCTCTTTCTTTCCCTCTCCCATTTATCTTTCTGACTGAGGGAGAGGTTTTCATGACACTGAATGGAATCATGTGGCTGGAGAGAGAATAGATATATAGTTGAAGAACAATGTTCCTCATTGTCGATCAAAAATGGAAGTGGAATTCCTGAAACGCAGCGAGGCTTTGGTTATGCTGTAGACAGACTTGTGTATAGTTATTAGTATTCAGATCAACTTGACAGAGAGAGAGGAGGAAGAGGAGGAGGAGGAGGAGAGCCCAGGAATGTGACAAGTTATGTGGTTAGTATATATATATATATATATATATTTTTTTAATACGCTGCATCTGGCGCGTCGAGTGTTTACACGCGAATATGTATTGATCGACAATGTGAACGCAATTAACAGCTGATCGGACATCGTAATGAGACACGCTCGTTCGCACATTGAAAGAGCAGACACCTCCTCCCCTCCCCCCTTCCCCCTCTCCCTTCCCCCCGTCTTCCTTTCTCCCCCCCTCTACTCTTCCCTCCCCTCCTTCCATTCCCTTCTTCCGTCTCGTCCATTCTCTTTCACTCTAAAGCTTGACTCTAACCCCTCCCCCCACTTCCCCCTCCCCTCCTCTCCCCCACTTTTCCCTTCTCTCTTCTCCCCTCTCCCCTGCCTTCCCTCTCCCCCATCCTCTCTCCTCTCCATCATTGTGTTCCTCTCTCTATCTTTCCTCCCTTCTCCCTTCCTTGTGTTTTTGCGCTGCCTCTCCCTCCCAGCCTTCCTCACTCCATCACACTTACAAAATTATCCCTCCCCCCTTTCCTCCATGTTGTATCGCACCCTCCGTAATATCTCTTCCCTCCCCCTCCCCCACCATTTGCTCCCCTCTTTTGTTCTCTTCTTTTGCTACCCTCTTCTCCCCTTCCTCCTCTCCTTTCGTCACTTCCCTCCCTTCCTCTCTTCCTCCTTTCCTCTTTTTCATCCCTTCCTTCCTCCCTCTCTTCCCTTTCTTCCCTCCCTTCCTATCTTCCTCTCTTTCCTCCCTTCCTTCCTCCCTCTCTTCCCTTTCTCTCTTTCCTCCCTTCCTTCCTCCCTCTCTTCCCTTTCTCTCTTTCCTCCCTTCCTCCCTCTCTTCCCTTTCTCTCTTTCCTCCCTTCCTTCCTCCCTCTCTTCCCTTTCTCTCTTTCCTCCCTTCCTCTCTCTCTTCCCATTCTCTCTTTCCTCCCTTCCTTCCTCTCTCTCTTCCTTTTCTTCCCTCCCTTCTTATCTTCCTTCCTCTCTTTCCTCCCTTCCTTCCTCCCTCTCTTCCCTTTCTTCCCTCCCTCTCTTCCTTTCTTCCTCTCAACCCCCGTCTCTTCCTTCTTCCCCCTATTCCCCCCTCCCAGCTTTCTCCTCCCTCCTTTCCATCTTCCTCTCTTGCTTCTCTGTTCCGCTTTATCATCGCTTGCTCGACATTTCTCTCGTTATTTGCTCTCCTCCTCCTCCTCCTTCCTCTTATTTTCTCAATTATTTCTCCTTCCAGTACTTTTCCTCACCCTCTTCTCGCGCCTCTACTTTCCTCTCCCCTTCCCTTCCCTTCTCCATATCCCTCCTCCACCCTCCTCACCCACTCTCACCCGCTCCCACTCCCCCCTGCTCCCACTTTCTCCCGCATCCTCTCTCCTACATCCCTTCTGTTCTCCACCCTCTCCTCCTCCATCCTCTTTCTCCTTACTCATCCCAACTTTCTTCCTTTCCTCTTCCCCTTCCTTTCCACGTTCCCTTCGTTTCCTCCTCACCTTCCCTTTCCCCTTTTCCCCTTTCCCCTTCTCCTCTTTCCTCTTCCCGTTCCCCTTCTTCACCCCTTCCTCGTCCCTTCCTCGTCCCTTTCGTCTTCCCCTTCGTCTTCTCCTTCCTCCTTCTCTTTCTCGTCTTTTTTTCTCCCCCCTTTCTTCCTCTCCTTCCTCCTTTTCTTTCTCGTCTTCCTTCGCCTCCCTTTCCTCCTCTTCTTCCTCCCCTTCCTCTTTCTCTTTCTCCTCTTCCTCCTCCTCCTCCTTCTCCTCCTCCTTCCTTTCTCCCCTCCCTCCTCCGCTTCCTTCCCTCTCTCCCCACTGCCCCCCCCCCAGTTCCTCGCCTCTTAGGCAAAGAGTCCTTTCTTCGTCTCAACATTTTCTCACTTCACCACCCCACCGCTCGCTTCTTCAGGCAGCCACACGATCTCCTTCAATCTCTTTTCTCTCTCTCTCTCTCTCTCTCTCTCTCTCTCTCTCTCTCTCTCTCTCTCTCTCTCTCTCTCTCTCTCTCTCTCTCTCTCTTCTCGCCTTACATCTTTGAAGATCCCAGGTTGTAATGGAGAGTTAGTGTGGAGTATAAGATATATTTATTCGTCTTTTTATTAATTTGATTTATTTGTTGCCATATTTCTCAGTTATTTGTTTGGTTACCTTTCCTAATTGCTAAGAAGTGAACAGCTTACACCAAGGGCGCTTTTTTTTTTTTTTTTTTTTTTTTTTTTTTTTTTTCTTGTAAAGGGAAAAGCCCTTCGATAGATTATTATTATATTGTTATTATTATAATTATTATTATTGTTATTGTTGTTGTCAGTTATAATTTATATCTATTTTGTTTAGTCAATTCTTTACTGCTCTTTGTATTGTCAAACGTATCTTTCAGTTTGAAGTACACAGAGTAAGTGCAGAGCCGGTATAGAGAAATTCGCAGGAGTAACGTGGCAGGCGTCGTGTGGCTCGTGGTAGAGGCTGGGAGAGGCCTTTGTTTAACAATGAACTCCGAATAATTGATGATGGAATAATTACACGATCAGTTTGGTCGTCCGTCCCGCTGCCTATCTTTCCTGTCATCCTCATTCTTGTCGTAACCGAAAGTCTTATCGAGGAGGAGGAAGAAGAAGAAGAAGAAGAAGACAAAGACAAAGACGAAGACGACCACCATCGTCACCGACATTGGACAGTTAAGGGCGTCTTGGCCAATGAGATGACTCCACAATGTCTGTAATGGGCGAATATCCTGCTTAGTTGTTGTATGGATGAGCGAGGCTGGTAAGGAGGGGGATGACGAGAGGGAACGTTGTCGGTCCGGACAAAGTCCGCTGTGGACACAACTCGCTAGATTTGTTCCTACAGCCTTTTGTAATCATTTTTGGGAGGAAATGGGAGGTGGGGGGTTATTTGGGGGTTGGGTGAGTCACTGGGTAGGGGAGTGGGAATGGGATGTGAGTAAGGGGGATGGTAGGGAACAGGGTGATGACGTGTTAGGGGGAAGATAGGAATGTAAGATATTTTGGGGGATGGGAAGATTGCGATTTGGGCATTCTGTTTGTTCGTTTTTATTTCCATTAAGGAATTTGTTTATTTGCTTGTGAGCTCGTCTTTCATCATTTTACTGTTAACAATGAGCTTTTGCGAAGTATAGTATGGGAAGTAGCACTGGAAATAGGAAATGGAAATGTGGGTATTAGAAATCGAGCTATTTATTTCGCTGTGGTACACACACACACACACACACACACACACACACACACACACACACACACACACACACAAAGTGGTTAGAGTTCCCGGCTGCCACTATGGCGGGCCGGGTTCGAATCCCGCCCAGGACTGAAATAATTTCACTATCGCTGCGCTGTGAGATGTTACTCCAACTCTCGTTGGTGGGAAGTTGGGTGTGTGTGCGTGTAAGGTCATAGCATTACCCATAGATCGATCATATATGAGCTCTGAGCAATCATCCGGGAGGGAAATAACTGTCGATCACGAGTCCAACACGTGATCCAAGACCATGGTGAATCACACACACACACACACACACACACACACACACACACACACACACACACACACACATACTTGTTTATTTTTTCTGTGATTGTTCTTGTGGCGAGGCGAGAAGCACATACCGGCCGTAGTTTACTAAGTTATATATACGACGACTATTGTAGTTTGGGTACCGGTTTGAGGCTGTATCGTTTACCTCAGGGGATAAACCGGTCCTGTACTGGTCTCTTAATTCGTGTTTGGACAGTTTTAGTCTCGCTCGAATGAGACACCCCTACACCTGTTTGGGGACCCTCCCAGCCGAATGAAATCGTGTGGTGTTGAATAGAACAAATACTGATAATTGGGCGAGTAGGTTACACATTGCAGGAGAAGATTGCAAAGGTTGCAAGGTTGAGTCATCCACGAGGAGCTAAGATATAAGAGAAATGTTTGACAGGCTAATTCCCTTACAAGAGAGAAGAGGCCTTATGGTATATAGATAGAGGATTGTCTGGACTCGAACCCTGGAGGATACGAGCTAACTATGTGAACCAATTGGCCAATACAACCCCCTAGAGGGTGTTCGGGGAGAAATTGGTGGGGAGATAAGCTAGGGATGTCTTGGGGGGAGGATTTGTAATTGGGATTTAAAATTAGGATAGAAGGGGGGAATTGGGGTGGGTGTCCTTGTGGTTAGTGTTGGAGGGAATTGGGGGCTAGGATTGGAAGGAGCTAGGGTGGGGGAACGATCTGAAAGGGAGATTGTACAAATCGATGAAAATGGACATTGGTAACCATAGTGGACAAAGGCGAGGTGGGGGGCGCAGGGATGGATGGATGGGGGGGAGAGAGGGGAGTGATCTTTGTTACGGGGGAGGGGAACAGTTTGTGGAGGGGGGGGGCTTGGTTGTGCAGAAATCGAAAACGTGTTTTTTAAACATATGTTTAGATTATTTTTAATTCATCATATTTAGTGATTATTGCGTTTGTAGTGAAGTTTGCAAAAGACGTGCTTAGGGTTGGTCAAACATAGTATTTTATGATTGTGCTATAAGATTTACATGTTTATTTGTGTATTAATTGATTTCATAGACTGGCTCCTGATGACCAACATGGGTGATGAATTCAGGGGAAGATGCAAGAACGGATCAGTTCGTCCAAGAAGTGACACTATGTTGGAAAGGACTAAATGATAATGATGATAATAGATAAATTCAAAAGTGAGCAGAGCGCTCTAGCCATTGCACCACCACAGTTCCTTTGGTGGACCCCAAACTGATGCATGCACATTAAACAAAGAAAGAATGAGTGAGAAAACACGTAGATGGACGAATGTTGTTGATCGATAGCAGAAAAGGGAGGGAGAGCGAGGGACTAGGGGGAGTTGGGCGTTGGATATGGTGAGAGGGGGTCAGGTGTTCATGGAAGGGAGACTTGGAACTTTTGAAAGAAAGGTCGGCTGGCTAGCCATTGATTGGTTGGTGAGGGGGGAGTTCGGGGTTGGGTATGACCATGGCGCGGGTTCGGTGCTCGTTAGGTCGGAAGTTAAACTTGTTTTCACACACAAAAAGTTACCCTAAACTGAATGAAATGAGGTGTTGTTTAAAGCGCTCGGCCTTGGGGGTTACCCTGCAGGATGGTCGGTCTATCTCCTGGGTGGATGATACAACCCCTGTACCTCAAAACAGGTTGACTGAAAATTCGACTTGATAGGTCTGCCCGTGTCATGTGAAGTGTGCAAATGGACTTCAAACGTTGGATTAGACAAAGTCAAAACATATTCATTCGTAGGTTATTAAATTTTATTGGTGTTGTTAGTGATGATATATTTTGTAATCACTAAATGGCACTACTTCAGACATCTATCCCCAGAGGTTTCACACTAAAAACACTAACCAGATCACTAACAAATCCATGCACAGATAACAATATAACATTTTTTATCAGAGCAGTATACGGGTGAAAGAGAGGACGCCTTGAGTCAACCGGTTTGTTTGAAAAGAAATAGCTATAGTTTTATTAAATTCATTGTTTGTATTTATTTCGTCTATTTAGTTTTTCATTTATGTAACTGTTTTGTTTGTGGCTCAGTTTTTTTTTTATTTTTTATTATTATTATTTTTTAGTAGTATTTAATTCTTTGTCGATGGGGTACCACGGAGACGAATGAAATAGCCTGGTGGTGGCGGCGGTGTTGGTGGTGTTGCTGCGGAAGGAAGGACAGCTGGCCGGGCGAAAACTCATTAGTGAAGTATTGAAGAAAGTGCTCTGAGTCGTTTGCACTCCTCTCACCCTGGCTCTCCTCCTTCTCCTCCTCCTCCTCCTCTTCCTCCTTCAGCTCCTCCTCCTCCTCCTTCCTCATCTTCCAGCTCCTCCTCCGCCTTCCTCCGGCTCCCCCTTCCTCCCCTGTCCTCCTACGCCTTCTTTTCCACATTCTGTTCTAATAATACTTCTCCCTCTTTCGGTTCCACCACTTCTTCCTCTATCTTCCTCCTCTTCATCTTTCTCCTCTTCATCCTCCCCCTCCTTCCTCTTCTTCCCTTCGTTCCTCCTTTTCCTCTCCCTCCTATCTTCTCCTCACACGTTCATTCAAACTTGCCCCTCGCCCACTCCGTCGTTCCAGATCGCCCCACTTCGACCTCCCCCCACTCTAGGTCGCCCCTAATCGCCCCTGTACGCCTCACCCTATTGTAACCTCTCACTTCTTTCGCCCCTCTCGCTCATCTTGGTCCCTCACCCCGGCTCGCCCCTCCCCCATCCCTCTCCCGCTCGCCCCACCCCCCCATCTCTCCGGCTCGCCCTTTCTGCATTCCCCTGCCCCCAGATCGCCCCTATCTGGCGTCGCACGCGAGGAAGGCCCTCTGCCTCCTGTCAAATCACCTTATCTGCAGTTGTCGCCCTCGTATCACCCCACCCCCCTTCCCCTCCCTTCGCTCTTCCCCTCCCCCTACCTTCATCCCTTTTCCCTTCCCCTTCCCTTCATCCCCTTCTCTTCACTCTCCCCCTCACCACACTCTCCCCCCGTCCCACATTCCCCTCAACCTACCCTTCACACCATCCCCCCGTTACCCTTGTTTCCCCTCTCCTCTCGTTCACCCACTCGTATACCTTTCCTTCCCCCATCCTTCTCCCATTCCTCCCCCATCCCCCCATTCAACATTTCCATCTTCCATCTTTTGCTCTCTTTCTTTCCCCTCTTTTTTTCCCCCTTTCTCTCCCCTCTCTGGTCCCCTCGTCTCTTCCCTTTCTTCCTCTTCTTCTTCCACGCCTTGAGCGTTGCCCCCTCCTGTTCTGAATTCTTTATTTCGATATTTTTGTTCTTTTTCTTGTTCTTCTTGTCTTCTCACTCTACGTCGACGTCGTTGTCGTCGTTGTCGTCGCTCATCTTCTTCGTCTCGTTCGTCATAATTTCACTTACGTCGTTTTCACCCATTTTGATTGTATTTATTTATTCGTTTATTTGTATTTTTAGATCTTATTTCTATATATTGATTTTATTTGTTTATTTTTGTCTTCGTCTCCGTTTTCTGTTTCGGAGAAATGTAAATATCGACGATGAAGATTAGTGTATGGTTTATCTATGATAGTGTACAGAGGCAGTAGTCACTGCCTACTCCTTCGCTTGTGACGGGGCGGGGGGGTGGGCCCACCACAAAATGAATAAAATCACTTGGCGGCACCTACCAGGGCGCGGGGAGAGGAAGGAAAGGGGAGGGTGAGGGGAGACTATTATTATCTATTTATTTATTTATTTATTTATTTGAAACTAAGGCGCACCAGACAATGTTCTCCAACTCCGTGATACCCAGTGCTCTCTTTTGCACTGGGTGCCTCTTTTCCGGCTCCTCGTGGCTGCCGCCAGGCGATTTTATTCTGTGGCACTCCGTCGGGACTGGACATGCAGTGGCTAGAGTTCCCGGCTGCCGCTACGGCGGTCCGGGTTCGAATCCCGCCCAGGGCTGAAATAATTTCAGTATCGCTGTGCTGCGAATTGTTATTCCAACTCTCGTGGACGGGGAGTTGTGTGTGTGTGTGTGTGTGTGTGTATGTGTGTGTGTGTGTGTAAGGTAGTATTACCTATAGATCGGTCATGTATGAGCTCTGAGCTCTCTTTCGGAAGGGAAATGGCTGTCGATCACGAGTCCAAAACGTGATCCAAGACCATGGTGAACCACACGCACACACACACACACACGCACGCACGCACGCACGCACACTCGTGTAAGTCAGCCCGGAAATATTCATTGGTGTTGTCACTGTTGTAAAACGTAAGCTCGAAGCATATATTGCCCTTCAGAAAGAACGAAACGTTTTTATACATCCTGTAGACACAAGAATTTAGTTTGGAATATTTGTGCCAAAATGGCGACTGCAGGCAAGACAGACGCGCGCGCGAGTGATGGCGAATTTTGCCACAAAGTGCTAAGTCATAAGCCTGTCAATTCTTTTTTTTTTTTTTTCTTGCACCTCCTCTCTCATTTCCCGTCCTCCTATTTTCCTCCTTCTCCTCTTCCTCTTCCTATTATTCTCCTCCATTTCCTCTTCCTATTATTCTCCTCCATTTCCTCTTCTTATTTTCCTCCTCTCCTCCTCTTCCTCCTATTTTCCTCCTCTTCCTCTTATCCTCTTCCTATTTTCCTCCTCTTCCTCCTATTTTCCTACTCTTCCTCCTATTATCCTCCTCCACTTCTTCCTATTTTCCTCCTCCTCCCTTCCTCCTCCTCTTCCACCTCATTTTCCTCCTATTCCTATTATCCTCCTCCACTTCCTCTTCCTATTTTCCTCCTCTTCCTCCTCCTATTTTCCTCCTCTTCCTCTTCCTATTATCCTCCTCCACTTCCTATTTTCCTCCTCCTCTCCTTCCTCCTCCTCTCCTTCCTCCTCCTCTCCTTCCTCCTCCTCTCCTTCCTCCTCCTCTCCTTCCTCCTCTCCTTCCTCCTTCTCCTATCTTCCTCCTCCTCCTCCTATCTTCCTCCTCCTATCTTCCTCCTCCTCCTCCTCTTCCTCCTCCTCTTCCTTCGTCGTCTTCCCACCCCCTCTTCTTTATTACTCTTCTTTTGATTTTTCTTGCATTCCACGCGCTCGTAAAGTTGGCGCTTTTGTTCTCTTCTTTAACTATTTTACGGAGCTGAGGCGCATCTTTTGGACTCTTCTTCTGCCGTCTCGGTCTCTTTCTCCTCCTCTTCCTTCTCCACCTCCTTCTCCTTGCCCTTCTGTTGCTGGTTCCTCCTCCTCCTCCTCCTCCTCCTCCTCCTGCTTCCCCTTCTCTTGCCATCTTGCTGGTACTTCTTCTTCTTCTCCTTCTCCTCCTCCTCCTTCTCCTCCTCCTCCTCCTCCTTCTCCTCCTTCTCCTCCTCCTTCCACCCCCTTCTCCTTCCCCATCTTCTCCTTTTCCTTCCCCTTCTCCTCCTTTCCTTTCTCTTTCCCTTCGTCCCCTCCTCCTTTCTCATCTCCTTCCTCTTCTCCTCCTTTCTCGTCTGCTCCTCCTCCTCCTCCTCCTCCTTCCACCCCCTTCTCCTTCCTCATCTTCTTCTCCTTTTCCTTCCCCTTCTCCTCCTTTCCTTTCTCTTTCCCTTCGTCCCCTCCTCCTTTCTCATTTCCTTCCTCTTTTCCTCCTTTCCCATCTCCTTCCTCTTCTCCTCCTTTCCCATACCATTCCTCTTCTCCTTTCCCATCTGCTCTCTGCTCCTCACCCTCCTCCTCCTCCTCCTCCTCCTCCTCTTCTCCCCTTCTCCCCTTTACTGTTACTATTGCTGCTCCTCTTGTCTCATCTCCGCCGCTGAAAATAAAATCTCGTGGCGGCACCAAGAGTAAACCGTAATCGAGCTGCCGTTCGTGATGAATAGGCAGATAGGGGCGGGCTTTATCTTCCGAAGGAGTCCTGTATATTCCCACCCTATAGCGGACTTCTTCCCGTAGATTTTTCTTAAGTACGACAGACTCTTTGTCGTAGGGCGGACTCGTTGTCGTAAGTCAGTCAGTCTCCTCTCTCTCTCTCTCTCTCTCTCTCTCTCTCTCTCTCTCTCTCTCTCTCTCTCTCTCTCTCTCTCTCTCTCTCTCTCTCTCTCTCTCTCTCTCTCTCTCTCTCTCTCTCTCTCTCTCTCTCTCTCTCTCTCTCTCTCTCTCTCTTTTTTTTTTTTTTTCTTTATCTTTTCTCCTACGGCGGACTGTTGGAGCACTGTTGACTTTTACCGCAAACTCTTGCTGTATACTTTCACCATATACTCTCATCATTCTCATCATTTGCTCGCACCACACTCTTACCTTGTACTTTCACAACACTTTCACCAAAGACCGATCACACCATAGACTCGCGCCACACTCACCATAGAATATCACCACACTAACCATATACTATCATCACACCATATACTTTCACCATAGATTCTCGTCATGTACTCTCACTACACTGACCATATATTCTCAACACCCCATATACTCTCACCATATGCTCTCGCCGTGTACTCTTGCTATAAACTCTCCAGACTCACCATATAACCTCACCACACAGTCTTCATAGATTCACTTTATACTAACCAAACCGAATCGAACCTAACCTAATCTAATCTAACCTAACCTAACTTAACCTGCCCTGCCTACCTTACCCCTAACCTCGTAGGCTCTTACCGTAGGCTGTCACCATGGACTGTCACAATACTCTCTCGCTACAGAATCTCACCCGTGATAGTAGGCTCTTACCATAGGCTCTCAGCATACTCTTTTTTTTGTTAGACTCTCACCTTCATACACGCTCAAGAGACGTGTGTGTGTGTGTTTGTGTGTTTGGACGCTACACGACTCATGACGTCGATGATTCATCTGGCGGACATTCTTGCCTTCAGGGCTTTCCGCCTTTATTGTATTCAATCTTTATTTTCTTGTATATTTTTCTAATATGATAATTATTAGAGTTTTTATTTATTTACATTTCATTTTTTAATTCAATCTTTATTTTCTTGTATATTTTTCTAATATGATAATTATTAGAGTTTTTATTTATTTACATTTCATTTTTTATTATTATAACTTATTATTGTTACCATTTTACTTGTTTGTTTATAATATTTTCATTTATTCATTTATGTAATATTTGTTTTTTCCATTGATTGTTGATTTTGTTTATTTATTTTGTTTATTTTTATTGATAGATTGATTTTTTTAATTAATTTGTTTATTTCATTTTGTATTATTTAATTTTATTTAGTTATACAAATATTTATTTTATTTATTTATTGTTGTGGTGGTGGCGTTCTATCGTTTCTTTCGAGCCTGGCGTCATATCCGCCCCCGAGCCGGGTGGGACAGGACGGGGCGCGGCGGACCTCGCCTCCGTGTACCCCCGCGCGGCCCAAGAGTCTTCCATAAGGCTTGACATTTCGTCCTCTTGATAACTGGACCATGATTGGACTTGAGGGGCTGTCTGCTGGCCGGTTTGCTTTGAGACAAGGATGATGAGGATGACATTTATTTGGTCGAATAAATGTTTGATGGAGTGATAGATGTTCGAATTGGGATGGTTTCCCGGTTCCGTTTGACGGGGGGAGGGGGAGAGGGGCGGGGCGCCGGCAATTGGAGATATCATCGGATGGAAATTAAATTTTGATCCAGTTTGGAGAAGTTTAAGGCTCTCGAAAACAAGTTTGTAATTATAGACAGCGAGTGGTAGTCCGTCTCTTCCTCACCACCCCACCCACTTACCCACTTTTTTTTTTTTTTTTTTTTTTTTTTTTTTGCGTACTTTAGTCCTCGTATGGGGAGCGTTGATAACAAGTTAAATTGTAGGTCGCTGATGAGGTCTTCGGAATGTTCGTTTGTGTTATGCATCTGGGGATCTCTTAAGGTCGACGTTGTTGTGCGACTCAAGGACGAGGTTGGTGGAGGCCTTTGTGTAGCAGTGGACTACTCCGTATGGTTGATGACTCTAACCACCATCTTCGATCCTTCACCACCACCACCACAGTCGTCACTACTACAACCACTACTATAACCGTCTACAACCATTATCATCTACAGCTATTACCACCACCACTTTCACCACAACATTCACCACTATCGTCTAACACCATCACCGATTCCACCGTCTACCACCATCATCATCTGCCACCACCACTGACACTACCACTCCCACCACTACCACCATCTTCCACCATCACCCTCTTGTACCATCATCATCTGCCACCACCACCGACACTACCACCACTATCACCATCTTCCACCATCACCATCCTGCACCATCATCATCTGCTACCACCACCGACACTACTACTACCACCACTATCACCGTCTTTCACCACTACCCCACCATCTACACTACCAACACCACTATAGTTACTACCTCCCACCAATGCTACCCCCCCCCTCCCGCTTTGACCACCAAAGCAATTAAGCTGACAGTCACGGAGCCCGGTGCCGTGGTGGAGCGAGAGGAGGCGGGTCTGGCTCGCCGACGTTCTTGTTCGACCGGGGGGTCGGGGTGGGTGGGGGGTGAAGGATTTGGCAGCGCCATTGTTCTATGGTCTCGTGGTCCTGACACGTGACGAGAATGGTCGTACTGCTGGCCGATCAGATATCCTGGGTTCGAATCTTTGGGTGGCGATGGTGATGGGAGCTTGTGTGGATGGTGATAGTATTGGGTGTGTCTCCGTGTTCGGTAGTGTCTTCTTGTTTGCATAGGATAGTAATGGTTATTGCGAGTTCGTGTAAGTGGTTATGTCTATGGCCTAGTTATCTGAATCATTTGGTGCTAGGAGGAATCTAGTTTCTGGCGATAGTGTTTTGTCACAATACCGATGGTGGTAAGATCGGTATGGTGAGGCTGGTGGAATGTGTGGTGCTTTGTCATGTAACTTAACATTACAGTGCTATGGTGTATGGCAAAGGTTGAAATGGTGAATAGTAAATATTGTAAATGATAGTGATGGCATTGTTCTGATATCATTATTATTGTTGTTATTATTATTATTATTATTATTATTATTATTATTATTACTTATTATTATCTCTGAGATGAAGTAAAACATCAGGTGTTAACTAGAATGAAGTTCTTAAAGCGAGCCACATGACTCAGAGACGGGCGGAGAGAGGAAAGAGGAGGGGGAAGTGAAATGGGGTGGGGAAAGCTGGACAAGAAAGTGCCAAGAAAATCAGGCGACCAAGGAGATGAGGAAGAAGTAATAAGTGAAATAGTCGTATGGAGTATGGAGGAGGAGGAGGAAAAAGAGGGGGAGAGGAGGGAAGAGATAAGATAAAAAGTGTCAGGAATGTCCACTGTAAGGAAGAAATGATGATGATTGGGCGTAGATTGGCTGTAGCTGTCGAAGAAATGATGAGGACGATTGGGATGGAGAGACGTTAATTGGCACGGCGTGGTGGGGGGAGTGGGGGCGGAGGCGAGTGGGGGGGAAGGGGGAGGGAGTAGGAGGGTAGATCGTTTTCCAAAACTGTACCAAATGATGTGGGGCCCCAACTATGCTAGGAAGCTGTCGGATGCATATATCATGCAAGAAACGGGTGAATATTGAAGTGTCCGTCTTTAGGCACTTCATTCTAGATAGCGCCAAACACGTGGGGTTTGTGACAAGAAGTTGTTGTCTGTGTTGGATTGATAGATCAGGTCTGTTGCTCCATCACTGGCTTGCAGGAGAAAGGCTCGAAGAGGTGGGAGTCAGCTGTATTAATAGATTGGATCTATTGATGTATCACTGGCTTGCAGGATGAGGGGGGTGGGAGTCTATTGTATTAATAGATCGGATCTGTTGCTGTATCATTGGGTTGCAGGAGGAAGGGGAGAGTGTTGTAGTAGTGCAGAATCTTTGGGAAGAGAATTTTATTGTATTAATAGATCGGGTTTGTTGCTGTATCGCTGGCTTGTAGGAGAAAGCAAGATTTAGGTTGTGACAAAAGGTGGAGGAAAATTATTCCATGTTGTTAAGAGACCTAAAGCGGCCCTATCTGGGAACCGAATGCCTGACATTAGGGGTGCACGCCCATGGGAAGAAGATGGGAAAGTTGGCTGGTGACTTTGTGTACTTTAGTCTACTTTGGTTTAATTATTTATTTTCTTTCTTTCAGGTAAATGATGGAGCAAGTGGACGTTCTCCTCGACGGGAGGGGTAAGAGTCGAATGGTCAGTAACTCTCTCTCTCTCTCTCTCTCTCTCTCTCTCTCTCTCTCTCTCTCTCTCTCTCTCTCTCTCTCTCTCTCTCTCTCTCTCTCTCTCTCTCTCTCTCTCTCTCACTCTCTCTCACTCACACACACACACACACACACACACACACACACACACACACACATACACACACACCTTTCGTCATCTTTCCTTTTTTTCTTTCTTTCGTTTTCCCCTTCTTCGTCCACGTCTTCTTGTTCGTCTTCCTTTTCTCTTCTCCGTCACCTTTTCCTCTACCTCTCCTCCATCCTCCTTCAGGGTCGTTCATTACTTATCCTAAAAGCATCTCGGCTGCCTTCTCCCCCCTCCCCGAACACCCCATGTTCTTCGCCTGACATCCCCCCCCCACACCTCTCCACCCCAACCCCATCTCCTTAACCCCTTCAATATAGTGACTCTCTCTCTCTCTCCCTCCCTCCCTCTCTCTCTCCCTACCTCTCTCTCTCTCTCTCTCTCTCTCTCTCTCTCTCTCTCTCTCTCTCTCTCTCTCTCTCTCTCTCTCTCACACACACACACACACACACACACACACACACACACACACACACACACACAATATTCTTTTAACAGCGAAACAAACTCCACTCTGGGAGTAGGGGAGGGGTCGTGGCCACGGGACTGAACGTGGGTCTGGATCGACCGAGACCCCATATCGTCCCGAGCCCGCCCCATCGCCCTCCACAGATGAATAAAATCGACTGACGCCAGGAAGACGCAATACCTAGGTAGTTTGCCACAGTGGTGAAGGAGTAGAATAAGTTATCACAAAATGCGATCTGTTCCTCGATTCGTTCTCTCCCTTCACCCCATCACCCGTCACCCGTCACCCCACCACCCATCACCCCATCACCCGTCACCCCATCTCCCCATCATCTACCAATCACGTACTCGCTCGGGGTGGATCCCGTTCATTAAGTAGATTTGAATCGAATCCGCAGGAGCAGTGGGCCCGCTAATGTACCACAAAGCCAAAGAGTGGCTGTGGCGGCTGCGTTGGCGGAGGGGGGGGGGATGTCCCCACACATCTGAATAAAGTCACCTGGCGGCATCCGAAACATATATAGTGAGTATTAGTGAAAGGAGACATATATATATATATATATATATATATATATATATATCAAGTATACGTACCAGCTTAACCACTAGCTGCAGGTGGACTTGATTCTCTGTAAAACCGAGAGTAGGAAGGCAGTTAGCAGTCGACTCAAATCCTGCGGGAGTTAGATTAACACCGAGGTTAAAAAATCTTATAGAGTCAGTAGCTTAGTCGGTAGAGCGACAGCTTTGCCTCCGCGCAAGTCTCGGTTCGAGTCCGGGGACAGCTGTCGGAATTATTTGATTGACATCGCCGTCATTGGCGATTATATTCAGATATATATGTGTGTATATATATATATATATATATATATATATGTGTATGTATATATATATAATATATATATGTTGCAGGAGTAACATGGCAGAGGTTTGGTCTTAACGGTTTAATACGGACTGATTGGTCTGAGTGCTCGTGGGGCTGATCCGTCTGTACAGATCTTGATTAGAAGGATTGGAGAGATTAGGGATTAGGGAGGAAAGGGTTCACGAGATGTAACGTCGTGGACAAAACTCCTGACCCACCTTTTAGATTTTGTTATGCAGAGATAATTGACGAATATTTTATTTATTTTTCTGCGGATGGAAATGGATGTATTCTAAGGTCAAAAATCTATCAATAAATAATAGTAATGATATTGATAACGATGATGATAATAAGATAATAATAGTAATGTTAATAATAAAAACCTTAGGATGTTTCAGGACTTTCGTCATTGACTGTACCAACAACTCCTTCAGTGCCGTGTCTCATTATATAGATGATCCTGTCATGGAGGCAGACCCGCACACTTTTGAATAAAATCGCCTGGCGACAGCTGCGAGAAGTTATACATAGTGAAAGAGTAACAGCGACAGAAAGTGGGGAGCGAACGCCACGAGACGCTTGGCTTCGGCCCAAAACCTACACCTTTGCCCTGCGTGCACGGACAGAGGTGCATCGGACTCGTTAGTTGATCTGATCCTTCGTCGACTAAAGCCCTTACGCTCGTTTGACACGTATCGACTTTTAGCCGTGCGCCGTCCATGACACGACGTCGTGCTCTCAAATAACTGTTGGTGTCTATGGACACTTTCACATCTCACAACAACTTCCACGTGTAAAAGCGTCCATAGACACCCATGATTATTTAAGAGCACGACGTCGTGTCGACGACGCACGGCGAAAAGTCGCTCCGTGTGAAATGAGCCTAAAAGAATTGACCCTCTTGCCCTATCTTTCCCCCTCCCATCACCCCCTCGGTCCTCTCCCCAAACCTGTTATGATAAATATTAATTAACTCCGAGTGTCTTCTCGGTAGGAATCATGACCGCCCCCCATTCGCCCTGATGACATATCTCCCCCCCGCCCGATAAAGGGATCTAGGTTCGTAAAGGGAGTCACCGTATCGGATGAGTCATTTTATACTGACTCCCCCTTCTCCCTAAGGTGAATGGAATCGTCACCAGGAAGAGAAGGCTTAAATCGTGCCACAGAAACGAAGATATAAAGAAAAATGTTTGATTTAACAAAAGCGCCAGGGGTCTGGAAGGACATCACATATCTCTGCCACTTGTCCATGGGAAAGCCGTCTTATCTGGAGTGCCGTGGAGCATTGTACAGATGATCCTGTTTGCAGACGTTGGATGGTTGTATTGTTCAAGTGAACGGATGGGCCCCAGTCTGAGCGACGCCGCGATCGACCGAGACCCCTGCGTCATTATTAGACAAAAGGTGGAGAAATGAGAGAAGTTTGCAGGAGTGACGTGGCAGATGTTGGCATGGTCATGAGACTCGTGGAAGAGGTTGGGAGAGGCTTTTGATTATCATGGGACACAAAGTAGTTGATGAATTGGTTGATTGGGCTTTTTCGCAGTTTAAGTAGGGAATGAAGGGTTCTTTCGGATGAATAAAATCGCCTGACGGCAGACAGAACGGGTATGTAAGTCTTACAGTAGCAGTAAAATGGGTGAGACTTGGAATACTGAGGCTCACTCCCAGTAGGAGACTAAGTTACCTGGACACTGGATAGCTGTGGCCGAGCTTCTGGACGCCGTTAATGAAGATGTGACCAAAACTCCCAGACACGTTAATGAGTACTTGACCACGACTACCGAACATTAACGGGAAGGGAGAGCACCGTGGGTTCTGGAATTTTGACCGGGAACTGACGAGATCCTGGCTAGTGGTCGCCGTTTCCATCTCTGAGGCGAACAAGGCGGTTAGCGCTGGTGGTGAGGCTCAGAGGGCTCAAGTTGGGCTGACAGTGGGAAGCGCACCAGAGGTGGGTGTTAGTCATTTGACCAAAGTTTTACCTCGTTAAGTTTCTCTTTCCAGTGTGGTTACTCAGGTATTATGAACAAATTACTAATGTTGCTTATTGTGTAATTGTAAAAATGATGGTGAAAGGGGAGCGAATGTAGGTGAAGCATGAAAATGGAGAGGAGGGTGAGGAAGAAGACGAGGAAGGAGGCAAAGGTGTAGTAGGGAGTGCAAAGGAGAGAATGGGGGAAGGGTGTAGGAGGCGATGGGTGGAGGAAGACGCTGGTAATTGGCAAAGGGTGTCCAGCAGCGAAGGGGGCGTTTCCTCTGCCTCTCTCCCAATGACCTACTGTCATTTTTTCCCGATTACCCGCCGCCACATGTGTCCTTCGTCCTGTCATCCCATGACCGCCCTGTCACTTGGCCGTCCCTCCTGCCGGCCTGTCGACCTCTTCATAGGTCCCTTGATTTATCCGTCCCTATTCCCTTTCTGTCTTAGCCCATGTTCGAGGGTCGCCCGCGTCCAGCATGCCCCTTGTGGTGATAGATTAATTATTGTAGCATCGAGCGATCCTGACAGGGCGTAAACATACGTACATGCGATGCCTTACGTATACGAGCATCCATTGTTGTCCTCCTCGGGATCTGAACTGGAAGTCTCTCGCGACTGAAACGAGCGCGTTGCCACTGAACCGTCCTGGGCTTCATCTCACGTGGCGTTCACTCAATGACCCATACAACCATATTTTAAGTCATAATATAGGGCTTAAACGCATAATTTCCTGCCCGCACGGCTTCCAGATGTGTGTGTGTGTGTGTGTGTGTGGCGGGGTGACTTCGCTCTCCCCCTCCCCCTAACGGTTAGGGACTAACCAATACGTGATTTGTGTGTGTATATATATATATATATATATATATATACTGTATATATATATATATATATATATATATATATATATATATATATATATATATATATTATATAATATATATATATATATATAATGTTAATATCCTGTACCTACCGAATAGGTCACATACATCAGAATGAAATGGTTTGGCGGCAGTTGGATTATAAGCGTAAATGACTACTCAGTATGGAAAGGATTGTGTACGTCTATTATTTTGCCTCTAGCTTTGTTGTAGATTGGAAAAAACTTGTCATTTCATATATATGTGTGTAATATATATATATATATATGTATATATATATGTATATATATATGATGCGCAAAGATTTCTGTATTGTTAATTGGAGGGTGCTATAAAACAATAAAGCCCCTCTGTTGTTGTATACAGTATATACCTCTCCAGTGTTACTTAATCTCCAGCATTTTTTACTCGTTTTTTTAAGGTGGGTGGGTTATAAAAGGATCAGGTCCTTGGTCTTAATCCCCCGTAAACCTGATTCCACTGCAGCGATAACCATCTGCCTGTCCCTTCGAATCGAGAACGAATGGAAGGTTGACCCGTATCTCCCTTGTATCAGCGCCGTGAAGAGACGGCACCCCCCCCCCCAACCCCGAACCCCACCCCACCCACCACGCTCACTGAGAATAGAAGCGCTGGTCTCTCTCTCTCTCTCTCTCTCTCTCTCTCTCTCTCTCTCTCTCTCTCTCTCTCTCTCTCTCTCTCTCTCTCTTTTCCTGCCACGGAGACGAATAGAATCGCCTGACGCCAGTTTGGGTATGAGTAAGAGGGCTGTCAGGTATGGATGGATTGAGTTGAGTCTAGCGAAGGGTTCATTACGGTCTTGGACTTCGTGTTGGACTCGTGATCGACAGATGTTACTCTCCCGGATGAGAGCTCAGAGCTCCCAGAAGTATACGGCCCGATCTATGGGTAACGCTATGACCGTACACACACTCACACTTGCACGTGAACACACACACACACACACACACACACACACACACACACACACACACACACACACACACAAAAAAAAAAAAGCAACAGCAACCTGCTCCAAAGTTGGAGTGTCATGTCGCATTGGTGCGATGCTGAAATTTTCAGCCCTAGGCGGGACTCGAACTCGGATCGCTGAATAGTCGAGAGCGGTACCATAACACCGTTGAGCCGTGTGCCACGTGTTATTTGAATAGAATCGACTGGCGGCAGAAGGAATCAAAGGAAAAGTACTACCACGAATGGAAGGGGCATGAAGTAAGTCGCTCACAGAAGTCATGTCCTCGAGTGTATTCATGCAGGTGAGACTTCCTGTGCCAACGCCCCCGCCCCTCTCTCTCTCTCTCTCTCTCTCTCTCTCTCTCTCTCTCTCTCTCTCTCTCTCTCTCTCTCTCTCTCTCTCTCTCTCTCTCTTTACGACGGAGATAGCCAGAAAAATGTATACAATGACAATTGCCGTAGTAAAAGGGCTGTTGTGATTTTATTCTAAATGTTAATAAATACAAACCAACCTTATGGCAACGTCAGTGAAGAAAATCTCTCCGCCAAGTTAAGATGAACGAGAGCGTACAATGGCGTAACAGTGGTGGTCCCTGGGCCAGTCCAATTCGTTTCAGATAAAGACCAAAGTTATGGCCCATGCGAGTGCATAAGCGGGAAGTGGAAGCGCCTACGCTGACTCGGTGTAAAAGTCGAGTTCGGGTCGTCTGGCTTTAGTGACTTCGTGAAAGACTTGCAGACTCTCCTGAAGACCACTTTTGCTCAATGGCCCACCGACGCGACGCGAGCATGCGTCGTATAGTTGGGAGAGAAGTTCGTCGACGGTGTGTTTTGGTTGTAGTTGCATTCACACACACACACACACACACACACACACACACACACACACACACACACACACACACACACACGAATCCCGCCTAGGGCTGAAATAATTTCAGTATCACTGCGCTCCGTGTTGTTACTCCAACTCTCGTGGGCGGGGAGTTGTGTGTGCGTGTAAGGTCAGAGCATTACCCATAGATCGGTCATATACGAGCTCTGAGCTCTCTTCCGGGAGGGAAATAGTTGTCGATCACGAGTCCAACAAGTGATCCAAAGACTCATAGTGAATCACACACACACACAATGTTGTAAATTCTTTCTTTTTACAACATTGGTGAAGGAAAACTTCGTCTGTGTAAATTTAGTTTTATTGGGATAATCGCTTACCCAATACACACACTTCACTTAATTTAGAATAGTAAGGCTCGTCTAAGATAGGTTGTTGCGTTGCCTGCCAGAGCTCTTCTGCTGGGCATCTCCAAGCTTTCGTAAGCATAGCTTCTGACCTCTCATGACGAAAATGTGAACTACAGCGTTACTAGAAAATCTACCCATTCCAATTAATTTCACATAGTTTTAACAATTGAGGAGGAGGAAATATTTAGATTTATTGTATTTATTATCCAGGTTCGTAAAAGTGAGTTTCGTTTTAAACTTTAATTTACATAAAACCCTTTTGTAACAAAATTTGATCACAGTTTAAGTATTAAATTTAATATAACCTAAAACCAGAAGACAAGAAAAATCACGTGAGAGAAAATACCCCCCCCCACAAAAAACAAAAAACAAAAAAAAAAACACTTGTGTAAAAACTCAGTGGGAGAAGACAAAGATCACGCACGGGAAGCTTAAAAGCGATAAAAGCCTATGAGACACACCAACATCAAAAACCCAAAAGGTGACCGACAAATCTAAACACAAACTCCGCAACAATACATGGACGTAATGGGAAAAAACAAAAGGTGGAGGAAACAGAATAAAAGGGTCACCCACGGGAATGGAATTGACAAAAGCCCTTAGGACACGCCAATTCAAGAAAAAATAATGAACCCACAATCCTAACAAAACCTCGCACCATACACAGGACGAAATTGGAAAAACAAAAGGTGGAGGAAAGAGATTAAAAGGGTCACCCTCGGGAATAGAATTACACAAAAGCCCAAAGACACGCCAATACAAAAAAAAAAAAAAAAAAAGGATGAACCCACAATCCTAACAAAACCTCACACCAGACATAGAATGTATTTCCTATAAAAACCCACTTACGTGTTTTTAAAACCTTAGGCTGATACTACATACCTTGTGGGCAAAACGTCTCCGCAAGGAGACAGAACGGCCGGGTCTCGACTCGTCGAGATGAGGAAGAAGCAAGCGAGAGATTTTTTTTTTTTTTTTTTTATCTATTTTATTTTATTTTATTTTATTTTATTTGTGCTTGTATTGAGTCCCAGTGGCCTCCGCCAATTAAAGGACTGTCTTTTGGTTAAGATATGTCTTGTAGCTTGCCAAGCGAGAGAGGTTTGACCCTCTCTTTTAAAGGGCTCGCCAGAGGCCGAAAAGGACAAAAAGGAAGTTTTTTCCTATCCCACTTTGAACAATAGCAAAGTAGTCTAACCACTGACATAACATTAAATTACACACACAAGAATATTATGCGCGTAACAATAAAACCTTAATACAAACACAAAAAGTAAAAAGGACAAAAAATAATCAACTGGCAACTCGACATGCGCGAAACACGTGTCCAGCCATTCTGCCGGCGATTGAATATATTACCATACGAAATACCATTTAAATACAATTAAAATATTCTTAATACAAAGATTCGAGTGCGGCGTACTTACTGACAAATGGTAACAGAGATATACAAAAACCAGTTGTTGGAAATCTGGTTACATCACATAAAATAAAAATTGTAAAATACAAAGAAAAAGAAATATAACCAAAAATACAACTTGGCAAATCTGCGCCCCGATGCTAACGTTCACGGCTACGTGACCTGAGGGCAAGGGCATTAACAATAGACGCCGCTGATCTGACCCTGCGTGCTAGCCAACAACTTAAGACCACCACGAGAAAGAAAGAAAACACGTGGACATTGGATACGTGACACAATATATTCCTACCAACATTATAAACGAAAACTAATTAAATTAACACAATGAAAATAATCTAAGAATGTTGATATTGACATCCTAATTGTTTCTATGAATGTATTTGTTTACCATGACACATTAATGTCTGGAGGCGTACCCTAGCGACTAAGAAAACAGTTGTGTTTTGACATACGCAGTGTGCATGTAAATGAATACGCGGGCACAATAAAAACGCAACACACAGACACACACACTAACACACAGACACACACACAAACACATACCAGTGCACAGACACACACGCGCGCGCGCACACACACACACACACACACACACACACACACACACACACACACACACACACACACACACACACAAACACACACACACACACATACACAGGCACATACACACACACTCCAATACACAAAATACACGCACACACACACACAAGCACACACCAATACACAGATACACGCACACACACACACACACACACACACACACACACACACACACACACACACACACACACACACACACACAGAGGCACGGGTGATATTAATAATGTGTATAATACAAATTCTTTCATGAGTCGT
This sequence comes from Oratosquilla oratoria, assembly GCF_046742065.1. NCBI lineage: Eukaryota > Metazoa > Arthropoda > Malacostraca > Stomatopoda > Squillidae > Oratosquilla > Oratosquilla oratoria. The sequence goes on along the minus strand of NC_134777.1, from coordinate 103,124,503 downwards.
AAAACAATAATTTCCACACCAAAAGGTTAGAGGGTTGCATTAGTCTACACTTGTGGCGTCACAACGACGTTGATGACGACCCCACGGGCCTCGTGTCCAGTATTCGCAACACATAATTTGAACAAAAATACATATTTACAACGTTTACAGCATCCGTAACGTTTACAATACTTGAAAAATTACACAACATTTACAATTTACAGAAATCCCGTTGACAACATGTGCAACAATTAGATTTACAACACATTTACATCGCTTTAGATATTTCCATTTGCAATATAGGAGGGATTGCCGAATGGGGATGGGATGGGTCCAGGATGGGTGTGTCCTTTGACACGGCCACCCCTCATATAAAGGGGAAAGGGCCCTTTCGTGTCTATGCATATGTACAACATTTACAACAGTTGTAAATAAGAACCAGTTCCTTTGATTTACAAGTCTGCGGTTTCAACCCATAGACGATGGTGAGTTCCCTCGTGTATTTTTTATAGATGTTGCCAGATAATTTTATACAGTTTAAGGGGGGATCTATCGCTTCAAGTTTTAGCCTATGAAGGATGACTGAATTTCCAATTGCGAATAAAAAGTAGAATAAAATTGATAATAATAGTATTGATAATAATTATTATTATTAATCCCGTAACTGAGGTGTTGTGTGATTTGCTATTTTCAACTGAATAAAATCGCTTGGCCTATTGGGTGCTATATGCATGTACGTGGATACATACATACACACACGCACACACACACACACACACACGCACGCACATATGTATGCATGCATGCATACATACACATATACATACATAATCACACGCAAATGGTCTTTTCCCACATATGAGGGGGGTGGCCGGGTCAGATCTCCTCCCCATCCCGCACCCATCCCACACCCATCGCTCACCTTTCCATCACCCTTTCCAGCACCCTTTCCACCTTAGCACCTTTGACCAAGAAGTCCTGTAGCTTTTAACTAAGGTTGCCGCTTGGCTATCTTATTCCCCTGTGGTGAGAAGCCTTTAACTTGATGACGATTATGAGCTGATCATCAGCTGATCACAGGGATGACGGGGACCCCCGATTACAAGGTCGACCTCGAAAGGAGGGGAAGGTACTTTTTAAGCCCATCATCAGCAGATTACGAGATTATCAGGGGCGTGGCCTCCCCCACCCCCTTTTTTTCCTCCCCCCCCCCGTTTTTTCTGGGAAGGGAGGAGGGCGATAATCTGCTGACTATGTGGTTATTGATATGCTTGTACAGGTTTTCAAAAGCATCTTTCTTCACGTTCTGTGTGTGTGTGTGTGCGCGCGTGCGCGCCTCTACCGTTTTGTAATATACACTATGAACTATGCTCGTGGGGTACTGTCTCCTTGCCTTCATTGGTCAAACTTAAATTTGAATTCGATTTTGTTAGTTGATTTGTAATTTTTTTTTATTATTATTGCTATTCCACTATATGGAACTTGAATCTCATAAATTTTTTGGACACTTTTTGTAAGTTGATTTGGATATATTATGATATATATAAAGTCATGACCATGGTGTACTCTGAAAAAAATTGAAGAGTTGTTTCAGTAGATCTGAGGGAAACCACAGAGGTCTATTGACAGGCCACACCAGTTAACTATAATTTTTATAAGCTGGTACAAACGTTCATATTATACACTGGCAATTCATTGATATTTTAGAGTCAATCAATCCGTTGCCCCAAGTGTCTCTTGCAGGAGAGCAGCAGCTCCCAGGCAATAGCCACCTTATTGACCCATAGTTCACTCAAGGAAGAGATATCGTATATGTTTTACAATTAATGCAAATAGTAGAATATGCATTTATTCAAATAATTGCTGTGAGGCGGTGGCAGGAGGGCGCTGGGTTGCAGAGACGAATTACAAGTCTGAAGTACTCACTTTTATGAAATGGTTGCAGTCCGGTGCCGTATTCCTTATGTGGCGCTATCAGCTACCAGGGAAGTGGTGACCTCGCCAGGATCGAGACGCACGACAAAGGCGGGTCTTCCGTCAGCGTCATAAACAAATCCTGATCATCGTAATCTCGTAGGACCTCGGGGTCTTTATTGCGGCCCCTAAAACCTCAAAGGACATGAGCCAGGGCCCTTATCTTGGAGTAAGATCTTCCGTGGCTGTGCGTTCGGGTTGTCAGTACAAGTCTGTTTACATTCATCCGGACAGATAAAACTTGGCATTTCGTGCTGTAAATCAATTAAGTTTTATGGAGGTGGGCTGCTGGGCGGATGGAGGAGGGCGCCGAGGACGAGAGTGGAGGAGGTGTGGAGGTGGGGTTGTGTAAGTGTGTGTGTGTGGGGGGGGGAGGGGGTAGACATGATAAATTTTATTTCTGATTGTTGTCACCAGTTGTCTGGTGGCACACTCGTGGAGTCGTCGGAAACGTGCAGGTGTCTTATCTTCCTGGTCGCGGGTTCGAGTCCCGCACTCACTTCTCTCCGATTCCCGGCAGTGGCTTTTGTTACCGGCCCCAACAACTCAAGTGTATAGGGCAAAGGTGACGGCTTCGACCGCAACTACTCAGCACCTAACATGTGCTCCTCACTTTCTGACTGGTCCCGTCTAAACAATTCCAAACCGTCTCTATTCACCTCTTCCAGCTGGTTTCCCTCAGTTGAATTAAATCGCCTGGCGGCAGCCAGAACGAGTGTATACAAGTTGCCAGTAGGATTAAAAGTGCATCTGCATTTCGTCAACGATAATCAGCGTTTCTATCCTAGGTGACAAGAACCCGCTCAAGAGGTCGAGTCTTAGAGGTGATCAAGGAGAGATTTAAGGAGGGACAATCGCAGAAAGGAGGAATAGTGGATATTAAAGGGGACAGCATATGTATCGAGTGATCAATCCTGCATGACTCGGGTCCGCATGGGTGTCCCAAAATCAACTGTAGATGGGAATGAATGAAAGGATTAATAGACCCAGCTGAGGCAGATAGTAGACGACTATTCATCTGAAAGGTGGATGGATAGTAGGAAAGGATACTGTAAATGTTTGTAAGGGAGAGAGAGAGAGTGTGTGGTTATGCTTGCCACGCGATGGCCTTGTGGATAGGAAGTGATAGTGACGGTTGTGGTGAAATAAACGAGTTTGGAGGAGTCGGGACTGGCAAATAATTGCTTTCGAGTTGTGGGAATGAGATTAGGGAATGGGACTGAGAGAGAGAGAGAGAGAGAGAGGGTGCAAGTAAATACGACAGGATGCTCTGGAGGAGGAGGAGGAGGAAGGGTGGAGAGTTCCATGATTATGGGAATTGGTACCTGGAACCTTCGCAGTCCTACATGGCATTGTCCTAGTTCTACTTGGAATGTCCCTAGTTCTACTTGAAGTGGCCCTAGTCCTATTTGGAACAGCCCTATTCCTTCACGAGTCGCACGTCTCTAACCTGCCACGTCACTCGTGCAAACTTTTCTGCCTCTTTCCCGCACGTGTCCCTCTTTGTCTTGCAATACACTCAAGCTACCTGTCGTCTTCCCCTTCTGACGAATTGATCCGCTCTCTTCCACTTCTGATTCTTTATTGCCCTACACCTTTCACTCCACTCTTTCCCAGACGGCTCTCTTTGTGCCAGTGGAAAGATTATTACAAGGAATAACGCTGGAAGAATGGGAAACTGGAAGAGGAAGCTTGGACAAGGTAGAAGTATTTGCTGGGAGAACCTTTGAAGGATAGAAAGGTAGGAAGAGGCTGGGCAAGACACAGATCATTGCTGGGAATAACGCTGAAAGACAGGAAAGCAGGAAGAGAAAGCACGGGCAAGGTAGAGGTCTTTGGTGTGAATAACGTTGGAAGATGGTAAGACGGGAGTAAGAAATCAAGACGAGATTTTGCTGGAAGAGGACTCCATTCAGAGTGAAAGATTACCAAACGTAACATGGACGAAATACGCCAAAGGTGCTGGAGTAATGTGACCTCTTCGATAAAAAAAAGTTTTGCGTCGTTTAAGGTTGGCGATGGTCCCCGAGGGCATCAATCGGGTCGTTAAGCGTTTCGGGGTCACCAAAAGAGGGTCGTTGCTCCTTTTTAGGTCAGCTCCGTAGGGCTTCGTAGGGTTTCTTTGGTCTGTGTACATTTTTCAAGGTCTGTGTAATAGGTAGAGGTAAAGGGTACCATGTTCCTATATTATCATTATTATGACTATTACTATTATTATCATCATCATCATCATTTTATAAGGGGCTCTCTCGTGTCGTTTCTTCGGGATCTTTTGTTAGATCGAGCATCAGTCAGTCTGTCTGCTTGGTGTCTGTCTGTTACTGTCTGTGTCTGTCCGGGGACTGACCAAAGCTATCAGACGACCGCAGCGGACAACGAGACTCGTTTACCGAGCTTCCTCGCTGGCCGTGTCCCCTTCTCCCCCCCTTCCCCCTCTCCCCCTCTCCCCCTCTCCCCCCTTCCCCCTTTCCCTTCCTCCCCTCTCCCTTCCCCCCATCTCCCCCCTTCGTTGTGTGCGGTTGCTTGTTAACTGAGGAGGAGGTGGGGGGGGGTGCTCGTCGAAGACTTCGGGGCAGGTAGGGGATAGTGGCGGTGGTGATGATGGTGATGGTGGTAGTGGTGGTGATTATGGTTTGAAGTGTAGGAGGAAGAGAGAGAGAGAGAGGAGTGGTGGAGGAGGAGGAGGAGAAAGAGGGAGTAGGGATGGTGGATACGCCCATTGGCCTGATGGGAGAGAACGAAAATGTGAGACGGAAGAGATCAAGTGATCATTTTGGGACCGGAGTAATGGGGAAGGTAGATTGACCACATGTAATGGTTGTGCCTTGGGAAATGGAAAAAGCTAACAGACAATTAAGAGAAGTTTGCAAGAGTAGCGTGGGAGACTTTAGAATTGCCATGAGTCATAGCTTAGGAGAAACCTTTGTTCACCATTGAACGAAAACAATTTTTTTCATTAATTGGTGGTGAACAACGGCACTGAACACTAGATTTGAAAACTTGAACAAGAGTTGGAGATGTATTGGAAGATGAAAGAGAGAGCGTGGGGGAGATGTGGTGTGACGTCACGTGGAGGAGGTCGGAAGCGGTCAAATGCGTTAGTAATGAATGAAACTCGAGGGAGGGGGAGGCCAGGAGAGGGTGAGGGTGAGAGTGGGAGGGGGTCAAAAGTTCCGAGTTCAGACCCAGAAGGGATTCAGAAAATGGAGGTTGCGGTGACGGTGAGGGTTGGGAGGAGGGGGAACAGGCTGGTGCAAAAGTTTTGACAAGCAAATAGAAAGGAAAGCTGTTGAGGGGGAAACGAGCATAGGGAGGGGATGAGGGGAGTGGCGGCGGGGTGGGTTGGCGTTCGGTGAGCAGAAGAACAAGGAAATGAACTTGTTAAGATGTTATTAGTATGTTATTAACATTTTGTTTAACACGTTATTAAGATGGACGATGTGGTAGGTCGAGGCTTTTGTGATAGAGTTAGGATACCAAAGGGAGTGTTAAGCCCAGGATAGCGTTTCTTCCTCAAACTGCGCTGCACAGTTGGCAAGATTTCCACGTGGTTTACATTCGTGTGATGAAACCATGTATGGTCATAAGAGTACTGTACAGATATTGTCAGGACAAGTGGTACAAAGGTTACAGGAAACGGAAGAATTTTTAGCCCTTTGTCCTCGCATTTCGACGCGAACGCCGCCACGTCATCCCCCATTATTACGCGAGCGGATGGTCCACGCGGAAATCTTGCCAAGTTCGTGTTCGTGAACATGGTCCACTTCCTGAATACTTCAGGCGGGTCGACGGCATCCCCCCGGAAGCGCCCCCTCGTTCCTCCCTCTTGACCAGTTGGAAAGAGGAGGCTGGTGAATGTTTCTCTCTCTCTCTCTTTCTCTTTCTCTCTCTCTCACACCTCTCCTTCCCTCTCTCCTCCCCTCTCTCCTTCCCTCTCTCTCCTTTTCCCCACTCTTTCTCTCTTCTCCTCTCACTAGCTCTCTTGCTGAGGGATCTCCGTAGTTGAATAGAATCTCTTGATAGCAACAATAACGAATACTAAGATAAAATGCAGTGGAAGTTGAAGAACTCGTGCCAGGAGCCACTTGACTGCGGCCGACAAGGCCCTCACCTTTGCCCTATGTGTTAGGATTTCTTGGACAAATAGAGGTCGCCGGTAGCTGTTGGGCTGGAACGATCAAAACTGACCTGCCAGAGAGAGAGAGAGAGAGAGAGAGAGAGAGAGAGAGAGAGAGAGAGAGAAAGAAACTCAAAGGGATGGAGAGGGAAGAGAGACCGAAAGGGAGATATAGAAGAGAATAAAGAGTAACACAAAGGGGGGTGGAGAGAGAGAGAGAGAGATAGAGAAAGAGAAAGAGTAACACAAAGGGGGGGATGAGAGAGAGAGAGAGAGAGAAAGGAATGGAGAGAGGGGAGAGAGACCGAGAGGGAGATATAGAAGGGAGTAGAGAAAAAGAGAAACACAAAGGGGGAGAAGAAAGACGGAGAGGATATAGACCAGGGAGAAGAGAGAGTTAAACAAACAAATAATTGGAGGAAGAAGGAGGAGAGATGCCGAGAGGGAGTCAGAAAGAGAGAGAATGAAAGTGTTGCTTTTGTCAATGTTGCACCTTCGTCGCCCATTGTCCGTCGATGAATTGCTGCTCGGGCACATTTGTTGCGGCCGTGAGGTTGACGACTGCCTCCTCGGGATTCTCCGAACGGTGCCGTCAATCAGCCTCACGGCGGGCGTCATTGCCCGGTAAGAGTCGGAGAGTAATTAGGAGTTACCTTCTGTGTCGACTATGTTCGATAGTTAACGGGTTTGAAGGGGGTTTTGGAGGGGTTATCTAAGTGTAATTTACAGGGAAAGCTGTTGCATTTCACGAGGAGATTGGTCATTGCCCAACCCTTTTTCTCCCTCACTCCCTCTTTGTCAAACTTACCTTTAAGGTCTCCTGTATTTAGATTGGACTGTTTCCTTTCTTAAAGTGATCCAAAAGGACTTTAATGGCGTCATTCTTCCCTCCCCCCATAAAAAGAGAGAGGGAGAGAGACAGAGAGGTGTTCACTGTCAATTTCGTGGGCCCTTTTATTGTTCTGAATACAGCGATCATGTCGCCTCTCTTACTTCTTTCTTCTTCTCGTCAGGGGAGGTCCAGTTTTTCTAACCTTTCCTTGTACGATCTGTCTGTTAGGCTGGCGACCATTTTGGTTGTTCTACTTGTTCTGTCGATCATATTTGTCCCCCTTTTTTTGTGGGGTGGGGAAACCTCACCATTGCTGCATATTTCACTCAGGGTCCCCCCCCCCCGGGGGGGGTGTGGTTTTTTTTTTTTTTTTTTTTTTTTTTTTTTTTTTTTTTTTTTTTTTTTTTTTTTTTTTTTTTTTTTTTTTTTTTTTTTTTGGCCATCAAGTGAAACGCCATCTTTATCCCCCAATAATAATAATGATAATAATAATAGTCTGTTTATCGGGAGGACCATTATGTTTTATTTCCCATCAAGTAAAACATGGATGGCCTTTTTTGTGTACTTGCCTATTCCTAATACCTCCCAATAATTTCCATTAGCATTGGAAGTCACTTTCCATTTTGAGCACCAGGTGTAAATTAAATGTTATGGGTGGGTGTGACTGCTCGTTGTTTAATTTGGTGTCAAGACCACCATCATCACCCTATTTGTCACCAGTACTAAATATTTGGCACCATTGCTAGACGTTTGGTACCATTGTTGGATGTTTGGCACCATTGCTAGGTGTTTGGGCACCATTGATGTTTGGCACCATTGTTGGATGTTTGGTACCATTGCTAGATGTTTGGCACCATTGCTAGATGTTTGCCACCATTGCTTGATGTTTGCCTCCATTGCTAGATGTTTGGCACCATTGCTAGATGTTTGGCACCATTGCTAAATGCTTGGTACCATTGCTAGATGTTTGGCACTATTGTTGGATGTTTGGCACCATTGTTGGATGTTTGGCACCATTGCTAGATGTTTGGCACCATTGCCAGATGTTTGCCATCATTGCTAGATGTTTGCCATCATTGCTAGATGTTTGCCACCATTGCTAGATGTTTGCCACCATTGCTAGGTGTTTGGCACCATTGCTAGATGTTTGGGACCATTGTTGGCTTCTCATTATGAATTCAACAGCCTTACAAGGCCTCACCATTTTCGCACCTTCATCAACACCTCCTGAACTACCTCCACTTCTGCCCCCTCTGCTCTGCCTCCACTTCCACCACTTCCTGCACTTCCACATCCACTTGCACTTTAATCTCCATATCCACAACTACTTCCACTTACACTTCCACCTCCACTTCCACCTCCATCCCCATTTCCACCTCCATCTCCACTTGCACCTCCACTTGCACCTCCTTACACTTCCATGTCCACTTGCACCTCCATCCCCATTTCCACTTGCACCTCCACTTACACTTCCACTTGCACCTCCTTACACTTCCACGTCCACTTGCACCTCCATCTCCACTTCCACCTCAACCTGCACTTACACCCCTACCTCCACTTACACCTCAACCTGCACTCCACCTTCACTTCCACCTCCACTTCAATTTCCACTTTTATTTCCATTTTCACTTCCACTTCCATCTCCACTTCCATCTCCACCTCCACTTCTACCCCCAGCTGCATTTCAACCTGCACTTGTACATCCACCTGCACTCCACCTTCACTCCCACTTCCACTTCCACCCGGGTCCACCTTGGTGACAGGGCAGCATCTGGAGCAGGACCTCCTCCTCTTCTCGCGTCCACAGGAAAGAAGAGGAAGAAGATGATGATGATGGTGATGATGATGATGACGATGCTCTAGGAGTTGTTATAATAACAAGCCAGAAGGGTAGTAATTACAAACACGCGAGTTCTTCGGGGGTCTTGTTTTGTGTACATTCCAATTAAACTCTTTACACCCGTGGGGTCCCGTGTAATTGAAAGGTAGCGGAACCCAACGCCCCCCTAAGTGATGATAACTTGCGGGGTCCTCGCTCTTTGATGCCCCCCGGAAGGTTGGGGGGGTCTTCATAATAGGGGTCATTTAGGGGGGAATGGGGGGTAAAATTAAGGCAAGGGGAGTGTTTAGGGGAGGATGCGTGTCATGGTTCCAGGCTGGGTAGTTATATTCGTTTCATCTTGTTTTAGGTGGACCCGGAGAAGTTTGCATGAGTGGCGTGGCAGAGAAAGGGGGGGCACAGTTGTGCGATTCATGGTTCCAGGCTGGGTAGTTATATTCGCTCGCGTTTTTATCTTGTTTTAGGTGGGCTCGGTGAAGTTTGCAGGAGTTGCGTGGCAGAGGGAGGAAGCACAGTTGTGCGATGCGTGGATAGATTGGGACTGGCCATCGTTTATCAGTGGATTCTAAATGGCTGGTATGGATTGACAGTTGACGCAAGGGATTGACAGATGTTACGGAAATTAAAGGGGATGGAGGAGGGCGTTGTTGCTATGGACTGACTTTCCCCAGCGCTTCTATCCGTGTGGACAATCTCGCGTTGGTGTTGCGCGTTATAGTGGACAATCATAACACATTAGGGAGCCTCTCTTGGCTTAATAAAATCGCCTGACGGCAGCGATGATAATATTTGAGGGGATCAAATCACGACCAAGGTACGGTCTCCTCCCCCTCTGTGTTGTTAATAGAATCACCAGCCGGCAGCCAGAATAATACATAAGCTGCTGTCTCCCAACCTGTGGTCAACATGTTAAAGTTGTATAAATGGGTTGACCATAGGTGATGGATGTGTGTATGGAGGGAGGAATGGATGGGGATGGAGATGGGGAGGTAGTGGAAGGATGCAGAGAGGGAGGTAGGGGAGGGATGGTAAAGGTAGGGAAGGATGGATGGAGGGAGGGAGGGATGGATGATCGATTTGTGTTTGGAGAGTGTGCACGTGTCCCCGTATCCGTACCCCCCCCTCCCGTCCCTTTCCCCCCGGTACCTGTCCCCTGGTCCTTGTTCCCAGGTCCCTGTCTCCTGGTCGCTGTCCCCACTGTTCCTGGCCCCCTGGTCCCTGTCCCCAGGTCCCTGTCTCCTGGTCTTTGTCCCCACTGTTTCTGTCCCCAGGTCCCTGTCCCCACTGTTCCTGGTCCATGTCCCCTGGTCTGTCCCCACTGTTCCTATCCCCTGGTCTCTGTCCCCCGGTCCCTGTCCCCACAGTCCCTATCCCCAGGTCCTTGTCCCCTGGTCTCTGTCCCCACTGTTCCTGGTCCCTGTCCCCCCGGTCCCTGTCCTCACAGTTCCTATCCCCAGGTCCCTGTCCCCCCGGTCCCTGTCCGTGTGTCCCTGTCCCCCGGTCCCTGTCCTCAGGCCCCTGTCCCCCCGGTCCCTGTCCGTGTGTCCCGTTCGCCCGTGAGCATAATTCATTCGCTGTTATTTCTTGGGGATTGCGGAGCCAATACGCCGCGTGATTTCTGATTAACTTTAATGTGTGGCGGCGGTGGAAAGAAAATGGGATTGATAAGGCTAATTGGAATGATGGCTTTGAATCCAGAATGCCGACGGCCGCCTCTTGCATAACTGATTCTATACACCGCGAACGATTTGTTTTGTATTATAGCGTATAATGTGCTTGGGGATGTGCCCACACATGTTCGTGTGTGTGTGTGTGTGTGTGTGTGTGCGTGCGTGCGTGCGTGCGTGCTCATGTGCGTTTGTGTGTGCTCGTGTGTGTGTGTGTGTGTGTGTGTGTGTGTATGTATGTGTATGTGTTCATTGTATTTGTCGTATATGAAGTTGGAAGTATACTTTTGAGGTCTTACCTCCACTCGTCAAACTTTGCCTTGAATTCGTTTATCTTGTTAGCCTTGGTTATAGTTTTATCCAATCTGTGCCATAAGTCTACACAACTATGTGGAAAGCTATGGTTCCTAGCATCTTTCAAACAAGTTTGCTGTTTTCAATCTTTTACTGTGACCTCTTCTTGATGAGGTCATCTGTGTGCGCGCGTGAGTGTGTGTGTGTGTGTGTACGTGTATGAGTGTACATGTATGTGTTCGCGTGTGTGTGTGTGTATGTACGTGTGTGGTGTACATGTATGTGTACGTACGTGTATGTGTGTGTGTACGTGTGTGAGTGCACATGTATGTGTTCGCGTGTGTACACGTGTGTGTGTGCGTGCGTGCGTGCGTGTGTGCACATACGGTCTACCATAAGTTATGGCTGTGGATTTTTGTCTTATTAGAGTCCGAGTTATTATTGTGACAGACATTAATTTTGAATCGATTTTCTCTTTCAGGTAAATGCGGTTCGGGTTGGTCGTGTCGTGAGCGGCGGATATTGGAAACTTGATCAAGTGAGTGAATTCACCCACGTGGCTCTCTCTTCCTCTCTTCCTCTCCCTTCCTTCTCCCTCCTCTTCCTCCTCCTTCGACCTCTTACCTCTCCCTCTCTCCTTTCCTTTCCCTCCTTCTCTCCCAGCCCCCCTCTCTCTCTCTCTATATGTATATATATATATATATATATATATATATATATATATATATATATATATATATATATCTGTCTGTCTATCTCTCTCTCCCTCTCTCTTTCTCACCCACGTGGCTCTCTTTGTCTCTTTTCCTTCTCCCTCCTCCGTCGACCTCTTACCTCTCCCTCTCTCCTTTCCTTTCCCTCCTTTTCTCCCATAGCCTCCCCCCCTCAATCTCTCTCTCTCCCTCAACATCTCCCCCAGCCTCCCACTCTCATAGTTTAGCGTCGATTTCCCCCTCTCCCTCATCTCACCGTTTACCTCTACCTCAACCTCACCCTCAATCTCCCCTCATCGTCGGCTTTTCCCCTCTTCTACTTGTTCCTCAATCCCAATTTCCCCAAGTCGTCTCTTCTTCTTCGTCATCCTACCTCTTCCTTCTCCTGCCTCTTCTGTTCCTCCTCCTCCTCATTATTCCCATCTTATGTATTTCCCCCTTTCTTTACAAGGCTATCCCCCCCCTTCCCTCTCCCATCCCTTATGTTCGGCCTGACCTCCCTTTTGATTTCTCTACTCCCCTCCCCCTCCCCACCCCGCACCGAGGGGAGAAAGCCCTCTCCCACCACCCTCCTGCCCTCGACATAGATTTACTATCAAATCCCAAATGCGCGCGCAGACAGTAATGTCATTCAGAATAGTTTCGCTGTTTTATGTATTGAAGTCCCTTTGACACTACGACCTTTCCACAACTCCCCTCCCATCCCTTCACTCTCTCTCTCTCTATCTCTATCTCTCTCTGTCCCTCTCTATCTCTCTGTCCCTCTTCTCTCTCTCCCCCCCTCTCTCTCTCTCTATCTCTCTTTCTCTCCTCTCTCTCCCTCCCTCCCCCTCTCGCCCCCTCCCTCCCCCTCTCGCCCCCTCCCTCCCTCTCCTCTCTCTCTCTCTCTCTCCCTCCCTCTCTTCTCGGTCTGTCTCGTGGAGCTTAATGCGATACTATGATTTGACTTAAACGAGGTGGCGTAATAAACAAGTGAAAGGTGTCTTTGTGTACACTTGGGTTCACTTCTAAGTACTACAGCGGGTGGCGTCTTGCGCGAAGGTGTGGCAAGCCTTTACGACGAGCATTTTACGATACTGGTATATCTCTGCGAGGTCGTAAAGGACTCGTAATTCACGTCGTAAACCTGAAGATACACTTACGACTCACACTTTTTTTTTTTTTTTTTTATAAATATCGACTGCTGTGGCACTTATAAATGGAGGCAGCTGTATTTGTTCACAAACATTAATACATAATTTTTTTTATTTCATTTTTGTTATATTCTAATTTTTTCTCCTCGTTCGAGGAGAGCATAAGAGGAAATGAATATATATAGAATAGTAATAAATAGATAAATAAATAAATAAAGGTAAAACTGGAAAGTTTGTAAAAACATGGCCGTCGTCGTCGTCGTCTTGTGCTCCTGCATCATTCCGTGCTTCCTTTTCCCTTGTCCTATCACATGTCCACCAGTGTATATTGTTTTATACTATCTATTTTTATTTATCTATTTATGTATTTTGTGAGCCCTTGGTGCCTTATTTATTTTTATTTTATTTTTATTTATTTATTTTTATTTATTTTTTGTCAGGCCCTTAGCCATGTCCTTTGTGCGTTATTATTATTATTATTATTATTTTTTTTCAGGGCCGTAGTTTTGCCCTAGGTGCTCTATTTATTATTTATTAATTTACTTTTCAGGCAACTAGCCTGGTCCGTGATGCTTTACTTTTTTTTTTTTTTTTTTTTTCAGGCCCTTAGCCTTGCTCTTGGTGTTACCCCCACCCACCACCCTCATCCTCCTTCCCTTGACAATTTGTATAACCTTGTTAGCTCCAACCCTGTTACTACTTGGTATTTTCACCTCCATGGCACTCCGTAGTTTCTTTCTATGTGAGCCAGTGCTCGTTAGAAAATTTAAAATAAGATTGATGAAATAGAAGTAGATAAAAAAGAATTGTCACCCCAATACGCCGAATATCAACAGTGGAATAAAGATTAGGTTAAGTTAGGTTGAATGAGGGTTATGTACTTATACATAACTTATACATAACGTATATACAACTTAAACAACCGAAGAACCGTAAACCCAGGATGAATTGTCACCCTAGGATAGCCCACATGAAGAATTGTCACCCTGTCGAAGTCTGGGGTGACTATTCTTCATGTGATCCCCCAAAAATAAAATAAAATGAATAAAATAAGTATATCAAATGAAAAAGCAAAATTTAATAAACTAAATTAGATTAGTAGTGGTAATAGGTGATTGTAATAATGATAATGATAATAAATCATCCAGTGAAAACTAAGAATGCATATTTGTTTATTTGCCTTCGTAGAGAAATGCCTGTTATTGCCTTATGTCCTCGGCTCTACCTCCCACCCCCCCACCTCCTTTTCCTCGTAATTACTCTCCCCCCCCTCCTCCCCAAAGGAGGTGGGAGGGTGAGGGGAAACTCACAAGCGTGGAGAACCGTTCTCATAGCCTGACCACAGTCTCTCATTAGTTGTCTCCAGCATGACGACCAGCCTTGTGTACAAAGAAAAAAAATTGTGTTACTTTTGTACACTTGATTTTTTCCTGATAATGTGAGATATTTACACTTGAAAGATATCTTAGGAAGTTGAGAAAAAAAAATGTCAGCATGCAACTTAATCTGAAAAAGGGAAAAAAAATGCAGATACTACAATCGGGTCACTTTTTTCCTACCCTGTAGACGCATCACCCCCAGCTCGTTCCCACCGTCAAACCACCTCGTTAGCACCGCCTCCCACCTCGTTAGCACCTTCGCCCCTCCCCCTCCTTACAGGGAGCCCTTCCCCTGCAACCACACTCCCTTCTCTGGCTCCCGAACCGTCGCCAGTGTCATTGTATCGACTCCGCACCTAGTCGCGACCATGCACCCCCACGTTTGCAGATACCATTGTATTGTCATACAGCTCCATACCACATACGTATGTGTTGCTTTTGTAAACCTTACCCTGTTAAGACTTGTCTCCAAGTTAAATCTAGATTTGTTCTTCATAATTAGCAAAGTATGTTCTTTCCTTGTCGATTCATTAGATTCTGTTTTTGTTTATTTTCTTGATCTTAGATAACTAATCAAGTTGTCGGTGCTGTGTGTAGACTGTTAAATACTCTAAGGTTGACACGTTGAATATCGTCACAGACTGATGCCTGTCAATTATTTCATTTTTTTTTATTTGTTTGTTATTATTTGTCTGATTATTATTTGCTTGATTTTCATTTGTTATTATTTATGTGTCAGTTTATTATTATTTACTATTTACCTG